>NC_134301.1:0-746406 GCF_949628215.1 Phalacrocorax aristotelis
CCCGTGCCCCTGTCCCCCTGTCCCTGTGCGCCATATTCCCATGTCCCTGCACCCCCGTGTCCCCCTGCCCCCGCCCCCGCGCCCCCCCCGTGCCCCCCGCCCCCGGCTCCCAGCCCTCCCCTCGTCCCCAAGGTACGAAGAGGAGATCAACCACCGCACCGACAAGGAGAACGAGTTTGTCCTGCTCAAAAAGGTGAGGGGGGGGGACGCGGGGGTCACGGGGCCGGGGGGGGGGGTCACGGGGCCGGGGGGGGGTCACGGGGCCGGGGGGGGTCACGGGGCCGGGGGGGGTCACGGGGCCGGCTGCCCGCTCTGCCCACAGGACGTGGACGAAGCCTACATGAACAAGGTGGAGCTGGAGTCGCGCCTGGAGAGCCTGACCGACGAGATCAACTTCCTGAGGCAGCTTTACGACGAGGTACGGGGTGTTGGGGCGGGGCGGGGGGGGTCGCGTCCCTCGGGGGGGGCCCACACGTGCGCTGAGCTGCCCGTGCTCAGCCCCGCCGTCGCCCGCAGGAGCTGCGGGAGCTGCAGTCTCAGATCTCCGACACCTCCGTCGTCCTCTCCATGGACAACAGCCGCAGCCTGGACATGGACAGCATCATCGCCGAGGTGAAGGCGCAGTACGAGGACATCGCCAACCGCAGCCGCGCCGAGGCCGAGAGCATGTACCAGGTCAAGGTGAGCCGCGGCGCCCCGGAGCCCCCAGCCTCGCACTGGGACCCCCCCCAGCCTCGCACCCGGGACCCCCCCAGCCTCGCACACGGGACCCCCCCCAGCCTCGCACTGGGACCCCCCCCAGCCTCGCACCCAGGACCCCCCCCAGCGCCTCACACCCGGGACCCCCCCCAGCGCCTCACACCCGGGACCCCCCCAGAGCCTCGCACTGGGACCCCCCCCAGCCTCGCACACGGGACCCCCCCAGCCTCGCACCCGGGACCCCCCCAGACTCGCACACGGGACCCCCCCAGCCTCGCACCCGGGACCCCCTCAGCCTCGCACTGGGACCCCCCCCAGCCTCGCACTGGGACCCCCCCCAGCCTCGCACACGGGACCCCCCCCAGCGCCTCGCACCCGGGACCCCCCCCAGCCTCGCACCCGGGACCCCCCCAGCCTCGCACTGGGACCCCCCCAGCCTCGCACACGGGACCCCCCCAGAGCCTCGCACTGGGACCCCCCCCAGCCTCGCACACGGGACCCCCCCAGCCTCGCACCCGGGACCCCCTCAGCCTCGCACTGGGACCCCCCCCAGCCTCGCACCCGGGACCCCCCCCAGCCTCGCACCCGGGACCCCCCCCAGAGCCTCGCACCCGGGACCCCCTCAGCCTTGCACCCAGGACCCCCCCCAGCCTCGCACCCAGGACCCCCCCCAGCCTCGCACCCGGGACCCCCTCAGCCTTGCACCCAGGACCCCCCCAGCCTCGCACCCGGGACCCCCCCAGCCTCGCACCCGGGATCCCCCCAGAGCCTCGCACCCGGGACCCCCCCCAGAGCCTCGCACACGGGACCCCCCCAGCCTCGCACCCAGGACCCCCCCAGCCTCGCACCCGGGACCCCCCCAGCCTCACACCCAGGACCCCTCCAGAGCCTCGCACCCAGGACCCCCCAGAGCCTCGCACCCAGGACCCCCCCAGCCTCGCACCCAGGACCCCCCCCCGAGCCTCGCACCCAGGACCCCCCCAGCCTCGCACTGGGACCCCCCCCAGCCTCGCACCCGGGACCCCCTCAGCCTCGCACTGGGACCCCCCCAGCCTCGCACCCGGGACCCCCCCCAGACTCGCACCCGGGACCCCCCCAGAGCCTCGCACCCAGGACCCCCCCCAGAGCCTCACACCTGGAACCCCCCCATTTGCACCCAGGGCCCCAGCCTTGCACCCTGGACCTCCCATTTGCACCGACGACCCCCCAGTCTCGCACCCGGGACCCCCGATTTGCACCCGTGACCCCAGCCTCGCGCCCAGGCCCCCCAGATTTGCACCCAAGACCCCAGATTTGCACTGAGGCCCCCCAGAGCCTCGCACCCGGGACCCCCCCCAGATTTGCACCCAGGCCGCCAGCGTTGCGTCCCGGCGCGCCGGCTGCTCCCACATCCCCGCGGTGCTCCCCGATCTGGGATGAAGAAAGCGCAGGCTCCTTCCTCCTCCTCTCCCCACTTTCTCCCCCCCCCCCGCCCCCCCCCCCCAAGCCGGCCCCGCAAACCCCCTCCCTGCCCCACGGCGGGCGTGGGAGCGATCCTGGCTCCGAACCCCACCGGAGCCGCCGCGGCCCCGCCTCGAGCGTCGCCCCCGGCCCGGGCGCGTCCCTCATGTTTTGGGGTGCTGGGGGGGGGGGGGGCATAAGGAGTGGGGGGGGCCCATCCCCACGCTGCCCGCTGGGGTCCCCGCAGTACGAGGAGCTGAAGACGACGGCGGGGAAGCACGGGGACGACCTGCGCAACACCCGCAGCGAGATCAACGAGCTCAACAGGCTGATCCAGAGGATGCAGGCGGAGATCGAGGCGCTCAAGAACCAGGTCTGGGAGCGGCCCCCCCTCCCCCACCCCCCCCCCCACCCCTCCCCCGGCAGACAAAGCAGGGAGACGCTGCCCGACTACCCACCCCCGCACCCCCCCCCCCCGTGTCGGGAACCCCCGGGCCTCAGCCCCCCCCGGATCCCACCCCAGCTGCCCCCTGAGCCCCTGGACCCCCCAGCTGCCCCTGGACCCCCTCGGCTGTCCCTGGACCCCCCCGGCTGACCCTGGACGCCCCCGGCTGTCCCTGGACCCCCCAGACCCCCCCAGCTGCCCTTGGACCCCCTCGGCTGCCCCTGGAACCCCCAGCTGCCCTCAGCTGTCCCCAGCTGCCCCTGGACCCCCTGGACCCCCCCAGCTGACCCCTGACCCCCTGGGCCCCCTCAGCCGCCCTCAGCTGCCCCCGGACCCCCTAGAACCCCCTGGCTGCCCCCAGACCCACCCAGCTGCCCCTGGACCCCCCTGGCTGCCCCCCAACTGCCCAGACCCCCCCAGCTGCCCTCAGCTCTCCCCGGACCCCCCCAGCTGCCCCGGATGGAGGGGGGATGGATGAACTGGGATGTGGGGGGGGGGGGCGAGGGATGGGGGTGAGGGATACTGGGAGGTGGGGGGTACTGGGGGGCGAGGGGTCGTGTGGGGTGGGGGATACTGGGAGGTGGGGGGTACTGGGACATAGGGAGTACTGGGGGGTGAGGGTTACTGGGATGTGGGGGGTACTGGTGGGCAAGGGATGGGGGGGTGAGGGGTGCTGGGAGGTGGGGGGTACTGGGGGGCGAGGGGTCGTGTGGGGTGAGGGTTACTGGGATGTGGGGGTACTGGTGGGCAAGGGATGGGGGGGTGAGGGGTGCTGGGAGGTGGGGTTCTCAAGGGCGAGGGGTGCTGGGGGGGGGGGGGCGAAGGGTGCCGGGGCTGAGGGGTGCCGGCGCTTGGGGACTGCTGGGGGGGGGGGCAGGGGCCGCAGTGGCCCGAGGGGTGCTGCAGCACTGGGGTTGGGGGGAGGCGCTGGGGACACCCCCCCACCCCCCCAGCCCCTTCCCCGGGTCAAATCCCCCTGCGCGGGCGCGGGGTGGCAGCGAGGCGGCCTGGAGACGGCCATCGCCGAGGCGGAGGAGCGGGGGGAGATGGCCCTCAAGGACGCCAGGGCCAAACTGGCCGAGCTGGAGGCGGCTCTGCTCAGGGCGAAGCAGGACCTGGCGCGGCAGCTCCGCGAGTACCAGGAGCTCATGAACGTCAAGCTGGCCCTGGACATCGAGATCGCGACCTACAGGAAGCTGCTGGAGGGCGAGGAGAGCAGGTGAGGGGACCCCAGCCCACCTCGCTGGCGCCCCGGGGAGGGGGGGGTGACGCGGTGGGACCTGCGCCCCGTGTCCCGCCGGCCTCCCCCACCCCGTATGCCGCAGGCCCACCCGGTGTAGCCGCGGCTCAGGGCTGTGGGACGCGGCCGGGAGGACCCCGTGGGGTCCCTCTGCCACCGCCTCCCCGCCCGGCCTCGGGCATGTCCCCCAGCCGCCCCCCCCCCGACACCCCAGTTTCTCCGGCAGGCTGGAGTCGGGCATGCAGAACCTGAGCATCCACACCAAGACAACGGGGTACTCGGGTAAGGCGGGGGGGTGGTGGCTGGGACCTCCCCCCCCCCCCCCCTTTGGGTGCCACCTCACGGTGGGTCCCTCTCCTGCAGCAGCCAGCTTCGGCGGGGGCTTCAGCGGGGGGCTTCGGCGGGGGCTTCATGGGGACCCTCGGGGGGGCTTCGGCGGAGCCTTCGCCAGCTCTGGCTACACCGTGCCCCCCCCGGCCCTGGAGAGCTCGTCCCTCCCCAAATCTCGGGCCATCGTCATCAAGAAGATCGAGACCCGCGACGGGAAGCTGGTGTCCGAGTCCTCCGACGTCCTGGCCAGCTGAGCCCCCCTCCCGGGGGGGTCCCTCCGCAGCAGCCCTTGGCGGCCGGACCCGGCCCGCAGATGGATGGGACCCCTGGAACCCCCCCCACAAGGGCAACCTGAGCCAGTGCCCCCCACCCCGTCCCCACCGAGGGCTCTGACCCCCCCTTCCCCGGGTCCGTCCTGGCCCCCCCATGTCCCCTTTGGAGCTGTGGGGTGGGAATGGGGGGCCCTGCCCCCCCCCCCGGGGGCTCCCACTGGCTCCGCTGCCGGAATAAAGCCTTGAAATAGGGAGATTTGGTAAATGCCGGGGCCAGGAGCTGCCGCCCGCGGGGACGTGGGGGGGCTTGGAGCAGTGTCTGCCCCCCCCAGGGGTGCCGGGATCCATCCCAGGGGTTCTAGGGTCCATCCCGGGGGTGCCAGGATCCCCCCCAGGGGCTCTGGGATCCATCCCGGGAGTGCTGGGATCCATCCCAGGGGTGCTGAGATCCATCCTAGGGGTGCTGGGATCCATCCCAGGGGTGCCAGGATCCCCCCCAGGGGCTCTGGGAACCATCCTGGGGTGCCAGGATCCACCCCAGGGTGCTGAGATCCATCCTAGGGGTGCTGGGATCCATCCCAGGGGTGCCAGGATCCCCCCCAGGGGCTCTGGGAACCATCCTGGGGTGCCAGGATCCACCCCAGGGGTGCTGGGATCCATCCCAGGGGTGCCAGGAACCATCTTGGGGTGTTGGGATCGATCCTGTGGTGCCAGGGTCGGTGCCGGGGTGCCAGGAGCCTCCTGGGGTACCAAGGATCACCCAGGGCATCAGGACCCATCCCGGGTTCCCAGGATCCATCCCGGGGTGCCAGGATCCCCCCCCAGGGTGTGCTGGATCCATCCCAGGGGTGCCAGCACCCACCTTGGGGCGCCAGGAGACGCCAAGGTCTGTCTGGGTGCCAGGATCTGTCCCACACCGCCCAGCTCCCTCCTGGGGTCCCACATGCCAGGATTCACACCTGGGAGCCCAGACCCATCCTGGGGTGCCAGAGCCCACCCTGGGGTGCCGGGGTCCATCTGGAGGGCCAGGCCCATCCTGGGGTGCCAGAACCCCCTCCGGGGTGCCCCTGTCCACCCTGGGGTGCCCAGATCTCTCCCTGGGTGCCAGGATCAGTCCCGGGGTGCTGGGATCCATCTAGGGGGTCAGGATTTATCTGGGGTGCCAAAACCCATCCTGCAGCACCCACATCCGTCCCTGGGTGCCAGAGCCCACCCTGGGGTGCCTGGGCCCCTCCTGGGGTGCCCTGACCCATCCCTGGGCGCCCAGATCTGTCCCTGGGTGCCAGAACCCACCCTGGGGTACCTGGATCCACCCCTGGGTGCCTGTCGCTGTACCGGGGTGCCAGAATGACTCTGGGGTGCCTGTGCCCATCTTGGGGTGCCAGCGTCCCTCCTGGGGTGCCCGGACCCACCCTGGGGTGCCCGTGTCCCACCCTGGGGTGCCCGTGTCCATCCCGGGGTGCCAGCGTCCCTCCTGGGGTGCCCGGACCCACCCTGGGGTGCCCGTGTCCCACCGTCGGGTGCCTGTGTCTGTCCCGGGGTGCCTGGGTCCCTCTCGAGGTGCCCGTGTCCCACCCTGGGGTGCCCGTCCCCGCCCCGGCCCGCAGACCCCCATGCGCCCCAGGCCATGAGCTGGTTGGGGGGTGCTTTCGGGGTGCCCAGTGCACCCCCGGGTGCTGGGCTGGGCTGGGTGCCGCTGGCTGGGCCGCGGCCGGTGCCGGCAAAGCCCGACGGCCCGAATCCCGCAGGATTTTTCCCCAAACCAAGGTTCCCTCCAGCATGCCGATGGCAGCTCCCACCATGGCCTGCGTCGCCCAGCTCTGGGAGCTGCCCCAGGCCTGGACCAGCCACCCTGGGGCTCAGCCCTGTGGGATTCTCCAGTGTCTCGTAGCAGGGTTGAGCCCCGAGGTGCTGCCGGGAGGAAAAGCGTGGGAGCCTTTTATCTTCGGCTGCCTCTGCACCCCGAAAAGCCGTGGGATCACCCCACTTGTGGGGTTTGCTGGGCCAAAAGTGGGGCCAGAGAGGCCCCAAGTCACACAGGGAGGAGGGGACAGCCCTCCCCCCTCGGGGGCCCACCTATGTCCCCCTGATCTGGAGTCTCAGGCAGGGAGCGAAGCAGCCCGGTTTGGGGGTCCCAGCCCCCCACCGTGAGATCCAGTGTGTGTGTGTGTGAGTGTGTTTAATGAGGGGTGATGGGGGACATGACTGGGGCCATCGGGGCTGCTGGTGGCAGAGACACGGGGGGCCGGCGGGAGGGGGGACCCCGGCTTGGGGCCGTCCGTGGGGTGTCCCTGCGGGGGGGCCGGCGGGAGGGGGGACCCCGGCTTGGGGCCGTCCGTGGGGTGTCCCTGCGGGGGGGCCGGCGGGAGGGGGGACCCCGGCCTGGGGCCGTCCGTGGGGTGTCCCTGCGGGGGGGCCGGCGGGAGGGGGGACCCCGGCTTGGGGCCGTCCGTGGGGTGTCCCTGCGGGGGGGCCGGCGGGAGGGGGGACCCCGGCTTGGGGCCGTCCCTGGGGTGTCCCTGCGGGGGGGCCGGCGGGAGGGGGGACCCCGGCTTGGGGCCGTCCGTGGGGTGTCCCTGCGGGGGGGCCGGCGGGAGGGGGGACCCCGGCTTGGGGCCGTCCGTGGGGTGTCCCTGCGGGGGAGACCAGGGAACCCGGCTGGGCGCGGCCTTGGGGTGTCCCTGTGGGGGGGATGGGGGACCCCGGCTCGGAGCTGGGACACGGCAAACACGGACTTTGCCCTTTGATTAATAATTAACAGCGGGGGCTGGGCTGGGCTGGGGCCCGATCCTGCTGACGCGGGGGGGGGTGGGGCGGAGGATTTGGGGGTTCGGGCTGGGCTGTGGGTGGCTTTGGGGGGGCCGGTGCGATGGAGGTGGGGAGCTCAGCATCACTGCTGGCGCCTCCAGTGATCCCTCAGCGAGGGGGGCGGGGGGCTGCTGTGTGGGGCTGGGAAGGGGGGGTGGGCCGGGTATTGGGGTGCCTCAGGAATTGGGGTGCGACCTCCCACCTCCCATTCCCGGGCCGGGGGTGACACCTGCCGTCCGCACCCCAGCTGCGATTACCGCCGGCAGCTAATGAGCACCCTCGGGGGGGGTCCCTTGCCCCCCACCCCGTGTGACCCCCCCTCAGCGCAACGCACGATGCCCCCAGCCCCGACAGTTTGCACCCCAGGGGCTTGGGGGGGGGTGCTTGGGGAGGGACCCCCCAATTTTCGGTGCGATAAAAGGCGGGAGGTTGGAGCGTCGGCGGCCGCCAGAGGCTCCCCGAGAGCCGCCCCGGCGCCACCCCCAATCCCGGGGGGGGCCCCGAGCATCTGGGGGGGGTCGTTGGGCCAAAGAGGGGGTGATGCTGGGTTGGGGGGGGGTCAAACAGCTGAACCCCCGCCATAAGGGGGAGTGGGAGCAGCCGCGGTGCCCGGCGGCCCGGGGCGGGGGGGGTTAAAGTGGGGCCACCGCCCTGCACCCCCGTTTTTTTCTGCTCCCCCCCCCCCAATTTCAACACCACCCTGACACTGCCTCGGGGCTTGGCTTTGGGGGGGGTCCCTTCCCCCCACCCCCTCCACCCCCCCCCCGGGATGGATCCGGGTCCCTCGAGGCTCGCCCTGCTTTTTGGGGGGCCTGGGAGCTGGAGTGGGGGCTCACCGGGGTGCCTGGGCGAGGCGGGGTTGGGGACCCCCCCAGGGGCTTCGCCCCCAGCCCCACTGGCAGCCCCGGCCCCACCCCCGCGATGGTTTTGGGGTTCGCGGGACGCTGGAGGGCGGCAGAGGAGCGGGGATGGGTGTCGGGATCCGCCCGCTGCCCGATCCCGGGGTGCAGGCGGGGGGGGGGGGGGCAGGGGGGCGGGTGCTGGGGTCCCCCTACGGCCCCCCAGGGAGGGGGTAGGGGGGGATGAGGCGGGCCTGGGGGTCCCACCCCAGATCTGGCCCCCCCCCGAGCACTGAGGGGCTGGGATGGGATCTGGGTGCGGCCGGGGGCTGGGGGTGGGGTGTGTCTGGGTGCGCAGGAGTGGGGGGGTCGGGGGGACCGAGCCCATTCGCCCCTTCCCCAGCCCGGATGGGCGCCGACCCCCCCCTACGCCCCGGACACCCCCCGTTTGGAAAAGCTGGGGCTCCTGGAGACGGGACCTTGCAGGGGAAACTGAGGCACGGGGGGGTTGGGGGTGGGCTGGGGGTCGGGAGAACCCAGGCGCCGGGGGGGGGGGCTTGAGCCCCCCAAGGGTGGCAGCTCCTTGGGATTCCCCCCCCTCCAGTGTCACCTGCAAGTGGTGGGGGGCTGGAGGGGACCCGCCCCCACCCTTCTGAAGCATCCCGGCACCTGGGTGCCAGCACCCCTTTCCCCGCGGGGGGGCAGCCGGGGTGCCGGGCACCCATGGGTGCTGGTGGAGCCGGACCCCGGCGGGCAGGCCCCGGCAGCGCTGGGACAGGCCGGGGGGGGCGTTGGGCAGCGCTCTGTTGCGGGTGGGGTGCGGTGTCACCCCAGGTTCCAGTGTCACCCCAGGCTGTTGTGGGTGGGGTGGGGGGCACCTCGAGGGTCCCTGGCATCACCCCGCGGCTTTGTGGCACCCAGAGGGTCCGGGGGGGGGGGGCGGGGGGTGTGCGTTAAACCCACCCATCACCTCTGGAAAAGGTCCCAGGGCTGGAGCTGGGGAGGTGACGCCTTGGGAGGGGAAACTGAGGCACGGATGGGGGGGGGGGATGCAGCTTGGGGACCCCCCTGGCAGGACCCGCTCCCCGCTGGCAGGTTTTGACCCTAAAGGGCACCCTGGGGGTCCCTCCCTGAGGCCTGGGGGGTGGTGGTGGGATGCTGGCTGCGGCCCCCCGGGCTTGGGGGGGGGCGCCAGGGCAGGCTGACGCCTGACTCAGCTCGTCTCACGGGTGGAGCCGTGATTCACCGGGACCAACGTGCTGGGGCCCCATGTGCGCCCCACGGGTGTTTTGTGTGTCCCTGGGGCCGTGTGGGTGTGTGGGGGGGTGGTGTCCCTGCTCCTTTCGGGGTGTCGTGGGGTCGGGGGGGGCTGGGAGGGAGGACCCGGGTGCCTGGGCTCCCCTTGGGCTGTGGGGGGAGCAGGGTGCTGGGGTTTGGGGGTCCTGAGCCCACGGGGGAGGCTCGTGGAGGGGCCCTGCTGGGTGGGGGTCCCCTGGGGTGAGGACCCAGGCGTCCGGGGGTGGGGCTGAGCCACCAGCTCAGGTGCTTTGTGCCCCCCCCAACTTTCCTACCAGTGATAGGACCTGAACCCCCATTTCTGCCCCAGCAGAACCCCCCAAGCCCACCCCGCCCCCCCCCAAATCCACCACCGGGATGGGCGCCTTCACCCCCAAACCCACCTTCCCCCCCAAGCTCCCCACACCTACAAGCACTTTGGGGCTCCACTTTGGGGTCCCCTTTGGGGGCGAACGACGGGACGCTGCAGGGTTTGGGGGTGGGGGACGCGGCACCCACGGAGGGGGCACCCAAAACCCGGCGCCCGTCCTCGCACGCGCATGACTCGGGGTCCCTGCCCTGCAGCGGGGGGCTCGTGGCCCCCCCCCCGTCCCCCCCCGCCGGGGCCCAGGCGTGGTTCAGGGGTGCAAGACCGGGCTTGCCGGCGGGTTTAACGCCCGTAATTAGCGCCGGGGCAGGAGCCGCCCAAAGCTCACCTCTTCATATTTTCACACGCACACCCCTGCGCCCGTCCCGGGGTGCTGCCCTGCCCCCCTTGGAGCCCCCAAACCCCGCTGGGCCCCCAGTGACGCCTCGCGGGGGTGAAGCGACCCCAGCCCCGGCGCCCTTTGGGGCGGGTGTTGCCTTTTTTGGGGCGACCCCCCGGGTGTCGGGGACCCCCCCGGGCGGGGGAAACCGGGGCGAGGAGGGGGGTGTGGGAGGGGGGTGTGTGTGGGGGGGGCGGGCTGGGCTTTAGGGGGTTGGGGTGGCTGGTTCAGCCTCGGGCGCGTCCCTGCCCTTTGGGGGGATGCCCACATTCCCTGTCCCCGCCCGGCGCACCCGAAGGATTGCGGGACGGATGGACAGACGGATGGACGGACGGATGCGGGGACATCCCACGGGGTGCAGCGCCCTCGGTTCCCACCTCCACCCCCCGCCTCCGGCTCCTCCTCGGGGGGACCCCAGCAGTTTGGGGAGGGGACGATGCTGCAGCAAAGCCACGGGGAGGCCGTTGGGTCCGACCCCCCCCTTCCCCCCCAAAAGGCGACCGCTTCAACCCCACCGGCCCCCGAATCCGCGCTCAACCCTCTGCCCAGCCCGGGCTCCGGTTTCACCGAAGGGGGAGCTGCTTTCCCACCCGTTTTGCCTGGTTTCTTCCCCAAAACGCTCCTTTCCCGATCGCTTCGTGTAAGAGCCGCAGTTTCCCGGCCCCCCCCGCGCCGGATCCCCTCCGTCCTCCTGCCTTTCCCGTTTCCCTGAGGCTCTGAGCCTTCAAACCCATTTTCCCTCATTCTTTTTATTCACTAAAAATGAGCGTTCCGGCCCCAAGCGACGCTGGCGGGGTGGGGGTTCGGCCCGGGGGGGGGGGATGCTCTGCCCAGCAAACGCCCCTCGAGTGCCCTCGGCCCCGCTGCGGGTGTGTTCGGCACGACCCTTTCCCCTCGAAATTTGCCCCATTTTGGTGTCCTTGCTTGCCCTCGGCGCCGGCAAAGGATGCTCCGTGGCGGATTTCCTCCAAAGTGGGAAGAAAAAAGGGGGAAATAGGTGCGCAGCGGGTCTTTATTCTTTATTTTATGGGGAGGCGAGGGATGGGGGGTGGCGGATACTGGGACACGGGGCTGTACGGCTCCACGCCGGCCTTGCTGGGCCGCTGGATGCCGTGGGGCCTCCCCACCCCCCACTTGGGGGGAATCCCCCCACCCCGGAGCCCTGGGAGCAGCCCCCCATCTCCCCAGGGGGGTCCGGGGTGGGGGGGTGGGGCTGCCCTGCTTCCCGCTCCCAGCCCGAGCGGCTGCTCCTCCGAAACGATCCCCCCCCCCCCGGCTCGCTTGGCTCTGCTTTCGGCCCCGCCGAGCCCGGCGGGAAGGGCTGGGAAGGGGGTTTTTTTTTTGCCCCCCGCGGTGGGGAAAGGCGCTCAGCCCGCTTCCCGACGGCGTTCCGCGCCGAGCCGGCGGGGCCGGGGGGAGACGTGGCACCCAACGGAGCCGCCGGCGCCGCATCGGGCAAAACCATTTAATGGCATCGCCGTAATAACGCGAATTATCGCCGCTATTAATAGCCCGTGCCGAGGGCCGCGGGTTCCCGGGAGAAGGGGTTGCCTGTGAGCTACGTGTTAGCGGCGGCATTTATGGCGAGGAGCGAGCGCCCGGGGGCTCTTCGCTCTCTGCCATCGGCCCGTCTTCTGCAACGCGCCGCTTTGATCTCCCTCGGGACCCACCTTGTGATTTCTGCTTTTGTGATTCCCAGCTCATAGCCCGGCCCTGCAATTTGCCCGGTTAGGAATTCCCAGCCGAGCAGCCGGGAGCCTCCTGCTCCTTTACTGTTCGACAAAGCGGGGTTTTCTCGCTTGAACGCAGGCCCAGAGCAGCTTTGGGGTGAAACCGGCTCCGTTTGGGCTCTTTGTCTTGCTCCGCTTTCCCCCGGTTGAGGTTACGGGTGCTGCAGTCGGGCGCTGCCCGGGCTTTGACGAGCATCCCCCTGTCCCAGCGGGTACCGGCGGCACCGGGGCGTACAGGTATCCCGGGTGTCCGGCTCCCGGCTGGATGCACGGGGCCGAGCAGACCCTTTTCGAGCCCCCCAGCGAGGCCACAACCCCTTCCCTCTGCTTTGCATGCGAGACCTGGCCCGTGGGGAGACGGAGCAGCGAGGTGGCAGCGCCCAGCGTCAGCCTTCGGCCGGGGGCGTCGATGCCCATCGATGGCCTTGAGAAGCCTCCCTGGCTCTGAAATATTCCCAGTATAAACTGGGACTGCTGCTTCCAGCATCGTGACCCGTGGGATGCTGAGAAGAGACGCCGCGCACCGTCGGCTCCTGGGGCGGGGGGGGGGGGCGCAGCTCCCCACCTCTGCTGCGGGAAAGGGTCGCATCCCACCACGGTTCATCCCCTGCCCCTCCGCTGAGCCCGGGGACCCCCGTGTCCCCGCCGGCAGATGGGGGGGGTGACCCATGGCAGAGGAACCGGCTGCCCCGGCGGGGGGGTGTGGGGGGTGTCCCTGCCCCACAGCTGCCCCCCCCCAGCCCCGCGGCGGGCTGCGCCTCTGCGGCTGTGCCCGTGCCCCATGTCCCGCCGTGGCCTTGCGGAGCCCTGAGCGAGTTGCGGGAGCTCATTAAAGAAACGCGTTAGTGGAGCTGCAGAACCTCTTGGGATCAGGTTTCACCTCTGGGCGAGGGTTAGGACACGAAGAAGTTGGTTATTTATATCTTTCCATGGGAAGAGCCTATTTTCTCTTTCCAGCATCTCATTCAAGCCTGGCCTAGCAAAGCTCTTGGGCGTGTGTGTAAGCCCGGCGGTTCGTCCGCTCTCCTCAGGGAGAGGAGAAACCCTGTTGAAGGTGGGGTGGGCATTGCTGGAGGGCGATGGGGGTCAACGGCTGATGAGCCCCTCGACACGTTCGGTGGGGTGTCCGGGCCCTCAGTGACGGAGCCGTGCGGATTTAAACCCAGCATTAACCTGACGTCGAGGTTTTATCTGGGTTTCTGGGGTAGGAAAGGAGCCTGAGCTACGAGCTGGTCTTTCAGAGGACTCGTGTCTCCTGCCTTTGGAAGGGCTAATCTCCGCTGCCGCTACGTCGGCTTTGCCACCGCCGCAGCTCCTGCGAGGAGAGAGGAGCTGCTAGAATTTGACCTCTCCCCCCAACCCCCCGGCGGGGAGGCAAGAGAGGAGGTGCCGGCGACTAAAGCCGGGCCGGATTGGCCCGGGGTGGGGGGGTGTCTGTCCCCACTCCCCACCCCACGGCTTCGGGAGGCAGGTGGCTCCACGGTGCGCTCCCCGCCCCGGGATGCTCATCCCGGCTTCGCCGGGTCGCTGCGTCCCGGTGCTGGGCGGGTGACGGCGGCCAACGCCGCGTCCCCAGCTTTGCTCCTGCTCCGAGATGCTCGTCCCTGGGACGCGGGATGGATCTGGGAGGTTTCCCCACCGCACCGTGGTGGGGCAGGACCTCATGGGCGTTAGCAGGGCTGCTTCGCTGGCCCAAGAGCCGGCGTCTTGGGCAAGCGCCTGGGCCGGCGGCGAGCCAGGAGCCGTGCCAGGAGCCGGTGGCGGAGCCGCCCTGGGAACTCCCGGCAGCTACGCTCAAACCTGGGCTCAAACAGGTTCATTCGGTTTCTCGGCAGATCTGCCGGTTGCGTAAGGTCAGGGAGATGCAGCCGCCGCCTCCTTCCCCCACCCCACCCCGGCCCCGCGCATGGGGAGCCGGGATCGAGCCGCTTCCCTCCTCGCCCCGGCCCCACCGCGAGCTGGAAAACCGGGGATCGCGGAGCCCCCCCGGGGCGGGAGGGGGTTTCCAGGCGGGAGCGGGGCCCAAGGGCAGCCCTGCCTTTCCCGGTGCCCCACAACGCGGATCCCCGCGGGGCGAAAATCCTGCCGTCGAACAAACGCCCCGATGAGGTTCAGGAGGAAAAGTCCTCCCTTCCTGCAGAGGCGCCGGGGCTCCGATTTGCATCTTTGCAGGGGAATAAAATAAGCCAGGGGTGAAGAGACCCGGAGCTGAAACTGGTTCCCCAAACCTCTCCCACGAGCGTCTCCAGTCAAAGGGATAATTACGGCCTTGGCTTTTATTGTCACGGCTTCGGCTGCAGCTTGTGGTTTGGGGGGAAGATTTATGGCTTTGTATTTTAGTTTTAGCAGCGGGCTAAACGGGGATCCTCAGTTGGAAGGCGTCTTCAGACACCTCCGCTCATTAAAATATAAATTAAAAGCGGTTAAGCAATTAAGCTGTATTATTTTTCCCCCCGACAAGGCGAGCTCGCTGGCGGCGAGCGCCGGGCCGGCGGTGCCAGGTGCCACGTGCTGCGGAGGGGGCTCGTGGCCAGGGGCCCGCGAGGGCGATCAGGAAACATCCAGCCTGGGAGGGACGGGGACCCGCCGTCACGGGCGCGGGGCAGAGCTCCTCGGCCCCGCCGAGGGCGCGCGACGGCGAAGGAGCGCGATGTCTTGGTGCCTGCAAACACCTCCGTGTCCCTCCGGGCTCAGTACACTGGTCAGAGCGATCTAAAATGACTTTAAAACCTTCTTAAAAAGTGTTTCTAAGTCTTCTGTATTGACATAAACCCAGTTTGACGTCCCTGCCGAGGACCAACGCTCTCCGGTTATGAAACAGTGTTGGACAACCCGAGCGAAAGCGCCTCTGAGCAGGGGGTTGAACTGGAGCGCAGCGGAGGGTGTGACTGGGAAAGCACGTTTTTGCTGGAATTCAGCGAACCAAGCACCTGCCATCAGGCTCAAAATGAGTGATTTAGGTAAAACAAGGGTCTCCCTCGAGGGTGTAATACGTCAAGGAATTTGTAGGACTTTGTCACAGCCACAAGAGGCTCAGCAAGGCCCGTGATGAGTTGACAGCTGCAGCTCAGAGAGTTTGATCTGCGGCCGTGCTTCCAACACCAACATCGGCTTTGTTTTTCTTAGCTCTCGAGGGAGTGTTTTGAGGCAGGTCACGGTGGTGGCAAAGAGAGGAGGGCATCCTTCCAAGCCCTAAAACAATGAATAGAATAAAAAAAAAGAAACAAACCAGAAGACGACATCTCCACTCCCCTGACACCCGGCCAACTCCCTGAGCACATAAAAAGGGGCGCTCAGCCACTGCACCCACAGGACTCACCTCCTCCTGCCTCCGAACCTCCTCCCGTGCCCTGCGCCGCTCGGCTCTTCTCCCTTCGCGGGTTGGCTGCTGGGGAGCCGCCACCATGTCTCGCCAGTCCTGTGCTCTCGGCAGGGGATTCAGCTCCAGCTCCGCTTGCTTCGGCGGCAGGAGCAAGGTCCCGCTGGGCTCCGTGTCCCGCGGAGGGTGCGGGGGACCTGGCGGCGCCGGTGGCTTCAGCAGCAGGAGCCTCTACTGCGTGGGAGGGAGTAGAAGCGTCTCCCTGGGAGGGCTCGGCGGAGGTGCTGGTGTCTGCAGGGGTTTTGGGGCCGGTGGCCAAGGAGGCTTTGGCTACGGCTACAGCGCCGGGGCAGGACTTGGTGGCAGCCTTGGTGGCGGGGCCAGAGGCGGCTTCGGTGTAGGCCTCATCGGCGGCTTCGGTGGCGTCGGCGGAGGGTTCGCTGGTGGGATGGGAGGTCAAGGCTTTCCCCCTTGCCCACCGGGCGGCATCAAGGAAGTGACCATCAACCAGAGCCTGCTGGCCCCACTCAACCTCGAAATCGACCCTGAGATCCAAAAAGTGCGGACACAAGAGCGGGAGGAGATGAAGCAGCTCAACGACAAATTCGCTTCCTTCATTGACAAGGTGAGCGGGGCTTCAAGCCCGGGGCTGGGAGGTGGAGGTCTGAGCCCACCACGGCTCGTGCTGCTTGCAACTACCGGGAGAAACGCCCCCAACAATACCCAGAGACCACCCCAAAGAACCCCTGCAGACAGAGGGGGTGGCTGGAGAAGTGACTTAAAGCCAGGAGGAGGATCCTCGGTCCTTAGGACCACAACACTGGTGCTAGAACGTGGGACCACGTACCTACGTGCCGAGTGTCCTCAGAGGGGTCTCTGCTGATGGACTCTGTCCGTCCGTGGGCTGAAGGACTCTGGGTGTTTCGGCATATCTTTAAGGAGAAGATGCCAAAGCTCTGAAGGTCACCGTGTTTCTCCCGTTTAAAGACGGGGGGGTTGGAGAGGGAAGGTGACCCGCCTTTGCCCACTCGTCCTAGAGCTGGGGTCCCACCTGTCCAGTGGGACCCTGGAGGTATTGCTCATGGAGGTGAGAAGAGGCAGGACGGTTAAACTCACTAAACAGGAAAAAATTATGGAAAATGTAAGAAAAAAAATTAAGAAAAAGATGCTTTTGGGAACAGCCTGACTCTTTTTCTACCCACACCCCTGCGATCGTTTAGGTCCGGTTCTTGGAGCAGCAGAACCGAGTCCTGGAGACCAAGTGGAAACTGCTGCAGGAGCAGGGTGGCACAGGGACGGGCGGCAGGAACCTCGACCCCTTCTTTGAAACCTACGTCAGCGGGCTGAGGAAGCAGCTGGACAGCCTCGCAACCGAGAAGCATCAGCTGGAGGCAGAGCTGAAGAGCTTCCAGGACATGGTGGAAGACTTCAAGACCAAGTATGTCGCTCTCGGTGTCGTCACGGTTGGGCTGTCTGGTGGTGAAACAGGGATAAAAGTGTACTTTGAACAGTCAGAAAATTGAAAGAATCGTAAGGATTGGCAATATTTCCCTTGTTTCAATGATCAGAAAATGTGAAAGGTTTTGGGGAAGTTTTCATCAACTGAGTTTTGACAATAGGCAGCGATTTTCCAAGGTATTTCTCAATATGTATTTTGTCTGAGTTATGCTTCTCACTGAAGCAGGATCCTCCACTGTTTGTCTCCCTCACTTAAGAATCCCTGACATTATGATTTAATGAACTAATTAGATCAGTTGCTAAATCCTACTATAATTTCCTTGCGGATTTCCTCATGGATTCTTCCATAATATCCTCCATCATTTGAAGCTTAGAGCTCTCTTTGGAAGGACGATGTGGGGTTAAAAAAAAAAGGGAGATTCTCTTCCGGCTATTATTTATTAGATTAATTTGTCTAGCCGGAACAAAGCCGGGAGAAATGCTTCCGCTGAAGGAGTTACAGAAAGTGGTGGGAAAGCAAGTGTGGGACTCATCGGTCTCCACCAGACCCCTTCCTCTACCGAGGGTGCAGGTTGAAAACCGGCTTGGCCTTGGAGACCATCTCCACCGCCCCACGCTCTGCAGCGCTTCCTCGCCCCAAGGAGCAGCTGGAAGCGGCCCGTGTTGGGGACCTGGAGGTCCTCGGGTCTTGCAGAGGAGCTGGAGTGGCCAGAGCCACCAGGCCTCGGGTCAGGCAGCGGCAGGCTTCCTCTTGGCAGGCTTTTTCAGGCAGGCGCTGGAGGTGGCAGGAGCCAGGACTTGCCGAGCAAGGCGAAGCGCTGCTGCTTGCCCGTAAATCTCGCTCACGGCAGGTCTATTTTTGCTGCGTTCATTGGTCTGAAGGCCAACAACGCCTAGCTGCCAGCAGCAGCCGGAGCCAAAGCAAGCAGCCAGATTCAATCTCCCCTCTTATAATCAACAGGTACGAAGAGGAAATAAACAAGAGGACAGCTGCGGAGAACGATTTCGTGCTCCTAAAAAAGGTAAAGCGCTCTTCTGTTGTCATTTTTTCACCACAAAGGCCCGTCTCGGGTCAGAGGACGCCTCGGTTCCATCAGCACGGATTCGTTACGGTGGCACGTAGCCCAGGGCCCCTCGATGTACCTGCCAAAGGGGGTCGGAGCGCAAGGGGCTCCCCGTGAAACGCCCCGTAACGCGCCCTGCGCCAGGCGCAAGGCTCTCACGTCCCGTTTCTCCGGCAGGACGTGGACGCGGCCTATATGACCAAGGTGGAACTTCAGGCAAATTTAGATTCTCTGGTAGATGAGCTGAACTTCCTGAAGTATCTTTACGAAGAGGTAAGTGGTGGCGCCGCTCCCTGGAGGGGGACGCTGGGCCAGAGGAGGGTTGCGAGACTCTAAGGAAATCACGGCAGGGCTAAAGGCAGACGTGGTGTGAATTCCAGGAGCTGGCTCAGGTGCAGAAGACCGTTTCCGACACCTCCGTGGTTCTCTCCATGGACAATAACCGAAACCTGGACCTGGACAGCATCATCGCGGAGGTCAAAGCCCGATACGAGGAGATTGCCAACCGGAGCCGAATGGAGGCCGAGTTTTGGTACCGATGCAAGGTGAGCGCTCCCCACCTTGCCGGCGGTCACCGACGGCTGGGGAGGTGGAAGAGTTCCTGGCGGTAGCTCAGACCACGCCGAGACCCGGCGATGTAGCTGGTATTGATCTGGCCAGGCTGGAGCTAGCGTGTCACGCTCCCCTTGGCTGGCACGGGAGGGGTACGGGGAGCTGTCGTGCGGAGCCGCTCACGGCGGACCTGACGCGCTCCTCTCGCTTCTGCCTACCAGTACGAAGAGCTGCAGGCGACGGCGGGCAAACACGGAGACAGCCTTAAGGACACAAAGGCCGAGATCTCTGAGCTCAACCGCATGATCCAGAGGATAAGGGCTGAGATCGAGAGCGTGAAGAAACAGGTAGGGGTTGCATTTGCAGAGCAATGGGTGTGAGCGCTTGGTAACACCCTTCAGAGCTTCCCTAAAAGCAAATACTCTGGTAACTGTCCCTGTAAGCACGAGGGGGCCTGATGCATCGGTGACTAGCTGAGCCCAAGTGATCTGGGGTCGTGGTTTCGTCTCGGACCGGCCGCCCCTGCCCCACTCATCAGCACCACATCTTCTCCTGCAGTGCGAAGCGCTGCAGAGCTCCATCGCAGATGCCGAGCAGCGCGGGGAGCTGGCCATCAAGGATGCCAAGGCCAAACTGGCCGAGCTGGAGACAGCCCTGCAACAGGCCAAGGCAGAGCTGGCGCGGCAGCTCCGCGAGTACCAGGAGCTCATGAACGTCAAGCTGGCCCTGGACATCGAGATCGCGACCTACAGGAAGCTGCTGGAGGGCGAGGAGAGCAGGTGGGCGAGGATAGAGCAAGAGCTTGGTGGCATCCGCTGAATCGATGGGGAGAACACGGCGCATCATGTCTCCTCTATTGAAATATGAACGGTGTTGCCATTAGCTATCAACTGGTCTCTGCTCTCTGGTGCCCAACGCCAGGCCCCGAGGGGATGGCAGGGAGATGTGCCTGGGGAGGGTTAGGCTGGGCATTAGGAGAAGGCTCTTCCCCCAGAGGGTGGTGGAGCCCTGGCACAGGCTCCCCAGGGAGGCATCGCGGCACCAGCCTGGCGATGTTCCAGAAGCGCTTGGCCAAGGCCCCCAGAGACACGGTGTGAATTTGGGGTGTCCTGTGCAGGGCCGGGAGCTGGCCTCGATGGTCCCTGCGGGTCCCTCCCAGCTCAGGGCACCCTGTGGTTCTGTCGTTCTATGACTACGGCCCTATCGCTGCCGTTATTTATGCCCATGGTCTGAGGGACCAAGCCTGGCTTCATGGGGCGGGACCGGTCCAGACGCTCTGGCTGGGGCTGACGCTCCGTCTCTTTTCCTTGCAGGATGTCTGGAGAGTGCCAGAGCGCCGTGAGCATCTGTAAGTAGCATTCCCCGCTCCCGCGGGAGCACGGTGGGCTGGGGCTGATGATCCAAAACTCCGCGGTGGCATCAGAGGTAACCTCGTGCCGTCTGTTCTTCTCTGCAGCTGTAGTGGGAGGCGGCAGCGGCTCCGTGGGAGGTGGATACGGCGGCGGGCTGTGCCTTGGAGGAGGAGGAGGAATCGGACTCGGTGTTGGGAGTGGGAAAGGCAGCTGTAACACTGGCGGTGCTGGCTTCTGCTACAGCCTGGGAGGGAGCGGGTTTGGTGCCGGGGGAGGATTCGGTGCTGGGGGGGGATTCGGCTCTGGAGGGGCAGGATTCTGCTCTGTGGGCGGGGGGTGTAACTCAGTGGTACTGGGGTCTGGCACCATCCAGAGGAACACCAGCTCTACGTCTTCCAACCGGAGGGCCTAGGGAGGTGAGCTGTCTCACCCCTGCCCAGCACCCAAAGAAGGAAGGAAGCAAATGTCACGACGACCACCCCGCCCCCCTTCGTGGCCACGGCGATGGCCATCAGCTTCACGTCAAACCGCCCCGCCCCCCGCTTCAGAAACTGCACGGAAAAGTAAAATACGGCTGCATTCACCGGCTGAAACCTGCGATCCTCAGCTGCGTTTGAGACCGGCTCGCTTCGCCAGCGCTCCCCTCGAGACCCCGCAAAGCTGCCGGTCACCGGGGTGCCGAGCCTCGCTCGGAAGCAGGACCCTCCCGTCCACCGGGAAGCCCCGGGCACGGCCGGGATAAGGCTTTGAAGCCGCGCGGTCCGAGCGAGAGGCGTCCTGCCGGCGGTGGGTCGAGGGGACGGGTCCACGCGCTGCTCGGAGAAGTCGCCTCCCGTGGAGCCCGCGGAAAGGCTCGGCGTCTTCCAAGACCTTGCGCTGGATCCAGATGTGGTGCAATTTTAATGGGTGCTACTCATCAGCCAGGGCTCGAGCTCCAAAACAGGAATTTCCTAATGGTGACTAGTCCCAGCTGAAGACATTTCTTACCCCACGGTAGCTTGTGTTTTTTTTTCTTTTCTAAGCCAGACACCAGCAGTTTCACCCATGTTCTTTAGGATCTGTTGTAAAATATACAGTTTTGCTCAGGTTTTACCCTTTCATTTTGGTCATGGGAACACTTGGCTTGTTTGCTTAAGCCTTTCTCCTTCGGCATGTGCCATGCCCTAATAAACACTAGAGGCAGTAAGCTTGTGTGGTTTTCTCTCTGACCAAAGAGTTTCGTGTTGCAACAAGACTGCTCTTTTGCTGAGATCTGAAAGCGCTACCTGACTTTCTCTTGCCCTTTGAAGTTTGCATTTAAAGGGACCAAAGCGAACGCGTAGCCCCGTCTCCCGCCCTTCTCACCCCTCTCCCGCCCCCAAACTCTCCAAAAAATCGGTTCTTCCCTAAGTTCGGTGGGAGGGTGGAGGAGGTCTTGTGGGGTGAGGTGGCTGGGGTGGCAAAATTGCCGGGCCAAGCTCGGCGTGATGCTCTGGTCCGGCTGAGTGGGTGAAACGCAGGGGGTCCTCTTGCATCGCGCCCGTGGGAGCGAGCCCGTTCCCGGCAGAACGGCAGGAGGGAAAGAGGCAGCCGGGCTGAGCCTGGACGCTCTCCTCTGCCCTTCTGCTGGGTCTCCTGGGGCCGCTGAGGCCGTTGGCCCCGTCGGAGCGAGCAGACTTGCAGAGCCAGTTGATGTCAGGAGACCGTTCCCTTCCCCTTTCTCTTCCTAAGCCCTTTCCTTGCTCGTGTTGGCCAACTTGGGTCATTGCCCACCTAGTCCACGCCTGACTGCCCACTGCCTCCAAGCACACCGCTGGCCTCCACCCCAGGGTGGTCCCAACGCCGCGGTGCCCACCGCTGGCGCTGTCACGGCGAAGACATTGCACAGCCCTACGTGCTTTTGGAGCATCCTACGAGGGTCGGTGTGGAAGAGCTAATTCAGCTCCAGCTAATTCCGAGCTAATTCCTCGGTATCCACGGCGTTGGAGCCAGCCCTGCAGCTTTTGCTGTTGTCTGGACTGGCCAGGGAGCCACGGGTTGCTTTTAAGGTGTCTCCAAAAGGTAACTGAGACCATGGGAAGAGCAAGATCCCAACCACCCCCTGTCAAGCCTTGCCTCTCCACAAAAGTAGAATATTTTTGATGACCTGTCAATTTAGAGCCAAAACCTCCCGGTGTGGTTTGACCTCTTGCTCAGGAGACCTTGAATCACATCCCTGGTCAACCGCAGACTTGCTCTGAGATCTGGATGAGTCACGTCATTTATCCCATGCTCCGTTCCCTGTTTGCAAATGCTCGAGACACAAACGCACCAGCCGCTGCGGAACGTCACGCCGCTGCCAGCAAAGGCGTGTCACGGCTTGGACGGGGATATGGTTTGGGCAATGGTTAAATAGTCTAGTGAGTTGTAAAGGGACCTGAGATGGCGTTGAATGAAAAGACTTCTACTTCCCTCGGAGTCACCCCGATCTAGCTGCCTCTGTGTAAACTTGCCGCCAGCACATGACTCCTGCCATCGGGGCAGCTTGATGAGGAGACAAAAGGCTTCTGGATGTGTCCAAACGCTGCAGTTAAAACAAACAAGACACCAAAAAGCCCTCGCCTTTTGTTCCTGTGATTGCACCAGAAACTAGGGGAAAATTCCCCCGGGCTGGGCCGAGGTGTGACATGAGTCCCGCCTGCTGTCGGAGGAGCGAGAACGTTTTACGTGGCCTGAAATGTTTCGTTTTGTCGTGATCTCCTCACGTTTTAAAAGTCTCTCCTAATGCGGTGACAGCACTTAGATGTCAAGTGTTTTATGGAAAGCGTGGGAATGAAGTGTTTTGTTTTGTGTTATTTCCATTCCACCCCCCCCCCCAAATTGTGCCTTTCTGTGGCTGGAGACTCTTCCTCAGCTCGGTGGGCGTCAGCGGGCAGCCTCGCTGCTGAAACGAGCCTTTTCCTCCGAGTATTCAAGGCTTGAGCAGCTTTCCCTGTATTCCTGACATTTATTTTCATCGAATCAGAGAATACTTTGGGTTGGAAAGGACCTTTACGGTCATTTCCCTTCATCAGGGCTTTGGGTACAACGATGTTGTTGGAGATCCCCGCAGTCTAGAGCTGCCTATTGCATCCGAACCGGGCGATGATGTGATATCCAAATCCCGGTTTGATTTCCTAAACTTGGCTGGAGACGCGGCCGTGACTCAACGAGCGCGTTTTCCAAACGCGGGCGCTCGGGACCCGAGCGTTGTGCTGACTTAACGCGTCTCCTCCCAGCGGGGCTGGGAACGGGAGAACTTTCTGATCACATCGTCCCGCTCACAATTAAAAAAAAAAAAAAAAAAAAAAAAGAAAAAGAGAAAAACCCAACCAAAACCCCCCCGGAAAAACATAACCACGTGCTTGGGAACGCGGAGGGAGGCAAGGGCAGGCATTGCTAAACTCGTGTGCACGGGTATATACGTGGTTCCGTCTATAGGAGCTGTAGATACAGGGGGTGTAGCTGTACAGATGTCGCGCCCCCCCCGAACCTCGCGGCGTGGCGGAGCCTGTTTGCCTGATCAACCAGGGGCAGAGCGTGTTCGCAGCCCGAGCCCCCGGAGGCGGCGCTGCCGGGTCTCGCCCGCGAGTCGCCTCTCCTCTGGAAGGGAAGGGCTGCCGAGAGACGGCTCCTGCCTCCCGGCCCCGAGAGGGGATCAGGTGTTTGCCGAGATTTCGGGCTCCTGGTTGCGGGGATGTTCGAGGTTGTGCTTCAAAACCCCCCAGGATGGGCGGGCGTTTGTCCCAGCTGTGGCGTTTAGGAGACAAAGTCTTGCTGAAGCCCAGCAAACCACACGGGACCTCCTCAGCCCACCTATTTATTGCCTATAAACGACGCCCTACAACCACCAAACCGCCCCCCGTCCTCCCCACCCATTCGGTCTCACTTGTTGATATTATATATATTTTTTTAGCCGTATCTGTCCCCCGATCTGCCTCCCCGCGTGCTCACGGGACCACGCTGGTGCCGGGGAGAGGGGTGGCACGAGCAGGCCGTGCGGGGACGGTTGTGTTTTTCACTGGAAACGCCAGTTTAGCTGCGCATCGGGTCTGTAGGCACTTTTGAAAATGGGTGCCTGGGCGATATTTTTAGAGGTGTTTAAACACCTGAAGACACGGAGAGTTGCTAGTGTGGATTTTCAAGAAGCGTTTAATTGCCCGTGTCGTGTGGGAACTCCCGAGAACCTTGTCAGGCGGGTGCTGGCACAGTTAGATGCCTTGATAGTCATAGAGGCTTTTGGACTTCAAAACTCCACAGAACCGCAGACCGGTGCGGGTGGGAAGGGACCCTTCGAGGCCATCGAGTCCAACCCCCTGCCGTGAGCAGGGACGTCTCCAACTTGACCAGGTCGCTCAGGGCCCCGTCCGACCCGGCCTTGGATGTGTCCAGGGATGGACCATCGACCCCCCGCTCTGGGCAACCCCTTCCAGTGTTCCCCCACCATCACCTTCTTCGGGAGCTTTAAGAATTCTGCTCTCTGGTGCTTCTGCGGTTGAGGATAGTTGAAAACTAACAATAAAGCTGGAATTCTCAGTCAACTTTTTAAAAATAAGACCGTAATCGTTCTTTGATAAGCAGGCTGCTGCAAGACAAAGGGATGGATGCATGATGGGTCATACTCTTATCACTGCAAGCTGAACTCATAAGCTAGTCCTTTCTCAGTATGCCGTCACAACCGGAGTATTCTGACACGCTTCCCCCTTCCTAAAACCTGGTGAGCGCTTGCAAATAAGCTTAAAAAAGTTACCTACCCGTGCTCGTGAAGGAGGGCTCAACACAGCGCACGGGTCTGCCCGCCTGCCAGAAACAGGTTTGCACGTAAATGCTGGAGGAAGCCCGGCGGCTGAGACCCGTGCCTTTCCCAGGTGGAAGTTACCGTGCCCTCTGTTCCCCTCACTCCTCATGTCTCTACCAGCGAGCCGAGCTCTAGCATCCTCTGCCTAGCTAATTGCCTTTAAATAGTTACAGGGTTTATTATGTGGGCAGCACGATTTTGCATGCCTCCTTCTCTCTGTCTGTCCTCAGAGCCGTCTGTCTAGCTGTCCACACTCCCCGCCGTAGCAGCTGATGCCTCCTCTGGCTCTTCTCATGGTCTTGGAGCCTTCGGAAAATCCGAAAGGGATTTCGCGTCTGTGATATCGGTGGCGTTCCTCCGCTGGGGCTGAGACTACCTTGGCACGAAGACTCCAGAACTCGCTTTCAGCGAGAGTTTGGTCCAACAATAAATGAATTTCCAGTGCCAACCATCGCTCCGGCATCTCGTTTCTGGTAAGGTTTTATTTACCAAAAAGACGCAGAGCCTCATCAAAATGCAATTTGCTGAGCCCTGGCTCTAGATTGAGAAACTACTTCGCAAAGCCAAAGGCAATTTTCCATGTAAAAAGAAGGCTAAGGGTGTAACATAGGTGTGTTTTGGGAATTGTGAAAGCCCTGCTACAACTTGGCATGGACTACAGCGCTTGCCTGCCATGGGGCTTTGGAGCGAGAGATCAAAATAAAGATAAACATAAGCAGGGAAACAACCACAATGGATGAAAGGTGAAAAAAAAACCGAGGAGTATATCCTAGGGAGACTGTTACTGTACCACAGAAGGGTAAGACTTCTTAGTCATCGAGGGCTGCCATTTGGTAGACACGGTTGTATCTTTTTTAATTTTCTCCTGCGTTACAGGGTGTGTTTCTGGGTAGGGTCAATGTTTGGCAAATTGAAGATGAAAATCTGTAAACCACGCCACGCTGATGAAGACAGTAACTGTCTCCTCCTTCACGCCCATGCAAACCCAGCCCACCTCCAGAAACAGATAAAAGAGAGCATCCGCTGCCCGCGAGCCAGAGGGACTGACTTCCCTTCCCTCTGCACGCACCTCCTCGCAGCACAGCTCCATCCGTCCTTCTGGTCTTCTCCGTTTTTGACTCTGCTTGGAAGCAACAGCCATGTCTCGGCAGTCTGTCTGCAGAAGCTTTGGAGGCGGGAGTAGAAGGGGCTACAGCTCTTGCTCTGCCATCGGTGGTGGCTTCGGAGGCGGCGGCAGCAGAAGCAGGGGCAGCTACAGCTCGTTCTCTATGTCCAGGGGAATTGGAGGCGGTGGACGCTGCGGAGGGTTTAGCAGCAAGAGCCTCCATAGCATGGGTGGCAGTGGAAGGATTTCCATGGGCGGATGCTACGGCGGTGGAGGATACGGAGGCAGAATGGGAGGCTTCGGTGGAGGCTACGGAGGAATGGGTGGCTTCGGTGGAGGAATGAGTTGTGGAGGAATGGGCGGCTTTGGAGGAATGGGTGGTGGCGGAGGAATGGGCGGCTTTGGCGGAGGAATGGGTAGCTATGGTGGAGGAATGGGCGGCTACGGCGGAGGAATGGGCAGCGGAGGAATGGGTGGCGGTGGAATGGGCGGCTTTGGTGGGCCAGGCTTTGGCATGCCAGGCTTTGGTGGCCCCGGTAGAGGTGGCCCTGGAATCCAGCCAGTGCAGGTCGACTCAAGCCTCCTACAGCCAGTCCATGTTGAGATTGACCCCCAGATCCAGCAAGTCAAAAACCAGGAGAAGGAACAGATCAAGACTCTTAACAACCAGTTTGCCTCCTTCATTGATAAGGTGAGAGGGGCGGGATTGTCTCTAGTTAAGGGTCAAAACCAGGAGGAACTTTCAAGTTCTGCAGAAATATTGTCCTTTTTGAGCTAAATACAAGTAGGCTGAGAAGCTTGAGCAGAGCTTTTTTATTAAGTACTGCTAGGGAAGAGATGAGAATCTCTCTTCCACGTGAGATCAAAGCTATGTCTTCAGGGCTTTAATCTAACCTGTTGCACCAAGCTCAACTAAGAGGTTATTTCTGCAAGCAGGCTCAACGCCTCCAAACATCTCCAGGTTTCAGACACAAATTTTCACTTCTGTACCATTCTCCTTCCAATTACACTCCCATTTAAGTGTTCACTAACATAATTTCTTTTCTCTTTGTTTTCAAATATCCAGGATTTTCAATCTAGACTAGAAATCTAAGATTTCTATACTCCCTGCACTAGGAATGTACCTGGAGCAGGTGCTACACTTAAAAGCTCCTTTGGCTTGAGTAAGACGTAGAAATGTCCTCCTTTTCCCGACCTTGCAGTTTAGGCAACAAAAGAAATTAACCCCCAACCCCCCAGTGTTACCCAGTTCTCTCATCGCCACGCGAAGGAGAACCTTTTTACGTGATGAAATGGTGCCTTGGCTGCTGCTGCTGCTGCTCCACATGTGATGGTGGGTACTCGTGCGTTGGCTTTCAGGTCCGCTTCCTGGAGCAACAGAACAAGGTCCTCTCCACCAAGTGGGAGCTCCTCCAACAACAAGGGCCTTCGGGGCCAAGGAAGAACCTCGATGCCATCTTTGAGAATTACATCCAGAACCTGAGGAGGCAGCTGGACTCAGTCCTGGCACAGAGGGGGCAGCTGGAGTCGGAGCTGCAGAACATGCAGCAATACGTCGAGGAGTACAAAACCAAGTAAGTGCGGTGACACACTAACCCAAAAAGCAGCTCAAGCAACTTTCCTTCACACGCGTGCCTTTTATGGCAATTGTGGACATAGTTTTTTCCATCTAAATATTTCGTTCTGTAATTTTTTTTCTCCTTTTAGTTTGTTTAGTGTGGCCTTGGGCGGGAAAATTCAGGAAACTCAGCTTGTATTTTTACTCTCCACAGGTATGAGGAAGAGATCAACAGGCGCACAACTGCTGAGAACGAGTTTGTGGTGCTCAAGAAGGTGAGTCACGCGCACTAGAAAATGGTCGCTTGAACACGGGGCTGTATCTGTGCTTCGAGGGGACGCCCTCTTGAATGGGAAATCGGAGAGACGGTAGGATCTGTGGGCTGATATTTGAAGTCCCTTGTTTTTAATTTGCGTAAGTGAATAACACCGCCACAGCTGTTATCCTTAGCACAGGCTGTAATTCCCGTGGTCCTGAAGGATCTCCAAGAGGAAATGAAAGTGCTGTCTGTGATCCGTCTTGCAGGATGTGGACTGTGCCTACATGACTAAGGTGGAGCTGGAAGCCAAGGTGGGAGCTCTGACTGATCAAATCAACTTCCTGAGGTGCATCTACGAGGAGGTAAGAGCCCTCCCTTCCCCAGGGCTGGCTGGAGGTGCAGTGAGGAGCGTGGTGGCCACAGACACTGAGGTTGGGCTGGGGGTCCGTGTGGCTTTGGGCTGGAGAGGCTGCCTGGAGCTGCTGCTCTTTTCTTCCCTCCTCAGATGGTCAGGCTAACTCATGTCTCGGTTGTAGGAACTGGCCCAGATGCAGACGATCAGCCGGGACCTGTCTGTGGTGGTGTCCATGGACAACAACCGCCACCTGGACCTGGACAGCATCATCGAGGAGGTCAGGCGTCAGTACGAGCAGATCGCTCAGAGCAGCCGGGCTGAAGCTGAGGCGTGGTACCAGAGCCAGGTGAGCTGGGAAGCGGCCAAGGCACCCTGGGGGATGGCTAGAGTCTGCAAACGATTTATGGCACAGCGAGACATCTCTTTAAGCTAACGGTGCTGGAGCTCATGCGAGGGAGTCTCCAGAGGAATTGTGTCGCTTTTGAGGGGCCTGACTCACGGTGTCCAGCATCTCACTTTGGTGCACGGTAGCAGCCTCTCAATAAAGATGGCCAAAAATGTACCACAACTAGAAAACGCAAGCCCAAAGCGGCTTTTAAGATGCCAAGGGACTCTTATTATTGTGACTAAGATCGATTTCAGGGTCCCAAACCAATAATATTTGAACCATCTTTTACACTGAGCTGGGCATCCACGACCAACGTGATAGGTGCAGTAGCAGCGTATGAGCTACGAAATGGTTGATAAATCTTGTCCAAACATTGGGAATGTGCCACTGATGGGTTGCTTTGTCTCGCTGCCGTCAGTACGAACAGCTGCAGAACACTGCTGGAAGGCACGGGGACAGCCTCCGCAACACCAAGATAGAGATCCAAGAGCTGACCAGGAACATCCAGAGGCTGCGGGCTGAGATTGAGAATGTGAAGAAGCAGGTAGGGCTTGGCTACTGTCCCGCGGGGTGCTGGCACCAGGCTGGATCACAGAGGACCGTGTTTGGGCAGAAATGGTTCCTTCAACCACCCCTTGTCTACTTCATGTAGATGTTTCATTTTCTCTCCTTGACTTCTTGACTTGGGCTTGAAGGACTGATCCTAAGTGACAAAAAGAGATCGGAGAAAGTGTCCTCTTTTCTCCCTCAGAACCAGCAGCTGCAGGCAGCTATTGCCGAGGCCGAGGAGCGGGGTGAGATGGCCCTCAAGGATGCCCGGATCAAACTGGAAGAGCTTGAGTGTGCCCTGAGCAAAGACAAGGAGGAGCTGGCTCGCTTGTTGAAGGAGTACCAGGAGCTGCTGAACATCAAGATTGCCCTGGACGTTGAGATTGCCATGTACAGGAAGCTGCTGGAGGGAGAGGAGAACAGGTAAACACCTCACCTCTGATTTGAGAGGGATGCTGAGATCTGGGTTGGATGTCTTGAGTTTTGACAGTAACAGTTTAATCTCAAACCAGCTCCTTTGGTTAAAATGGGTAGATATGGCTGTTGGCACGCTAGGTGACATTTTGGGTGGCCAGGACTGACAGCTGGCATACCCTGTTCCCTGCGGGAGGTACGACTGCCCCTTCAGTTCTGTTAGGTGCAAACTATTTAATGAACCTGATGTTTGGAAGAACCTCATCATAAAGACGAATGTTCAAGGCTGTCCTTCCTTAAATACTTTAGTGATACTGAAGTTGCTGCTAAGGATGAAATGGGAAAGTGGTTTGATGATGAAAATGCAGTTCTCAGTTTTTAGGATGTTTCTTTGCTGGGTATTTAAAATTTACCGCTTTCCCTCACAGGCTGTGCAACGACGGCATGTCCAACGTCAACGTCTGTAAGTATCCGCACCTGTTCCCTCGTGAAGTAGCAGCAGACTGTGTCTTTCCGGAGGCACAGCTTGCCCGCGGACAGCGTGCGTGACCTGTGCCTCTCTTCCAGCTGTGGTAGGCAGGACCACCATCACTGGAGGCCGAGGAGGCATGGGCGGAGGCTTCGGCGGCGGCAGCGGCATGGGCGGAGGCTTCGGCAGCAGCGGCGGCATGGGCGGCGGAATGGGAGGAGGCATGTGTGGAGCAGGAGGAGGCTTTGGAGGTGGCAGCATGGGCGGCAGCTGTGGGATGGGAGGAGGAATGTACAGCGGCGGCTTCTCTTCTGGAAGCGGAAGGATCTGCGGCTCTGGAGGCGGCAGCTTCGGCTCCGGTGGGGGATCGTCCTCCGTACGGAGATGCGTCACGACCACCTCCGTCAAATCTTCGGGAGTGAGGTTCTGAGCCCCAGAGCCAGCTTGAGAAAGGAAAGAAGCATCTCCTATCTTCTCCCGGCAGCAGCCCAGCCTCCTTAAGTCCAGCCCCGGTGTCCTGCAATGAAACAAACTGTGTCCCCCACGGCCCACCACGTACCGGCTCGTCTACCCGGCCCCGGCCCTCCAAGGGCGCCTCGTGGCAACGCCACGCCCCGCCAGCAGCCCTGGCGAGCTGCCCGTTCGCCCCGAGCCCAGGGCTGCAATAAGAAAAGCCTGACCTGCGGCCACCCAGCACGGAGAGCTGGTTTACAGGAGGGAAACGCTCTGCCTTTCTTGCTGGGTTGTACATTTCTGGCTGCCTCGCGGCAAATGTGTATAAAACTCCTCTCTCTTCTTCTGGCCTCGTCTCCCCTCTTCCTCGACGGCCGTATCCCTGGGGTGCTTCTGCATGCAGTGCCTCCTGCTGCTTCCATTCACTAGCGGTCGGGGTCAGGGTAGGAGCAGGGCAAGCGGGACCCGTCCCTTGGCCGAGCCGGGAGGAGCGTCCATCTTCTCGGCCGCTGGCCGGAGGGATTGATTGCCCCGGGGCGGAGCACCAGGGCAGCGCTGCTCACCCGGTAGCCCCGGCTGTGCCGCAAGCTGGCGCTGCCTCTGGAGCCGCGGCTTCCGCTTCCGCGTGCCCCTGCCCTCCGTGACAGCCGGTAACAGCTCAGGCACACGCGGACTTCTTCTAAGGAGGACAAAGCTCGCTCTGCAGTGCCAGGCCCCCTGTGACATGGAACAAGGTGTGCTGTCCCCGCCTCCCTTCCTCTTCTCTTCGTGGTATGCCCTACTGCCTCGGGATGTTGCCGTGCTCAATAAACCGCAGAGAACATTCACCACGTCTTTGTGTCGCTGCTTTGGGAGCCACCTCTAGGCAGGGTGGTTTTAGCTGCTGGGGGAGCGACCTGGTGGGCAGGCGGGGGTTGTGCTGCTCACCGAGCCGTGCCTGAGCTTGGCGGGAAGGGACTGGGCGCGCGGGTGGAGGTAGGGACGTGCCCGAGCACGGGTGATGCCCCTGACTCCCCTCAGCCACTGCGTGCCTGTAGCACAAGCCCCTGCCTAGAATGGCAGGGTTTTGGGTATTCCAGGCACAAAATGGTCAGCAATTCAGCTGAGGCAGGAGAAATGTCCAGAACTCATGGCTCACCGTTGCACCAACCAATGCAATTGAGTGCCCGCTCATGACGTTCCCTCCTGATCATCCCCCAGTGGAGCAGGCTTTGGTGTGAAGGGAATAAGAGAGACGTGGCAATGCGGGCAGGTGGGAGGGCGGCTTCGCAGCCGCCTGTAAGCATGGGCATGGACGTTGGCCAAGCACCTACCCCCGGGGCACCCGTAGGCTGTGGCCAGGCAGGCTGCACAGCTCGGCACCCTCCGAGCACCAGGAGTCCTTGGGAAACCCTACCTCATCCTCCCCTTCTCTGACCAGCAGTGGGAACACGAAGGGTTGGGAAGGCGTGACACTCCCCAGGGGCCCGGGCTCACGTACCCACCAGCTCCATGGCAGTCGGACAAGACCCCCCAGTGCCGCCTCTTTACGCTGAGAGCAAGCGGGAGAGACCTGGCGCAGCTGGAGGAGGGGGCATGGGAGGGGAACGCTGGCGTGTTTGATCTGTGCTTCGGTTGCCACACCGCAGGAAGAGATCAAAGAGACAGAAACCGCTTCCAGCAGTGGTTCAGGAGTCCCACAACAACCTGCTGCGAGCTGCCGGTGTCCCCGCAGCAGGTCAGGAGGCTGCAGGCCTGGGCAGAGGCGCGGGCAAGGCAACGGGGAATGCTCGCGGGGCTCTCGCCAGAGGACCCCCTCCACGCGTTGCAGCCCCGCAGGGGCGTGCTAGAGCTGGGGAAGGCGGCTGGGTTTGGCCAAAGAGAAGTCGGCGAGAAGGCAGTGCCTCTGAGAAGCTGGGGCTGTGCCAGGAGCACTTTGGGGTTTGGCTTGGAGCGAGAATCACCTGTTTCTGTTCTCAGTTTTAAGAGTCTGTTTCTCCTCAGCTTTTAAATCTGAAACACAGCGTTGTGAGCCTTGGTTGTGATGACTCATTGCGCCATCCTGCGCGAGTCTGCCAGAATCTCTCTGCTGCGAGATCCGAAGCTGCAGCCTGGCTCGGACTCCGTCTACATTTTCTGCAGAGCTTACATTTTGCCAGCTGTTGATGAGTTTTGCTGTGCACAGCGCCTTGCGTAAGAGATCTGAAGGAATGGCTGGAGCCTAGGCTTGGTATTAAATCTTTTCTGGAGGAGGCTGAAGTGACTCCAGGTTTGGCATAATCTTCACATCTTGTCTGAAGACGTCAGAGTGACTCAATCTGGGCGTCTTATCTGTATGCGCTGGATGCGGTCAGCATCCAGGCATTCGGCTGACTTAACAGATCTTCCCCCTGTTGTGGAGCCGCCGTGTGGGATGTTACAACCAAGTCACGCTCCTACCAAGAAGGGCAGCTACCTGCGTTTGGCAATTGCAGGGAGGGCGGCCGTGAGAAGGGACGCCCTGTTTTCTCTAACCAAAAATCGAGCTGCCCTACACCTCCCTGGGACTGCCGTCACGAGCCAGTGCACTGGAGCGCGGGCTGGCCTGCAGCTCTTAACTCTGTCTTGGAGATGACAGCTGAGAAATAAGACCCTCTTTGTTCAAGCTGCTTTTGAAAGGCAAGGTGTCCCCTCCATGCTGTAGGGACGGCTGCCCGTCCTCCATCTGCAGCCTGTCGCAGAGGTCAGGCCACACACACCTGGCTAAGCCTTAGCCAACCATGACTTGAGTCCCTCAAGGGTAGGATGACCCTTGGCCAACCATGGCTTGAGTCCCGCAAGGGTAGGATGACCCTTGGCCAACCATGGCTTGAGTCCCTCAAGGGTAGGATGACCCTTGGCCAACTATGACTTGAGTCCCCCAAGGGTAGGATGACCCTTGGCCAAACTTGACTTGAGTCCCTCAAGGGTAGGATAACCCTTGGCCAACCATGACTTGAGTCCCTCAAGGGTAGGATGACCCTTGGCCAACCATGGCTTGAGTCCCGCAAGGGTAGGATGACCCTTGGCCAACTATGACTTGAGTCCCCCAAGGGTAGGATGACCCTTGGCCAACCATGGCTTGAGTCCCTCAAGGGTAGGATGACCCTTGGCCAAACTTGACTTGAGTCCCTCAAGGGTAGGATAACCCTTGGCCATCCATGACTTGTGTCCCTCAAGGGTAGGATAACCCTTGGCCAAACTTGACTTGAGTCCATCAAGAGTAGCGTAACCCTTGGCCAAACTTGACTTGAGTCCCTCAAGGGTAGGATGACCCTTGGCCATCCATGACTTGTGTCCCTCAAGGGTAAGATGACCCTTGGCCAACCATGACTTGAGTCCCTCAAGGGTAGGATGACCCTTGGCCAACCATGACTTGAGACCCTCAAGGGTAGGATGACCCTTGGCCAACTATGACTTGAGACCCTCAAGGGTAGGATGACCCCTGGCCAACCATGACTTGAGTCCCTCAAGGGTAGGATAACCCCTGGCCAACCATGACTTGAGTCCCTCAAGGGTAGGATGACCCTTGGCCAACTATGACTTGAGACCCTCAAGGGTAGGATGACCCTTGGCCAACCATGACTTGAGTCCCTCAAGGGTAGGATGGTCCTTGGCCAACCATGACTTGAGACCCTCAAGGGTAGGATGACCCTTGGCCAACTATGACTTGAGTCTCTCAAGGGTAGGATAACCCCTGGCCAACCATGACTTGAGTCCCTCAAGGGTAGGATGACCCTTGGCCAACTATGACTTGAGTCCCTCAAGGGTAGGATGACCCCTGGCCAACCATGGCTTGAGTCCCTTAAGGGTAGGATGACCCTTGGCCAAACTTGACATGAGTCCCTCAAGGGTAGGATGACCCCTGGCCAACCATGGCTTGAGTCCCTTAAGGGTAGGATGACCCTTGGCCATCCATGACATGAGTCCCTCAAGGGTAGGATAATCCTTGGCCAACCATGACTTGTGTCCCTCAAGGGTAATGCTCTCCAGTCCCCCACACCCTGTGCTGTGAAGAGACTGTGGTGTCGTGCAGCCTCCGTTGGAGGGACAGTCAATGACATTTATGTTTCTGACTCCTCTCATGGCTTTTGAAAAGGTTTCTCTGGGCTGGTTTGAGGTGTCGGTGGGTGAAGGCTGCTATCGGTGATACTTTGAAACAACACGTAGTTGCACAAGTCGCATGGGTGATTGTGAACATTTCTTATGAATGTATAAGTTCATACATGGGTCTTTTGAATAACCTTATGTTCCTTATTATTTTGAATCTGTTGAAGATATTTAATATATATTCTCACTGTCACTTTTTGATAATTTCTGCTGATATTATCTACAGAAAATGTGAATAGTTGTTTTATATTTCACTCATTAACTTAAACATATATTTGAGAGACAATGTCCAGGCAGGCAATACCTTCAGAATGCCTTTTGAATAGGATTTACAGACCCCAGTACCTCTCAACCAGCACCTCTGCTCCACTTCTTCAGCACCCTGCACATCAGTATCATTGTATATTTTTTTCATAATCTGGAACCTTATGATTAATTATTTAGAATTTCAGTTGCATGCAATCCAAAAATGGCTTTCTTTATTTCAGAGACATCCTACAGGCTACATTTCTAAGACACGTTCCTTCCCCAACAGAGTATTTGAAATCAAGAGGAGATACTGTGCCTGAGAAGTTGTAATAGCTCCATTTCCCCACGTGGTTTTCCGCTTCAGTTTTCTCATCTTTGGCATGAACCAGGGGAAGAAGAGGCCAGCAACATTCACCTGAGCAGTAGGAGCCCCTTGCCACCTCGAACTGTCCGTCTGTCATTCCGCTTCTGTGGTGCTTGGCTGTCCGTCACCGCAGCAGCACCGACGGGTCCCTTCGTTCCTCCACAGGTCGTCATTCCCCGTCGCCCTCGGAAGAGCACAGAGGAGCGTGATGGTTCAAGGTGTCCCGCTCGCTCCGCTCCAGCATCATCCAAGGTCCCAGTCAGTCGTCACAGATTTGGGGAGATACACTTGGAGGGAATTTAATCCATGGGGAAGAGACACTCCCATTCCAAGCGGCACCACGTGCGCTCCGAGGAGGTGTAATTCCTTTCTAGCAGGAGAATATGCTGAGTCTCTTCAAATTTTGGTGTCATGAGTTCTCGTTCAAGATTGGGAAACTTCTAAAACGCCAAAGGCAATTTTACACATAAAAAGGGGATTTAGGGTGTGTTTAAGGAATTGTGAAAGCTAAGTTATAGCTGGGGTGTCATCAAAACTTCTCCTGCAGTGGGGCTTTGATGGGAACAATCTGGAATTATCGGGCATCACCAGGGAAGGCTGGAAACCCAATGAGGGGCTGCAGAAAAGTGCATTATCTTAAAAATTGATTTCCAAGATGTCATAAAGGAATGAGAGCCCACTTAGTCATTGAGACCTGTTTCCATGTTCTTGTTCTTTTATTCGCTCCTATATTGCAGGGTGTGTTTATAGGCAGGCCCAAATATGGTAAAGCTCAACTGAGAATCTGTCAACAACACCATGCTGATGAAAATAATGAATTGGTTTCCACCTTCACGCCCAACCCGTCCCAGCCCACCTCCAGGAGCGGATAAAAGGGAGTGCCTGGAGCCGGGGAGGCAGAGAAGGCTGTGCAGACTTCTCTCTGCATTCACCCCTCAGCAGCTCAGCCCCGTTGGTCTTTCTGCTCCTCTTGACTTTGACTCTGCTTGGAAGCAACAGCCATGTCTCGGCAGTCTGTCTGCAGAAGCTTTGGAGGCGGGAGTAGAAGGGGCTACAGCTCTTGCTCTGCCATCGGTGGTGGCTTCGGAGGCGGCGGCAGCAGAGGCAGGATCAGCTACAGTTCCTACTCCTCATCCAGGGGAGGTGGAGGAGGTGGACATTGTGGAGGGTACAGCAGCAAGAGCCTCCATAACATGGGTGGCAGCAGAAGAATTACCGTGGGCGGATGCTACGGCGGTGGAGGATACGGTGGCAGAATGGGAGGCTTCGGTGGAGGCTATGGAGGAATGGGTGGCTTCGGTGGAGGAATGGGTGGCTTTGGCGGTGGAATGGGTGGTGGTGGAGGAATGGGCGGCTTTGGCGGAGGAATGGGTGGTGGTGGAGGAATGGGCGGCTACGGCGGAGGAATGGGAAGTGGTGGAATGGGTGGTGCTGGAATGGTTGGTGGAGGAATGGGGGGCTTTGGTGGCCCTGGCTTCCCTGGAGGCATCCAACCGGTGCAAGTTGACCCAAGCCTCCTGCGGCCGGTCCATGTTGAGATTGATCCCCAAATCCAGCAAGTGAAAAACCAGGAGAAGGAGCAGATCAAGACTCTTAACAACCAGTTTGCCTCCTTCATTGACAAGGTGAGAATTCAGGACCGTGTCTGTGTGGAAGCGGGCGTTTGAAGCGACTTTCCTGTGGTGTGAAAGGGAAATCTTTTTCTTACCAACAAGTACTTGTTAATGTTTGCAAGACCGGTGCCTGAGTAGCAAGTTATTATTAAGGTCTAATTAAGCAATACAGAACAATAGACAAGATTTTCTTGCGAATGGAAGATTAAAGAGAACCTCTGCAGGACATTCTGTAGATTCTCTTGCCTAGTCATCGCTTCACCCTAATTTCTAGTGATTCAGGGTAAAGTCATCACCATCTGCTTACTTGTCCTAAGAGTTCTCACTATGTGCTTTTCTCCTTTGATGAAACTCGCTTTTCAAGGAGCTGATTCGATAAACTTAAGAGAGTTAAATATCTTTGATTATTTTTGGTTAAAATGGAAAGCAAAGCAACACAGACTGTCTTGTAAGAGAAGTTCTGTGCAGTTAGATGAAAAAAATAATTCTCTTGACTTCCCTACTGCAAAGACGATTGCAACATCCAAAAGCGATGCGATGGAAAATGGGAATGCTGTTTTCTGTTGGCAACATCTTTTTATCCCGCAGTCTTCGGGATGACTCAAAATTTAACAAGGCTTGTCATGCACTTCAGGAGCGGGGGTGTTTGAACGAGCCATCGTTGGGATGTGGAAATGATGCCCTTGGTTTGAGCAGCGGGGTGTCCCCCGAGTGAATGGCTCACGCGCCCCTTTGTGGGCTTTCAGGTCCGCTTCCTGGAGCAACAGAACAAGGTCCTCTCCACCAAGTGGGAGCTCCTCCAACAACAAGGGCCTTCGGGGCCAAGGAAGAACCTCGATGCCATCTTTGAGAATTACATCCAGAACCTGAGGAGGCGGCTGGAGTCTCTCCTGGCACAGAGGGGGCAGCTGGAGTCGGAGCTGCAGAACATGCAGCAATACGTGGAGGAGTACAAAACCAAGTAAGTGCGGTGCCGGGCTAGGGAAGAGGTGAGCACCAAGACGGGGCCCTAAGACAGCTTGGAGAGCCCAGCCTGTCTTCCCCGTCCAGAAACGGGACCGAGGGTGCCCTGGGGGGAAGAGGGGTTCCACTGGTGCGCTGATGAGCCGTCCAAGAGCCTCGGGCTGTCTTGTCCCCTTCCACAGGTATGAGGAAGAGATCAACAGGCGCACCGCTGCTGAGAACGAGTTTGTGGTGCTCAAGAAGGTGAGTCACAGGGGCACCAGGAGAGAGGGGGTGCGGGGGGCCAGATGCAAAGACGTTGGAAGGAGGCGGCACCAAGCCGGCGGTTCCGACGGGAGGCATTGGCTGCCAGCAGCACTTCTGGGGTGGGAGGAAGCCGTTGCCTACCGGTGTGATCCTTCTTGCAGGATGTGGACTGTGCCTACATGACTAAGGTGGAGCTGGAAGCCAAGGTGGGAGCTCTGACTGACGAAATCAACTTCCTGAGGTGCATCTACGAGGAGGTAAGAGCCCTCCCTTCCCCAGGGCTGGCTGGAGGTGCAGTGAGGAGCGTGGTGGCCACAGACACTGAGGTTGGGCTGGGGGTCCGTGTGGCTTTGGGCTGGAGAGGCTGCCTGGAGCTGCTGCTCTTTTCTTCCCTCCTCAGATGGTCAGGCTAACTCATGTCTCGGTTGTAGGAACTGGCCCAGATGCAGACGATCAGCCGGGACCTGTCTGTGGTGGTGTCCATGGACAACAACCGCCACCTGGACCTGGACAGCATCATCGAGGAGGTCAGGCGTCAGTACGAGCAGATCGCTCAGAGCAGCCGGGCTGAAGCTGAGGCGTGGTACCAGAGCCGGGTGAGTCGGGAAGCGGCCAAGGCACCTGGGACAGTCTCTGCCGCCGGCTGCCTCCCTCGCACAGAGCAGGGGAATCGCCTGAGGTCTTGGTAGGTTGCCTCACTCATGGGTTGCTTTGCCCCCACGCCGTCAGTACGAAGAGCTGCAGAACACTGCTGGAAGGCACGGGGACAGCCTCCGCAACACCAAGATAGAGATCCAAGAGCTGACCAGGAACGTCCAGAGGCTGCGGGCTGAGATTGAGAACGTGAAGAAGCAGGTAGGGGCTCCTCAGCCCCCCGTTGGGGGATGCCATCGGGCTGGGTCTCGGCTGAGCTGGTGCTGTGCTGAGGACAGTGTGAGGCAACGTAGCCCTCGAAGCTCCGGTCCTTTGGAGGAGATTGATGGTTCCTGCCCAATTTCCACCCAGACTGTGCCTTGAGGACAGCTCCGGTGGAGGGTGTGCGGAAGGGACGTGAGAATCGGCTTTTCTTTTCTCCCGCAGAACCAGCAGCTGCAGGCAGCTATTGCCGAGGCCGAGGAGCGGGGTGAGATGGCCCTCAAGGATGCCCGGCGGAAACTGGAAGAGCTTGAGTGTGCCCTGAGCAAAGACAAGGAGGAGCTGGCTCGCTTGTTGAAGGAGTACCAGGAGCTGCTGAACGTCAAGATTGCCCTGGACGTTGAGATTGCCATGTACAGGAAGCTGCTGGAGGGAGAGGAGAACAGGTACACCTCTTGCTTTGTTTCTATTTGACTAAATTCTTGACAGATTTTACAATGTGTGGGTAAAATCTTTGCATGCACTCTGAAGATGAAAATTATATCACTCATGCTGTAATTCTTAAGCCTTAAGTATGTTTTCCATGTATCTTATACAACTGTTAAGTTCAAGGTTGTTCGTTACCTTAAAAAATCATTGGGAAATTCAGAAAGATAAGGGGAAATATACCGTGTAAAAAAAAGGGAAATTCTCAGCTGTGGAAATGTGCACTGCTTGCTGGATCAACTGCTCCTAACTTCCCTCACAGGCTGTGCAACGACGGCATGTCCAACGTCAACGTCTGTAAGTATCCGCACCTGTTCCCTCGTGAAGTAGCAGCAGACTGTGTCTTTCCGGAGGCACAGCTTGCCCGCGGACAGCGTGCGTGACCTGTGCCTCTCTTCCAGCTGTGGTAGGCAGGACCTCCATCACTGGAGGCCGAGGAGGCATGGGCGGAGGCTTCGGCGGCGGCAGCGGCATGGGCGGAGGCTTCGGCGGCGGCAGCGGCATGGGCGGAGGCTTCGGCAGCAGCGGCGGCATGGGCGGCGGAATGGGAGGAGGCATGTGTGGAGCAGGAGGAGGCTTTGGAGGTGGCAGCATGGGCGGCAGCTGTGGGATGGGAGGAGGAATGTACAGCGGCGGCTTCTCTTCTGGAAGCGGAAGGATCTGTGGCTCTGGAGGCGGCAGCTTCGGCTCCGGTGGGGGATCGTCCTCCGTACGGAGATGCGTCACGACCACCTCCGTCAAATCTTCGGGAGTGAGGTTCTGAGCCCCAGAGCCAGCTTGAGAAAGGAAAGAAGCATCTCCTATCTTCTCCCGGCAGCAGCCCAGCCTCCTTAAGTCCAGCCCCGGTGTCCTGCAATGAAACAAACTGTGTCCCCCACGGCCCACCATGTACCGGCTCGTCTACCCGGCCCCGGCCCTCCAAGGGCGCCTCGTGGCAACGCCACGCCCCGCCAGCAGCCCTGGCGAGCTGCCCGTTCGCCCCGAGCCCAGGGCTGCAATAAGAAAAGCCTGACCTGCGGCCACCCAGCACGGAGAGCTGGTTTACAGGAGGGAAACGCTCTGCCTTTCTTGCTGGGTTGTACATTTCTGGCTGCCTCGCGGCAAATGTGTATAAAACTCCTCTCTCTTCTTCTGGCCTCGTCTCCCCTCTTCCTCGACGGCCGTATCCCTGGGGTGCTTCTGCATGCAGTGCCTCCTGCTGCTTCCATTCACTAGCGGTCGGGGTCAGGGTAGGAGCAGGGCAAGCGGGACCCGTCCCTTGGCCGAGCCGGGAGGAGCGTCCATCTTCTCGGCCGCTGGCCGGAGGGATTGATTGCCCCGGGGCGGAGCACCAGGGCAGCGCTGCTCACCCGGTAGCCCCGGCTGTGCCGCAAGCTGGCGCTGCCTCTGGAGCCGCGGCTTCCGCTTCCGCGTGCCCCTGCCCTCCGTGACAGCCGGTAACAGCTCAGGCACACGCGGACTTCTTCTAAGGAGAACAAAGCTCGCTCTGCAGTGCCAGGCCCCCTGTGACATGGAACAAGGTGTGCTGTCCCCGCCTCCCTTCCTCTTCTCTTCGTGGTATGCCCTACTGCCTCGGGATGTTGCCGTGCTCAATAAACCGCAGAGAACATTCACCACGTCTTTGTGTCGCTGCTTTGGGAGCCACCTCTAGGCAGGGTGGTTTTAGCCGCTGGGGGAGCGACCTGGTGGGCAGGCGGGGGTTGTGCTGCTCACCGAGCCGTGCCTGAGCTTGGCGGGAAGGGACCGGGCGCGCGGGTGGAGGTAGGGACGTGCCCGAGCACGGGTGATGCCCCTGACTCCCCTCAGCCACTGCGTGCCTGTAGCACAACGCGATGGTGAGGCTCTGGATGCTCCATTCCTCAATATGCAGTAAATGTGCACGGGCAGGAGCCCTTGGGACCGAAACCGGAGGAACTGTGGAGGTTGTTAAATTTTTGGGCAGGCCCTGATATAGCCCCATCCTTGGATTCATGTATAGTCATTTCAACAGCAGATGTCTTCATTTGCTGTGTCCTGAGAGCTCCAGGACAGAGGGGTCTGGCACCATCCGAATCACTGAGGAGGCTGCAGGTGACCCAGTGCCAATAATCAGGGCTCAGCCTTTATGGAACCTAAGGCACTCGGAATCCCAGCCTGGTGGGGGCTGGCAGGGCCCTCGGGAGCCCACCCCGTCCCACCCCCTGCTTGAGCAGGCACAGCCAGAGCAGGGGCACAGGACCGCGTCCAGGCGGGGCGTGGATGTCTCCAGGGAAGGGACTCCACAGCCCCTCTGGGCAGCCTGTGCCCCTGCTCTGGCACCCGCACAGGGAAGGGGTTTGTCCTCATACTGAGGCGGAACTTCCCGTGTTCCCACTTGTGCCCGTTGCCCCTTGGCCTGTTGTTGGGCACCACCGAAAAGAGCCCGGCCCCATCCCCCTGACACCCGCCCTTCAGATATTTATAGGTACTGATGGGATCCCCCCTCAGCGTCCTCTTCTGCGGCTGAACAGACCCAGGTCTCTCAGCCTTTCCTCCCAAGGGAGATGCTCCACACGCCTTTTCATGCATCCTTGGGTACCATTGGCCTTCCTGGCCCCAAGGGCACGGTGCTGGCTCAGGGTCACCTTCTTGTCCCCCAGCACCCCCAGGGCCTTCTCAACAGAGCCGCTCCCCAGCAGTTCAGCCCCCAGCCTGTGCCGGTGCGGGGGGTTCTTCCTCCCCCGGGGCAGGACCCTGTACGTGCTCGTGTTGAATTTCATCAGGTCCCCTGGGCCCAGCTCTCCAGCCTGGCCAGGTCTCGCTGGGTGGCAGCACGGCCCTCTGGTGCATCGGCCGCTCCTCCCAGCTTGGGAATGTCAGGGAACTTGCTGAGGGGACGCTCGATCCCATCATCCAGGTCACTGATGGATATGTTGGCCAGGACTGGGCCCAGCACAGACCCCTGGGGAACACCACTAGTGACAGGCCTCCAGCCAGGCTCTGCTCCACTGATCACGACCCTCTGATGATCTGTTGTTGAGCCGGGGCTCTGGCCACCTCACTGTCCCCTCCTCCAACCCCCACTGCCTTAGCTTGCCTGTGAGGATGCTGCGGGAGACAGCGTCGAATGCCTTACTGAAGTCAAGACAGACAACACCCACTGCTCTCCCGTCGTCCACCCAGCCAGTCACGCCATCAGAGAAGGCTGTCGGGTTGGTCAAGCATGAGCTTCCCTTGGTGCGTCCATGCTGACTCTTCCCGATAACCTTCTTGTCCCCTACGTGCCTGGAGATGGCCTCCAGGATGAAGTGCTCCATCCCCTCTCCAGGGACGGAGGTGAGGCTGCCTGGCCTAGAGTTCCCCAGCTCCTCCTTCCTGCCCTTTTTCAGGGCTGGAGTGACATTTGCTGTTCTCCAGCCCTCGGGCACCTCTCCTGTCCCCCACGGCCTTTCAAAGATGATGCACAGGGGCTCGGCCAGAATCCCTCCGCCAGCTCCCTCAGCACCCGTGGGTGCATGCCATCGGGGCCCGTGGATTGGCGAGGACCCAGTTTGCACAGGTGGTCTCTGACCCGATCCTGCTCACCCGCTGGTAAGCCTGCCTTTCTCAGTACCCTGTTGCTCGTGTCACATGTTACCAGAGTAGTCTCTGATACAGAAATTGCCGAATTTCTCTCAGAATTAGGTTATATTAACCTCTGTCTTTGATTTCAGATTTCAAAGCAGGAAGAAGGTGTGTACAGGACATGCTGAAATCACAGAGAGTGCTGGGGTTTGTGCAGGAGCGCTGCCTGTGAAACCGGTAGAGACCCAACCACACTGATTGATGATGGCAATCGGCAGCGGCGGGGAGGGAGCAGACATCAGATCAGTCGGCTGTTGTCAGCTAATCTGAGTTTCCTACCTCGGAGTGGACTTCGCTACGTGGCAGGGGAAGGCGGCAATGGCAGGAGTCCTGTGGGCAGGTGGGAGGGCGGCTTCGCAGCCGCCTGTAAGCATGGGCATGGACGTTGGCCAAGCACCTACCCCCGGGGCACCCGTAGGCTGTGGCCAGGCAGGCTGCACAGCTCGGCACCCTCCGAGCGCCAGGAGTCCTTGGGAAACCCTACCTCATCCTCCCCTTCTCTGACCAGCAGTGGGAACACGAAGGGTTGGGAAGGCGTGACACTCCCCAGGGGCCCGGGCTCACGTACCCACCAGCTCCATGGCAGTCGGACAAGACCCCCCAGTGCCGCCTCTTTACGCTGAGAGCAAGCGGGAGAGACCTGGCGCAGCTGGAGGAGGGGGCATGGGAGGGGAACGCTGGCGTGTTTGATCTGTGCTTCGGTTGCCGCACCGCAGGAAGAGATCAAAGAGACAGAAACCGCTTCCAGCAGTGGTTCAGGAGTCCCACAACAACCTGCTGCGAGCTGCCGGTGTCCCCGCAGCAGGTCAGGAGGCTGCAGGCCTGGGCAGAGGCGCGGGCAAGGCAACGGGGAATGCTCGCGGGGCTCTCGCCAGAGGACCCCCTCCACGCGTTGCAGCCCCGCAGGGGCGTGCTAGAGCTGGGGAAGGCGGCTGGGTTTGGCCAAAGAGAAGTCGACGAGAAGGCAGTGCCTCTGAGAAGCTGGGGCTGTGCCAGGAGCACTTTGGGGTTTGGCTTGGAGCGAGAATCACCTGTTTCTGTTCTCAGTTTTAAGAGTCTGTTTCTCCTCAGCTTTTAAATCTGAAACACAGCGTTGTGAGCCTTGGTTGTGATGACTCATTGCGCCATCCTGCGCGAGTCTGCCAGAATCTCTCTGCTGCGAGATCCGAAGCTGCAGCCTGGCTCGGACTCCGTCTACATTTTCTGCAGAGCTTACATTTTGCCAGCTGTTGATGAGTTTTGCTGTGCACAGCGCCTTGCGTAAGAGATCTGAAGGAATGGCTGGAGCCTAGGCTTGGTATTAAATCTTTTCTGGAGGAGGCTGAAGTGACTCCAGGTTTGGCATAATCTTCACATCTTGTCTGAAGACGTCAGAGTGACTCAATCTGGGCGTCTTATCTGTATGCGCTGGATGCGGTCAGCATCCAGGCATTCGGCTGACTTAACAGATCTTCCCCCTGTTGTGGAGCCGCCGTGTGGGATGTTACAACCAAGTCACGCTCCTACCAAGAAGGGCAGCTACCTGCGTTTGGCAATTGCAGGGAGGGCGGCCGTGAGAAGGGACGCCCTGTTTTCTCTAACCAAAAATCGAGCTGCCCTACACCTCCCTGGGACTGCCGTCACGAGCCAGCGCACTGGAGCGCGGGCTGGCCTGCAGCTCTTAACTCTGTCTTGGAGATGACAGCCGAGAAATAAGACCCTCTTTGTTCAAGCTGCTTTTGAAAGGCAAGGTGTCCCCTCCATGCTGTAGGGACGGCTGCCCGACCTCCATCTGCAGCCTGTCGCAGAGGTCAGGCCACACACACCTGGCTAAGCCTTAGCCAACCATGACTTGAGTCCCTCAAGGGTAGGATGACCCTTGGCCAACCATGGCTTGAGTCCCGCAAGGGTAGGATGACCCTTGGCCAACCATGGCTTGAGTCCCTCAAGGGTAGGATGACCCTTGGCCAACCATGGCTTGAGTCCATCAAGAGTAGGGTAGCCCTTGGCCAAACTTGACTTGAGTCCCTCAAGGGTAGGATGGTCCTTGGCCAAACTTGACTTGAGACCCTCAAGGGTAGGATGACCCTTGGCCATCCATGACTTGTGTCCCTCAAGGGTAGGATAACCCTTGGCCAACCATGACTTGTGTCCCTCAAGGGTAGGATGACCCTTGGTCAACCATGGCTTGAGTCCATCAAGAGTAGGGTAGCCCTTGGCCAAACTTGACTTGAGTCCCTCAAGGGTAGGATGGTCCTTGGCCAAACTTGACTTGAGTCCCTTAAGGGTAGGATGACCCTTGGCCAACCATAACATGAGTCCCTCAAGGGTAGGATAATCCTTGGCCAACCATGACTTGTGTCCCTCAAGGGTAATGCTCTCCAGTCCCCCACACCCTGTGCTGTGAAGAGACTGTGGTGTCGCGCAGCCTCCGTTGGAGGGACAGTCAATGACATTTATGTTTCTGACTCCTCTCATGGCTTTTGAAAAGGTTTCTCTGGGCTGGTTTGAGGTGTCGGTGGGTGAAGGCTGCTATCGGTGATACTTTGAAACAACACGTAGTTGCACAAGTCGCATGGGTGATTGTGAAAATTCAAACACACGTGCATTCCACTTTGGATGCTTAAGGGCAGTGTTATGTTGGACTGCTGAAATGCTTACAAGGTTTTTAAATATATTTCCCTTGACATTTATTGATGAATTTCAGGAATAAGCACTAATAAAATATTTTTTTCCTTAAATTTCATACACGTAACTAAAATGTGTATTTGATTAACGAGACCCAGAAGATATCTGCACAGTGTCTCTCTGGTGCATTTCCTTCTTCATAGCCAGATAGCTTCTGCACGAAACATTATTGTTTTCTAGTTTGAAGCAGCAGCTGTTGTCTTAAAAACACAGTTCTCTAAAATGAATTTTTTCAGCGCCCCTTCTTGCCCCCACCCGAAATTTACTGCGGTCAAAGATGTGGGCAAAGACACCATACCTCTCAAAGCACACTTCATATTCAACAATATTTTAACTGTTAGTACTTAAGAAAGCATCGGAGCTTCTTCTACCTTTTAGTTGCCCTTATTTCAGAATGACCAAGTACGATGAACTCAGCCTGGTCATTTGCTTACCAATTTAGGTGAAAAAGCCATTATTTTAACAAGTCACTGTTATCCCTGCATGCATTTCCCTGCTGCTGGCCTGTCTCCAGCCGTCGTTCCCACGTCTAGTGCCCGAAGCGTCCTCTCAGTCCTCTGCAGGTTTGGCAGTGCCCGTGGCCATCTCAAAAGCACAAGGAAGGAGCTGGGCCACCCGCTCGGGTGCTCAGAGCCTCAGTACCTGCTACCTCAGACTCTGGGAGACACATTTTGCAGGACTGTGCCCTAGAAGAAGGCACTCCCATCCCAAGTGATGCTCTTAGGAAAGGAACAAAGCACCTCCTTTCCGGATAAAGAAGAAATGCTGACTGTCGTTAAATGTTAATGTGTGGTATTTTTGCTCTGCACTGGGAAACTGCCTCTTGGAAAGCCCTCGGTAATTTTCCACTTAAGAAGGAGGTTTGGGGTGTGCTTGGGGCGATTGTGAAAGTCTCATTCAGGTCGGTTTTCACCAAAATGCTTGCCTGACGCCGAGTGTCAGTGCGAACGGTCCGGATTCAGACAAACTGCGAAATCATTAAGAAGAGATAGAAAGGTGGGAGGAGGGAAGAACATGACTACATCACCGTAAAACATATTTTTCCAGATGCCATAAAGATAGGAGAGTCCACTTACTCACTGAGACCTGTTCCAATGCTCTTGCTCTTTGATTCTCTCCTGCACTGCAAAGCGTATTTCTGGGTGGAGTCAACAATTTGGCAAAAATCTGTTAACCACACCAAGCTGATGAAGACAGTAAATTTGTTTCCTCTTTACGCCCTTGTAGACCCAGCCCACCTCCAGGAGCGGATAAAAGGGAATGCCTGGAGCCGGGGAGCCAGAGAAGACTGTGCAGACTTCTCTCTGCATTCACCCCTCAGCAGCTCAGCCCCGTTGGTCTTTCTGCTCGCCTCAACTCTGCTTGAAAGCAACAGCCATGTCTCGGCAGTCAATCTGCAGAAGCTTTGGAGGCGGAAGCAAAAGGGGATACAGCTCTTGCTCTGCCGTCGGTGGTGGCTTTGGAGGAAGTGGGGGCAGAAGCAGGATCAGCTATAGCTCGTTCTCCACATCCAGGGGAATTGGAGGCAGCGGACGTTGTGGAGGTTTTAGCAGCAGGAGCCTCCATAACCTGGGTGGCAGCGGAAGAATTTCCATGGGTGGCTCTTATGGCGGTGGATACGGATGTAGAATTGGAGGCTTTGGTGGAGGCTATGGAGGAGGATTTGGCAGCATTGGAGGAGGTGTCATTGGTGGAGGAATAGGCAGCTTTGGTGGCCCTGTGAGAGGTGGTCCTGGGTTCCCCGGAGGCATCCAGCCGGTGCAGGTTGACCCAACGCTCCTGCGGCCGGTCCATGTTGACATTGATCCGCAGATCCAACAAGTGAAGTGCCAGGAGAAGGAGCAGATCAAGACTCTTAACAATCAGTTTGCCTCCTTCATTGACAAGGTGAGAGGCCGGAACGGCGCGTGCTTGGGAATGGGGGTCTGAGGAACTTTCCTGTGCTGTGGAGAGGGAAATATTGTCCTCTCAGCTCAGAGTTGGCAGGTCTGGAGGGCTGGTAGGGTTTTCATTGAGTCCTCCTAAGGAAATGCAGAAAATTTACATCTGCAGAGGAAGCAAAGGACTTTCTCTAGTTTTGGTTGATCCAAATTCCCCCTCAGCGTTTCTCTCTGGTGCGCTCTGTGCAGTCAGGCCAAAGCGATCATCACATACTCGTCATCCCAAGCGGCTCTTTAAATCTCTGCTTTTTCAAGGGTGGTTTCTTCTGGAGGAACTTAGAATGTAGGAATGAGCTATCAGTTAATTCCTGGCTGTTCCTTATTTCAGGTCAAGTACAGATGAGTATTCTTTAGACTGTCCGCACTGGGACAACATCGGTTATAAATGTGCTTCATAGATTTTTGAATATAGGACATACTCATTGAATGCTTTTTGTATCTGATGAGAGGAATGTTCTCCAATATGGACACTTGTGGGATTTCATTCACTGGGAGGTAAAAAATGAGCTGATGCTTCTGAAAACTAATGTGGGTCAAAATTTGTAATTGGAAATTACATTAATCTGTAAATCTGGAATATAATAATTCCAACCGGTAACAAAAAAAGATCAGAAATGTAGCAGAAAGAAAAGAGGAGAAATTTAAGGATAATTGAAAAAAGAGCGGAAAGAATGGAGGCATCTTTCTCGTGAAAACTGGCTTTCAACTAGCCATGGTCCTGTTGGGGCTGTGGAAATGATGCCCTTGGCCTCCCAAACAAGCAGGAGGTTTGAGCAGCGGGGTGTCCCCCGAGTGAATGGCTCACGCGCCCCTTTGTGGGCTTTCAGGTCCGCTTCCTGGAGCAACAGAACAAGGTCCTCTCCACCAAGTGGGAGCTCCTCCAACAACAAGGGCCTTCGGGGCCAAGGAAGAACCTCGATGCCATCTTTGAGAATTACATCCAGAACCTGAGGAGGCGGCTGGAGTCTCTCCTGGCACAGAGGGGGCAGCTGGAGTCGGAGCTGCAGAACATGCGGCAATACGTGGAGGAGTACAAAACCAAGTAAGTGCGGTGCCGGGCTAGGGAAGAGGTGAGCACCAAGACGGGGCCCTAAGACAGCTTGGAGAGCCCAGCCTGTCTTCCCCGTCCAGAAACGGGACCGAGGGTGCCCTGGGGGGAAGAGGGGTTCCACTGGTGCGCTGATGAGCCGTCCAAGAGCCTCGGGCTGTCTTGTCCCCTTCCACAGGTATGAGGAAGAGATCAACAGGCGCACCGCTGCTGAGAACGAGTTTGTGGTGCTCAAGAAGGTGAGTCACAGGGGCACCGGGAGAGAGGGGGTGCGGGGGGCCAGATGCAAAGACGTTGGAAGGAGGTGGCACCAAGCCGGCGGTTCTGACGGGAGGCATTGGCTGCCAGCAGCACTTCTGGGGTGGGAGGAAGCCGTTGCCTACCGGTGTGATCCTTCTTGCAGGATGTGGACTGTGCCTACATGACTAAGGTGGAGCTGGAAGCCAAGGTGGGAGCTCTGACTGACGAAATCAACTTCCTGAGGTGCATCTACGAGGAGGTAAGAGCCCTCCCTTCCCCAGGGCTGGCTGGAGGTGCAGTGAGGAGCGTGGTGGCCACAGACACTGAGGTTGGGCTGGGGGTCCGTGTGGCTTTGGGCTGGAGAGGCTGCCTGGAGCTGCTGCTCTTTTCTTCCCTCCTCAGATGGTCAGGCTAACTCATGTCTCGGTTGTAGGAACTGGCCCAGATGCAGACGATCAGCCGGGACCTGTCTGTGGTGGTGTCCATGGACAACAACCGCCACCTGGACCTGGACAGCATCATCGAGGAGGTCAGGCGTCAGTACGAGCAGATCGCTCAGAGCAGCCGGGCTGAAGCTGAGGCGTGGTACCAGAGCCGGGTGAGTCGGGAAGCGGCCAAGGCACCTGGGACAGTCTCTGCCGCCGGCTGCCTCCCTCGCACAGAGCAGGGGAATCGCCTGAGGTCTTGGTAGGTTGCCTCACTCATGGGTTGCTTTGCCCCCACGCCGTCAGTACGAAGAGCTGCAGAACACTGCTGGAAGGCACGGGGACAGCCTCCGCAACACCAAGATAGAGATCCAAGAGCTGACCAGGAACGTCCAGAGGCTGCGGGCTGAGATTGAGAACGTGAAGAAGCAGGTAGGGGCTCCTCAGCCCCCCGTTGGGGGATGCCATCGGGCTGGGTCTCGGCTGAGCTGGTGCTGTGCTGAGGACAGTGTGAGGCAACGTAGCCCTCGAAGCTCCGGTCCTTTGGAGGAGATTGATGGTTCCTGCCCGATTTCCACCCAGACTGTGCCTTGAGGACAGCTCCGGTGGAGGGTGTGCGGAAGGGACGTGAGAATCGGCTTTTCTTTTCTCCCGCAGAACCAGCAGCTGCAGGCAGCTATTGCCGAGGCCGAGGAGCGGGGTGAGATGGCCCTCAAGGATGCCCGGCGGAAACTGGAAGAGCTTGAGTGTGCCCTGAGCAAAGACAAGGAGGAGCTGGCTCGCTTGTTGAAGGAGTACCAGGAGCTGCTGAACGTCAAGATTGCCCTGGACGTTGAGATTGCCATGTACAGGAAGCTGCTGGAGGGAGAGGAGAACAGGTACACCTCTTGCTTTGTTTCTATTTGACTAAATTCTTGACAGATTTTACTATGTGTGGGTAAAACCTTTTTTTACCCCAAAACAAAAATGAGGTCCCCACAGGGTATATATCTCAGTGGTTTTGACTGAAGTTAAATGAAACAGGAAATAAAAGGCGTCCTCGGGAAATTGCATGGAGCTTAATTGCTTTCTATTAGATGAGATCCACAACTTGCGTTCCTTTCCCTACACAGGCTCTGTGGAGACAACCCGTCCAACGTCAATGTCTGTAAGTATCTGTGCTCCGTCTTCTCGGCAGAATGGCTTTTTCCCTGGGCGCCGTGAGGATTCCCAGGTTGTCACTCGATGTACAGTGAGCCTGTCCTTCTCTTGCAGCCGTGGTAGGCAGAACCACCATTGCCGCAGGCAGAGCTGGTGGCTTCGGAGCCAGCAGTGGCCTGGGAGGAGGAGTGTGTGCAGTCGGAGGAGGAAGCATCCTTGGAGGCCCCTGTGGCGTGGGAGGAGGGATGCTCAGCGGTGGCTTCTCCTCTGGAAGTGGGAGAATGTGCAGCGCTGGAGGTGGCAACTTCGTCTCAGGGGGTGGGTCCTCCTCTGTGCGGAGATGTGTCACAACCACAACGGTCAAATCTTCAGGTGTAAAATACTGAGCCCTGACCTCAGTCCTTCCAAGGAAAGAAGCATCTTCTCCTTCCTCCAGCCAGCAGCACAGCCCCTTCCACCCTGAGCCGGTATCCAGCAAAGAAACGAACTGTTTTCCTTAGAGCTCCCAACCTCCTTAGGCCATCCTGCCCAAGGGGAGATTTGCAGCGAAACACCAGCCTGTTGGCAGGGCCCGGCTCCCCTCTGAGCTCCACCAGCCTCCAGGGATGAAAGACCTCCCTCGTGGGTGCCAGGGACTGCAGAGCTCCTGGGAGCATCTTCCGCTGCGCTTCTTGCTGCTGCCCCCGGCTGCTGTGCTGGCTGAGGAGGAGCGTGTATAAAACTGCTCTTTCCTTTCACTTTTACGGTCTCTTTTTCAACGGCCGAGTTTCCCTTGCGACTTCCGCGTGTCCTGCATGTCACCCACATGCTTGTTTCAGCTAGTTCAGTAGTTCACGTAAGCAGAAGAAATGTGATAACGCCTCATAGTCAGATTTAGGGGGGAGAAACAGGTCCACCTTCTCTTGGTGGAGTAATTTGGCAGCTTTAATATTTTATAGGTTCCTTTCCCTCTTCTCCTTCACACCTGATGTATGTATGGCCTTATTGCAAACCTCCTGTTGCGCGAACCCTACTGCACGGTTGCTTTCTACCAGCACCCCTTTCCTCCAAGTTCTTTCATTGCCAATAAACTGCAGAGAGATGAAAAGATATCTTTGTGTTGTCTTGTTACTTAACGGTCCCCAGGGGAGGGAAAACAGGCTTTTTTGTTGCCGTAAGGAACGGCAACGCCTACGGGTTCTGTCCTACAGCGCACATCGCTGAGCGCCATGAACTGCCCAGCTGAGGTGAGGAGGAGGAAGACGAACTTTCTTTCTCCTCTTAGGAGGTGCCATCTTGCTCCTCCACTGTAGACTCCCATCTCTCTGTGGGGTAGGAGAGCCGCGGCCGTGAGAAGTGTGGCACTGGAAGGGAACACGCGATGTCAACCTGGTGGCCATGAGGTGGGAAGGCTGTGCTCATCCCAAGTGTAGCGGGATGACGTGTCCAGCCCTCAGCTGATGGGCACCTCGGGGGCGAGGCAGGCAGAGGCACCAGTGGGGACATTGTGGCTTGGACGTGGCAACAAACGGTGGCAGTTGGTCTGTGGTGATGTGGATGTGATGGTTTGAACGTGGTGGTCTGAACAGGGCAGTTGCGGCATTCGGACCGTGCGGTTCGAACACGGCCCGTGTTCATGATGATGGATGGATGCCCAACACTGGGATGCAGCAGTTGGACTTGGCGGATTGAACGCAGCCTTTAGAATGGGGTGGTTTGATCAGGGCCGTTGCGATGTGACAGTTGGGATGTGGCGGTTGGACTGGGGTGGTTTGACCACTGCCGTTGGGCTGTGGCCGTTAGCGCCAGTCATAGAACCATAGACCCACAGAACGGTTTGGGTGGGAAGGGACCTTCAGAGGCCATCGAGTCCAGCCCCCTGCCCTGAGCAGGGGCATCCCCAGCTCGACCAGGTCGCTCAGAGCCCCGGCCAACCCGGCCTTGGATGTCCCCAGGGATGGGGCACCGACCCCCGCTCTGGGCAACCTGGGCCAGCGCTTTGCCACCCTCAGAGTAAAAAATACCTTTCTTATATCCAGTCTAAATCCCCCCTCCTTCAGTTTAAACCATCCCCCCTTGGCCTGTCACAGCAGGCCTTGCTAAAGAGGCCGCCCCCACCCTTCCCACAGCCCCCCTTTGAGCACTGGGAGGCCGCAATAAGGTCTCCCCGCAGCCTCCCCTTCCCCAGCTGCACAACCCCAGCTCTCCCAGCCCGGCCTCGCAGCAGAGGGGCTCCAGCCCTCGGAGCATTTCTGTGCCCCCTCTGGCCCCGCTCCAACGGCCCCGTGTCTGTCCCGTGCTGAGGAGCCCCGAGCTGGAGGCGGCGCTGCAGGGGGGTCTCACAGAGCGGGGCAGGGGGGCAGGACCCCCTCCCTCGCCCTGCTGCCCGCGCTGCTGGGGGTGCAGCCCAGGGCACGGCTGGGGGTCGGGGCTGCGAGCGCACGTTGCCGGCTCGTGTCCAGCCTTTCCCCCCCAGCACCCCCGAGTCCCTCTCCGCAGGGCTGCTCCCCGTCCCCCCGTCCCCCAGCCCGTGCGGGTACCGGGGGCTGCCCCGACCCCGCTGCAGGACCTTGCCCTTGGCCTTGCTGAACCTCCTGAGGTTCTCCCAGGCCCCCCTTTCCAGCGTGTCCAGGTATCCCTCTGGATGGCATCCCGTCCTTGTGGCGCAGCCGTCCTCGGCACTGCTCTCACCCCAGGAGGACACGTGGCCAACTCATCACCACCACGCAGTGGCTCAGCCCTGACGGTGCCTGGAGCTCCCAGCCAGGCGCCCTGGAGGCCTCCGTGGGGGAGGACACCAGCGACAGGTCAGCAGTAGGCAGCTAAAGCGTTGACGTAGGGTGGTTGTCCTCCACCCTTGGCTGGCACAAGGGCAAGCAGCACCATCTATCTGACGAGTCGGGCTCTTACATGGGCACCGCACCGCATACGTGAGCGGTGGGAAGGCCTGAAGACGTTATGTGGACACAAATTACTCATGAAAAAAAGCCGCGTGAAAGTATGAGACACAGCCTGGAACCTGCTATTATAACTCCAGATTGCCCAGTCAGGTTTGTCATTAGCCCTCTCTAAATCACATCCCATTGCAACTAAATTAATTTGATTAATTCTTGGCTGGATTCTTCACCGGCGTTGGGAGGAGCAGGAGCCGGACCAGTAGGTGAATCAACCCTGGGTGTACTGTCGTGCGCGCGTTGTCCTGGTGCAGTCTCGGTGTTCGTCAGATGAAAGTACAGGCAGGGAGACGGTCCGTGCTGCAGAGCCCTCATCATCTAAACGAGCACAACAAACGAGAAAGAAACGGCAGTTCTTGTTTGAACTATTACTTTCATGTCGTTTTTCTTATCTTCCCCCAAATATTCTTTCAGTGGACAGGCCTGACTTCTTAATCTGACATTTGTACCAGGCTATAATACGCCTTATTCTCTTTTTTGAATAAACAATGACATTTCTCATTCTAAATTTTATAGGTCGGGATGGGAGAGTCCAAGAAGTCGTCTCCTACTTCCCCGTCCCAGCGAAGTCTCCAAGGATGGGTACCGACCAAGATGGTGCAAAGTGTTCCTGGGGACTTCCCTGGGAGGATGGCAGAGAGGGTGAAGATCTCCAGTGTGTTGAAACCCAGGAAGCCAAAGATGCAGGCTTTAACCTGCAGAAAACCACAGGCTTTTTATAAGTTCCCTGAGTTCTCCCTGGAGAGGGGCCAGGCTGTAACACGGAGGTGCTGGAGTTTATCTTTCCCATCTGCTGTGCTCATGAAAAAGCGAGTCATGTTAATTGCTCAAGGACATCACGCTTGAATGAAAGATCGTAGCAGCCCCGCGGTGGGGCTCCCCTCCATTTGCTCCACGGGGCACGGCGCTAGCTGCTGGCTCTGGTGGAAAAGCAGATCCGTATTTGCAGCAACGGGGCCTGTTTTGCTTAAAATGAGTGAATTTACTTGTGAAAGAGCCTCGGTGTGATCAAGGAATGATAACTCTTCAATACTTTATGGTAGACCTGTTGTCTTTTTGGACATAGAGGATAAAAAATACAGAATAAATTTTTTTTTTCAAGTTCTGGTTTTCTTCAGAGGAGGACATGTGGGGTCTGTGCTAATACAGAACTTGCCCCCAGGACCCTCCTGTGGGCCCTGCTTAGGTGCTCCCGAGAACCTGCCTGCATTTTCCGATCATTTTTTGGCTTGCAAAGAGTGGAGTTCAAAGCGAGATGGCAAAAGCCCGAGCCCATCCCGCTGAGTCTCCATCACTCAGTCCGGGTAACGGGGGGTCGTGAGGCACGCTCTGGGATTGCTGGCCTCTCCAGTTCAGCGCAAGACCAGCTCGGGCTGGTGGGACTCGGAGCACTCTGCCTTCTACCGAGCAGTGTGAGGCAGGACAGAAAGGAGACCTCACCCTCAGTGAAGCCAGAGGCAAAGGGGACGAGCTCTGCAGAGCCCTCAGTGGAGCCAAAGAGTTGCTTGGCCATGCGCTGAAGGAATATCGGGACTTGCCGAGTGTGGAGATGGCCCTGGCCGTTGCGATTGCCGTGCGTGGGAAGCTGCTGGAAGGAGAGGAGAGCGGGTAGATGTGGGTCATATAACCTGGTTCAGGGCGTGAGTGGTGCAATATTCTTCACATTAGAACATGGAAAGAAATATAATAGGTGCGACATTTTATGAGCTTATTGGGGAATGAATCCAGGTAGCATTATATTGGCTCTAATTAGAGCTGTAATGAGTTTTTAATTGCTACTAATCATGTATATTATGGGAGGGCCTCAGAAGCTACCAAGTTTGCTTCCCTTGGGTTGATCACTGTGCAAATACGGAGGAGACTCACCCACCTTGTAGCTGTGTTGGATATGACAGTGAACAGCTGGTGAGCAGGAAGCGTTTGCTTTTATGAGTGGCACGGCTTTGTTGAGAGGACGGGAACAGTGTCTGCTGAGCTTATCTGCCTCTGCATCCTTGGTACTCTATTTAAGTGGCGCATACCTCCTGAGCAGCTGGAGTCCTTCATGATCCTGAAGGATGAGATGTTCAGGGCAATGCAGCAGAGCTGCAGAGGTTATAGGAGGTTAAATGTGGAAATCAGCGTCCTTTGGTTGCTTATCTACACTTCAAAGAGCAACAGCAACACCCCCAGCTCACTCGCCTCCAACTCGACTCGTCCAAGTTCAAAACTAGCTCAAAAACTCACTAGAAAACCTGCTGACTTTCTCAAGAGAGACTGGAAACAGCATATCATGAAAGCAGCACTGACCACGAAGCATCTAGGCTTGGAAGGAGTTTTAAAACCCAACGGTCAAAGACCTAAAAGCTTCTTTAAGCAAATACATTGACAAACATACCTAAAGCTAAGTAGCCACCAAAGAAATTTAGCTAAGGAGCAAAGTGGAGCTCTTCTGTTCAGTTTTTTTTTCAAGCTGTGCTCCTATTCTTTTCTTCTAGATACTAAAACACCTCCTTCGGATCCCGGCTGCCCTTGTTTTGGATTCATCACAAGAGAAACTGGTTCTGTTGCCAGCCTCCAGGGATGTCTTGTGTCAGCAGGGTGAATCTTGCTGACTGGCTTACTGCGATCCAAGGAAGTCCGTGTCCTAGAGCATCATCTAGGGCTTTGCAGGAGAATTTGGGCCCTTCACCTGAGCTAATATTCCCCTCAGCTTTGATTGTAGAGATTGTGCCCACAGTCAGGTGCCTTTCGCCGCAGCCTTTTCTTCCTGTTTGATGTCAGCCCCCCTGTGAGCGTGCACGAAGAACTGCAAGCAGATCACACGCCGCTCCTGTGCTACGTGTCTCTGAACGAGCTATCTGCTCCCACGTAGCCAGGTGACCTGGATGAGTGCTGCCAGTGGATGTGGTGTTCCTCCAGCTCCCTCCTGGCCCCATTTCATCCAGTGCTCTCTCAGCTAAAGCTGGGACAGGTAGAGCAGGATTTGCAGAACTTATAGCAACCACATCGCCTCTGTCTGGTGCTGAAAGCAAACCTTCCTCCTCTTCTTCCTCACACCCACTCTGGCTTGGGTGTTGGTGCACCTCTGCCCTTCATCTCGCTTCCACACTCACAAGCTCTGCCCTACGAGTGGGCTGATATTCCTTTACGTTCACATTCACGACCCACAGTCTGCATTTTCTGACCAACTCTTTTGTCGGTGTCCATCAGGCCTAGCTGAATGTCTACGTGCTGTGCCATGGCATGGCATGGCATGGCATGGCAGGGCATGGCGTAGCATGGCAAGGCATGGCATGACATAGCGTGGCAAGGCATGACATAGCATGGCAAGGCATGACATGGCATGGCAAGGCATGGCATGACATAGCATGGTATTGCAAGGCATGGCATAGCATGACATAGCATGGCAAAGTATGGCAAGGTATGGCATGGCATGGTATTGCATGGCATGGCATGACATAGCACGGCACAGCATGGCAACATCCACCCTTAACTAGAAGTATGGGTTGAAGCAAGTCTACATCTCCCATAGCCTGCGCACCAGGGCTTCCTGGGCCGACCCGATGAAGATAGGGCAGCCACGGCCGTGAAGGCCACTAGAGGGCTTGCAGCCTGCACGAGGGACGCTGCCCTGCTCTCAGACACACCTGAACCTGCTCTCGTCCTCCAGGTCGATGACAAATTGACTTTCCCATGGATTATTGGTCAGGTTGAGATGGGGATTTCAGGTTGTGTAGAAACCCACTACTTAAAGGAAGGACCGGCTCCATTCTTAGTGCAGTCACCGCCCACAGGTGACAGCCTGGTGAAAGATGAACGGACAAGTGGTGTGTCGCATTTGCCAATAACCGTGTTTGTGGCAGAGCTGCTGAGCTGCAGGTCCTGCGCCTTGCCTGATCTTTACAGGGTGTGATATGGGGCCAGAATCAACCGAAACAGGAACCAGTCCTTGTCTCACACTTGGACAGCCACTTCATGCGGGTCCTGGGGGTCCTCGGATCAGCCTCCCTTCCTCCTCCCGCATGAAAACACTCTCTGAAGTGCCTAGAATAAATTCTATAATTTTTCTGTTGTGCCTCCACAGGTATTTGAAATCCGCTGGAGTAAAGGCTGGGCTGGCAGCCAGGGAACCAAGCCCTTCGGCTGGCTGGCATCGCTTTCTCTTCACCTCTCCAACCAAGCCCAGCTCCTTGCAGACATAACAAGAGGAAACACACTGCTCCTCTGTTAGAAGGTCTGTTTTAGTGCCACAGCCTCGTCCATTTGAAGTAAAGCAGCTGCACAAGAGCAAGGGTGGGCTGGTATTGTCATACCTGCCGGCAGCACAGCCTGCCTGAAGCCCTTTGGGCTGAGAAGGAAACGCCTTCTGTGGCTTTGCAGTAGAAGTGTCCCTAGAAGTGGTGGGAATAGAAGCGTTTCCTACAGGTGGGAAGTTCACAGCTGGGAGGGCACTTTGGTGCTGGGCGCTCCTAAGGCGCTGTGGCAAATCTGTTTGGGGAAAATAGGTTGTTGCTTGGAAAAAAGATACGCTTGGTTCGGCTCCATCACATCTGCCGGCATCCAAGAAGTCACCCTGAACCAAGACTTGCTGGCACCTCGCAGTCTAGACGTTGACCAAGTCCAGAAGGTGTGAATGCTGGAGAGGTAGCAAATCAAGATCCTCAATGAAAATGTTGTCTTCTTTGTAGACAAGGTAGGAGTTGTGATTTTTTTCACATTTACACTTGTAAAGACTTCTGGTGGGATATGGCATCCAGGGGTAGGTACATAGGTCCCGTTTCTGGTCAGTCCTGCCTGACCAACCCAGTGGCCTTCTATGATGGAGTGACTACACCAGTGGACAAGGGAAGAGCTGCAGATGTCATCTGTCTGGACTTCTGTAAGGCCTTTGACATGGCCCCCCTCAGCACCCTTCTCTCTAAAGTGGGGAGATGTGGATTTGAAGGATGGACTCTTCGGTGGGTGAGGAACTGGCTGGATGGTCACATCAAGAGGGTCGTGGTCAATGGCTCAACGTCCAGATGCAGACTGGTGACCAGTGGTGTCCCTCAGGGGACTGTACTGGGGCCAGTGTTGTTTAGTATCTTCATCAGGGACACAGACAGTGGGATCGAGCGTACCCTCAGCAACTTTGCAGATGACACCGAGCTGAGCCGTGTAGGTGACACACGATGGGATGCCATCCAGAGGGACCTGGACACGCTGGTGAGGGGGACCCAGGGAGACCCTCAGCAGGTTCAGCAAGGCCAAGGGCAAGGTCCTGCAGTGGGGTCGGGGCAGCCCCCGGTACCCGCACGGGCTGGGGGACGGGGGGACGGGGAGCAGCCCTGCGGAGAGGGACTCGGGGGTGCTGGGGGGGAAAGGCTGGACACGAGCCGGCAACGTGCGCTCGCAGCCCCGACCCCCAGCCGTGCCCGGGGCTGCACCCCCAGCAGCGCGGGCAGCCGGGCGAGGGAGGGGGTCCTGCCCCCCTGCCCCGCTCTGTGAGACCCCCCTGCAGCGCCGCCTCCAGCTCGGGGCTCCTCAGCACGGGACAGACACGGGGCTGCTGGAGCGGGGCCAGAGGGGGCACAGAAATGCTCCGGGGGCTGGAGCCCCTCTGCTGCGAGGCCGGGCTGGGAGAGCTGGGGTTGTGCAGCTGGGGAAGGGGAGGCTGCGGGGAGACCTTATTGCGGCCTCCCAGTGCTCAAAGGGGGGCTGTGGGAAGGGTAGGGGCGGCCTCTTTAGCAAGGCCTGCTGTGACAGGACAAGGGGGGATGGTTTAAACTGAAGGAGGGGGGATTTAGACTGGATATAAGAAAGGTATTTTTTACTCTGAGGGTGGCGAAGCGCTGGCCCAGGTTGCCCAGAGCGGGGGTCAGTGCCCCATCCCTGGGGACATCCAAGGCCAGGCTGGCTGGGGCTCTGAGCGACCTGGTCGAGCTGGGGATGCCCCTGCTCAGGGCAGGGGGTTGGGCTGGATGGCCTCTGAAGGTCCCTTCCCACCCAAACCGTTCTGTGGGTCTATGGTTCTATGAATATCAGGTTGGCAAACTGGGCCTTGGACAAGGGTTTGTCTCGGGCTTGGATGTGACAGGCTGTGACAGGAGGTTTCTCGCACCAAACTACCAAAGCCCTGGTGAATGCAAGGGGATCCGTCAGGCTCTGGCCGTGCCAAGGCCTCGGTGCTTGTTTTTACACCAAGTTGTGCCGCACACTGCTGCTGTGGATGATTTGCAAAGCACAGACCACGCCAAGCACCACTAGAGGGCCTAGAAAAGGTTTTAAATGTATAAAAGATAGGCCTAAATTACTCTTTTCTGCATGGTGTTGGCAGCCTGCGTCCCTGCGAGGTACAGAGCCAGCGTGCCTGTGGCTCCAAAGGGGATTTGGTGGCAACGTGTGAATGGTTTTGTTTGTGCAGCGCCTTGCGCCGGTGATCGATGGCCCCGGCTGAGGCTCCCAGTGACAATAAATAACTGGATTTAAAACTTTTGTGTATCGTTCACTGCTTCTGGCATGGGAAGAATTGAAAGCAGCATGATTTGGGGAAGACGGTGACCCTTTGAGTCAGAGGGTTACTTGTAGCCGTCTGCAACTCGCTGGCTCTTCCCGGCGGCGGCATCCCGTCGCCGGCCGTGCCGGTGTGCAAAGCTGGTCCTGCAGCCTGGCATTCCTCCGCCTTGGTGAGTGAAGCGCAGCTGCAGGCCAGGGTGGAAATGGCTGACGGATGAGGTAATTCCTGAGATGCTAATACTTCACTTCCAGCCCTCTTGGGCCACGTAGCAATGCTGATGGCTTCCTGCTAACACGGGCAAGGGCTGCAGCATGTCCCCTGACGGCGCTGAGTGCTCAGCACCTTCTTCCTTCTTCTTCTTCCCCAAACCAGAGGTTGAACGTGGGCTTGGGAGAATTTCCTTTGCTAAAGGACAACTTTAGCTGGCATCGCCAGCAGAGAGAAAGAAGTCATCATCCCGCGCTTCTCAGCACTGGTCAGGCCACGCCTGGAGCTCTGTGTGCAGTTCTGGTCCCCGCTGTACAAAAAGGATGTGGCCAGGCTGGAAGGGGCCCAGAGAAGGGCCACCAGGATGATCAAAGGACTGGGAAGCTGCCATACAAGGATGGGCTGGGAGAGCTGGGTTTGTTCAGCCTTGAGAAAAGGAGGCTCAGAGGGGATCTCATCCCCACGTACCAGCACTTAAGGGGCAGCGACAGAGAAGATGGAGACTCCCTTTTTCACACGGAGTCCCATGGAGAGGACAAGGGGGATGGACACAAGTTGCCCTTGGGGAGATGCCGATTGGACGTGAGAGGGAAGTGTTTCACAGTGAGGACAGTCACCATTGGAGTAATCTCCCCAGGGCAGGGGTCGGCTCAGCCACGTTGGGCACCTTCAAGAGTTGTCTGGACAGGGTGCTGGGCCATCTTGTCTAGCCTGTGCTCTTCCTAGAAAGGTTGGGCTAGATGATCCCTGGGGTCCCTTCCCACCTGGGATTCTGTGATTCTGTGATTCTGTGAACTTTGAGTGGCAGCTCATCATGAGTTCCTCCTGAAGTGCCAGGACCGCCCGTGGACATCATGTGAAACGCCCTATCCCTGTACCGCAATACGAGCCACAATATCTGGAGGTTTTGAGTGATCAAACCAGCCTTTATAGATTTTATGATACTCTCCCACCTAAGACAAACCATACTAAATGTTGCCCTATGAAGCTTGACCTAAATCCTACAGCCTGATGTCGTGGGACTTCTTATCGCTCGCATGATAAATACTGCTGCAGTCTGGCCCTCTGAGCAAGCGACGCCCACCCCGACTCCTCCCTGAGATTTATGGCCACCACGTAGCAGATCCCCGGGGCCACGAGACAGGCAGCCAAATGCTACCCAGAGAGCTTTCCCAGGTGGGAGGGACATGGTAGCCCGGCCCAGCGACCCCTTGCCAGGGCTGTGCAGAAGCGAGGGGCGCTGGAGGGAGGCGACGGCATGCTGCCCTCCCTGGGCCCATCGCGCCACCGGCTCGAAGGCGCACGCCAGCAAGCCGTGCCCCACCTGCCAGGCAAAGCGCGCGGGCCCAGACCCAGACGGTGCTCCGTGGCTGTGCTCCAAAAGCCGTCAGACGCCGCTCTGGCACGCAGTGAGGCTGCCAGCCTCAGCTTCTTTGGAAAAAGCTGGACTGAGGGCTTGGGCGGCAAATAAGGGTGGGCAGTTGCTGGTGTGAAGCGGGGCTTTTAACTGGGAGATGCCATGGGATAGGAACTCATCGTTTGCTGGGGGAGCACCAGGTCCTGGGCTTCAGACACCGTATGCCTTTGGTGTCTGGAGAGAGGGGTGCGGGCATGGGACTGGGACAACGTTGGCATGACGGGATGGATCTTCCAGGGTTAGCACCATTTCTGATGGTCTAAAAGTGCTCCTGAAAGTGAGGTGTCCCATGATGCCACAGGCCTCTCGAGAGGACAAACGCTGGGGAACCTTATACCTTTGTGTCAAACTCAGTTGCTGGTCCTCGTCACGCCTCACACCAGTCAGACCACTGCAAACCCAGGAGGGACTGGGAGAATGCGGCTCGTCTGAACCTGGACGTGCACAGCGCACCTGGCAGAACCCCTCTGGGGGAAGAGCCCTCTCGGCTAAGAACCGCCGTCCTCTAAAAACACCGCTGGCGTCATCCGTGGGGCTGCGTTAGAGGAAACTTTGACTACTTTGCTGTAATGTGGGGAGAGACGCCTTTGAGGATGGGGTCTCCAGAGAGGGGGTCACCTTCTGGAGGTGGCGGCCTCCCTTTGTGAGCTTTGCGAAGAACCTAAATGGCCGGAGTAGCCAAAATACTTCCCTCCAGAGTCCGGCATCGCATGATGCCCGCCCTGGGTGGCCCTTCCTCAGACCTTTCCCTTGCTGGGCAGGAGGTCTAGTCTGAGCATTATCAAAGTTCTGCTGCTTTTTGTGTTGCTTTACCTTTTCTCCTCCTGTTTTGTTGTCCTGTGGACGCTGTAATTGCTGCTGCAGGGCTAATGACAGCGATTGAGGTGCCAATAACTCAAAAGAGCGATTTACTCAATTGATCACAAAGTCTGACCTTGATCGGAGTAATTATCAGCTCTAAGTCAATTGGGAGGCCAGCCCAGGTGATATGCAAGTGTGACTGGGTGTGGTGAACTTCCCAGGTGTAATGACGCTCTGCCCAGAGAAGGCAGCACTGGGACCCACTTCTTTTGTAGGCTGGTAATCACATTGTTTACTGGATTCTGAACATCTGCCAGAATTATTTCCAACTGTTTCAACTTCCTGTGGGAAGGGATGTTATTAAAATTGTTCTCCATCATACACAGTGTCTTTTGATGCTCGCTGTACCTCTCTTAGCCTGTTCTCTACCTCTGCTCTCTGACCGGGCGAAGCGGTCCCCAAGGCCCCAAACCCTTAGAGAGGTCGTCCCTGTGAGCCCTGATTGCTGGTGTCAGTCGCTGACGTTCCAGCATCTCCCTTTACTTTTTCCCACCATAGATCTTGATCAAGAAGCTGCTTTAATATTTTCGCTCTATTTATATCATGGATGCCACATACATTGGCTGTTTCTCTGCTGGGAAACAGCTGCACATTAAAAAAAGTCGTGTTTTCTCATGACACCTGGTGCATTTAACCTAGATTTCACCCCCGTTTCCTTTTCATCCTCATTTTTCTTTCTTTTTTTTTTTTTTTAATTTTCTTTCTTTCTCTCTGCAGGCTGCACCTCTCCTCCTGAAACCCTTTGGAGATGCCATCTCTGCCTTGCTCCAGCACCACACGCCCCAGCTCGAGGGCATCAGCTGCAGGTTTGCTTGTGTGTGGAGGAACCAGGACTTGCTCAGCCTTTCAGAGATCTCAGGGATCAGAGAACATCACAATTTGCATTAGGTTAGCCAACAAAGTAAAAAAAGTATGAAGCTTCTGCTTCAGCCGCTCACTGCAGTTGTTAATAATAACAGCGACAGGAAAATTACTCCACTACTTTCACACTTTATATTAAATTGATGCATTCACATTCTTGTAAAGGAGATAAGAGATTAACAGATATCATAATTATGATTAGTATTTTCTGAATAGATAATGCAATATTATAGGTGGTTACAAGTAAGTTATTGACTTGTTTACCTTCCTGTTAACCCAGAATAATTAGCCATTTCTTAAAATGGCCATTAGTCATTTGTTAACGGGGTTGTGAGGTAGAGTAATATTTTGGTTTGTGTTAGAAGAATACTTGCTGGTCCAGACCTCAGACTAAACTCAAGCCTTAACACAGCCCACCTCTCTCCCCACCCAGAGTGTCTCAAGCAGGCAAGACAGAGATGGGACGTGACCTACCCCGAGACACAGGGGACCTACCCGGCACCCGGTGGGATCCATCCCGCCTGACTCTGGCTTTCTCAGAGTCAAAGGTCTATCTCCAGCCGTCACGCAGGCTGCTTGCACAGCCGAGGAGAGAGGTTCGTAGCGCCAGGGACAGCCCTCCTTGCTCCCAGCAGGATTTCCACCACTTCCCACGCCGTGTCTCCTTCACTTCCCTCGCTGTCATTGTACTTACGAACGGAGCGCTTGGTTCCAGCCTCTTACAGGCTGGTCTGTGCTGCCCCGACCTCTTGGTCTCCACCTTATTCCGCTTGTTGTCCTTCCTCCACTCAGAAGGAGATCCCTCACACGCCAGCAGAGATGCGCTGTGGCTTCGCACCCTCCGAAACGCCCGCTTCCCTACGTCCGTATGACGGAGCAGCCACTGATGGAGAGGCAGTGACAGGTACCGGGCCACGTTCCTCCTCAACTACCCATTGCCCTCGCGTGGGCCGGGGAGGCCAGCTCTGCCCCCTCGCCTTCGACCCCAGCCTCCACCCTGGCTCTGTGCAGTTTGCCCAAAGCATTTCCACAAGATGCTTCTGTTTATCAACATTTCCTCCCCCCAAAACACTCCCAACCAGCTGAACGTGGTTCCCTCTTACATCAGCCTGTGGAGCACAAAGCCCCCCCACCTCAGGGGCTTCCCCGACCTCCTCACATTATCACAGCTTCGCTGTGAAGGGTTGACAGCTCGTGTAATTCTGCACATGCCCTGATATCGGGCACTTTTTCTGTGCTCTAATAGCAGCTCCCAGTCTCACCCAGACGTAGGTTTGCGTCTGATCTCTATGTCCCACAGATCACGAACGTGGGATCGTATTCCTGCTCCCCCCTTGAGGGGTCTGTATAATTAGTACAATATATTTTTGCAGACAAGGTGCTCTCCGAGCTGGGGAACCTCAGTATTAACGTAGCATAAACCTTTGGTAGAATACCGGCATTTCACTGTTTTTTTTTTCCTGCCATTACAAGGTTTTTGATGCTTTTCCTTTTGTCTCTCCTCAGAATCTCTTATTGCCTTCACCGGCCACAGGAAAGAGTTATCGTTAGTCCCTGTGATGGAGGGTGGGAGAAAATGAAAGTCTGTGGGATGAAAGGCATTTTTATTAGTGTGTCTGTGTGATCTCCGTCCCATTTTAAAGTGAGTTAGGGCCCTACTTATGCAGGTGTTTAGGCACCTACTGACCTGCTACTTCAACCCGGGGTGTGTGTGTCTACCTACTTTACCTGGGCAGCTGTTAAATCTAAGTACTGTATTTATTAAGCTGCTACTGTACCACACTGCTGAGTGTCCACCGTTCAGGTGTGCTGTAGTTATTTAACAGTAATAAGTACGTTGCTGTACTTCTTTAACTCTGCGCTGCCAGTGTGGCTTGTAAAGATCACTAGTTTATGTTCGGCAGAGAGAAAAGCAGCTAGATCTTCCGGGACATCTGCAGGATTTTAGTCATTTAGGCTCTCTATTTTGAGGTGATTAAAATGGTCCTGTAGGAATACCTGGACACGCTGGTGAGGGGGACCCAGGGAGACCCTCAGCAGGTTCAGCAAGGCCAAGGGCAAGGTCCTGCAGCGGGGTCGGGGCAGCCCCCGGTACCCGCACGGGCTGGGGGACGGGGGGACGGGGAGCAGCCCTGCGGAGAGGGACTCGGGGGTGCTGGGGGGGAAAGGCTGGACACGAGCCGGCAACGTGCGCTCGCAGCCCCGACCCCCAGCCGTGCCCGGGGCTGCATCCCCAGCAGCGCGGGCAGCAGGGCGAGGGAGGGGGTCCTGCCCCCCTGCCCCGCTCTGTGAGACCCCCCTGCAGCGCCGCCTCCAGCTCGGGGCTCCTCAGCACGGGACAGACACGGGGCTGCTGGAGCGGGGCCAGAGGGGGCACAGAAATGCTCCGGGGGCTGGAGCCCCTCTGCTGCGGGGCCGGGCTGGGAGAGCTGGGGTTGTGCAGCCTGGGGAAGGGGAGGCTGCGGGGAGACCTTATTGCGGCCTCCCAGTGCTCAAAGGGGGGCTGTGGGAAGGGTGGGGGCGGCCTCTTTAGCAAGGCCTGCTGTGACAGGCCAAGGGGGGATGGTTTAAACTGAAGGAGGGGGGATTTAGACTGGATAGAAGGAAGACATTTTTTACTCTGAGGGTGGCGAAGCGCTGGCCCAGGTTGCCCAGAGCGGGGGTCGGTGCCCCATCCCTGGGGACATCCAAGGCCAGGCTGGCCGGGGCTCTGAGTGACCTGGTCGAGCTGGGGATGCCCCTGCTCAGGGCAGGGGGCTGGACTCGATGGCCTCTGAAGGTCCCTTCCCACCCAAACCGTTCTGTGGGTGTAAGATTCAGTGTAGTGGCATTTCCTTGAGCATTAGCCTAAGTACTAGAATTTATTATTCTTATTTATTATTTGGGTTTACTGGAGGTGGACAGAGATGGATGTGGGTTGTGGAGGCTGGCAGGTTCCTGCAGCCCTTGTGCTCAAAGAGTTAATCTTGGGTCTGTTTGTGAATTGTCCCCCTGTGCTCGGCCCTGGGGAGGCCCCACCTCGAATGCTGGGCTCAGGTTTGGGCCCCTCGGGACAAGAAGGGCCTTGAGGGGCTGGAGCGTGTCCAGAGAAGGGCAGCGGGGCTGGGGCAGGGTCTGGAGCACAAGTGTGCTGGGGGGCGGCTGGGGGGGCTGGGGGGGTTTAGCCTGGAGAAGGGGGGGCTGAGGGGAGCCCTTCTCGCTCTCTGCAGCCCCCCGAGAGGGGCTGGAGTGAGGGGGGGGCTGGTCTCTGCTCCCAAGTCACCAGTGACAGGACGAGAGGGAACGGCCTCAGGCCGCGTCAGGGGAGGTTTAGGTTGGGTGTGAGGGGAAATGCCTTCCCTGCCAGAGGGGTCAGGCCCTGGCACAGGCTGCCCACAGAGGTGGGGGAGTCACCGTCTCTGGTGACAAACACCGTGGAGACATGGTACTTGGGGACATGGTTTAGGAGGCCTGGGGGTGTTGGGTTGGGGTTTGGACTTGATGACCTGAGAGGTCTTTTCCAACCTTCATGATTCTGTGATTCTATGATTCTGTGAATTGTCTCTATGGTTTGAAGATGTTAATCCTTGGCGCAACCTCTGTGACACGGGTCTGATGGAGGACAGCTCAGCTCATGTTACTTTCACCACCTGAAAGGCAGGAGTTGAGCGAGCTCTCCAGGTTCCCTTACGGCCCACAGAGGGAAATGGGACCATCCAGAAGGGCATGCTCACGTCACCTGCCTCAGAGGCTTCTCCAGATGGGAGGAACATCATCACCTGCTTCACGGACTGTTCTGGATGGGAGGAATAACACGTGGACATTCTCTGTTTGCTCCAACAGCTATACAAGAAGGCCTGGCGATCCATTTTATATGAATAACTTCTGGGATGCAATTTAAATTTGCCTTAAAAATCCCCAGTAACCAAAAGCCAGACGGACCACGCAGCTATTCGAATAGCCCCTGAAGACTTCCACTCCCTGGTGGACTCTGTGATAACCCATCCCTGTGGCAAGGGTGTTGGTTGGAGCCGTGGTCCTTTCGGTTGCTGCATGTTGGGAACCGCTTCCCTGTTTCTTTTAAGGGATCGGAGCAGAAGCTACCCAGGCGCATCCGAGAGCAATGCCAACTCATTGCAGGGGAGAGGAAGGTGTCACAGGAAGCTCCCCCTTCCTCCGCAGGACGCGTGAACACCTCTCTGGGTGCATCGCTGTTTCTGGAGCCAGCTCGACAGGTTCAGGTGGGGCTTGGTCTGTTGTGCCAAGGCTGAGCTGGTGCCAGCGACGCTCACAACAGCAGCCTACACGCCGTGCTCTGGATTATGTGGCACGTGGGGTGGGATGCAGGGTTTGCGGGAGGCCTTCTCAAGCAGGACAGGGCTGCTTCAGAGATCAGTGCAGTGCTTCCGTAGGAATTGCCACCTGGTTCGCTTCACGCAGCGAGTTGATGCATGTATTTAGGGCAATGGTTTTGGATAGACATCTATCTAACCGTTGTTCCACGCGGAGCTGGTTGGTTTGGTCTGTGGGTGTTCCATCCCCTAGGTCATAACAATTCCTTCCAAGATCCAGGTGGATGATCTGAAGCCTTGCCTGATGCAGCGTGCATTGGAATGAGCCACTCTCAAAATGCAAAGAGGAGGGATGAAGCTGAATTGCACCCAAAGTAGCCATTCGCAAACTCAGCAGAGGTGAACAGCAGCAACCGTTTAGAAACTGTTGTGCAGAATCAGAGAACCACAGGGTGCCCTGAGCTGGGAGGGACCCACAGGGACCATTGAGCCCAGCTCCCGTCCCTGCCCAGGACACCCCAAATTCACACCGTGTCTCTGGGGGCCTTGGCCAAGCGCTTCTGGAACATCTCCAGGCTGGTGCCGCGATGCCTCCCTGGGGAGCCTGTGCCAGGGCTCCAACACCCTCTGGGGGAAGGACCTTCTCCTAATGCCCAGCCTCACCCTCCCCTGGCACATCTCCCTGCCGTTCCCTCGGGGCCTGGCGTTGGGCACCAGAGAGCAGAGACCAGCCCTGCCCCTCCTCCTGCCCTCGGGAGGGGGCTGCAGAGCGCCATGAGGCTGCCCTCGGCCCCCTCTGCTCCAGCTGAACAAACCCAGGGGCTTTGGCCGCCCCTCGTACGGTTATGTTGCTGAGGAATTGTTAATTAAGGAAAGCAAAAGGGACATTTTAGCTCAGACTTCACAAGGAAAATCATAGAATTATAGACTTATAGACCAGTTTGGGTTGGAAGGGACCCTTAGAGCCCATCCAGTCCAGCCCCCGGCAGTGAGCAGGGACGTCTTCAACTAGACCATGTTGCTCAGAGCCCCGTCCAGCCTGGCCTATCATGGGCCAGGCCCACTGAGTCTCACCTTCTCCTGACATGAAGTCATGTATCGTCCTCCTAATCTTTACCTGAGCCTAATAATGGCTCCAGGGTGACACAGGAGTTTCGGTCTCAGCATTGTTCAGACACGGTTTGCCCTACACAGAATTTTGCAGGGAGCAGATACGGTTCTGAAAGCGTCTTTCAGCGCGACTGAAATATGGGAGTGAAGGAGGACAATTCGCATTGGTTTCTCTTGAGATGCATCAGCATCTAGAAACTACTGAGCCCAGCTGAAACAGAACAGGAAAGATTTCGGTGTTGTATCCTAGTGCTTTGGCAAACCTTACCCAGATGTGTTGAAATGGGTCTGTTTCCAGGTTTTCCCCCACTTGCTTTTAAAATCACGGTCATTACACACTTTTTTTTCTGATAACCACAATTATTCTTTCCAGCAGGTGACAGAATTCCCAATCCCAGTCATCTTTTTATATAGCTATATAAAAAGGGGGAATTCAGTGGGAAATTGCATTGAAATTCTCGGCAAAATGTAGGTAACTGGTAAAGTTTAATTACAAAAAAGGAGGACAAATGGAAAGTCTGAGCTGCCAGTTGGGCATTCCTGCTGTAAGGCTAGAAGAAACCAAGTTTGGTAGGGGAAAGCGGTACTTCTCACCTGGCTGCCTGGAAAACACTGCGTCTACTCCTGGGAAATGCCCTTCATCTGTTCAAAATCTTGTCCACCTCAAGATATTTCAGCTGGTCCAATTACAGCCGATTAATCATGTACAAACCTTTCATTTAGAGGATTTAGGAGGCACTTTCCAAACGGAGCCAGAGCGAGGATTGCAAAGCCCTGACCACACAACCTCTATATAACTGAAGGGCTCACAGTGTGGCTTTATCCAGCACCTTTGGAAGGAAGAGCATCCCATTCGGGTGAGGCCCAGCTCCTCCTAATGCCGTGTAGGGGACAAAGGGGAGGTGCTGGCCACATGGAAATCGTTCCACCGCTGCTCTTGGAGACGGCGTCCCAGATCTCGCTTGTCTTCTTGAGCTATCAGTCAAGGCTGAAGACCCTCAGCGGCAGTGTCAGCAGCAGGACTTGGGTCCCAAAGGCTTTTTAACGAGTCCGTGGTTGCTGAGCCTTGCGCCGGAGTGTGCTCAGGCTGCACAGGTGGACTCTTGCAGAGATGAGGAGAGGAAAGAGGGGTGGCTCAGGCAGATGCTCAGTCCATCAGTGATCAGGCAGATATCTCAGCTCTGCAGCAGCGGGGCCTTTAAAAACGCCTCACAAACAGGCCGTTTTAGTTCATGGTCTGACACATGGAAGAGCAGGAGTAGCCAAGAGCAGAAGGGCCAAGAGTGCTAGACTATGGAAGTGATGGGTCATGTGTTCCTACGGTGACCTCATCTTAATCTTTAGTAGTTAAAAGGTTGGTTTAATCTCAGATCTTTCTCTTTTCCACTTAAAACTCTGTATCCATCTATTTAAAGCTAAAATGGATACGGAGAGATCCTGTCTTTTCTCTTTTCCAGACACTCTTTCAGCTTTATGAAGCAAAGGCAGATTCTTTTTTTATGCCATTAGCAAGAAGGCCAGATCGCAACTCCTCCCCTCTCCCCGCAGAAGCAGTACTTACTCGGGGGAGGATATACTGGGAAAGAGAGAAAAGAGAGAATGCGGAGCCAAGGGAGCTGTAGCCTTTGGTTTCTGTAGCAGGCACTCCTGGTGAGGTGGTGAAGCAAGGAGAGCCACCCCCAAGTCAATATGAGGACAATATCGAGGCCTTCTATCTCATGAAATGCCAAAAGAGGTGGGGAAATTTGACAGAGAACAAACGATGGTGATGTGCATGGGTAACTGTGCGAACTGTAATTAATGATGGAGGGCAGGCTAATGAGATAAGGCGATCTCATCTCAGCAAAGCTCATGAGTCAGGCAGGGTTTGGGGAATTTCACAATTCCTCCATTGGTGCGTGGTGTTTACTCTGACCTCTCTTCAGGCAGCCATTAATTGCTGCCTGATGAACCAAACCCAATAACAACATTAATAGACCTGCTTATTACCACGGAATGGAGACTAACTCCTCCAGAACGTATAAAGGAGAACTTCTGTCACCCCAACCAGAGGAGCTGAGGATCCTTCTCTCTCATTTCTCCTCCTGTTTTACAACCTTCCCCACCTGCTCTCTCATTGTCGCCTAACTCTCTGAAAGCGACGCGATGAGCCATCACTTCTCCAGATTTGGGGATGGGAATTTCAGTTCTTTCTCTGCCCACTGGGGCACACTGGGGGGTGGGAGAGGTTTGTCTTCCATAAGGCACTGTGAAGACGACAGAGGACAAGAAAGATACGGTGGTTATGGGTATGGGTATGGTTATGGCAGCAGGAGTCTCCACAACCTTGGTGGGTTTAGGACCGTTTCTATTGGTGGAGGCTACGGAGGAGAAGGAAGAGGATATGGGAGGTGCCTGGGATTTGGTGGTAGGACACCCCTTGATAGGGGCTTTGGTAGAAGAGGATATTTTGTGGGAGATTTTCGAGGTGGTGAAGCGGGGCTTGGTAGCATGTGTGGAAGAAGTTCAGGCAGGGAGGTGCTTGGGGGAGGCCTTGGTAGAAGCGCCTTTGGTGAACAAGGGGCTGGACAGGGCTTTGGGCAGGCTGGTGTTAGAGGCATCGAGGAGGTGCACGTCAACACCAACCTCCTGAGGCCAATGCAAGTGCAAGTCGACCCCGAGTTCCAGAGAGTGCGCTCAGATGAGAAAGAGCAGATTAAAGCTCTCAACAACAAATTTGCATCATTCATCGATAAGGTGAGTCCCTGTTCTCCTTTTTTACTTGTTATTTGGGAAGTGGGAAATGTAAGGGGTCCCGCTCTGCCTCCGTGAGTCATGGGGACACCTTTACATTGCATGGGCTCTCCCCAAACCTCGCAGCATTGGCCAGACTCCCTTGTGCTGGCGGGAAGTTCTTAATAGCTTGCTATAAATGCCGCTGCATGATTCACTTACTTTTAGCCCTGGGATAAGTATCTCGGAGCTCTCTTTTGTGGCAGGACAATAGCAAACTGCTGGGGCGTCTCTGGCACATTCACTCGCTTCTCTTTGGAGGAAAAGGGTTTCTGCATGGCTGGTAATATTCTGGTGCCTGGGAATTGTCGATGGTGGCAGGAAAAACGGGTGATGGACTTGGACATCCTCGATGTGTTCTCGTTCTTTTTTCTAAAGCAAAGCAAAATGTTGCATTTCTTCAAATTACAGAACAAAATACTTCTTTGCTCGGAGGCCCTGGCCTCTTTCAGGAGGCCAGTGGCCCCCGCATCTTTCTCCTCTACCTCTTTCTTAGCTTACCCTACAATACTTCCACCTCTGTCTGCAGCCTTGTCTTCTCTTTCATTTCTACTCACGGGCACAGGAGCAAACCAGCCACAAAAGCACTCCCACCCACGCAGACCTGGCATGCGCCTTTGCTTGGGTGGTGACAGGAGTCTCTGCATAGGGTGGAAGCTCCTGGTATTTGTTACACGTGAAGACTGAAGGGCTTCTTGTATTACCCTGCGGAAAAGGCGGTGGTTACACCCAGAAGCTTTAAGCACACTTAGTCCTGAAAGATAGGAGCACATTTGACTCGTATTTTTTATTTTGCATTTTTTATTTATTTTATTTTTAGATTTTTTTAAAACTTTTTAATATTTTAAACCTTCTGGATATCAGCTTCCAGGTTCTAACCTGTTCACTGTCCCAGTGAACAGGAGGAGGGGGCTAACCCTTCCCATGTATTTGGGTGCCTAAGGGTGTTCGGGAACAGCTGAAGTCTCCCTCCACCCCAACCGTCCCCCTAAATAAAGCGCATTTAAGAGATGAAAAGCCAGCAATGATTTCAGTATCAGCTTTGTGAAGCAGCAGCAAAATCATACACTTCTTATTCAACAGATTGGGGAAAGAAGAGGCTGCCCCCCTTCAGTCTAAGCTGCCTCGTGTGTTGGTACCAGTGTCACTACGGCTGGTCCCACCTGACGAAACTGGGTTTGCTTTGCTGTAGGGGCTGATGTCGGCGCTTCCCCCAGCGCCTTCCGGCGGCTGAGACGCTCGTCTGCTTTGCCTTTCAGGTCCAATGTCTGGAGCGGCAGAACCAGGCTCTGATGGCCAAGTGGGAGCTTCTGCAGCAGCAAAGTGCCGGGCCAGAGGAGAGGAGAAATATCACTGCTTTCTTCCAATCTTACATCAGCAACCTGCAGCGGCAGCTAGAAACGCTCCAGAACCAGAAGGAGCAGCTGGATCCGGAAGCGTATAATATACTTCAGCTTGTTGAAGTTTATAAAAAGAGGTGAATAATCACAACTCTGGGGAAAATCATACTGGAATTTTCCAAGGCGATGGTAATCACGCCCTGGGATGGCATAGCTTAGCTTTGCACCTTCGAGAGTTTTGTGGCCGTTATAGCACCCCTCTGCACTAGGTTCCTCATGGGGCTTTGACGCTGGAAGACCAAAGCAGAGTTGGTGAGGGTAGAACCCAGGACAGAAAAAGGAAAATCAAAGGCCCTGTAGGTCTACCCCACTCTTCTCTCCCTCCTCCCGAGCTCCTTCACGCCCTTCCTCCCCCAGGCAATGAGTAACTCCTTACTCCCACCAGTAGCTGTGGTCAACCTGGAGAGTGGGGAGGGGAGGGTGGGGAGGGAGCCCAGCACTGGGAACAGGCTGAGAAGAGTCGCTTCTTCTGGCTTAGCCGCACCCAAAAGATAATATAAGTCCGCCGCTCGGAGAAATGGGGAGTTTAGTTCAGAATTACAGGGATGTTACCACATTTTGCTGCACCCGGTTTCGCAGAGGGTTTGCTGTTGCCTTTGCCGTTGCCAGACACGGCAGGTAAATGAAGACGTGACACATTGCCTTGTTGGGGGATTCCCTTTGGATTCTGATCCACTTGACTGACAAAGTAAGATAGGCAACGAGCTACCTGTTCCTTTTCTCTGCTGCAACAGGTTCGAGGACGAGATCAACAAGCGCGCGTCTAAAGAAGAGGAGTTCGTGGACCTCAAAAAGGTGAAGTAACCCAAGACACTGAGCTAAATCAAAGCCTCAGAAATAAAGCAAAAACTGGGTGGCTGGTGAGGTTTTCAAAAGCAAGGTCTTCGCCCAACTTTGTCTAACTCTTCTCTAACTGAAGTCATTGAAAGTGTGAGCTTTTTACTGCAAGACTGGAGAGAAATTGTTTCCTCTGGAGACTGTATGGGTCCTCTCTAAGAGGAATATCTAAAAAATGCCGGTCTTTATTCATGCAGACACAGCCTAGGTGAGACGTCATTATCAGGGGTTAAATAATATCTATAGGTGGCTTAGATAGGAGAATAGAAAATGTCAACAACTTTTTATTAGAAGAATTAATGAAATCTATGTTTCTACATTTCGCATTTTCTGCAGGGACACGTTTATTGCCGTAGCTATTTTGCTTATTTCCAAGCCATTCTTTTCTTCGGAGAGTTAAAAGCTTTCCCTTTGTTCCCATTGCTTTTCAAATGAAACCTGAGATTCGTGGGCCTTTGGCCCCAGGAACGAAGGCTTTAAAGAAATGTACCAAGTCTTGCAAGAACCGCACTTCAGTGGAGAACTTGGATCACAGAAATACAAATATGCCTCTGGCTTTTTTCACAGGAACTGGACAGTGCCTACATGGGCAAAATGGAATTTGATGTTCGGGTGGAAATACTGAAGCAGGAGCTTGAGTTCCTCAGATGCTTACATGAGGCTGTGAGTACCCTTCTCAGATTAAAACCTTAACCTCAGGTCTTGGAGGACCTGTATCTCCTGGAGGTTCCCGGAACAGGACTTTTTGGTGCGGAGAGTGGGTCACCCTCGGCCTTTGGTCTTATCAAGTCTTTTTTTAATCTGTGAGAGAAAAGGGGGTCTGGTGTGTCACAAAGACTGGAAGAGACACCTGAAAATTAAAACTGGTGGTGGAATAATAGGACCTGGGGGGGATGCAGGTAGAGAAGGTCCAGTGGGTAGCTGGCCAGAGGGTCCCACTTCTTTCCTCATAACACAGCCTGGACTGCTCACGTGCTCTGTTAATATCTAAAATCTCGTTTTCCTTGCAGGAGCTGTCCCAGCTGCAAACCGTAGTTGGCAACACCGATGTCTTCCTGTCCTTGGACAACCAGAGAGAACTGAACATGGATGGCATCATTGAAGAAGTCAGGCAGGAGTATGAGGCAATTGCTCAGAGAAGCAAAGCTGCAGTAGATGCCATGTATCGGGGCAGGGTGAGTAGACGTCAACGAGGTGGGGAGGCAAGGCTTTCTGCTCAATGGAAAAGAAACCAAAAACATCTGTTCTCTTCTCTGTGCACCAGGTTCAGGACCTTCAGAACATGTGGGTAAACCAACGTGAGCAACTGAGGAACAGTTATCAGGAAATCCAGGAACTGAGCAGGCAGATCCAAAGACTACAAACAGAAATTGAAATTGCAAGGAAAAAGGTAAGGCTGATACTTTCCAACGTGACTAAACTAAGTCACTTTTAAGTGGGGACTCAGTGCAGGAAGGCGTAGTCTGTCGTTCAGAGGCAAACCTAGAGATGATGTTTTTTCTTCAAAAGGAAGCAAGATTTAGATTTTGGCTGTCTGCACTGGGATTTAATTTGGGTTAATTTACCCAGTCTAATGTATCTTCCGAGTTCGGTCACCGAAGCAGGTCTTTTAATTTCCAAAGACTGCCAGAAGGGTTTGAAAATCCCAGTCCCAGGGAGGGGAATGGACAGGCTCTGTTTGTGCCCTCTGCAGAATGCCAGCCTCCAAGAGAACATTAAAGATGCAGAGCAGCGTGGGAGCTCTGCCGTCGAGGATGGACAACGAAAGCTTCAGGAGTTGGAAAATGCCCTGCAGCAGGCCAAAGATGATCTTGCCCATCTTCTCCATGATTATCAGGAGCTCCTGAACTTGAAATTGGCCCTGGATATTGAAATTGCTATGTACAGATCACTCCTCGAGGAGGAGGAGACCAGGTAGGTACAAACTATTCATCCTGGATAGAAGCACCTGCACACAGCAGTGTGTCCCAGAGAATCACAGAATCATGAAGGTTGGAAAAGACCTCTCAGGTCATCAAGTCCAAACCCCAGCCCAACACCCCCAGGTCTCCTAAACCATGTCCCCAAGGGACACGGCTACATGTTGTTTGAACCCCCCCAGGGACAGTGACTCCCCCACCTCTCTGGGCAGCCTGTGCCAGGGCCTGACCGCTCTGGCAGGGAAGACAATTTCCCTCATCTCCAACCTAAACCTCCCCTGACGCAGCTTGGGGCCGGTTCCTCTCGTCCTGTTGCGAGTAACTTGGGAGCAGAGACCAGCCCCCCCCTCACTCCAGCCCCTCTCAGGCAGCTGCAGAGAGCGAGAAGGGCTCCCCTCAGCCCCCTCTTCTCCAGGCTAAACCCCCCCAGCTCCCTCAGCCGCCCCCCAGCACACTTGTGCTCCAGACCCTGCCCCAGCCCCGCTGCCCTTCTCTGGACACGCTCCAGCCCCTCAAGGCCCTTCTTGTCCCGAGGGGCCCAAACCTGAGCCCGGCATTCGAGGTGGGGCCTCCCCAGGGCCGAGCACAGGGGTTCTTTGCTCTATCTTAGATCTCCAGGGTGAATTGCTGCCTGGAAAGAGCGACCTCTTCCAGTGCCTCACTGACAGAGCACAGTCTGACTTACTTTTATTGCACGCATTATATCACAGTGTCGCTTTTCTTCGCAGGCTAGAGGAAGGCTCACCAACCACAGTCTGTAAGTATCTCAAGGCATTGCTGTGATTTTTTAAGAGGATTGTTACCATTTTTTTGCCTCTGGTACTTGACACCCACCATCAGAACAAGCTATCGCAGTCCCTATCTTAGTTTTCCAGAGAAATGAAGCAAACAGTTGTCTCGTGTGAGCGTGTGAACACACGTGCCTGTGCATTAATATGTCAACATGGAGCTATTGAATTTGGAACTTATTGGCTAATTTCAAACAAATTGGTAGGAAGTGGGAAAAACTTCATTTACTTTGCGGGTCAGTGCACATCAGAGGTGAGGGAAAAAGGGGATCTAATCCTAAAATTTGTGGAAGTAGGAGGCCAGCTAAAGGAGAGAGAAACCGGTACTCTTGGCCTCCATAAAAGTTAGGGCTGCAATGGGTGTTCGTGTACAGACTAAAAACATAAGTCATGTTAACGATAAGCAATTAAAGGCAGAACTGCTTGAGAAGTCATAGGTACCTCCACAAATGAAGATCCTTGTTGCCCCTTTTTAAAAATTATGACTATGACCAGCAGCGTAGCTACACTGATGGACACAGATACATATCAGCTGTGCTCAAAATATTCTTGATTAAAAAGAATAAAGTGGAAATAATATCTGTTTCTTCCAGGTGTCATTGAGCACAAGGCAAGTGCCATTGGAGTCACTGGCGAAGGATGTGGAGACGCGAAAAGCACAAAGGGAGGCCTGAGCTCCGGTGGAGGCAGCAAAAACAAAAGGAAAGGGCAAATATTGGGAGGAGAAAAAAGTGGAAACTATAGCAGAAAGGGATCCAGCTCTGGCAGTGGAGGCTCCATGTCTGGAGGAGGCCCCAGCTACGGAGGGGGCTCGAGCTCTGGCAGGAGAGGGTCCATGTCTGGAGGTGGAGGAGGAGGAAGCTCAGGTCATGGAGGATCCAGCTCTGGTAGCGGTGGGTCCATGTGTGGGGGAGGCTCAGGGTATGGAGGAGGAGGAAGCTCAGGCAGTGGAGGCTCCATGTCTGGAGGAGGCCACAGCTGCGGAGGAGGGGGCTCAAGCTCTGGCAGGAGAGGGTCCATGTCTGGAGGTGGAGGAGGAGGAAGCTCAGGTCATGGAGGATCCAGCTCTGGTAGCGGTGGGTCCATGTGTGGGGGAGGCTCAGGGTATGGAGGAGGAGGAAGCTCAGGCAGTGGAGGCTCCATGTCTGGAGGAGGCCACAGCTGCGAAGGAGGGGGCTCGAGCTCTGGCAGGAGAGGGTCCATGTCTGGAGGTGGAGGAGGAGGAAGCTCAGGTCATGGAGGATCCAGCTCTGGTAGCGGTGGGTCCATGTGTGGAGGAGGCTCAGCGTATGGAGGAGGAGGAAGCTCAGGCAGTGGAGGCTCCATGTCTGGAGGAGGCCCCAGCTATGGAGGAGGGGGCTCGAGCTCTGGCAGGAGAGGGTCCATGTCTGGAGGTGGAGGAGGAGGAAGCTCAGGTCATGGAGGATCCAGCTCTGGTAGCGGTGGGTCCATGTGTGGGGGAGGCTCAGGGTATGGAGGAGGAGGAAGCTCAGGCAGTGGAGGCTCCATGTCTGGAGGAGGCCACAGCTGCGTAGGAGGGGGCTTGAGCTCTGGCAGGAGAGGGTCCATGTCTGGAGGTGGAGGAGGAGGAAGCCCAGGTCATGGAGGATCCAGCTCTGGTAGCGGTGGGTCCATGTGTGGGGGAGGCTCAGGGTATGGAGGAGGAGGAAGCTCAGGCAGTGGAGGCTCCATGTCTGGAGGAGGCCCCAGCTATGGAGGAGGGGGCTCAAGCTCTGGCAGGAGAGGGTCCATGTCTGGAGGTGGAGGAGGAGGAAGCCCAGGTCATGGAGGATCCAGCTCTGGTAGCGGTGGGTCCATGTGTGGGGGAGGCTCAGGGTATGGAGGAGGAGGAAGCTCAGGCAGTGGAGGCTCCATGTCTGGAGGAGGCCCCAGCTATGGAGGAGGGGGCTCGAGCTCTGGCAGGAGAGGGTCCATGTCTGGAGGTGGAGGAGGAGGAAGCTCAGGTCATGGAGGATCCAGCTCTGGTAGCGGTGGGTCCATGTGTGGAGGAGGCTCAGGGTACGGAGGAGGAGGAAGCTCAGGCAGTGGAGGCTCCATGTCAGAAGGAGGAGGCCACAGCTGCGGAGGAGGGGGCTCAAGCTCTGGCAGGAGAGGGTCCATGTCTGGAGGTGGAGGAGGAGGAAGCTCAGGTCATGGAGGATCCAGCTCTGGTAGCGGTGGGTCCATGTGTGGAAGAGGCTCAGGGTATGGAGGAGGAGGAAGCTCAGGCAGTGGAGGCTCCATGTCTGGAGGAGGCCACAGCTGCGGAGGAGGGGGCTCGAGCTCTGGCAGGAGAGGGTCCATGTCTGGAGGTGGAGGAGGAGGAAGCTCAGGTCATGGAGGATCCAGCTCTGGTAGCGGTGGGTCCATGTGTGGAGGAGGCTCAGGGTATGGAGGCGGGGGAAGCTCAGGCAGTGGAGGCTCCATGTCTGGAGGAGGCCACAGCTGCGGAGGAGGGGGCTCGAGCTCTGGCAGGAGAGGGTCCATGTCTGGAGGTGGAGGAAGAGGAAGCCCAGGTCATAGAGGATCCAGCTCTGGTAGCGGTGGGTCCATGTGTGGAGGAGGCTCAGGGTATGGAGGAGGAGGAAGCTCAGGCAGTGGAGGCTCCATGTCTGGAGGAGGCCACAGCTGCGAAGGAGGGGGCTCGAGCTCTGGCAGGAGAGGGTCCATGTCTGGAGGTGGAGGAGGAGGAAGCTCAGGTCATGGAGGATCCAGCTCTGGTAGCGGTGGGTCCATGTGTGGGGGAGGCTCAGGGTATGGAGGAGGAGGAAGCTCAGGCAGTGGAGGCTCCATGTCTGGAGGAGGCCCCAGCTGCGAAGGAGGGGGCTCAAGCTCTGGCAGGAGAGGTTCCATGTCTGGAGGTGGAGGAGGAGGAAGCCCAGGTCATGGAGGATCCAGCTCTGGTAGCGGTGGGTCCATGTGTGGGGGAGGCTCAGGGTATGGAGGAGGAGGAAGCTCAGGCAGTGGAGGCTCCATGTCTGGAGGAGGCCCCAGCTATGGAGGAGGGGGCTCAAGCTCTGGCAGGAGAGGGTCCATGTCTGGAGGTGGAGGAGGAGGAAGCTCAGGTCATGGAGGATCCAGCTCTGGTAGCGGTGGGTCCATGTGTGGGGGAGGCTCAGGGTATGGAGGAGGAGGAAGCTCAGGCAGTGGAGGCTCCATGTCTGGAGGAGGCCCCAGCTATGGAGGAGGGGGCTCGAGCTCTGGCAGGAGAGGGTCCATGTCTGGAGGTGGAGGAGGAGAAAGCTCAGGTCATGGAGGATCCAGCTCTGGTAGCGGTGGGTCCATGTGTGGAGGAGGCTCAGAGTATGGAAGGGGAGGAAGCTCAGGCAGTGGAGGCTCCATGTCTGGAGGAGGCCACAGCTGCGGAGGAGGGGGCTCGAGCTCTGGCAGGAGAGGGTCCATGTCTGGAGGTGGAGGAGGAGGAAGCTCAGGTCATGGAGGATCCAGCTCTGGTAGCGGTGGGTCCATGTGTGGAGGAGGCTCAGGGTACGGAGGAGGAGGAAGCTCAGGCAGTGGAGGCTCCATGTCTGGAGGAGGCCACAGCTATGGAGGAGGGGGCTCGAGCTCTGGCAGGAGAGGGTCCATGTCTGGAGGTGGAGGAGGAGGAAGCTCAGGTCATGGAGGATCCAGCTCTGGTAGCGGTGGGTCCATGTGTGGAGGAGGCTCAGGGTACGGAGGAGGAGGAAGCTCAGGCAGTGGAGGCTCCATGTCAGAAGGAGGAGGCCACAGCTGCGGAGGAGGGGGCTCGAGCTCTGGCAGGAGAGGGTCCATGTCTGGAGGTGGAGGAGGAGGAAGCTCAGGTCGTGGAGGATCCAGCTCTGGTAGCGGTGGGTCCATGTGTGGAGGAGGCTCAGGGTATGGAGGAGGAGGAAGCTCAGGCAGTGGAGGCTCCATGTCTGGAGGAGGCCACAGCTGCGGAGGAGGGGGCTCGAGCTCTGGCAGGAGAGGGTCCATGTCTGGAGGTGGAGGAGGAGGAAGCTCAGGTCATGGAGGATCCAGCTCTGGTAGCGGTGGGTCCATGTGTGGGGGAGGCTCAGGGTATGGAGGCGGGGGAAGCTCAGGCAGTGGAGGCTCCATGTCTGGAGGAGGCCACAGCTGCGTAGGAGGGGGCTCAAGCTCTGGCAGGAGAGGGTCCATGTCTGGAGGTGGAGGAGGAGGAAGCCCAGGTCATGGAGGATCCAGCGCTGGTAGCGGTGGGTCCATGTGTGGAGGAGGCTCAGGGTATGGAGGAGGAGGAAGCTCAGGCAGTGGAGGCTCCATGTCAGAAGGAGGAGGCCACAGCTGCGGAGGAGGGGGCTCGAGCTCTGGCAGGAGAGGGTCCATGTCTGGAGGTGGAGGAGGAGGAAGCTCAGGTCATGGAGGATCCAGCTCTGGTAGCGGTGGGTCCATGTGTGGGGGAGGCTCAGGGTATGGAGGAGGAGGAAGCTCAGGCAGTGGAGGCTCCATGTCTGGAGGAGGCCACAGCTATGGAGGAGGGGGCTCGAGCTCTGGCAGGAGAGGGTCCATGTCTGGAGGTGGAGGAGGAGGAAGCTCAGGTCATGGAGGATCCAGCTCTGGTAGCGGTGGGTCCATGTGTGGGGGAGGCTCAGGGTACGGAGGAGGAGGAAGCTCAGGCAGTGGAGGCTCCATGTCAGAAGGAGGAGGCCACTGCTGCGGAGGAGGGGGCTCGAGCTCTGGCAGGAGAGGGTCCATGTCTGGAGGTGGAGGAGGAGGAAGCCCAGGTCATGGAGGATCCAGCTCTGGTAGCGGTGGGTCCATGTGTGGAGGAGGCTCAGGGTATGGAGGAGGAGGAAGCTCAGGCAGTGGAGGCTCCATGTCTGGAGGAGGCCCCAGCTGCGAAGGAGGGGGCTCGAGCTCTGGCAGGAGAGGGTCCATGTCTGGAGGTGGAGGAGGAGGAAGCTCAGGTCATGGAGGATCCAGCTCTGGTAGCGGTGGGTCCATGTGTGGAGGAGGCTCAGGGTATGGAGGCGGGGGAAGCTCAGGCAGTGGAGGCTCCATGTCTGGAGGAGGCCACAGCTGCGGAGGAGGGGGCTCGAGCTCTGGCAGGAGAGGGTCCATGTCTGGAGGTGGAGGAAGAGGAAGCCCAGGTCATGGAGGATCCAGCTCTGGTAGCGGTGGGTCCATGTGTGGAGGAGGCTCAGGGTATGGAGGAGGAGGAAGCTCAGGCAGTGGAGGCTCCATGTCTGGAGGAGGCCACAGCTGCGAAGGAGGGGGCTCGATCTCTGGCAGGAGAGGGTCCATGTCTGGAGGTGGAGGAGGAGGAAGCTCAGGTCATGGAGGATCCAGCTCTGGTAGCGGTGGGTCCATGTGTGGGGGAGGCTCAGGGTATGGAGGAGGAGGAAGCTCAGGCAGTGGAGGCTCCATGTCTGGAGGAGGCCATAGCTGCGGAGGAGGGGGCTCAAGCTCTGGCAGGAGAGGGTCCATGTCTGGAGGTGGAGGAAGAGGAAGCCCAGGTCATGGAGGATCCAGCGCTGGTAGCGGTGGGTCCATGTGTGGAGGAGGCTCAGGGTATGGAGGAGGAGGAAGCTCAGGCAGTGGAGGCTCCATGTCTGGAGGAGGCCACAGCTATGGAGGAGGGGGCTCGAGCTCTGGCAGGAGAGGGTCCATGTCTGGAGGTGGAGGAGGAGGAAGCTCAGGTCATGGAGGATCCAGCTCTGGTAGCGGTGGGTCCATGTGTGGAGGAGGCTCAGGGTACGGAGGAGGAGGAAGCTCAGGCAGTGGAGGCTCCATGTCAGAAGGAGGAGGCCACAGCTGCGGAGGAGGGGGCTCGAGCTCTGGCAGGAGAGGGTCCATGTCTGGAGGTGGAGGAGGAGGAAGCTCAGGTCATGGAGGATCCAGCTCTGGTAGCGGTGGGTCCATGTGTGGAGGAGGCTCAGGGTATGGAGGAGGAGGAAGCTCAGGCAGTGGAGGCTCCATGTCTGGAGGAGGCCACAGCTGCGAAGGAGGGGGCTCGAGCTCTGGCAGGAGAGGGTCCATGTCTGGAGGTGGAGGAGGAGGAAGCTCAGGTCATGGAGGATCCAGCTCTGGTAGCGGTGGGTCCATGTGTGGAGGAGGCTCAGGGTATGGAGGCGGGGGAAGCTCAGGCAGTGGAGGCTCCATGTCTGGAGGAGGCCACAGCTGCGGAGGAGGGGGCTCGAGCTCTGGCAGGAGAGGGTCCATGTCTGGAGGTGGAGGAAGAGGAAGCCCAGGTCATGGAGGATCCAGCTCTGGTAGCGGTGGGTCCATGTGTGGAGGAGGCTCAGGGTATGGAGGAGGAGGAAGCTCAGGCAGTGGAGGCTCCATGTCTGGAGGAGGCCACAGCTGCGAAGGAGGGGGCTCGAGCTCTGGCAGGAGAGGGTCCATGTCTGGAGGTGGAGGAGGAGGAAGCTCAGGTCATGGAGGATCCAGCTCTGGTAGCGGTGGGTCCATGTGTGGAGGAGGCTCAGCGTATGGAGGAGGAGGAAGCTCAGGCAGTGGAGGCTCCATGTCTGGAGGAGGCCCCAGCTATGGAGGAGGGGGCTCGAGCTCTGGCAGGAGAGGGTCCATGTCTGGAGGTGGAGGAGGAGGAAGCTCAGGTCATGGAGGATCCAGCTCTGGTAGCGGTGGGTCCATGTGTGGGGGAGGCTCAGGGTATGGAGGAGGAGGAAGCTCAGGCAGTGGAGGCTCCATGTCTGGAGGAGGCCACAGCTGCGTAGGAGGGGGCTCAAGCTGTGGCAGGAGAGGGTCCATGTCTGGAGGTGGAGGAGGAGGAAGCTCAGGTCATGGAGGATCCAGCTCTGGTAGCGGTGGGTCCATGTGTGGAGGAGGCTCAGGGTATGGAGGAGGAGGAAGCTCAGGCAGTGGAGGCTCCATGTCTGGAGGAGGCCCCAGCTATGGAGGAGGGGGCTCAAGCTCTGGCAGGAGAGGGTCCATGTCTGGAGGTGGAGGAGGAGGAAGCTCAGGTCATGGAGGATCCAGCTCTGGTAGCGGTGGGTCCATGTGTGGGGGAGGCTCAGGGTATGGAGGCGGGGGAAGCTCAGGCAGTGGAGGCTCCATGTCTGGAGGAGGCCATAGCTGCGGAGGAGGGGGCTCAAGCTCTGGCAGGAGAGGGTCCATGTCTGGAGGTGGAGGAAGAGGAAGCCCAGGTCATGGAGGATCCAGCTCTGGTAGCGGTGGGTCCATGTGTGGAGGAGGCTCAGGGTATGGAGGAGGAGGAAGCTCAGGCAGTGGAGGCTCCATGTCAGAAGGAGGAGGCCACAGCTATGGAGGAGGGGGCTCGAGCTCTGGCAGGAGAGGGTCCATGTCTGGAGGTGGAGGAGGAGGAAGCTCAGGTCATGGAGGATCCAGCTCTGGTAGCGGTGGGTCCATGTGTGGAGGAGGCTCAGGGTACGGAGGAGGAGGAAGCTCAGGCAGTGGAGGCTCCATGTCAGAAGGAGGAGGCCACAGCTGCGGAGGAGGGGGCTCGAGCTCTGGCAGGAGAGGGTCCATGTCTGGAGGTGGAGGAGGAGGAAGCCCAGGTCATGGAGGATCCAGCTCTGGTAGCGGTGGGTCCATGTGTGGAGGAGGCTCAGGGTATGGAGGAGGAGGAAGCTCAGGCAGTGGAGGCTCCATGTCTGGAGGAGGCCACAGCTATGGAGGAGGGGGCTCGAGCTCTGGCAGGAGAGGGTCCATGTCTGGAGGTGGAGGAGGAGGAAGCCCAGGTCATGGAGGATCCAGCTCTGGTAGCGGTGGGTCCATGTGTGGAGGAGGCTCAGGGTATGGAGGAGGAGGAAGCTCAGGCAGTGGAGGCTCCATGTCTGGAGGAGGCCCCAGTTATGGAGGAGGGGGCTCGAGCTCTGGCAGGAGAGGGTCCATGTCTGGAGGTGGAGGAGGAGGAAGCTCAGGTCATGGAGGATCCAGCTCTGGTAGCGGTGGGTCCATGTGTGGGGGAGGCTCAGGGTATGGAGGCGGGGGAAGCTCAGGCAGTGGAGGCTCCATGTCTGGAGGAGGCCACAGCTGCGGAGGAGGGGGCTCGAGCTCTGGCAGGAGAGGGTCCATGTCTGGAGGTGGAGGAGGAGGAAGCCCAGGTCATGGAGGATCCAGCTCTGGTAGCGGTGGGTCCATGTGTGGAGGAGGCTCAGGGTATGGAGGAGGAGCAAGCTCAGGCAGTGGAGGCTCCATGTCTGGAGGAGGCCCCAGCTACGGAGGAGGGGGCTCAAGCTCTGGCAGGAGAGGGTCCATGTCTGGAGGTGGAGGAGGAGGAAGCTCAGGTCATGGAGGATCCAGCTCTGGTAGCGGTGGGTCCATGTGTGGAGGAGGCTCAGGGTACGGAGGAGGAGGAAGCTCAGGCAGTGGAGGCTCCATGTCAGAAGGAGGAGGCCACAGCTGCGGAGGAGGGGGCTCGAGCTCTGGCAGGAGAGGGTCCATGTCTGGAGGTGGAGGAGGAGGAAGCCCAGGTCATGGAGGATCCAGCTCTGGTAGCGGTGGGTCCATGTGTGGAGGAGGCTCAGGGTATGGAGGAGGAGGAAGCTCAGGCAGTGGAGGCTCCATGTCTGGAGGAGGCCCCAGCTATGGAGGAGGGGGCTCGAGCTCTGGCAGGAGAGGGTCCATGTCTGGAGGTGGAGGAGGAGGAAGCCCAGGTCATGGAGGATCCAGCTCTGGTAGCGGTGGGTCCATGTGTGGAGGAGGCTCAGGGTATGGAGGCGGGGGAAGCTCAGGCAGTGGAGGCTCCATGTCTGGAGGAGGCCCCAGCTATGGAGGAGGGGGCTCGAGCTCTGGCAGGAGAGGGTCCATGTCTGGAGGTGGAGGAGGAGGAAGCTCAGGTCATGGAGGATCCAGCTCTGGTAGCGGTGGGTCCATGTGTGGAGGAGGCTCAGAGTATGGAGGCGGGGGAAGCTCAGGCAGTGGAGGCTCCATGTCTGGAGGAGGCCACAGCTGCGGAGGAGGGGGCTCGAGCTCTGGCAGGAGAGGGTCCATGTCTGGAGGTGGAGGAGGAGGAAGCCCAGGACATGAAGGATCCAGCTCTGGTAGCGGTGGGTCCATGTGTGGAGGAGGCTCAGGGTATGGAGGAGGAGGAAGCTCAGGCAGTGGAGGCTCCATGTCTGGAGGAGGCCCCAGCTACGGAGGAGGGGGCTCGAGCTCTGGCAGGAGAGGGTCCATGTCTGGAGGTGGAGGAGGAGGAAGCTCAGGTCATGGAGGATCCAGCTCTGGTAGCGGTGGGTCCATGTGTGGAGGAGGCTCAGAGTATGGAAGGGGAGGAAGCTCAGGCAGTGGAGGCTCCATGTCTGGAGGAGGCCACAGCTGCGGAGGAGGGGGCTCGAGCTCTGGCAGGAGAGGGTCCATGTCTGGAGGTGGAGGAGGAGGAAGCTCAGGTCATGGAGGATCCAGCTCTGGTAGCGGTGGGTCCATGTGTGGAGGAGGCTCAGGGTATGGAGGAGGAGGAAGCTCAGGCAGTGGAGGCTCCATGTCTGGAGGAGGCCCCAGCTATGGAGGAGGGGGCTCAAGCTCTGGCAGGAGAGGGTCCATGTCTGGAGGTGGAGGAGGAGGAAGCTCAGGTCATGGAGGATCCAGCTCTGGTAGCGGTGGGTCCATGTGTGGAGGAGGCTCAGGGTACGGAGGAGGAGGAAGCTCAGGCAGTGGAGGCTCCATGTCTGGAGGAGGCCACAGCTGCGGAGGAGGGGGCTCGAGCTCTGGCAGGAGAGGGTCCATGTCTGGAGGTGGAGGAGGAGGAAGCCCAGGTCATGGAGGATCCAGCTCTGGTAGCGGTGGGTCCATGTGTGGAGGAGGCTCAGAGTATGGAGGGGGAGGAAGCTCAGGCAGTGGAGGCTCCATGTCTGGAGGAGGCCACAGCTGTGGAGGAGGGGGCTCGAGCTCTGGCAGGAGAGGGTCCATGTCTGGAGGTGGAGGAGGAGGAAGCCCAGGTCATGGAGGATCCAGCTCTGGTAGCGGTGGGTCCATGTGTGGAGGAGGCTCAGAGTATGGAGGAGGAGGAAGCTCAGGCAGTGGAGGCTCCATGTCTGGAGGAGGCCATAGCTGCGGAGGAGGGGGCTCGAGCTCTGGCAGGAGAGGGTCCATGTCTGGAGGTGGAGGAGGAGGAAGCTCAGGTCATGGAGGATCCAGCTCTGGTAGCGGTGGGTCCATGTGTGGAGGAGGCTCAGGGTATGGAGGCGGGGGAAGCTCAGGCAGTGGAGGCTCCATGTCTGGAGGAGGCCACAGCTATGGAGGAGGGGGCTCGAGCTCTGGCAGGAGAGGGTCCATGTCTGGAGGTGGAGGAGGAGGAAGCCCAGGTCATGAAGGATCCAGCTCTGGTAGCGGTGGGTCCATGTGTGGAGGAGGCTCAGGGTATGGAGGAGGAGGAAGCTCAGGCAGTGGAGGCTCCATGTCTGGAGGAGGCCCCAGCTACGGAGGAGGGGGCTCAAGCTCTGGCAGGAGAGGGTCCATGTCTGGAGGTGGAGGAGGAGAAAGCTCAGGTCATGGAGGATCCAGCTCTGGTAGCGGTGGGTCCATGTGTGGAGGAGGCTCAGGGTATGGAGGAGGAGGAAGCTCAGGCAGTGGAGGCTCCATGTCTGGAGGAGGCCACAGCTGCGGAGGAGGGGGCTCGAGCTCTGGCAGGAGAGGGTCCATGTCTGGAGGTGGAGGAGGAGGAAGCTCAGGTCATGGAGGATCCAGCTCTGGTAGCGGTGGGTCCATGTGTGGAGGAGGCTCAGGGTACGGAGGAGGAGGAAGCTCAGGCAGTGGAGGCTCCATGTCTGGAGGAGGGGGCTCGAGCTCTGGCAGGAGAGGGTCCATGTCTGGAGGTGGAGGAGGAGGAAGCTCAGGTCATGGAGGATCCAGCTCTGGTAGCGGTGGGTCCATGTGTGGAGGAGGCTCAGGGTATGGAGGAGGAGGAAGCTCAGGCAGTGGAGGCTCCATGTCTGGAGGAGGCCACAGCTATGGAGGAGGGGGCTCGAGCTCTGGCAGGAGAGGGTCCATGTCTGGAGGTGGAGGAGGAGGAAGCTCAGGTCATGGAGGATCCAGCTCTGGTAGCGGTGGGTCCATGTGTGGGGGAGGCTCAGGGTATGGAGGAGGAGGAAGCTCAGGCAGTGGAGGCTCCATGTCTGGAGGAGGCCCCAGCTATGGAGGAGGGGGCTCGAGCTCTGGCAGGAGAGGGTCCATGTCTGGAGGTGGAGGAGGAGGAAGCTCAGGTCATGGAGGATCCAGCTCTGGTAGCGGTGGGTCCATGTGTGGAGGAGGCTCAGGGTATGGAGGCGGGGGAAGCTCAGGCAGTGGAGGCTCCATGTCTGGAGGAGGCCACAGCTGCGGAGGAGGGGGCTCGAGCTCTGGCAGGAGAGGGTCCATGTCTGGAGGTGGAGGAGGAGGAAGCTCAGGTCATGAACGATCCAGCTCTGGTAGCGGTGGGTCCATGTGTGGGGGAGGCTCAGGGTATGGAGGAGGAGGAAGCTCAGGCAGTGGAGGCTCCATGTCTGGAGGAGGCCACAGCTGCGTAGGAGGGGGCTCAAGCTCTGGCAGGAGAGGGTCCATGTCTGGAGGTGGAGGAGGAGGAAGCTCAGGTCATGGAGGATCCAGCTCTGGTAGCGGTGGGTCCATGTGTGGAGGAGGCTCAGAGTATGGAGGCGGGGGAAGCTCAGGCAGTGGAGGCTCCATGTCTGGAGGAGGCCACAGCTATGGAGGAGGGGGCTCGAGCTCTGGCAGGAGAGGGTCCATGTCTGGAGGTGGAGGAGGAGGAAGCTCAGGTCATGGAGGATCCAGCTCTGGTAGCGGTGGGTCCATGTGTGGAGGAGGCTCAGGGTATGGAGGAGGAGGAAGCTCAGGCAGTGGAGGCTCCATGTCTGGAGGAGGCCCCAGTTATGGAGGAGGGGGCTCGAGCTCTGGCAGGAGAGGGTCCATGTCTGGAGGTGGAGGAGGAGGAAGCTCAGGTCATGGAGGATCCAGCTCTGGTAGCGGTGGGTCCATGTGTGGAGGAGGCTCAGGGTATGGAGGCGGGGGAAGCTCAGGCAGTGGAGGCTCCATGTCTGGAGGAGGCCACAGCTGCGGAGGAGGGGGCTCGAGCTCTGGCAGGAGAGGGTCCATGTCTGGAGGTGGAGGAGGAGGAAGCTCAGGTCATGGAGGATCCAGCTCTGGTAGCGGTGGGTCCATGTGTGGAGGAGGCTCAGAGTATGGAGGGGGAGGAAGCTCAGGCAGTGGAGGCTCCATGTCTGGAGGAGGCCACAGCTGCGGAGGAGGGGGCTCGAGCTCTGGCAGGAGAGGGTCCATGTCTGGAGGTGGAGGAGGAGGAAGCTCAGGTCATGGAGGATCCAGCTCTGGTAGCGGTGGGTCCATGTGTGGGGGAGGCTCAGGGTATGGAGGAGGAGGAAGCTCAGGCAGTGGAGGCTCCATGTCTGGAGAAGGCCCTGGCTACGGAGGAGGGGGCTCGAGCTCTGGCAGGAGAGGGTCCATGTCTGGAGGTGGAGGAGGAGGAAGCTCAGGTCATGGAGGATCCAGCTCTGGTAGCGGTGGGTCCATGTGTGGAGGAGGAGGAAGCTCAGGCAGTGGAGGCTCCATGTCTGGAGGAGGCCACAGCTGCGAAGGAGGGGGCTCGAGCTCTGGCAGGAGAGGGTCCATGTCTGGAGGTGGAGGAGGAGGAAGCCCAGGTCATGGAGGATCCAGCTCTGGTAGCGGTGGGTCCATGTGTGGAGGAGGCTCAGGGTATGGAGGAGAAGGAAGCTCAGGCAGTGGAGGCTCCATGTCTGGAGGAGGCCACAGCTGCGGAGGAGGGGGCTCGAGCTCTGGCAGGAGAGGGTCCATGTCTGGAGGTGGAGGAGGAGGAAGCTCAGGTCATGGAGGATCCAGCTCTGGTAGCGGTGGGTCCATGTGTGGGGGAGGCTCAGGTTACGGAGGAGGAGCAAGCTCAGGCAGTGGAGGCTCCATGTCTGGAGGAAGCCCCAGCTACGGAGGAGGGGGCTCGAGCTCTGGCAGGAGAGGGTCCATGTCTGGAGGTGGAGGAGGAGGAAGCTCAGGTCATGGAGGATCCAGCTCTGGTAGCGGTGGGTCCATGTGTGGAGGAGGCTCAGAGTATGGAGGAGGAGGAAGCTCAGGCAGTGGAGGCTCCATGTCTGGAGGAGGCCCCAGCTATGGAGGAGGGGGCTCGAGCTCTGGCAGGAGAGGGCCCATGTCTGGAGGTGGAGGAGGAGGAAGCTCAGGTCATGGAGGATCCAGCTCTGGTAGCGGTGGGTCCATGTGTGGAGGAGGCTCAGGGTATGGAAGAGGAGGAAGCTCAGGCAGTGGAGGCTCCATGTCTGGAGGAGGCCCCGGCTACGGAGGAGGGGGCTCGAGCTCTGGCAGGAGAGGGTCCATGTCTGGAGGTGGAGGAGGAGGAAGCCCAGGTCATGGAGGATCCAGCTCTGGTAGCGGTGGGTCCATGTGTGGAGGAGGCTCAGGGTATGGAGGAGGAGGAAGCTCAGGTAGTGGAGGCTCCATGTCTGGAGGAGGCCCTGGCTACGGAGGAGGGGGCTCGAGCTCTGGCAGGAGAGGGTCCATGTCTGGAGGTGGAGGAGGAGGAAGCTCAGGTCATGGAGGATCCAGCTCTGGTAGCGGTGGGTCCATGTGTGGAGGAGGCTCAGGGTATGGAGGAGGAGGAAGCTCAGGCAGTGGAGGCTCCATGTCTGGAGGAGGCCATAGCTGCGGAGGAGGGGGCTCGAGCTCTGGCAGGAGAGGGTCCATGTCTGGAGGTGGAGTAGGAGGAAGCTCAGGTCATGGAGGATCCAGCTCTGGTAGCGGTGGGTCCATGTGTGGGGGAGGCTCAGGGTATGGAGGAGGAGGAAGCTCAGGCAGTGGAGGCTCCATGTCTGGAGGAGGCCCCAGCTATGGAGGAGGGGGCTCGAGCTCTGGCAGGAGAGGGTCCATGTCTGGAGGTGGAGGAGGAGGAAGCTCAGGTCATGGAGGATCCAGCTCTGGTAGCGGTGGGTCCATGTGTGGAGGAGGCTCAGGGTATGGAGGAGGAGGAAGCTCAGGCAGTGGAGGCTCCATGTCTGGAGGAGGCCATAGCTGCGGAGGAGGGGGCTCGAGCTCTGGCAGGAGAGGGTCCATGTCTGGAGGTGGAGTAGGAGGAAGCTCAGGTCATGGAGGATCCAGCTCTGGTAGCGGTGGGTCCATGTGTGGAGGAGGCTCAGGGTATGGAAGAGGAGGAAGCTCAGGCTGTGGAGGCTCCATGTCTGGCCCATGCAGTCCACACAGTGGAGTGCCTATATATGGTGTTGCGGATTGGCCTGGAATTGAAGGGGATTGCTGTGGTGGGAATGTTGGAGGTGGGAGTTTTATCTTTGGTGATGGGACTGGGGAACGCAGCTCTGGAGGTGGGCTATCTTCCTGAAGGTGGGGTTATGTTTCTAGTTTTGAAAGTGTCTCAGATTCCTTTGTAGATGCTGCTTTACAAATAGCATTTGCTTTGAAAATCTCCTGGTGGAATAGAAAGAAGGCATTTGCCTTGTTATTGGAAGCAAGTTTTGCTTTCCTGCCCACCACTGAGTCACTTCTGGTCTGAACGGGTCACACATAATCCTGAGCTCTCTTCTCCCTTGACAGCCACCTCTCAAAGTCTCCAAGCACACACTTCTGTGTTTTCACAATATTGTGACGGTTGCTATTGTTTTCTTAGACTTTTCTGAGCACTTCAGCTCAGGCTGTTTGTAACCTTTGTCTTTGGCAACTAAAACCTTGAAACCCTGTCTCTTTCATGTGTGTTGGTCTATCGATGGGCATGACTCTGACACGTACAATAAGATTTTTGAATGAACTCTTTAAATACATAAACCAGTTTTGAAAGATCTGATCCAGCCTCAAGAAGAAATTAGTCAAAAAGTGGCAGAAGGTATTTACAAAAGAATGTCTTTTGGCGGGGGGCTTATGCTGAACATCCGCTGTGAAAACGGGTTTCAGGGGACAAGGCCTATTGGCTCATCTAGCCAGTCATCCAGGAGATGTGACGTCAGCTCAGTTCCATCGTTCCCTCCAGGAGTCACTCAGTAAATAAGCAGGGGACAGATCGAATTGCCCATGTAGATTTTTGTTAGTATTGCAGCTGCAGATAAAGAAAGGAGTAGAAAGTTTATGGACAACAATGTGCCCTTATCTCATTTCTCGTCCTGTTTTTCCACCTGGAGGCTGAAATCAAAGGATGATATGTACCCAAGTAAGACTTTTTGGCCAACATCTTATTCAATGTTCGCTTCTATGCAGAGGAAACAAAACATTTTCTAAACTTCTCATAGAACCTCCTTTAATTCCAGTCAAAAGTTCCAATGAAAAGCAGCTGGGAAAGCTTGTTCAAGAAGCTCAATGAAACTGTGTCACCTTAATTTAGCAACACCCCATTTAGATAACTGAAGTGGCACAATCCTGTCATAGAACAGAATCACAGACCAGTTTGGGTTAGAAGGGACCTTCAGAGGCCATCCAGCCCAACCCCCTGCCCTGAGCAGGGGCATCCCCAGCTCGACCAGGTCGCTCAGAGCCCCGGCCAGCCTGGCCTTGGATGTCCCCAGGGATGGGGCATCAACCTCCGCTCTGGGCAACCTGGGCCAGCGCTTTGCCACCCTCAGAGTAAAAAATACCTTTCTTATATCCAGTCTAAATCCCCCCTCCTTCAGTTTAAACCATCCCCCCTTGTCCTGTCACAGCAGGCCTTGCTAAAGAGGCCGCCCCCACCCTTCCCACAGCCCCCTTTTGAGCACTGGGAGGCCGCAATAAGGTCTCCCCGCAGCCTCCCCTTCCCCAGCTGCACAACCCCAGCTCTCCCAGCCCGGCCCCGCAGCAGAGGGGCTCCAGCCCTCGGAGCATTTCTGTGCCCCCTCTGGCCCCGCTCCAACGGCCCCGTGTCTGTCCCGTGCTGAGGAGCCCCGAGCTGGAGGCGGCGCTGCAGGGGGGTCTCACAGAGCCGGGCAGGGGGGCAGGACCCCCTCCCTCACCCTGCTGCCCACGCTGCTGGGGGTGCAGCCCCGGGCACGGCTGGGGGTCGGGGCTGCGAGCGCACGTTGCCGGCTCGTGTCCAGCCTTTCCCCCCAGCACCCCCGAGTCCCTCTCCGCAGGGCTGCTCCCCGTCCCCCCGTCCCCCAGCCTGTGCGGGTACCAGGGGCTGCCCCGACCCCGCTGCAGGACCTTGCCCTCGGCCTTGCTGAACCTGCTGAGGGTCTCCCTAGGTCCCCCTCACCAGCTTGTCCAGGTCCCTCTGGATGGCATCCCGTCCCTCAGGTCTGTCAACCACACCACTCAGCTTGGTGGCACCTGCAAACTTGCTGAGGGTACACTTGATCCCACTACGTCATTGATGAAGATACTAAACAACACTGGCCCCATTACAGACCCCTGAGGGACACCACTGGTCACCATCTGGACATTGAGGTGTTGACCACTATCCTCTGGTTGTGACCATCCAACCAATCCTGCATCCACTGAAGAGTCCACCCATCAAACCTGTATCTCCCCACTTTATAGAGAAGGATGCTGTTTGTCCGAAAGTCTTACAGAAGTCCAGACAGATGACATCCGTAGCTCTTCCCTTGCCAACTGATGCAGTCAGTCCATCTTAGAAGGCTGTTAGGTCAGTCAGGCAGGGCTTGCCCTTGTTGAAGCCATGCTGGCTGCCTTGTATCACCTCCCTGTCCTCCCTGGGCCTTAGCGTAGCTTCTAAGAGGCTCTGCTCCATGATCTTCCCAGGCACAGAGGGGAGGCTGGCAGGTCGGGAGTTCCCAGGATCCTCCTTTCTACCCTTTTGGAAAAGGAGGGCAATGTTTCCTGTTGTCCAGTCACAGGGCTTGCCCTGACTGCCAGGACTTTTCAAATATCATGGAGCGTCGCTTGGCAACTCCATCAGCCAGTTCCCTCAGGACTCGGGGACACATCTCGTCAGGTCCCACAGACTTATGCATGTTCTGGTTCCTCACGTGGTCACAAACCTGATCTTCTCTGACAGCGGGAGGGACTTTGCTCCTCCAGCCCCTGTCTTGTGGTCCATCCACTCGAGAAGTGTGGGAAGAGATGCTGTCAGTGAAGACTGAGGCAAAGAAGTTGTTGAGTACCTCAGCCTTCTCCTCATCTGTTGTTACCAGTTTGCCAGTCTTGCTCATCTGGGGGGTACGCTTTCTTTGACCTTCCTTTTCTGCCTGATGTACCTGTAGAAGCCCTTATTATTCATTGCCTCCCTTGCCAAATTCAGCTCCAGCTATGCCTTTGCCCTCCTGACCCCTTCCCTACGCAACCGGGCAGTGTCCCTGTATCTTCCCAGGATACCTGTCCCTGCTTCCACTTGCCTGGGTGTTTCCTTCTTGCCCTTTAGTTTGACCACCAGGTCTCGACTCAGCCACGCTGGTCTCTTGCCTTCCTTTCCAGACGACTTACACCTGGGGATGGAGAGCTCTTGTGCTCTGTGGAAAACGTTCTTAAAGATCTGCCACCTCTGTTCTCCTTTATCGCTGAGGGTGGTTTCCCGGGAGGGGCCCTGTTGACTGACTCCTTGAAGAGCTGGAAGTTTGCTTTCCTAAAATTCAATGTCTTGACTTTACTCTTCGCCTGACGCATATCCATCAGGACTGCGAATTCCACCAGTGCGCGACCGCTGCAGCCCAGGCTGCCTCCGCTCTTGACGTCACCGATGAGCTCACTTGCGTTGGTGACGATCAGGTCCAGTATCACATCCCCTTAGTAGGGCTGTCTGTCACCTGCCTTAAGAAGCCCTCCTCCATGCGCTCCAGGAGTCCCCTGGATCGCCTACAGCTCACCGTGCTACTTTTCCAGCAGACGTCGGAGGGGTTGAAGCCCCTCAGCAGGACGAGAGCCTGCGAGCACGATGCCTCCTGTAGCTGGAGCGAGAAGGCTTTGTCAACAGGCTCCCCTCGTCGGGCGGCCTGCAGCAAACACCAGCCACAAGGTTCCCTTTGTTGCCTCGGTCTCTGATTCTTACCCATGAGCCCTCAACCCACTCATGGTTGTTCTTCAGAGACAGCTCGTCACGCTCGACCCGTTTCTTGATGCAGAGGGCAACGCTTCTGCCCCTCCCTCCTCGCCTGCCCCTTCTGGAGAGCCCGTAGCCATTGACAGATGCACTCCGGTCACGGCATTCAGCCCACCAAGTTTCAGTAATGGCAACTAGGTCGTAGCTTTCCAGCAGCTCAGTGGCTTCCAACTCCTCCCGTTTGCTGCCCGTGCTGCGCGCACTGGCGTAGGGGCACTTCAGCCGGGGCTGTCGCCCGTGTCGCCTTCTTGGAGGAACAGCCCTTAATTCCTTCGAGGTATTTCACTGGCGTTTCCCTCGTGGTTCCTATTGCCTCAGGAGCCCCTGAACCATCTCTGTAGGACTTCAGGTGTGCTGCAGTGTAGCCAGCATGTCTCAGAGCAACAGGCTGAGGGCCCTCGCTAGCACCCCGTCCCTCTAACCTTGGTGTGTCATCCACAGCTTGTCATGGGCAAGCCTGATGTCGTCCCCCTCCCCTTTGGAGTCTAGTTTAAAGCTCGTCAGGGATATTTCGTGCCTTTTCCCCAGTTGGAGGGAAGGTAGGATCCTTTTAACTGTTTTTCAAGGAAATCCAGCTGCGAAGAGTTCTGGGGGTGGCAGCTGGTGGGGAGCGAGATCCTCAGCTCGGTGGGAAACTCACAGTGGAGACCCATTTGCAAATGGCTGTAGAGCCATGAAAACAACTAGAGAAGGTTGACAGGGAGCCACAAAGGGCTAAATCAAACCGTTATGGGACAGTCTGGAAGCAGTTATGAGTACCCTGCATGTGGGGAGGTCTAGACGCTGTATTTCAGTCAGAACTAGGTTATCGCTGCCCTCATCGAACACAGAAAGCCCGGCGCAAGCTGCGAAGCAGTCAGCTGTGGTAGTGAAATCTGGAGAGCGTGTTAGCAAACCCTGCTGGGAATAGCCTGTGTTTTCATCTGCACTGGCTCCCATCCCACGTGTGGGTGGTAGGCACCTACCTGGGCTTGCAAAATGCCGTGTCGCGCTACCTTCCAACAGCTGAGACAGTTTATTCACCCTGTTAATGGCTGCTTCTACACCACCCACTGAAGCAGTTCATTTCTTCAGGGTCCAAGTGATAAATAAGCTGCATCATCACAACCCCATTTTTTATCTGAGCGATTAGGTGAGACTCTTCAGTCGAGACAAAGCCTCCCTTCTTACAACAAAAGTCGAAGCTGTGAAAGGCAATTCTGCACACTACCGAGCTGGGCTTCAGCTTCACGGTTAAATTAATTATGCAGACAGGGTGCCTACAGCTTTTCATCTCTAATCAGAAGAAATAAAGAATTAATATGACCACTGTGGTCAGGTCTGTGGGTTTTTTTACTGATCTGCTTTGCAGAGTGAAAAGTCGAGAAGGAAAAAGATAGAGTCCATGGGGAGAAACAGGCACTTCTGGAGGCAGCTCAAAAGACCTGATTTGTGCATCTACCTTAGGATGGGATGAATCACCTGCTGGAGATCAGGCAAACCATCTGCTTCAGGTGACTGTAACAGGCGCCCGGGAGACCTGCTTAGAGGAGAGATCGCTAACCCCCAACTCGTATGAGGGTCTTGCCCAGCGTTTCCACTAAGTCGTTTTAAGTGCTGTTTACGCACTGGTAGCACATAGCCCTAAGTGCTGGGCTACCTTAGTGAAGGAAGGGTTTGGAAGGGTTTGTTCTGCTTGTCAGCTAAGCTATAATCATATCTCTGGTTTCTGGAGACGAGTGTTCTGCCACCTCCTTCCGTATAAAACTATCCCTGAGTAGGAGTGAAAAGTCTTGTCCAGGATTTCAGTTGTCTAAAAATATAAGACTTTTCAAATGCTTCATTATTGCTGTTCCTTTTCTTCAGCAGTTATGTGGTCCAGCTCCTGCTGGCACCTGTGAGGAACCTGTGTACGTGGCTAAGACCAAGGCTGACTTGGGGCCTTTGGACCAGACAGATTCGAGCTGGGATGATCAAGCAGATGATTTTCTTTCTACAGCCACAGCACGTGCAAAGGGTGGGAAGTGGCTAAAAGAGGTGCAACGTCCATGTGGGGAGCACGGGGGCATGTCCACTGCTGATTTCTTGTTGGCTCGACGCTGAGTTGCTTACGTCACTTAGATATGGCCCATGTATTTTTTGATGGAAAATGCCGCAAGATGGAAATGCCTAAGGCTGTGCCCAGAGGCGGTCTGATTTTCAAGGTTTAGGGGCTGAGCTGAACTCATGAGAAGAAGAAGATTGTAAGATGGGGCCTTCAGGAGAATATCGGGTAATGCCTTACCATCAGTCATCACAACACTGTAAACATGCTCAGGCTGTAACACTGAAAGGTGTCTGCTGACACCCTGTGCCTCGGCACAGCTTGAGCCTCCGAGAGTATTGACTGGATGAGCAGGATTTCAGGTACGAGGGGAGGACACCAAGGTGGTGAAGAACATGACAGCAGGTAAGCTGTCATTAAAGCTGGCGGTAGCTCTCTGCCTCAGCGTTGTGCGCCTGCCAGAGGTGCGTCGCTGGACGCACAGGTATTTTACCAAACATCTCAGGCTCAGAGTCAGCCTCAGCGTACAAATCCATATGAAACCTCACCGTCTCGCAAGGAGAGGTTCTAAATGTTCTGGCATCTAAATATTGCCCTCTACAGCTGTGAGCTAGCTCTCACTAGTGGCATCCTGCGAGGCTTCTGAGCGCTGAACTAGGTGTGAACAGGCTCGTGTCACCACCAAGATCCCAACCAAGAAACCCATGTGGACAGGGAGGCTCAAGATACATTAGATACCACCACCTAGTGGGAGAAAGAAGTTGTACCAAGAGGCGCTGAGCTGGTCTCTGCGCCGGCTCTCCCGCTCTCTCTGTCTGATGGGAGTCTGGGGCTCGTGCCCTCTCCGCTGTGCGGAGGTGGCTGGAACAAGAAGTTCCCTCCTGATTTACTTTGGCAAAAAGCTGCAAAATCAGTCAGCCCTACGTTGTAGCACCATGAAAATTGTGGGTTATCTTCATTGCTGGGCCTCTTTCCAAAATTCCTGGTGATTACCAGTAAATTAATGAGCTGTGATTACCCTGGGAGCTACTCCCCTGGTGCCACGTACACGTACAGCCCTCCCTCTCCTGAAAGGGAGCTGCAGCAAACACAGGTGCTCTGACATGAATACGCTGAGTTCCATCGACTGGATGGAAACAAACGGAGATGGTCTGGTGTATTTTAAGCCTGGACACTCTCTGCTGTCAAATGACACGCAAAAACTTTGTCTCCTGCAGCAAGTTGGGTGGGATGAGATGAAGCTGGGAGAGGAAGGCAGAGCTGACCTTGTGGTCCTCTTAACTACAGCCCGGGAACAGCCCAAGGGTTGCATCAGGTGGCATCACCTGCCTCTCGGGGACTCGAGGTTGTCAGGGGACATCTAGACTCAGGGTCAGAGGCGAGGCTGATCCGGATCGATGAACCTTTCGCTACATCTGGGCGTGTGAAAACCCAAGTTTGGAAGTTTTGCTTCTCAAAGTGTATGGACGGGAGGAAAACTTTCAAAGCCATCCATGACGCTGTAGGCGCGAACCGCAGCAAGGAAGCAAAGACGCTGAGCTCTCCTTGCCGGCAGCAGGGCCAGGCAGAGTGCCGGGAGGTCACCCGCCCCTGCTCGGGCGGCGCAGCAGGACCGTCGAGCATCGTGGCTCCTCGTCGCTGGGGCCGTGCAGGTGCGGCAGGAGGATCCAGTGGGAGGCCGAGGAGAGACGAACTGAAAGCACAACACGAAGACCGAGTCGGAGCAGCTCCAGGCCAAGCGCCCTCCTCCCGGGCTCCAATCCTGCTCTTCCAGCTGCGACTGCCACGGACTCTGCCTGTATTTAAGCAGCCGAGTGAGACATCCAGGACTTCAATCATTGCTGCTCTTCGTGTGTGTAGGTGTAATTGATAGTGCTGTCAAGAACCTGCAATTAAGCTAGTTGTCTTTTCAGCGACTTCATACCATCAATTACCCCTCTTGCTGGGCTAAAGGCAGGCTGTTCCAGTGCAGAACATTTGCAAATAATGAGGTACAAGAAAACCTTTGGCAACAGCCGCTCTTGGAGGTTTCTGGTAACCAGTTTTGGTTTTCATCAGCCTTCTTGCGAAAGGTGGTGAAAAAGCCCTCCAATGAGCCTGGTGGAAAGAAAAAAACCAGAAAAAATAAATCCCTGCAAAAGCAAGGAAAAAAATGAGCAACTGAAATGCTACAAAATTTCTTGGGAATTTGAAGTGCTTAAATGTTTAATTGCCAAAAAAACTGACCAAGGTTTGAGCCTATTGACAAAGTTAAGGATTAGTTTGGCATAATAGCAGGGGAAACCCATTTCTTTCACATTGCCTGAAACGAAACCCTTCGCCTTTCTGCTTTGAAAGAGGCTTTGGCAAGAAGCCACACGGACAGAGACGTAATCTTGGCTCCACCTCTGAGGTATTGTGAGGCTCCCAGCAAATATATTAAACTTATCAGCCTTTTCTTCCCTGTCTGTCAAGCAAGCCTAATAAATCTTTTTTATTTGCCTTGAGGTATCCCGAGGGTTTTAATTACAAGCTCAAATATAAAGGATAGTAGCAGAGAGTAGCCATACGGCAGCTGTACTAGTAAGGTTTTTTTGCAGGATACTGGCTGCTGGTGCATTCATCGTCTGCTCACCGCGGCGAAGCCGACCGCTGTTTCCAGTCAAGTGATTAACAAGCATCCAGTTAACAGCCTTGTGGCTGAGCTTCCTATTTTCTAGGCTATTGGTTGTCTTCTCCACGTGAGCATCATTTTTCAACGCGTTCTGTACAATCAGAGACGAAAACTTAACAGGAGGATACAGCTACGCTAATTTATTCTTCTAAAAGTTGGGCATCCATGTTTGAGCTGGTCACTTTAGGCTTCCCTGGACTCGACGAAGAAGAGGAAGGCTCTCTGGAGAGCACTAGCTCCGACACGCCTGTCTCTCAGCGCAGACCTGGCGTCAGAATTAAAGGAGATGGGTCCTGCCCAGTCAGTTATGGTCCTTACCTGAGGATGGTTGTGCGGAGGGCTATTTATAAAAAAACAATTATTTTGCCCTCTTGTGCCCCAGCGAGGACGTTCGCGTGTCCGGCCCACGCTATGGTTCCCGGCTTCCACGCAGTGGGTCGCCTTTGGCTGTGCCTCGTGGACTCATACTGTCCTTTGTGAAGGGAGTGACTATGGAAAGAACACATACTGCAAAAATCACTTTTAATTTGCTGTTCAACAGACCATTCCTTTACAGATCGTCCTTGACAGAGGGAGATACTTTTAAGGGCATCTGCTAAACTGTAATTTAGGAATGAGGACAAACTAAAACGAAAGAAGAATCCTCACAAAACCCAGCCCATGGGATCCTCCAAGCTGACTATGCAAACAAAGCTGTTTAAAATCAGTAAAATTCCATAGGATTTCACAAACGCTTAGTGTTATGCATTGTTTTGCATATTTAAACCCACGAATTGCTGCCAGGCGAGGCAAACTCCAAGAAAACCCCAAATTATTCATCTGCATCAACCAAGCCCCACTTCTGGGATGCATATAAAGGAGGAGCTCAGGGTTATCGGAGCAGAGGGGCACCTTTTTGAGTTGCATGCTCTGCTGTCCTCCAGCATCCTCTCCTCCACCACGTCCGCCGGCGTGAGCCAGCAGCCGTCAGCTGGAAGGGCTCTTCGTGGACGAAAGCTCCTCTCATCGCCTCCTGCCGCGAGCGGCGTGAGCCGCCGCCGAAGCAGCGCTTCCCCCCCCGCTGCACTACGTGGAGGAGGACGTGGAGCCTGGAGCCAGAGCAGCAGAAGCCTCCAAAACACAGATGGGTGCAAATGGATTCCTTCTGGCCGAAGCCTTGCACAGGGGGTCTGCGGGGGCTGGAGGGGCGGGGGCACCCTCGCCAACAGCCAAGGTGGGCGTCATGGCTCAGGCTTCCACAGCAGGAGCTGCTACAGGGAAGGTATTTGTGCGGAGCACGTCAGCGAGCGCCCGCTGCAGCCTCCTGATGTGAAGATCGACCCCGAAATCCAGCACATCCGAAAGCAGGAGAGAGAGCAGATGAAGAGCCTCGCTGACCAGTTTGCCTCTTTGACTGACACGGTGAGAGCTGAGGCAAGACCTAAAGGGATGGTGAGGTTTAAGTGTGAAGGACACTTTTTTGTGCTCAGGTCTTTGATTCCTCCCTTTCTCTCACCCTACTCCATGAGCCTTGTGCATGGCTCTAGTACAACGAGCTGCAAGTCCAGATCTAGCTGATAATGTTATTTTAATCTGGTAATTTATGTGCTTTAATAGTCTGCATCTGTTTTTGTTATTAATAGCAGAAGGGAGCTGTTCCTTCAAGGTATCTTACTGAGTGCCTGCACCGGTGACTCCTCTCTGTGTAGTTAGACCTTGTGAAGTTGCATTGTCTTCTATTGATAAATGATGGTTTCCACTATCAGCTAATTAATATGCAGAGCTATTTAAATATTCCATGGTTTCTGTAGCTGCCACAAAGGCTGTGCTCTCTAGGGCTTCCTTGCAAATCAGGAGAGCATCACACCCAGTATTCTCTAGGATTCTTGGATTATGAAGATCACAACGCCCCCCTTTTGTCCTCTCATCCCCTTCAAACCATAACGAGCCCCTGGAGCATTGGCTCAGAAGAGAAGGTGCCTTGTTCGCCCTGCGTTCGTCTGGTCCCCGTACAATGAATCTAAGCACACGCCTGAAGAAGGTGGCTGTGCTTTCTGAATGCAGGTACAGCATCTGGCGCAGCAGAACAGGGTGTTGGCCACCAGATGGGACCTCCAAAAGCAGGTCCTGCCATCCCAGAAGAACATCGGGCACGTCTCGGACAACTTCATTTGCAGCCTGCAGAGGTGGCTGGCCCCATTGCTGTGCGAGAGGGGGCAGATGGAGCCTGAGCTGGATGACACGGAGAAGCCTGTCGAAGAGTTCAGGTGCAAGTGAGTGAGCAGAAACCACCCACGGGGCAGTGAGCTCTGACAGCTTGTCTAATGGGACCTTCACTTTTGTTCATATTAATGGACTTCTCTCCGAGGTCCAAAAGCACCCTGACCCCTAAACACCCAGACAAACAAGGTCTCCAGTCTCAGAATAGCCCAAACCCCCGTCTCTTCCCTAACAGATACGAGCAGGAAGTGAACAGACGCACCACTGCTGACAACGGGTCTGTGTTGCTGAAGAAGGTAAGAAGTTTGGATGACTGGAAGGGTTGGATGCGGAGATCCAAGGACTTTCCTCTGATCTGCTCCTCGCAAGGCAAGGGTCACCTCCTGAGAATGTTAAAAGTCATTGGACAAGAATGGCTGCAGGAAAACATGTCACAGAGTATTGCCAGAGAGCATTAAACCTCTGCCCTTCAGCACAGAGAATATATTTCATTCCAGACTGGCAGCTTGCTAGTCCTAACGCCCAGATCATGGTGATTTTCAAGCAAAAATGCAGCCATGTTGTACACGCTTTTGGGACCCCGCCAGCTGTTGCTGTCCTGGGCATGTTTGAGCTTCCCAATTATATTTCCTAAACAAAATTTCTTACCCTAAAAATATCGTGAAATTGCCTTGGGTCTCTGTGCATGCACTATTTTGACTTCTGAACATCTGGGAACTCTTTTAGGATGCAGACTGTGTCTGCCTGACCAAGGCACAGCTGGAAGCAAAGCTGGAAACCCTAAAGCAGGAGATAAGAGTTCCTGAAACGTGCTTCTGCTCAGGTATGGATGCTCCTGCCCAAACCTTGCTTGATGGCAGCTATTCCTACCAGCTGCTCCTTGCCTGCACTGATTTAGGCCTGATTAAACCAATCCATCAAGCTCTCTTTGGGAGGCAATGGGAATCCCAGATAAGGAAGACTTTGAGACCTCAACCTCCCTCCTTGAGCTGCATGTGTGACCAAATCTAGTCTGAACTCCTGGGTCACGGCTCAGGACAAACTCCCAGTGGTGGTGCTACTTCCACTGGAGTGTAAGATAAGAAATCCAGGGGCAGGTTACTGCCACTTCACATGGCTTCTAGGAAACGAGAAGTCCCCACGACGCCTCTGTCATTGTGAAAACAGACAACAGCCGAGGCCTGGATGTGGAGGGCATCCTCAGGAGCGGTGAGTGCTGGTATGAGGACACGGCTCGGAAAAGCAAGGCAGGGCTGGGTGCGTTGTACAGAACTAGGGTAAGTTGTAGCATGCACTGACATATCCTTAATGCTTTCACCGTTGAAGGTAGTAGTGGAAAGTTGGTGGCTTTTCTCTTTTTGTCTCCACTATGTAGCTTCCAGACCTAATTTTCCGTTCTGCTAAACTGGATGGGGTGTCAAAGTCATGAGAACATCCCCAAAACAGGCACAGTGCGATGGGACAGGAGTCAGTCATGCTGGGAACGGGGAGGCTGTAGGTGAGCTGAACAGCCAAAGCTACAGGAGGGAAGTTCCATTTGCTGCTGAAAGTCTCAGGAGCTGCAAAGTCAGGAGGACTTCGCTAAAACTAGTTTAATTCACTTTGGAAACAGAAGCAAGGTGCCCATGTTGCACACGCTGCCTGTATTAACTGCCGCCTCTCTTTTTTCCTACAACCAGTACCAAGAGCTTGAGGAGTCAAAGGGGAGACGTTGCAATGAACAAAAGTCCCACCAGCAAGAGACTGAGGAGCTGAGTTTTGTGATCCAGAGAAGGCAGCGTGACCTTGAAAATATGAAGAAGTGGGTACGATGGATCACATCTACTCACTGGATCTCCTAGATGTGAGATCCCAAGTCACGTTCTCTACAGCTCTGTAGAGAACTTTATCGAAGTTCTCTAAAGTTTATCTTTATCGAAGACCATTGACTCACGTGGGCTCCATTGGCCTAGAGAAGATTTTACCAGTGCTGAGCAGGGAAGAAGAATTATCTGCTGGCCTATTTTCTGCTGGATTATTTTGATTATTGCAAAGAACTAATTGTGCCAAATTACATCATTGGCTTAGTTACAGCCACTTGGAAAACTTCTAAAATTGCTCCAGCAAGAATTTTGGCAGGAGACAATGCTTCTGACACAGCTTCAAAGCATCCAATAAGTAGGGTAGCATTATGACTCACCAGTAATTCAGCACCCATAGAAACTGGTGTAATTTGCAGACCATCTAATTCATTATATAGTTTATAACGGGAAGTAATGGAAAACCTTAATTATTAGTTCCAATTAGAAGAAAGTACTGCTATCCTCCAAACAAGGCTTACACACAGCTTGGCAGGACAGGGACATGGCCAGCTTTTCAGTATTTCAGAACTGATATTTGATTTTGGAAATATTTGGCTTTCCTAAAAGCATCCTCAATATTTCCCAATTTGGGACTCTCAAAAAAAAAAATATCGAGAGTTTATCTTTCAAAGGTGAGCATGGCAAGAAAGAGGACAGGGAGAGTAAGGACTTCTTGTGTCTCCCCTGACAGGTGTCGCCTCTGCACGCATCAGTTTGTGGTGTTGAGCAGCGTGGGGACTGTGCCCTGAAAGATGCCCGGGAGAAGCACGTTGAGCTGCAGAACGCCCTCCAGAAGGCCAAGGATGAGCTGGCTTGCATGCTGCGGGATTACCAGGAGCTGCTGAACGTCAAGCTGGCCCTGGATATTGAGATTGCAACATACAAGACTCTACTGGAGGGTGAAGAGAGCAGGTGGGTACCACTACAACCATGCGTGGGCAGTGCTCAGTCCTTGGGACTCTTCAACAGAGACAAGGAGGCTGGAAAATGCTAGAAATGCTCGTTACGTGGTGGATGTGACCTTCTCCTTCAGAATACACCTTGGGAGCCCTGTGAGAGTGCGTAAGTAAGCTCCAGGTTGTCTATTTGCCTTACAACATCAGACAATCTGGTTCTGGTTCGCAGGGGGAGGAGAAAGGCTGCGTCCTCCCCATGAGAGGTTCAGCTTGTGTTTTCCCATGACAGCGATCACCACCACCCCTTGCCACACCATCTCTGGCTGTGAAGCCGCCCTGGGACGTGGACCGGGTAGTCAGTCCAGAGGATGGATGCAGGTCCTCCTGTAGTGCCGGTAGAGCATCCCTACCCGAAGACGCTGCTGGATGCTGAAGGCTTCACCTCCAGAAGCGGTGCCAGCTCTGTAGGCAGGCAGTATATCCCTGGAGCTCCCAGCTGCATCCCTGGGAGTGAAGAATTTAGGGCCGGAGATGGGGGCTATTCGTGCCAGAGCTCAGCCCCTCTGGGCACGGGGCCACTCTGCAGTAGGACTGCAGGGAGGCGTGGAGCGAGCTGCAAAGAGCATGGAAACTCAGCTCACCCACAAGGGATGTGTAGGCCAGGGGTGCGGATTGCAGCTGCGCCTCCATGCCGCAGGAACACGCGGATCTAGACGTCAGCTGTGAGAGTCAGGAGAACCAGGACATAAGACCTAAAGTAGAAAAATGAAAGCCCCGTTCTACTTCCAGTGGTAAAAATAGCCTCAACCCCCACCTTACACACGAGGGAGAGGCACGTTGGGTACAAGCACGTTCCAGCATCGTGAAACCACATCAGAGAAACTCCAACTGGGATCACATCAAAAAAGGGACACTTAAAACACTCCTTTTGATTTCGGCTCTTTCTTTAAAGGACTAGTGGTTGTGTTGGGGCACTTATTATCGCTCGAGTCCTGCTTCCCAATAGCCTTTTTTTTTTTTTTTCCCTGATTAAACCTTTGCTATCTGTGAAACGAGTTATGGCATTTAATTCAGCACCCTTTCCCTAGAGTGCTCTGGGAAGTGTTTCTGGAAACGAGCTCTCCAGGACTCACCATTTCATCAAAGTCTCTCTGACGTCATTTTAGGCAAGTCAGTGGAGTCGTAGCAGTGAGACACACGGGGTCACGGAGAGCAGGGGCAGCACTCCAGGGGTGCTCTTTGTTCGCTGTCTCGGAGCAGTTTGGTCACCCATATGCAGGCAAGTCATAAAGGAAATCTCAATTCAAAACACCACATTTCACCTCCCGTAGTCAGCACGGAGTAATTATGCTGCTTGTATTGCTATTGCTTAGTGTCCTGACATACGCATAAATTACAGCACCCTCGCTTCTATCTTGGTGACTCAAGACCTTTAAACATTTTGCTCTTTTTCCGATAAAGTGCATGGAGTCGCCACCTGGTTTTTAGTATTTCCCAAGAATACAGAAACGCCCTGTTCCTAAATTGGACAAGACGTATCTGCTCGTTAGAAGTCTTAACAATTAAGCAGAGGTGGCAGGGCCGCCCGGAGCGTGTCATATAGATCCAGGTGTAAATAAGGGAAGCCTTTTAAATTCAGCTAATTTATGCTGATTTGCACCAAATTTGGCTCCTACCCAACGCTATTCAATGGGTGTTTTAAGATTCGTAGAGAAGTCATGTCAGTCTCTTTGCATTTTTATAGCGTGTCTACCACAGAAGTGTGACGATAAAACACATTTTATACCTCTTCAAAATCTGCTGCAATGGGGTCATTATAGGAAAAAAAACCCTCAGGAATGTGCTTGGTTGTTTTTTTTTTCAGCATCATTTTAGAAATCCTACAACTACCAGCTCAGGATTTCAAAACAGATCAAAGGGAGATATTTTACTGGACATTTGAGCAGATTAAAAAAAGAAGCCAACAAATTAGGACGATAAATCAACCATAAAGCACTGAAGCGCTTGGTGATTAAACTGATGAAAGCCAATGCGCAGAACAAAGAAATGAACCTTAGAGAGGCAAGTTGGACAGATAGTTTTTACAAAAGGGGGAATCCAGAGGGAAGGTCTTTCCTGTCCAAAGCAATTGTGATTCAGAACTGGGAGAGCTTTCTCTCCCCCGCCATAATTCTCCTGTCATAGGAAGCTATTTCCCAATCAAATATGAAAAGCACAAAAGAAAACAGTCACAATCTTTAATGAAGAAAACCACAAGAAAGATTTGACAAGTAAAGAACAATCGAGCAGCCATAAATATTCATTAAGAGGGGTTTAAGTGTCTCATAAAGGTTATGGTGTTCCCACTGAAAATAGACGATCCTGTCACTTTTTATGCAAGAGAAGAGTAAGTCAGGGAAATGACACAGAATTAGTGTTGCTTTGTCACCTCCAAACTCCCCCCGCCATCATTTCTGCACCTGATAAGTGAATTTAGCAAATGCTTTACTTTAAACCTGTGACCAGCCTCTCCGACCACCAGCGCTTCGTGAGTCAGCCGGGCGTTTCACCAGACGTTCAGCGGTGCGTGGCAAAGCCGCACAAATCGCACCCAACGTGGGCTTGGGCACCAGGGCTTTCGCGTAACGAAAGGACGAGCTTATCTCCTGTGCTTCCCAGGAGGACCTGACCCAACTTCCACAGGCAATTCCTTCTGTATGTCTCAGGGACCCTCTTCTGCCCAAGGAAGCCGCTTCAGCTGGGAGGGCTAAGAGCTCCTGTAGATTATAGGGAATATGCTGTAACCTAGGAACAGCGGCGATATTTTTTTTCCCCCTTTCCTAATCTTTTTGCTTTCACAGGCACTGTGATGCCACCCCGTTTCGGGGGCCTGCATTCCCATCCATCCCACATTCATTTCCACTGTGCAATTCTGTGGGAGGAAGACATCAACATGAAAAAGATCAAAACAATCCTTCGCTTTGTTGCAAGCCTCAGCTTTACAGGCGCTCATCACCGCACGGAGATATGCGATGTGCATGCATCAGGGGCTGAGCAGATCTGGAAGGCGTGTGATGTTGTGTGTTCTCATTAAGACTTCAAAGCCGCTAAAGAAATTGGGCGCCCAAAGGGTGGGACTAAATTCACCTAACTTTAACCATCCAGAAGTGGGGCGCCTGGTCTAGTTGTCTGGTTGTCTAGACTGCCTCTGGTAGTCAGTAAGAAGAGAGGTAAGTACCTCCAGAGGTGGATTCCTCCCACCTGTCTTAGCTGCCTATTTTCGGATGCGATGAATCACCGTCTGGAGATGCCTATCTTTTTCCATTAGCCATAGATGGAGTCTCAAAGATGACATTAGAATGCATGGCTAGTTTGATGGCTGAAATAGGCAGGAAGGTGCACCCAGGCCCAGTGTTTGATGAATTTTATGAGCAACATCCTTTGAAAAACCCAGCCTCAACTTCTAACAAAGAGCAGATGTAGGCTAATGAGGGGAAAAAATACATGACCAGATCGAATTCCCTTGGACAACTTTGGTTATAGGATACAAGGGAACGAGGCTGTGCTAATCAGATCAATTCTTTAGCATCTCACGAATGACATGGACAAGAGTCAACACAGTCCATGAAACTGTGTGTATAAAACTACATGTTACGACCCAATCTTCCATCTCTCAAACGCTGTTAGCACATGTAAGTTATTGCCATTGTCCTGCCTGAATGCCATGAGTTTTCTACGGCTGTGGATAATTACAGAGATGGAGCATGGCTCTTCGAGACTATCGCATAAAACATATTTTAAGAGCTAGTTCAGATTCATCTCTGGAGGCAAAAAAAAAACAAATTAGTGAACTTCACATGTTCTTATAATGAATTCCATTTCCAGCAGCGCATTCAGGGAGAAGAATGCTGACAAAGGGAGAGATTGCGAGTTGTCCAACTGACTCGTTCAGCCTCTCATCAAAACATTTTCCTTTTTTTGCTTCCTCAGTCCTTCCCCTCCTTTTTTATTTTTTTTTGAGTCAAAAAGATGCGATTTTTGCTTCAGAGTATTCTCCCATTTCCCATGGCCATACTCACAATAACAGACTGTTGATTCCCGAGTTCTGAGGTACCAACAGGCGAAACAGTGGTTGCTCCTTGGAAAGACCAAACAGGCGTTAACTGAACCTTCTGCACAGCTGCCTTCTCGTGGGGATTCAGGAGCGACACCAGGGATTTGGCCAACACAGAAATTTTACCCAATTCTGGGCAACTTACGCCCAAAATCTCTTACCTACCAGGTTGCCAGTGGCTCTGAAGGCGTTTTGGAAGTGGGGCTGCTGCAGCACGGCTGGCTTGCAGACGCTTAATTGCAGTCTGTGATGCGTTCCAGGTGTCTCCCACACAGCCAGGGTGTATAATGGGGTGCAGAAAGGGAGCCGTGGCTCGCCGGCCTTGGGTCTGGCATCTGGTCCAGGATGCAGTTTTCCTACATAAAGCGTGTAACAACTGGCTTTTGTACTCTTCTTTGGATTCAAATGTGCATTTTGCGTCTGATAAATCTTTGTTTGGAACTTAAAGGACCTGTGAGGTTACAGGCTTAACTTCAAGTCTCTAATACTTGTTTTAACTGATATTGCCAATTGTGCTGGCAACCCAGTATAAACTGTGAGCCCTAAAAGGCTATAAACAAAGGTGTAATCTGAAAGTCATGCTGTAAATATGTTGATTTATCCCACCTGTATAGGGCAAAAGTACCAGTTTAGGCAACTAATTTGTACCACCAGCCCCTCAAACTCACGTAAGTTGCAATTACACGTTCAATTAATAGCCTGGCGGATCTCGGTGCTGCAGTCACGTCCTATGGTTTCAGTGTGCATGTCTTCTTTTTACGAACCTGATATTAGAAGGTTTAATGTTTTAAGGAGGTTTAGTGTTGTTTTTATGATTTTCACCGCCTGATCCTAACTCTTGGAAAATGTTTTTGGAGGGGCGGGGTTAATGAGGATGAGGGAACACGGCTACCACGTGTCTCCAGAGCCCGTCATGTTGTACGTTTAACATGCAGTCTCTCCTAACTTCAGTTAGGAAAGGCTGAGGGCATTTAGCTGTTTGCACTATAATGTCTCTTTTTCTCCCAAACACTTCACTCTCAAAGAGCTGAAAGAGCCCTATTGTTCTGGCTTTCCAAATGTCAGTGTGGCGAAGGCCCCGAGATGGTTGGCAGGTAGGTTCACTGCCTCACCTCCTTGGGCTGGTGATTAGGACCGAGAGCTTCATCTTGCCAACATGAGTCAAAGCCATCTCTGGTGTCCAGCCTAATCTACTCATTAAGACTTCCTCTGTTGATGGAGAAAGACCAGAGCCTGCGGAGGGTGAATCACCCCGGTTGCCCCAAGCATGGACCCGAGGGTTGCTGTCTCTCTCTCGGAGGTGTATCTCCACTGGGTGTCAAGGACGTGTCTGGCAAAGTCACGCAATTTTTAGCTCTCGCTTCTTGAATGAGGTGGATCTCACCAGGCTGAAATGTGCTACTGTTCCTTTTTTGTTCCCTGTAGAGACTCCCAGAAGATGCATCAAAAAGGTCTCCAACACCCAGCTTGGTAGAAGCTCCAATATAGCAAGGGCCAAACATTTACCTGTGTCAAATGAGTTTCACGTTCAGAATTTGCAGCATTACTCAAGTGAAAATGTCACCGACTGCACGGAACATAAACCTAGTAAGAAAACTGAAATTTGCCTCAGTTCCTGTATGCAACCTCCTCTGTTTTGGTGGCGTTTCATGTGGCAAGAGAAGGTCGGTGTGAAATGCTGCACGGGAATGTTTTTTGGAGGCATTTTGAGTCCTTGTATATGAATCCAGACCCATAACTCAGTGAATTTGCTGGTTTTTCAGGCACAGAAATGATCCGTCCATCACAACATGATTCCACAGTGTTTTTCCATGGTTGGATGACTTTTTTTTTTTTTTTTTTTGGTTACTTTTCCGCACCCAGAACAAGCCTGGTGAGAGGAAAAAAGGAGAGATTGTGAAATTACCCCCACAAAGTGCAAGTCTGCAAAACATGCCATCATACACAAAAACCCATGAGACACAAAACCCCAAACGACACACTGCAAACAAATCACAAAGAGTTTCTTCAAAAATGTTTGCTAAACTATAATTAGCGTAAGTTAGGGGAACACTTCAAACCGTAATATATTCTAAGCCAACTTGCAAACAGAGCACTTTTAGATTCCTTTTTATTTCCTCAGTAGTTAGTATTTGCTGGGCTGTTTTGCATTTTGAGGAGCATTTATTGCTGCCAGGCAAACCAAACCCTTAAGCGCTTTAAATTAAGGTCCTGATCCTATCAAGGCCAGCTTCCCAAATGTATATAAGGGGTAGCATCACTGTGTCACTTCAGCGGGATCTCTGTTCCTCTCCTGCAGAAGAACTTCCCCCTAAACGTTCATATTCCACCTTCAAATAAGCCACGATGAGCAGACAGGCGCCTACAGTGAGATCCGTCCTGGGACGAAGAGGCTTCAGTTCAGCTTCGGAGATCTGTGGTCGGAGCTACGCCGCCTCTGCCTGCCAGCCTGTCCGATGCGGTGCTGGTGCCTATAGCAGCAGGAGCGTCTGCAACCTGGGTGGAAACAGGAGAATTTCCTACGTGAACGGGGTCTGCGGTGCTGGATGTTTTGGAGAGTTCGGCTTCGGCGGCATAGGCTACGGTAATGTTGGAGGAAGGGTTGGCCTTTGCGGCCCCAGGGGATTTAGTATTGTGAGAGGTTACCCCGATCGCAAGGCTGATGGCATCCAAGGCATCTGCATCGATGAACGCCTCCTGAAGCCCCTCTGTGTTGGGGTCGACCCGCTGGAACATGAAATACGCTGTCAGGAGAAGGAACAGATCAAGACCCTCAACACCCAATTTGCCTGCTTCATCGACAAGGTGAGTGCAAACCTGCTCCCGACTTGCACTTCTCTGAGGAAAATAAAACACAGCCAACCTCTTCCAAAACCCCGGACGAGCTCCTGCCACGAATCACTGAGCTGGGTCCGTGCAAGGGTCCGGATTCCCACAGAGCCATCTCGGTTCAGAGTCAGATCTTCGGCACTGGGGAAGGACTCGTTTCAGCCACATGCTGGTCCTGGTATTTGATGGTGTTTGTATTGTGGCCGTGGTAGCACTGGGCTTTCTTGCAGGTGTCTCCTCCGTGGATGGCCACAGTTCAAGGCTGGATTTCTCGTTGCAGCCTTGTTCTAGCTCAGCTGGAAGTTACAGCCCTGACAGGCTCATCTTTCCGTCCCGTATTAGACCCTTTCCCCCACTTTGTCTTTAAATATAGCGACCATTCCAAAAACGTCCCTGAAGGTGAAGGAAGATAATCTTGATTCGGGCACCAAATGTTAGATTTCTAAGTCTGAGCTGTCACCTTAGGATGTCTTTGTAGAAAAAACAAGAGGCAAACAGGTTCCACCCTCTGGGGACTCAATCTCATCCTAAAATACATCACAGGGATCATCCAGAGGGGCTTTATTTCTATTCATTGGCGAGAAAGGCAGATTTAGAGATGTGACTTTTTAGATTTCTAAAAATTTAGACATGTGACTTTCAGATCTCTAAGTAAGGGCAGATGATTTTATGATCCTCATGGCATATCACCTCTCACTTCCCCAAAATCCTGTTCTTACCCCTGCAGTTTCACTGTGAGAGCAGACAGTTGACCCAGGTGTCGAGTTATTGCATTCATCTCTTTATTTGAAGAATTGCTACTTTTTGGCCTGCAGGTCCGATTCCTGGAGCAGCAGAACAAAGTGCTGGAGACCAAGTGGGGCCTCCTGCAGCAATACGTCCTACCAAAGAAAGGGAAAAACCTTGAACTGTACTTTGAGAATTACATCTGCGACCTGCGGAAGCGCCTGGACTGCTTGCTATGTGAAAAGCAAAAACTGGGCAGCGAAGAGTGTGCCACGAGCCAGCTGGTGGAGGAGTTCAAGTGCAAGTAAGGACCTCCCGGGCTCCTCTAGCTGTTGGCACTTCAGTTCTCCTCTGGTTCATCTCAGGCAACGTCTCCCAGACATGTGGCACATCCCCTTTGGGGACGTCACATTCCTCTGTCTCACTAAGTCTTTGCATTGTTAATGTCGTTCATGAAGAAGCTTCTGATCTTGGGCTGGTGTAATGCTTGGTCTCCGTACCCTGATCCTGGAGTGCCTGATGGCAGTCTCTGAGCAAGGGGAGGTTGTTATTTATACCTGATCATTAACATCTGATAGAATTGCTTGGCTCAGGCCTTTTCTTCTCCTTTTCCAACAGATATGAAGAGGAAATCAACAGACGCACAACCGTAGAGAACGAGTTTGTGGCACTCAAAAAGGTGAGAAGCTCCAAATACATGAATCATTATACCTATAATGGGTTTATTTGGTGTAAAGCTTGGCTGAAATAGTGCTTTATTAGCAAATGCCTGGCAAAAGTGTTATATTAATCTGAAGGAGGGAGGCCTGTAAAGAGACGCGGGGTCAGAAAAAGAGGCAATTGCAAGTAGAAAGTAAAAATCTATCCCCAAAGCTTCTATCATCAGCACTATGGCAACGCTTCTGTTACCCCGAGCACGTTCTGGAAGCGTGATGGGAGGGTGTATTTGTGGAAGGGGGACAGAGTGGGAGGTGTCACACCGGAACACCCGGCGTCTCATACGCTGACAGCCTCGTCACATCCTTTATACTCGGACAACAGATGAGTAGAAATCATTTGAACAATATTGAAAAAAGTTATGTTTAAATACCCATTAGTCAATTCTGAGTTTGTAGCTAGGTCCTAAGTATAAATAAACTAATCCCTGTAAGTCACATTGGAATGGTTTGGTTTTCCTTTAGGATACACCAGGGCATCTTGACTCACCCTCTCACACCTTTCTGCTCTTGAAATCTTGTAGAAACACGTTTCTGGTTTTTTGGCGCTGCCTCTGTCTTCTCTGTGTTTCTCCAATGTTTTCAGCAAGATTGGGCTGGAATGTGTCTCCTCTTTTTCAGGATGCAGACTGTATCTTTTTGAACAAGGAAGAGTTGGAGGTGAAGGTCGATCTGTTAAGAAGGCAGTTAGAGCTGTTGAAATGTGTGTTTGAGGAGGTGAGTTTCTCTGGTCCATCCCAGGAGTCTGGCGGTGCTGCCTCATCCTTCAGGCGCTCCAAATTTCTACAGCTTGAAACCCCTCTTGGACCCGTCTCATCCCAAGTCCTGAAAACTTGAAAGCATGGCCGTACAGGGTCGATGTAATATTAACACGATTGTGCTGGAAATAGGGTGGTTCCCCTTTTCTTAATGCAGCTGCAGGTATAAATTGGCTGTGTCTTAACTCTACCCCTGAGAAAAGAGATGCGTCTGCCTAGTTACTCCGGATCGCAGTTGTCTGATTAGAGCTAAAGAGACTCCCAGCTTAATCCTGTCATTAACATCAGTAAAGCAGCTGAAGATGACAGGATACCAAGGGTTAAGTCACTCAAATTCCTTGCCCTTGATGTGGGCAGAATTGCTGCAGGTCAGCATGTAGGTCACCAGCTGACATGTGGCAACTCATCCAGCAGGGAGGATTTTCTGCTGAGCCAACCCGAGGGACATTTCTTGACTTGTTCTAGCCATCAGCTGAGCAGTGTGGCTCTTTGTCCCAGCTCTTCCTTCACTACAAAGTCTGAGGATTGCTAACAGCTGACTAAGCCATTCCCCAACCTGTAGGAACGAGCTCAGGTAGATCGCCAGCTGTGCGACACTTCGGTCATCGTGAAAATGGACAACAACCGAGACCTGGACATGGAAAGCATCATCAAGAATGTTGAATGCTGGTACCAAGAAATAGCTCAGAAGAGCAAAGAAGAAGTTGATGCTTTCTATCAAACCAGGGTGAGTAAGAAGCAACCTGGGCGTCTGCCTGGCAACTTAACAGGCTGCAGGTTAAAAATGATGATTGCCTTGTTTCTTGGTTCCAGTTTCAGGAGCTTCAGGATAAGAGAGGCAAGTATTGCGATGATCTGCAAAGCAACAAGTGTGAGATTTCAGAGCTAACCCGGATGATACAGAAGCTGCAGTGTGAACTGGAGAATGTGAAGAAGCAGGTAGGAAAGGCCCGGAGGCGATGTCTCCAGAACGGGCAATGTCTTGGAGGACAGCTCAGATATGGGGGAAGATGACGCACTGGCCTTCAGTGGACTTAAGGCCTGCTCTAGGCTGTAGTTGGAAAGTGTATAGTCAAAAAGTGGGTAGAGAAAAGGGATGCTGGTGGGTTTCTATTCTGTTTGCAATTGGAAGAATGGATTAATCCAAAACCAGAATGTCCAGGAATTAGGCAACAAAGGCCTTGAACACACCTGCACTGTTATCCTCCCCTCTGACAGGTCTCCTGCCTGCAAACCTCCATTTGTGATGTTGAGCAGCGTGGGGACTGTGCCCTGAAAGATGCCCGGGAGAAGCACGTTGAGCTGCAGAACGCCCTCCAGAAGGCCAAGGATGAGCTGGCTTGCATGCTGCGGGATTACCAGGAGCTGCTGAACGTCAAGCTGGCCCTGGATATTGAGATTGCAACATACAAGACTCTACTGGAGGGTGAAGAGAGCAGGTGGGTGACAGAGACCTTGTTCCTTTTCTCCTCTATGTCAGAGTCCAGAACAATTCCAGCTCCCAAGTGAATTTTGCAAGTCCAGGATCCTCCCAGATCAGAGAAACTGGGGCTGGAGAGATGGCTGGAGGCCGTACAGGCCACCCTGTGCCAGCAAAAACAGTTCCTGTCCTAGGGATAGTCAGGCATGTTACAACAAGGGATTAAGTGGGCTGGATGTATGGCTGGAAGTTATGAGTAACGTCAGGTTGCTAGATGTGCGTGCAACTGGTTAACAGGATAACGTGCATTTCTCTTCTCTCCCCTAACAGGATATGTGTGGGGAACCCGGTGAGCGTGTGTAAGTAACCCGAAGATTTTCAGCCATGAGGGTCCCTCATTCTAGGAAAGGCAGTTTATGGAGCAGCAGCATCTGCCTGCCCTAGCTCCCTCTGCCTCCGCCTCCCTTTTCCATTTCAGCCCAGGCTGATGTTGAAGGTTTAGACCCAGAAATCTCAAATACCTCTGAATTTTTTTTAAAATATCAGCTTTTGATGGAGGGTGGAAGGGCAAATTCATGACCCCGTTCTACTCCTGGAGGCCGCAGTGAGCTGTCCTGGCAAACCCTCTGGGCAATGCATCAATGAGCATTGAACCTGGGAAAGAACACGCCACCAGCCAGACGAGCAACGTGGGAACTGGGAGGATCTGTGAGGGGATGTGTTGGGACATGGGGGAGGAGCTGGAAGGAGCAGGGGCTCAGGTACATTGGGCAAATCTAGGGGAAATCAGGTTTGGTTGGTCCTGTCACTCATGAAACAACTTGCCTCGTGAGACTCTTCCAGTTTTCCTCTCTAAATAATTAATCCTGTGGGCTGTCTTGCAGCTGTGGTCAGCAGTGGCTACAATATCCCCGATGACTGCGGGATGCTGGCTGCAAACGCGGCTGCGTGTGGCTACGGCTCCCTGGGGAGACGGTCCGGACGACACAGCTCCCAGAATGGAGGCTTCAGCTCCCGGAGCGCTGGGATTCACCCCAAGAGAGTCATTAGCTCGGTGGCCAAGCAGTGTGTCCCAGAGGTGTATTGCCAACCCGGAGCGGTCAACTGCAAAAATGGGGGATTCAGCTCCCGGAGCGGGGGGTACCCAGCTCGCACCGTCATCAGCACGGGAAACGCGGGCCTGAATGCCAGGATCGGGGCTTGCCAGGCCGGTGGGGTGGTCAGCTTCGGAAACCAAGGCTGCGTCATCAGGCAGCTGGGGGGCTCTCCCGTCGTCGTTGCCAACAGCCCCGAAGTTGTGGCGTGCAACAACGGCGTGGTGGGGAACTACGGGGTCGTCAGGGACCCGTGCGTTGTGCCGTAGGGCTGGGGAGGCGGCACGGCCACCAGCGCTGGAGGGCAACACTTAGACGCGCAGCGCCTACAACTGAGATGATGCGGGGTAGTTTCTCTGCCCACTAGTAGCAACGCTTGTCACCAAGCCCACTCCCACACCTATTAGCATCAGATATATACCCCACCAAGTTATGTTTTCAGAGTCCCCAACCCTAAAGACACATCTAGCAAGCTTCTCCAGCAGGTGCTCAACACAGTATTATTTCTGAGTTTATACTGCCTAGATTATCACAGCTTTAAGGGTTTGCTTCTTGCACTGCCCTGTCTCTCTGGCTTTTCCCATAATGAGCAGATTCATCAACAAAGTTCTTCCTTGCAAGACACCTCTTTTTATTCCAGCTCCTCCCAAAGCATTTCAGAAAAGAGAGTGATGATTTAACTTCCCCAGGAGGCACAGCAAAGAGCACGCTCCCCGTTTGGTGTTTTTTGTTTGTTTGTTTGGGTTTATTTTTTTATTTTATTTTTTTTTCTTTTTAGTCAAAGAAGAAACCCTGAGCTGCAAATTTGAACTTAAATTTTAAGCAAGGCAATTTCAGCTTTCAAAGCACCTGCTAGTTACACTGCAGCCATAGGCTTTTTGTGGAATTTGCTTACAGATGAATACGTAGTACTTTCATTTGCTTCTGCATGTTAGGGGTGGCTAGTTCAAAGCGTGCTGCTTTTTAGAAGAGCTCACCCCCCCATCCCCACCCCCAAAATGCCAAGGGAAGTTATTGCTGCATAAATCTTCTGAGCTGACATCTTGTACTCACATAAACAGAGCTTCTTGCCTTGACTGCTCAAACTTCCCAGCTTTTCACCGCGCCTTCAATAAACTGCATTAAAAGTAAATGGTTTGTCTCTGAATTTTTCCATAGATGGTATTTAAAGAAATTAGAAAATGGGTGAAGAAGTGCTGTTTCATGGGCTATGGGGGGAAGAAAGCACCAAACAGATCTTTTGATTCTCTTTGGGCAGTTCGGAGCATGGTGGAACTCAGATGCTGGGAGGGTCCAGTGGTGTTTATTCTGTTTTATTTAGCTCCTTATATCACACGGCCTGTAAGATATTTTATAGCCCAACTGATGTCAAAGACTGCCAGAAAGCCCCAGAATGCTCTGAGCACTGTGAGATGTCCCCTACGACAAGTCTGCCAGCCTGTAGCTCCATTCATTGCTGCAGCCTCAGAACAACCTGTTTGTCTGAGCCTTCCACATCGCAGCAGTTGAATGAAGACAGATGCCAACCTCTGGGCTCAACGGGCTCGTGATCAGGGCCTTGCCGTGCCAGTCTCGTACGTATTTCAGATGTAAAAACCTTTGCTTCAGTGGCATTAGGGCTGACAAAGTGTGACATTTACCCTTGTATGACTTAAAAGGCAAAGGGATAAGTTATGAAAGCTGTTGACCATAACGAGGTGGAATTGACTTGGTCTTAGTTTGAAGACTCCCACGTAGAGCTGACCGTGTGAGCTGGTTGCTGAGGGCTCATTTCATGGGAGAAAACCAACATTTCCATGGGGTGATTCATCTGACCAAACACAGGCGCCTAATTTAGCATGAAATGCATCAAGCTCTAGACTCTACCGACTGCATCAATTAGATCCTTTGGCTCGGCCGGCAGCCCGGGGCAGGGGTACTGGCGCAAATGGAGACACCACCGCGCGAGACACCTGCATGTACTCAGACGCATACACCCTGCCTGTCATCCGCTGGGTTTGCAGACGCTATTATCACAGTGAATTTCTCCCTGTCTCCAGCACATGAAGAATTACAGGTCACGCAGCACCACTAATCTCCCCGCTCTCACAGGGCAAAATTCTAATTGCAACCTAAAAAAGTGAATATTAAAGACCGGCGCAAGGAAGAAGATAAGCACCTTTGGGGAAAGGCATGAGATGTCATTTCTATGCAAAGAGTAGAAACTGCCTCATCTATCTTTGACCATCTGCGTGTCAGACTCCGGTTACGTGAGTCCTCCAGCAGAGCCCCTCTCTTAAACGAGGAAACCCAGTTCAGCAGTTTATCTAACTTTTACATGGCTACGATTAGATGAGATGGAGCCCATGTAGGTGGGTAATTTAGCATCTGACCTTAATGCACTCACCACTTGCAAATGTCATCTGGAAAGAAGGCAAGCCCAATGCCTAGAGTCCCTGCTGAGCCATTAGGCAGCTCCAGTTAATTGCCTGAATGTCACCAATTCCCTGTGTGGTTTCAGGACGTCACTCTGGGCCACAGCCAGGCGGCGTGCACAGGACGGCTGTCCAGGAACCACTGCAGCTCCAAGTTTGGGTCTTCCTTGTGGCTATGAGGAGGCATGGCCACCCCTTCGCAATCCATGGCCAGAACAACTCGGCTTGGCTTTGCTTCAGAGGTCATTTTTGTTGGGTTTTGGTCTTGCTAAAAAAGACAGTTGCTTGAGAAAGAGGAGGTGGAGGAAGGCACAGCTTTGGGACCTGGGGTTAGTCCTCACCAGCTGCTGCTGGTTGACTCGACCAGTTGGTCTTGCCCTTCCTTGCTTTCCCTACGTGGCCTGGCAAAACAGGAACCGGCTTTGCATGACATTCCCAGCCTCGAAGGGGTGAAAGCCCAGCAAGGCCTAGGTTTTCCAGAGCTTTCCCCTCCTGACCATTAAAGCTGGGACACCAAGGTGTCCCCAGACAAGAGGAGACTCAAGCCTGGGCTCCCGGCTGCAGTGCCTCAATCTCTTGCTTCGGGGGTGAACTGCAGACAGGAGTCTAAAGTAACTTCCTAACATTAGCAAAGGTGACTTCTCCCATCCCAACCGAGGAAGCAGCAGGTGGCTGCCTAATTTCACTGGGAGAATAATTATCTTTTAGTGGACTGAATAATGGAGAGAAGAAAGGAAGATGATACCACCTCTTCCAAAACAAGGGCAGCTCCTTTCCTCCTCATGTTTGAGCCAACACCCAAATATTCGTAGCTATAATTTAGCCAACCAAAGAGGAAAATGAAGGCTGCATTTACGTTTTCTCTATGGCTACAGTTGAATGGGCAAGCTCTTAAGATTTTGTCACAGTAGCAAAAGGAAAAGGTTCCTCTCAAATGGTTTTCAAACTATTCATTAAAGCTTGTGTTACAAGCTCAGGAATATTTCCTGGTAAGGGATTGCTATTTTTCTTTCCCAGTTTGTTTTTTTTTTTTTAATCTTGAGGATTGTTTTGCCTTTTTTTTTTACTTTTGCTCTTCTTTCTAATAGCAATTATCTTAAACTGTTGTTTGAAGCTGGGGAACTGGATTTTCTGTCAGTTAAAAATCATGAGAGAAAACCTTTTGATAATTAAGAAATGTTTCCAATCAGTTCTTTTAGTAAAAAATATTAATAATTTAAAAATGCCATTCCAGTAATTTTATTCTATTAAATGTTTTGGTGTTTTGGCCAACCAATAGAGGCACTCCAAGCCAAAGCCTACCATGGTCAAGGAGATGAAGAAGAAATTGGGAAGAAGCAAAGGCATCTAGACTAAGCGCATGGTCAGGGCCTCCCCCATCATCCATGGGGAGAGATGGGCAACTCGGAGGGTGCCCACTCCAAAAACCAAGCATGTCTTGGGTGTGTTGCAAGAAGAGCAGTATGAAGACAGGTGACCCTACTCCTGCTTCGGGAAACCCCCTGCAAATATGTCACCACCTTCTATTACCAGCATTTTCCATTTCAGCCGTCCTGTTCAGGGTGGAACGCTTCTGCCACAGATTCATCTTCAAGAAAGGCAGCCTTATCACACTGACCCACTCACCCTGAACTTAATTTATAGACTAGAAAGGGTGACTCACCTTCTCCTAAAGCATCTCTCTGCACTAAATACAACCAAGACAAGAACGCAGGAAGAGGAGGAAGAGGTGGGACTCCTACAGGAACAGAGAGAAAGTCACCTCCAAGACAGTCATCCCCAGAGCGTGTCCCTGCAGTAGGAGGCAGGAGAGACGGCACAACCGCAGCAATCAGCCGAAAGCACGCACTTTGCAGTAAATATTTGAACTGGTAATTAACCTGAGTGGAATACCTTAAACAGGGAAATGTTCTCTGAGTCAAGACTGTCATGAGCTTTTTCGCTCGCTCATTATTCTCTCTCTGTGTGTGTGATAGTTACTATAATGTTTTTTCATGTCAAAACCAGACACCAATTACTACTAGCCAAACAAAAGCATGCAGGCTCAAAGGCATTTAACTCATCCCAACATAAGGGATACTTTCAAAGTCTGCCACTAGACGGGCTCTCTCCCTCCCTGCTCTGCCCCTTCCCTGCAGGGAAGGTGCCACTTTCTTCTCTCCCTACCTATAATGAGCTAAAGAAGCAACCTCTTCAGTCTCGCATTGCACAATGGGTCTTTGCTTTTGCCTTTTCTGCTTCTTGCGAGCTAAAAAGGCTTCGAACTCATCCAGCCTTCGAATCAGTAGCAACAGCAAGAAATTCGAGTGGCTTTGCTGGAACAACAACCCCCTCCGGTCTCTGTGCAAGTCTGTGGCGACCTTGGTGGTGACCACAGTCAGGGTGGCGCAAGATGTGGAAGCAGGTACCATAGTTTCGGCTTTAAAGGTCTCAGAGACTGCAGGAACCCTGGTGAAGTGCAGGAGGTTTGGGGTTTGTAGCAGCAGAGGACCTTGCAGGATGAATCATAGTGATGGTGATCCTGGTCCCACTCATTCTGCAAGCCGTAAAAGCAGCCAGAGCCTCAGCATAGATGAAAGCTCCCAGCAATGGTACAGCTCGGGGGCTGAATCCTCTGCGACTATGAAATAAATACATAAAGAGATCTCGGGAGCAAATCTGCCTGCTTTGCTGATAAGGGAGGAGGAGTTTTGCTTTATTCCGCGGTGATTTCCTTACAGAGCCACACTGGGAAGCCCCCAGTCACATCAGAAAGGCACGGTTTGGAATATCCCACTTAAAAAAAACCCAAAACCAAAAAAACCCCAAATTGGTTAATTTCAGCTTTTTATCCTAGGAGTTAAAAAAAGTTTAACTAGGTCAGAATTTCCTGGAGGACAGAAGTTGCATTTTTGTGGTCTGATGAAGCGGATGTAGATTTATTGCGTTTTTTACCATTACTCAGGGAATCATTATCAGGGAACATATTCTTTTTCTTCTTCTTTTTTCTTCAGATATCCAATTTTCAAGCTACGTATCCAGCACCCAGGAAGCACAGTGGCTTTATATCCCCTTTCTGACCCCCCACCCAAATGAGACGGCCTAGCCGGCTTCCTGATACGTTGCTTTCTGCTCTTTGATGCAGACACCATTTACCAGAACATTACTTGTAGCACACAGGGTAGGCAGCCAAGTGGGGTGTCTTGTGGCTGCACAGATGGGAAATCCGAGGCGGTACCTTCAGCCCTGCATGTGCAGCCCGAGGAACCGGGGAGACGCTTTGCACGGCGGGTGGGAACGCATGGTACCCAAAGAGCCTGCCACAAAGCAGATTGTGGATAAATACAGGTAAGAAATTAGCCGGTAATTAGTTCCTCCTGTGAACACTTATTCCTTGCAGCCAGACGGCTCCACAATCCACATTATATTCCAAAGCAAGTTGTTTCTTGTGATGTGGTCAATATTACTAACGGGAGGGAGAGGGAAGCTTTTAGTCAGAGATCTCACTTGAAAAGGGATGGATCAGGGTAGGAGCAAGAGACTCCGGGCCTTTGGTCCAGGCTCAGCATGTGGGTGGAGGATCCTCCAACTCCCTGGGTACAAGCGAGAAAGGATTGGGCTGGATCTTTCTCGCTGCTGCTTAATACAACTTCTTTCCTTTTAAGGTGGTTTTAAGGGAAAACCATCAGTTTTGTTTGGATGCTTCAACTCGGCTGCACTAGAACAAAGTGAATTTCGGACCTTTCTCTCTGACGGCCAAACCAAACATCTGACCTGGCTGCCCCCAAGAGATTTTTTTCTGTCTTTGGTCAGCATTTCAGGGTTTCTCTTCTACATCAATCAAGCATTTTCAGGAGGCCTACCCTTCTCAAAACACCAGCCAGCAGATTTAACTTTCCTTCTCCACTTTTTCTAGGCTTGCGTCATTGAGGTGGCTCGAGGAAACTGCCAACGGCAGACGACACGATCCGCAAGCCTGCTTAGAATCAATGAAGGGAACCCAAACCCAAACCAGCCACGCAAACCAACTGGCTAGTTGAGTGTGAACTGCTCGGTGTCCGCCTGCAGCCGGTCCCGCGGCGGCTCCCGGGGAGGGGGACGGTGCACGCCGTGCCGCGACGGAGCCGCGGGGACAGGGCGGGTTTGTTGAGGCAGGAGCTGGAATTGCTGAGATGTGTGTTTGAAGAGGCAGCAGTTCATCCCTTTCTGTCCACAGGCAAATGCAGGTTATGTGTTTTTCCTGGAAACACCCTCATCTATAGCACAGCCCAGTTTAGCACCGACAGAGTTGGGTTTCGGGGCTGGGATGTCTACTTACCCAACATACTCGCTAACAGGGCTTGTGCGCTAGTTGCCTTTGGGACCAAAAATCCCACTGATGTTCTTCAGGGTTCAGGTGCTACCTGCATGGGGAATCCTCTGTCTGTACCCAACGCTCGTTGGCCATGGTCCAGTAGGTGGATTTATCCTTTTTCAGGATTAAAGGAGGCCTGGTGTATTCCTCAGTGGTGAATCACTCCAGGCCAGATTGTAGCTGCAGGTCGAAGACTCCCATTATACAATTAGTCTGCGTTTCCCCAAAAGTGATGCAAATGAGGGGGAATTGCTCCAGACTGCAACTTTTTTCGCGACCTTTAGGCACAAGCTTTGCAACACCTCTGTCGCTGTGAGGACGGACAGCCGATGGGAGATGGGCACCATCAGAAACCCCAGCACCGAACAGAGCTCAGCGCAGACATCGAGGCCTTGTGCCACAAACGGAGGACACATCAGCTACTGAATACCATCGCACAAGTGCAACCCCAGCTCTGGAGGAGCCCAAATGCTCGCCTAGGACAGTGTATTAAACAGGATCTCTGGTAGCTTTCTTGAAATGGGCTGTTTTGCACAACAGAAATTAAATCAACAGTGTTATTCTTTGAAGAAAGGAGGCAGGTGGAAGGGTAAAGCATAAAAACCTCTTACATTTTAAGGTGCTCTTTCAGCTCTGGGGTCAAGGAAAGAGGATTCAGCGTAACTGAGAAACTGGGTCGGAACCGTCAGCAACCGAGACCTCCGGCTTCGGAGGTGAGACCCTGAGCTTGCCCCGCAGCGCTCTGCCAGTGACAGTGATGAAGGGTTTGGGTGGGAAGGAGGTGCTAAACCTCTGCAGAGCAACTGGCAATTATGCCAAACCCAGTAGCAATCTCACAAGCAGCTGGTTCTCTTTATCATATATTCTTGGAGTAACTTGAAAGAAGTCACTCAAAGGCAGTATGACGCTTTGGGGACAGTGTGCCTCGGGTGTTCGTCAGCCCTTAATTGAAATGAGGCCAATGAAGCCAGAGTTGTCATGCTCGGTAATTAAAGGGAAAGTAAAGCCACCCGTCCATGCTTTGACAGGTAGCCTGTCTGCAGACAGGTATTTGCGATGCTGAGCAGCGCGGTGACAGCATTTGCAAAAACGCCTGGGAGAAAAAACACGAAATGCTCTCTGCGTTAAGCCAAGGAGGAGCTGGAAGGCCAGGTGTGCAATTATTAGGATGCCTTGAACACAAAGGTAGATTTTGGTCATTGAGATTTCCACATGCAAGCCGTTTCTGGATGGAGAACAAGAGAGGCAGGTGTTTAACACTCCCTGGTATCGCAGGCAGCGCCCAGCAGGCGGATTACCCCATGGGATATTCGAGGAGAAAAAACAACCACATAATAACAAGAACAAAGAGAATAACAAGGCAACACACCGCTGCGGATGTCGCTTCAAGAAATTACACCGGAGTTCCCCAGATGAATCTCCTCAGCGCGTGCATCCCCACTGAGCGGAGGAGGAAGATGGGCGCCTGATTCACTCGGGATCACCTGGGCGCAGACTTAAGAGTAGCTGTTGAATGAAATCGAGCATTTCTAAGCTCCCACTCAGTGCAGTTCCTTCTGAAAGTTGCAGATTTGCCTAATATCGCATTCCCTTTTATCCCCCAACAGAGCGTGGCCAGGGAGCCCTGTTGGCACAGCCATGAAAAACGTGTGATTCACAGGAAGACTTTCTCTTTTCCATTTCTCTGCCCCATTTCTGTCTTTCTTTTCCAGTTACTGAGCGCTGGGTTTTCTTGCAGTGCACGTTCCCGAGTCTGGTGCAATGGACGGCGATGGTGGCCCGGTTGGATTTCAAACTCAGTATGGCCATGGAAGGGTTTCCTCAAACAGCAGATTTAGGCCAAGAAGGGAAGGAACCCGCCTCAGAAACACAGCGAAATCAACGCGTGACCTCGCCTCTCTGAAGGCATAATGATCTCGCGCGCTGGAGGACACAGCTGCGGCGGAGCAGCATTTAGCTTTGGGAGGAGGGATTACCAGTCCAGAGGTATAATCACTACCGTTGCTTGCCTTTATCTCCCTGAACGGGTGGTTTGCCAGCAATTCAGCGAGTTAACCTCTGGAAATGGAGGTTACAACCCCGTAGGCTTGCTGAGCTGGGGAAATAAAGACCGTGGTGCCCTGTGTTTCAGCTGGCTGCTCCCCAGGGCAGATAGCAGTGGGGTTTAGGTAACTTTGGAGCGGGTGTTTCTGAGTATTAGGGCTGTGATGAATAGAATTTGGTTGCAGATTCCTCTAGGACAAATACTGATCTTTGTCTCTAGTTAACCCCGTGGAGACAACCATAGCACAGAGCTTAAGCGCCAAGCCATCACCTCTGGAGTGACACATTGCGAGTTTTTTGCATGTTGGTGGCAAAATGAGTCACAAAAGTGACTCCAACCATTCATTAAGATAATAGGTATGTCCTCTAGAAGCTATACCTTCTGTAATCTCCTAAATCTGGGTGTCCATCTGGAAAGCTTAATGAATAGGTGCTCATAAATGCAGCATTGTTGTTCCTCCTGGTTTGTATTTGTCCTTTTATTTCGCTGAGGCTGGTAGCTGCGTACAGATACCACCTCTGCTCTTGGATCATGCCCCCATGGCCCTGCAAAGCGTGACACCTTGTCTCCAGGCCCTCCTGTGCTGGTGACTTTAGAAAACAACCTTCTGCTTGATGATACCAAGCTGTCCCATTGACTATTCATGGAGCCCATGCCTCTAGCTTCAACCTGGTGACTAGTTTTTAGGTAGCTGAATTCAGGCAAGAGGACTCCCATGCTAGAAGTGTTTTTATTCTTTTATGTTATCTCACCTGCCAAGCCACTTTTACAAGGCCAGTAACAGGGTTTGCTCTCTCCTGAACATCTCTCCTTGCCCCTCTCTGCAGAGTGATGCTTTTTCATTCAGCGCGGCACACAGAGATCGTATTGCCGATAAAAGCTCTGTGCTCTCTGCTCTGCTGCCAATAAACTGCACGCAATGTTTGTGCCTCGCCTCTACTTCACTTTTTTATAAGAAACCTGTTTGTAAGTTTGCAAAATTAACTCTATTACATTAACCGCACACACTGAGCAGCTACTTTCTATGGTCGTTATTATACAGAGTCACGTGCACACGCAGGCATAGATCTACAGACCTATTGATGGGAACTAGTTGAAATTCAACTAGGGCTGAATTTCCCTCCTCCCACACTCTTCCCTTTCACGCAGCTGCTGGAGGGCATCTCCGGAGTCCCTGGTTGGCTTAATGCATGAAGGAACATGCTTTCTGGTTAAAAAAGTCTGTATCGTAGAAGAGACAATTGTCCCGTGAAAGAGTACAGCAGTATTTCCAACCTCAAAGTCTGACGTGGTTCTCATGGCTGCTTTTTACGAGGATTTTTCCCCAGAAAAGCACCTTCAGTGCAAACCTCGCGCCCTTCCCTCGGCATGCGGTCGCTCTGCCTCTGCAGTGGCAATCCCCACTGCGTGGTCCTGGCTCTTGCGCTTTCATCACCACACGGCCAGACCAATTCCGCCCCATTACTCAGAGCCCTAATGGCCCATTGGGCCCTGAGGGTTAGCACCAGGTTGGTCAGATGATGCAAAAGTGCCTTAAAAATGCCTATGCAAAAGAGGAACGTCACAAAGGAAGGGGGAGGATGCCCATGGTGTTTGGTACGAAACCTATTTGTCTGTTGCAAAATAAGATGGTAAATAAGAGCTACGCAGGAGGGTTTCTCGGCTTTGGTCACCCGGTAACACCATCGAAATGGAGATTTAAAAAATCCCACTGCAGTCAAACACCCAGAAGTCACAGAAGCTCTGGCTGACAGACGCATACAGCCCCGCATCCAGCACCCAGGTTTTCCATCACACGAGCGAAGAATGGCCCAAGAATATGACAAAGTTGCCCAGAACAAAGCACCTGGATTTGCTGTCAGGGCACCGAGCGTGGCCTCTCCATCGCAGAGGACACAGGCAGGGCAGACATCCAGCTCTGGCTAGTAGGTAGCTCTCCGTGTTCCTTGCATAAAACACCTCTCTTCTTAGCCAGGACACCCCAACATCTCTCATCAGTACTGGTGACGTGACCGGCATCAGCCACCACAGCTGATTATTGTCCAGCAGAAGAACTGCAGAAGGAGGGTAAAAGTTTTGGCAAGGCCTTCTCTGGAAGCACTGCAAATGCAATGGTGCCCATGGGCAGTGACTGCTGATGCTCCGGGAACGGCCTGGGAGGAACCTCAGGAATTATCCTGTCCATCTTTTAGCCCCAAAGCAGCATAAAAACTATAATGGCCAGGGACGAGCCAGGCTGAGGAGCAAGGGAGGAAAGCAAGGTGCCCAGTGGCGATGGAAGGAGCCCAGACCATCATCTCTATCCCGCTCCCCACAAATCCACCATCTGCTTTGATGTGGGAGCAGAATCAAGTTGCAGTTAAGAGACCTTTGGAGGGCTGGACCTGCGGGACCACAGGGAGATGTCCCAGGGGCCTCATTAGCCATTCTAATGGCGACTTCGCGGTCCCTTTCGCAAGGAGCCACAAAAACTGCCCAGCCTCCAGCGAGGGAGGGAGAGCACCAGCATGGCCAAGCCCTGCCAACCCTGTTTTCTCAGGAGAGGGTCTTAAAAAGCGGTTTTCTCTCCAGGAGAAGGCAGGCTTGGATGGCTGGGTTGTTACAGCTGGAATCATACCAGGATGTTGGAAAACCCCCCTAGGCTCTCCCTATCTGCACGGATGGCTTAACAGGTCCTAATTTAGTAAGGTGCTTAAGCAGAATTAATTTAGCCTAATGTATCTGGGTACGCGTAAATCTCAGAGGCGTAAGTCTCATGGAAGACACCACAGTTCAAGGCATATTTAGGACCGAGGACCTCAGGGGTTTCCCTGGTAGATCTGGGTGTAAGCTGCTGCTTTAAATCTTTGCTGAATCCCATTGGTGTTAAAACAGCAGTTTCATCTCTTCCTTAGAAAGAGGAAGGCTAGTCCCTTTCTACAGCTCTCCAAACACCATCTGATGCGCGATCAACCAGGACAAAGCATGGAGACATGAAGAAGGCCTCTACGAAGAAAGCATTTACTGTGCTTTGCATGTGTGTGGCCCATGAAATGAAAGCGACTGCAATCCTTCTCTGCAGAAGACCAAATCACATCCGAGTGCTTCCTCCTTTGAAGCTGACGTAACCAGAGCTCAGGGCTTCCCCCATGTGACTGCGAACCGGCTTTGTGAAAGCTCAGCAGATGGAAACCACAAGCACTGCCCCGAACCGTCTCTCTCTGATGTGCAAGGCCGGGCACCTGGAAGAAGCCACTTCTTAGGGCTGCGAGGAGGGGCCGAAGGTCGAAGCGCAGGTTTGTTGCTTTCGATCCGCGGGGAAACAGCCCGGCACGGCGTACCTAAGAAGGGATCTCAGGGCTCGCAGCTGGTGGAGGAACGTGGATGGTTGTTCCGTGAGCAGCATCTTCCCCACTTTCCAACAAAACCAGGGGCTTGGAGGGTCTACAGCTCTCACACGGTGCCTGTGCCACCCGTGCGGCGGGAGGCACGCTGCGGTGGGCAGCCAAGCAGAGGCAGGGAGGAAGGCATGGACCTGATCCCAGCCAGGTCCAGGCTTCTCACAGCTGGAAAAACCGGCCAGTCGCTACCCTCGAGGATGAAAGGCTGTGTCTTTCGTGCCATGAAAAGGAGCTGGAGTCTCTCTCTGTGCTCCTGCCGGATGGCAGAGCTCCGAGCAGCGGCTGCATTCCAGTATCTCTGGTCGCCATCCCTGATGCCTCGTCCCCACCCCACCGCAGCGTGCAGGGCTCAGGCACGCAGAAAGCAGGACCACAGCCGGTTGTGCCGCTCACGGCCTGGCTTCTCCGTTTTTCAGCTTGCCCATGGTTATGCCCACCTAAAAGCTCACAAAAATCATGTTTATGGACCTACCTAGAGGCTAAGTGGTGCTTTAGCACATCCATGAACGCCCCACAGCAGTGCTCCAGGCTTGGCCCGCGCACCCATCTGTCCTCCCCACTGCTTGCACCAACGCTTCAGCACAAAATAAAATAGATTTCCAACATAATTCCCCCTTACACTTACTAGCAAGAGGTCCCGGTGACTGGATTATCTTGGGCAGAATGACGTGAAGGATGCTGTGCCCAAAAGCTTGTCTGCTTTCTCCAGCTGTCTCCATCTCACAAATGAAAATACGTCTCGTCGCAAGACACGCATCCTAATATACTTGGAGCGATGGCGCTGCTACGGAACTACTGCATGATTACAATTGCATATAGTACTTCATGGTTCATTTCAACCCACTATGAGACCTGTAAAAAAGAAGGAAAATCTTTACCTAGAGAGACTCCACAAATATTCTAAATCATCATCATTCCTTTGCATTATTTTTAAGTCAAGACAACCTATTTCAAGTTGACAATAGCATTGCCTAGGAATCCTCCCAGAACCAGTTAATTCTGCCCCAGCAAAGATGCAAAGGCGTCTTAGGGCAAGCCACGCAATCACTTGTGATGAGACCCCTTTGTTAAGGCAAAAAAGGAACTTTATTTGTTTCCAAGCAAAGTCAAAAATCTTTTTAAGAATTTTAATTAAGATGGTCCGGTACCTTCTCATTAACAGATATTACTGGAACAATTTAAAGTCAAATAGGTGTGTCACAGGAACACGAGGAAAAAAGTTCACTCCAGCTAACATTTCTCAACCTGTTTGTAACACTTCGCTTCGCTGCTTTGTTGCGTCTCCAGCTATCGTTTGCGTGAGTCCGCCGTGTGCGCCAGTCACATCACACCCAGATGCTAAACACAACCTTCCCATGGCCCATAATTCGGCAACAAACCGCTGTTTGCAGCGAAGCCTTTCCCAGAAACGCTCTATCTTCAATTCCGTATGACCTAAGGGGGCACACGAAGCCCACCTGGCCCAGTGCCTCGACTTCACGTGCGTGAACCCCCAGCTCACCAGAGCGCCCGCCCCACGACCGAGCTCACCCTCGGCACCATCTCGCGCAGTTCACGCTCATCCGATAAGGAAACCGCCAACCCCACCCTGCTCCGCTTAGCAGCACGCGAGCCGGCAAACACGGCTGCCGCCGGCTCTCCTACGAGAGCCACGGCCATACCCGCGAGAGGAAGAGCTGAACGCTTACAGGAACGCTCCCGCCAGCGCCAGCGCCGTGCTTGGGCGGCTAAGCCTTCCTCCTCCCCTATCGCCACCGGTCATTGCTCAAGAGCCAGCGCTGAGCTGGTGCGGGACCCTGGAAGGGGCGGTGTTGCCACGACATTTTTGCAGGAGGTCCTGAAACATAATTAAACGCTGTGGTGAAACCAAACCGTAAACAAGCCATGAATAAAAACCCCTTGAATTATTTTGCTAAACTATAATTACACAATAAGGAAGCAGATTAATTAAGTAAAATATAAGTCCTGAAACTGAAGCTTGCAAGCAAAGCAGTTTATTTTAATTTCCACATTATTTCGTATGAGATAGAAGTGTTTGCTGTGGGTTTAAAATGTTGGAAGCCATTCCTTGCTGCCAGGCAGACCAAACCCAGTGGATAAATTAAATTTTTGCATCTCAGGCACCTCCTGAAATGTATATAAGGAGAAGGGCTCTGCCTCAGAGAAGCTAAAGGAGATCTCCTTCTTTCACTCCGTGCTCCTCTCTCGCTCTTCTGCTTTGCCGTTACCGCTTCACCTCCCCTCTCCCCCCCCCCCGCCGCCATGAGTCGACAGTGCTACACCTCCAGCTCTCTCCTGGGAAGACGGGGCTTCTCCTCCGCGTCGGCCGTCTGCGGCCTCGGCAGGGGCAACAGCAGCTCAGCCTCCGTCTGCCAGCCGGTGGGACGGAGGTGCGGAATCGGCGGCTTCAGCAGCCGGAGCGTCTGCGACCTGGGGAGAGGGCAAAGGATTTCCTTCGGCGGGAGCTGCCGCAGCGGGGTCTATGGCGGTCCCGGCGTTGGACGTTGTGGCGTGGCTTACGGCGGCGGCCGCTTTGGCGTGGGCACGGTCGTGGGGTTTGGTAACTGCGGAAGCTACGGGGGCCTGGGCGGCTACAGAGGTCTCGGGGACGGCGTGGCTATCGGAGGCTACGGCGGCGGCATTGGCATCGGCCTCGGCGGAGGTAGATCTGAAGGGATTCGGGGCGTCAGCATCCACCCGGAGCTCCTCAAGCCCCTCTGCGTGGGGGTCGACCCCGAGGAGTGCCAAGTGCGGACCCATGAGAAAGAGCAGATCAAGAACCTCAACAACCAGTTCGCCTGCTTCATCGACAAGGTGAGACCCCCGCTTCCCCCTGCGCAGGCTGTTCGCGTTGCGTCTGTAGGCGCTGATGGATGGACTGTCTCTAGAGAGACATCGTCGGTAGCTATTTCTCCTGGCACCCTGATATTGTAAGCGGTTCTGATAGACCATAGTGGGCCTGACCTGGAGACTGTTTGGATTTAAGCCTTGCACCAAGGCAACCGCACCGGTATTTCACCTTTTGACGGTCACCAATCTGCCAAACAGCTAAATCAGGAGCGGCTCCAGGGGTGCAGTAAATCAAAACCTGTGAGAGAAGGGATGGAGACATGGAAATGTAAAAAAGCAAAATAGGAAGTGTTGTTACAAATGTATAAGCTGAGATTGCTATCGCACCTCTAAAAGCTCCAAAGGACTTCTGAGCTTTTAAAATAGTTTGTGCGCTTCACCGAGGAGATGTAGGAAGATAGATGTCTAGCTAAAACAAGATGAACAATTTTAACTTCTCTGTCCCTCCACTCTGTGAATGAAATGACTTGGTGATTTCCTAAACAGATGTAACTTATAATGGTTTTCTTAGCTAAGCCTAAGGGTTTTCATTCCTGTTTAGAGATTTGTTACAGGAAATGATTTTTCAGATGGCAGAGAAACCTTCGCTCTGTCTGATCTTGATTTTCCTTGTGAGCTGTTCTGCAGCTGGAAAAACGAAAGCCACGTAAGAGGAGCAACTCTGCCTCCTCCCATTTGAAAAATGACTTATTCATGATCCATAAAGCTTCTCAAGTACTAGAGAGCTCTTTAATCTAGAAGTGAAAGGCATGATAAATATCCGTGGTTAGAGTTTAAATCAGATACATTCAAATGAGATCCTGGATGAGATCCTGGATGGAGCTTTTAGTGCCGCAGAAGACTCATGGCTGTACTCAGCCCATCGGGGATCAGTGGATCCTCCGTCAGACAGTTGTCTCAGGGGAAGAGCTGGTGTTTGGCTGAACTGAGCTTTGGTCAAACAGACGATTGGCCTCAACGCAGAGCAAACGCACCGATGTTGCTCAGCCTGGGTGGGACCAGGCTTAGCTCAGAGAAGATGCTGGTCTCACTCAGGCTGCTGAGAAACCGGCACTTAACCATTTGCATTTCTGATTTTATTTTTACTTTTTCCCTTTTGGAAGTGGAGAAACCCAGAGTGCCTTTGCCTGGGACGAGAGGGGGGGTGCATGACTCTCGCATCTCTTGCTTCCCCAGGTCCGGCTGCTGGAGCAGCAGAACAAGGTGCTGACCACCAAGTGGGAGCTGCTGCAGCAGTATGTCCTCCCAGCTTCCAGGAGAAACCTGGAGCCTGTTTTCGAGAACTTCATCTGCAACCTGAGGAAGCAGCTGGAGTGTGTGCTGGGGGAGCGAGAGAGGCTGGAAAATGAGGAGCGGTGCCTCAGGGACCTGGTTCAAGAGTACAAGTGCAAGTAAGTACGCAGAGAGGAGCTGCAGACCGGGGCGTTTGCTGGCCTGAGCGGCGTTTCTGAGCGCGAAGCCAATGCAATTGCACTGGATGGGTCCGAAAACGGGCACAGGGAGGGGAGCCGAGCAGGGCCCACCAGTACTGGGCTGCTTTCCTGTACTGGGCTCCCACTGCTGTGCTTCAGGTGCTGGTGATGGGCTGGGAGAGCTCTTCAACCACAGTGTTTCCTTAGGGAGAGGGTCAGGGAACCACTTTTCCTCTCCCTAATGCTCCTGCACACCACTGTGGTTTGCCATATCAAACCTCCCACACCATCTGTGCCTGTGGCTCCCCCAGATTTCGTGTCCCCGGTGCCACCTGTTCCCACAAAACCCTCAGCCTGTTTGTCTCCACCCCACGCTTTATCCACAGCGTCTCCGCTGGGGTTCATTCTCCCTTCCCTCTGTGGGAATTGGGTTTTTTTAATCTAAGCTGCAGATATTCCTTAATCGCTCCCTGTGTGCTCTGCTAAGCCACAAACAGGACACTTGGTGGTTGGTGGTATACAGCACAGGAGAGAGGAGTAATCCTTTCTCCAGAGATCTTACAGCCAAGCATCTCAGATGGCTTTTTTTTTCTCGCTGAGCCACCACCGAGGAGGTCAGACTCATAATATCATAGAATCATCCTGTGAAAGTTCTTCTAGGACCCAATTACTTAGTCATTACGCACTGGCTTGCTTTCCCATTGCACCTGGGAGTTTTGAAGGTTGCTCAAGCTCCTGACCTCCCTTGGGGCATTTTGGCCACAGTCTCCCCATAAACACTCAGAGCAGAGCCCTGGATGCTTCAGAAGGACGTCACACAAAGCAGCAGGGCTAGAAGAAGCAATCCAAGCCTTCAGCTGAGGTACAGGGCTTCGCATTTCTAGTGGTTTGACCTGATTTACTGCCACCTCACTCCAGCCACCGATACTGCTGGCGTGGACTATTTAAAACTGCTGAACTTCCCCAGTGGGGAGGGAAGAAATAGCAACAAAGCAAAAATCAAAAAGGAGGTACAAAGGGAGTAGGGAGAGGCTCTGGTTTTAATCACGCTTCCCATGTTCTGCGCTGGCCGCTTGGGTGGTGGGGATGGGAGCCCCGGGGCTCAGCATCTCACCCCTCTCCTTTCCTCCTGCAGATATGAAGATGAGATCAACAAGCGCACGGCTGCGGAGAATGAGTTTGTGGTGCTCAAGAAGGTGAGTCAGGCTAGGGACAGCGCCGGCAAGGCCACCGGAGAGTGGCGGGCGCGTGGGTAAAACCCAGCCGTGGGGCCAGGGAGAGGAATGGGGAGTCCCCGCACCATGACGTCTGCCTGAGTCCTCAGCAGGTAGCCCCAAAACAGAGGCGACCCAATGACTTTGGAGAACGCCTCTCGGGTTGTAAGCATCTACAGCACAAACCCAGATAGTCTTAAGAGCTGGAAATCGTGAGGTTTCCTCCAAACCTACCAGAAAACATGGGCTTTGCCACAGTCCTTGTTTCTTCACCTCTTTTCACCGAATACGTGGTGTCTCCCCAGGATGTGGACTGTCTCTACCTGACCAAGGAGGAGCTGGAGGTGAGAGTGGGCCTCCTGCGGCAGCAGCTGGAGTTCCTGAAGTGCATCTATGCCGAGGTAAGAGCTCCCGGCTCCCCATCTGCTGCCCCGGGAACGATGCATCATCTGCTGCCCCCCCGAGCTCTTACATCAAAACTAAACACAGGGAAAGGTGCCTTTTCTGAAAATCCTGAAATTGCCTCCCAAAGTAGTGTATCTCTTGATATATATTTTATAACTACACTATTACACATGCTTTGGGAAGGCAAAGGGCATTCTTGGTTGTCTCCTTATTGCACAGGGAGGGACATTTTGCATGAAAAAGCCCCTCAAATGCTAATCCCAACCATCCCTGGGAACCACTGAAACATCTCACTCCTCAAAACCCAAATATTTTTAGTACTTCACTTTTTTTGGCTACATCAGTCAAAATATTTTGGTGAATGTAACGCTTTTGCCTAAGATATAGCAAGTTTTTAACAAAACTCACGGGGACATTTTGTATTTGCACCTTTTCTGGCCAAGCACTGCCCAGCAGTCCGTAGGCAATGGGGCCCAAAGCACTCACCCCTGAGGGATTCGCAGCCTGGAAAACTGCTGATGCAGCCATAAACACCGAGTTGCGACAAAGCCGGTTGCTCCACCAGGACTCCCCACCCTTCCTTAGGGAACTGCATGCAGCAAGCCCATATTGTGCTACCAAAACAGGTCCCAGTTGCCTGCTCTTGCTGGAAACCAGTCACCCGCCTGGAGAACCCCATGCTCTAGTTGGGTGTTAATGGGAGAACTTCCTCCAACCCTCCATCTTCTCACCGGACCCCCATATGCCAGGGGTACCTGCATGCCTGGCATGGGCTGGTTGAGGGAAGGGGACTGACGTGTGATGGCTCTTGCAGGAGAGAGCTCAGCTGGACTGCCAGCTGTGTGACACCTCTGTCATCGTGCAAATGGACAACAGCCGGGACCTGGACATGGAGGGCATCATCAAAAGTGTTGAGTGCTGCTATGAGGAGATTGCCCAGAAGAGCAAGGCTGAAGTGGAGGCTTTCTACCAAACCAGAGTGAGTATTCACACCACCAGCACAGATGGCAATGAAATCCCCCGGCCAACAAAACTCTGAGGGCCATTTTCTGTCCTCCACGGCACAACCTAAACACTCCCCACAGCGTCCATGTACTGTACTTTGCTTAAGAAAGTAACGCCAAAAGCCACTCTCCAACCTTAAAGCTGTGGTTTAAGACTTTTCTGTAAAACCAGAGCACAGCAGGTCATGGTGTTGCTTCAGAGAGGTCTCCTCTGCGCACACCCATCAGGAACACCATCCCCTTCCCAAAGGGCAGATCCTCAGGACCTACCCGGGCCCGTCGCCTTGTCTGGGCTGAGGTCATGTCTGGGTGCTTCCCTGGGAGCACCGACGTCAGTGCGGCTCCGGAGAGTCGCCACCTTCCCTGGAAGGGGCGATTCGGGCGTGTTAATGTCGTCTTCTTCCCGCGCAATAGCTGGAGGAGCTCCACAGCAGCAGGGGCAAGTTCTGCGACGACCTGAGAAACAACCAGAGCGAGATAGCCGAGCTGAACCGGATGATCCAGAAGCTGCAGTGCGAGTCGGATAACGTGAAGAAACAGGTAGGATGAAGGGTTGAATGCTGCATGGGCAGCAGGGTGTGCAGCTTCTCCAGCAAAGGGCTTCGTCCTCACCAGCTCCCACCCTGCTGAGCTGCAAAGAGACCCCCACCCCAGCTTAAGCCTATATTTGTAGCTTCTCATCTGATGTTGACACAGAAAGAAGCAGATCTATTTCTCACTTAGCAAATAAGCAGAAGCCAGTTGGTTTGGCTACAACAGGAACAGCGTTTGCTGCACCCTCCTACCAGGGAGCAGCCAACAGGTCCCCTCCCCTTCATCCCAAATAGCTTGGCCATCACACGTGCCCAGCCTAAATCTAGGCTCTCTGGTAGTTCCGAGCTGAGAAACAAGGGGGTACATGAGCAACCCTGTGGAGATACCCATTGATCTCTCCACTGGCCACCCTCTTGCCCATTACTGTCCACAGATTGCAGCCCTGCAGACAGCCATCTGCGACGCTGAGCAGCGGGGTGACTGCGCCCTCAAAGACGCCCGGCAGAAGCTGATTGACCTGCAGACCGCACTGCAGCAAGCCAAGGACAAGATGGCATGCTTGCTGAGAGACTACCAGGAGCTGCTGAACGTCAAGCTGGCCTTGGACATTGAGATTGCCACTTACAGGACGCTGCTGGAAGGAGAAGAGAGCAGGTAGGGGCAACCCGGGCTGCACCTTGTAGCGATGGCTGGCAAAACCCAGCAGGAGAGAGAGGCAGAGAGAAATGCTGGGTGGAGGCAGCTCCCCATGGGTGCGGAGGGGAGCATCACCCCTTTTTCTCCCCATGGGTGCGGAGGGGAGCATCACCCCTTTTTCTCCCCATGGGTGCAGAGGGGAGGATCAGCCCTTTTTCTCCCCATGGGTGCGGAGGGGAGCATCACCCCTTTTTCTCCCCATGGGTGCGGAGGGGAGGATCAGCCCTTTTTCTCCCCATGGGTGCGGAGGGGAGGATCAGCCCTTTTTCTCCCCATGGGTGCACAGAGGTGCTTTGCCCCTGTTTCCTCCTCATCCTCCCAGGGCAGTGGGATCGCAGCGCACCAAGCGTGCTGCGGCCAGATCCCCTGCTTGCGGTACAAAAAGAGGATGGGATATTAAGAAACCTGTGGGATTTGGGGAACCAACCCCGTAGTGCTTCGGTGGGCAATCTGGACCAGCACCTCACACCTGGGTGCAGAGAAAAGCTGAAGTACCTGCAGGGTTCCTAAGGAGGCAATGACCTATTTGCCTCTGCATTTGGGTAATATTTCCCTAAATAGCTCTTTGAGACATTTCTTTTCTTAACAGGATATGTACTGGCAACCCTGTGAGCGTAGGTAAGCTAATGAAGCATTCCCTTAATTTCCTTCCAAGCCTTTTAAGCTTATAAGTTTCCTTATAAGCTGGGTTTTAGCTGCTCTGGGAGTGACTGAGCCTGTTTTTCTCCCACAGCTGTGGTCAGCGGCGGTGGCACCGTCGGGGAGTGCCGAACCCTATCTGGGATCGGAGGCAAATGCGCCGTCAAGACAGGAGGGGCTGGCGCGGGGTTAGGGGTGGTCTCCTCCTTCGGCGTCAGCGGCGCCGGCTTTAGCACCCGGAGCGTGGATTGCCTCCCCAGGGTGGGGGGCGGATTTGGGGCGAGGAGCGCGGTCAGCTGCGTGGGGCGAGAAGTCATCACTGGTCCGGAGGCGGTGCAGTGCGCCACTGCTGTGGGCAACCTGGGGAACGTCGTGTGCGCCGGCGTGGAGCAGTGCGCCCCGGGCACTGTCATCATTCCCGGGGCAGGGGTCTGCAGCACCGGGAGCAGGTACAGCACAGCTGTGCGCGTGGTCAGAACAACCCGGTAGAGACCGGAGGGCAACAATATATCGTATTTTAAAATAATCAGCATTTCTGCAATAAAACAGTATTCCCCTTCCTTCTGACAGCTATAGGGATCACACAACCATGCCCTGCCCACGACCACACAATTAGGCTAGTTGCTCTGCCGAAAACTCTTTGCATGATCAAAACCCACCTTCTCTTGCATGTCCTTTTTTTTGGGGGAAACTCACCCCTCCCCGGTCTCAGCCAGGTGAGATTTTCATTTCAGAGAGTCCATACCTGTCTTCACACATCGTCTTGGCTCTTAAATCGGTCTTCTCTGCCTGACCCCTTTTCAGCAGGGATTTTTCTTCCCCTAACACAGCTATTGCAAAAGGACAAAAAATTTGGTCATCCCAACTTCAGAAAGAGAAGCCACATTTTAATTGTCCGAGATGGAGCTGCAGCTATTATTTAACTTCTTTAATAACACCAGAAAATCCAATTTTTCCTGTTTACGAGAGGGTTGGTAATGCTTATGTAAATTGGTCCAAGTTGCTACACCAGGTTTGGTAGAGCACATTTTAATTACACACCGATGAGCACCTTATATTTCTGTAGTTAAATGCATGCGTTGTTTTTCCTGTGTGTGTACTAGATAGACGGAGTTAATGCTTTTAATGTGTAAGTGAACAGAGTTGATTATCTTTCGCTTACTCCAAACCTTCAGCTGTACCTTCAATAAACTACATGCATAATTCACGCTTTGCTTCACGGGTTTTATTTCCCTCCCTGATATTACAAAAGCATCGATATTTTCTCAAACGTGAATCTCCAAATGGGCGCGGTCGGTAGGTCGCAAGAAGTGGAGTTTTAACAAAGTGTTTCCGAGACTTTGTCTGATCTCCTTCCTCATGCGCTTTTGCATACCTTTATCCCAACCAGAGATGAGTTTGGCCACAAGGAAGTCTGGAAACGCTGTGTAAACCAGGATATGTAACCGCTCGTGGGATGTGCGGCTCTCTCGGGATCCCTCACACTGTCTGGGATCTCTGGAGGCAGAACAAAAAAGCAGCCAGGCCCTTTGTTTAAAGAAATCGGTGAGAACCAGCTTAGATAGTAACAGAAAGAAAATAATCCCACACCCCACCCCTGAAAGCCTCTCACGAGAGTAGGCTAATTTTAAAAGAAAGCAAGAGAAAAGTGGACCTTCCCAAAATGCAGCATCAGGGCCTTTCGCCCTCAAACGCCCCACCGTCCTCGGACCACGTGAACTTACACGAAGAGCAGTGCCCGCAGGATGTGCCCCGACGCCCCCCTCCAACACCCCTTGCAGGGAGGGGAAAACCCTCTCCCGGCATTTTAGGAGGCTGGGATTTGGGCGAGAGCAGGTCGCCCCCTCCCTTTTCTCTGCGAGGGTCCGCGGTTTCCAAGGGATGGTGACCCACCGAAAGGCCCCTGTAACGTGGCCGGGAGGGGCTTGCCGGGGCGGTGCTCACCACAGCTGGATGCACAGCTGGATGCTGGGAAAACCAGCTGGCTCTGCTGGCTTCTTCCCTCCAAGGGCTTGCCTGGGCGCAGCCGAAAGCCCCCGAGACAACTTTGCTCGGAATTGCCCTTTGGAGAAACCTGTCTCTCCTCTCCCAGCCTGGAAGCAGCACAGGGCGTGGGCAGGGTAACTCACCCCATGAAAGGTACACCAGGGACCGGGTGTTGTAATTTATTCCCCGACATCCCGCTCCGCTTCCTAGACTTTACTGCTGACTCAGGGCTTGTCTGCCCCAACATCCCCATGGCTGGAGGATGAGTTCAACCATCCCGCCGGGCTCGGTCCGTCCACGCTGGCGTGACGGTGCTGAACCCACCACTGGTTCCCCCTGGTTGAGCATCCGCCTCTGCTTCTCTCGCAGCACAGAAAGCGTGGCGGATTCAGGCTCCCCAGGTCGGCAGTGCTTTTCTGATGGGAAGGAAGATGGTTTATTGGATGCGATCAGCAGGTAGCAGATCACTAATTGTTTTTTAATAAATGACAAGCCTTAGCAACACTGTCTGGGCTGGGGGGGGGGTGGAGAAATCCAAATGGATCAGCCCTTGCTGAGAAGGCAAAACCCACCCGCCTAAAAAGGATGGTTTTCAAAAGCTTATCTTCATCTCCTCTGTCTCAAAGCATCCCACTACCACGCAGAGTTCACCTCATTTGTATGTAAATAACAAGCAGAAACACCCAAACAAGAAGCTCCCATTGCCCCAACAGCTCAACATTTATGTCGATCTCCTCCCTGCAAAACAATACCTGCCCAGCAATAACCAGCCGGCTCCCCAGGGCACCAAAGCAGCCCAGCAGCTCTTGCATTTCTGGGAGAATACCTTTCATCACGCCTGCCCTTCTCAGCCCCCGAGTATTGCAAAACCCATGGTTTCTGCTGCCTACTTGAAAACGTTCATGTAAATCAGGATATTTTGGAGAAAAAAAGGCCAGGAGCAAGTTTTCTGGGGGCAGTTGGGGGCCAATCCTGCTCAGTGTCGCTCCAGACATGCCCCTTTGTAGGTCAACAGAGTCTAGTAGAGCTGATCCAAACTGACAGATGCAAAAAGCCACATCTGCCTCTGGGTATGGAGCCCACAAACCCCAGCTCCTCCACGCAGTAAACCAGGCCCGTAAAGAAATGGTGCATTTTTCACCCAGCCTTTCCATCGCTCGCATACCTTGCGGACAGTGGGCTGAAGGAAGAAGACTGTGGGAGCCTAAAGTGACGATTCCCTCTTTCTTGCTGGCAGCCCCACCTTTAATCCCATTATATTCATTCAGCTCTAATATCTGATCTGAACCCGTCTGTCAGCTTCAGGACAATCTGCCTTCACTGGGGTCAAGAAAGCATGAAGGCAATCTCATTTTCCCATCGCACCCGGGCTTTGAATTTTATGCAAATAATTAAGCAATAGAGGTTCATGAGTTTCAGGTGACATCCCAGGCAGATTCAGCCCCAGATTTTCCAAAGAGAAGCAAGCCAACCTGTACTAACTGGGAATTTCACACTACAATGGGAAGGTCTATCTGAGTGACCCAACTTTCCCGGTTTGAGCCAGCCTGGCAGCATTTCTCCAAGGATAATCAGATATTTGGTCTTCTGTATTTGGTAGAACGTGAAGCACCTGCTTAATTTTCCTTCCAGAGATGCCAGTGGGATTTTTAGCTTGTACTTAATGGTTTTGTTGGGGCACATGAATGCATTTCGAAGGGCATGTAGAGTCCTGTCCTGCAAATAGGTTTAAGCTCCAGTCATGCGCACAGCTCGGGCAATGCCACCAGGACAGCAACAGGCTGAAAACAAACTGGGTTCTTAAAGATGAAGAATAAAATACTCTAAACATTGCAATTCCACAAAGTCTGAGATGCCAGAAAATGTCACCACACCCTGTTGAATTTGCTCTTTTTCCCAAGGACTCCAGGAAGTAAAATAACGAGAATTTGTGGGAGTATTTTTCATGCTGGTTAAATCTTTGCTTTTGGCAACTTTTTGAACTGAAAGGTTCAAAGGTCTGTCACAGAAATTACAGCTGTAAAGAGCTAGAAACTCAAGACTGATTACAACTTCACGTCAGCACGCAAATAATGCAGTTCCACAAAACCAGGCAAAGTGTTTTTTTCAGAAAATCCGCCTCTTTCACCAAAACGCTTTTTAGATCAAGGTGAAAATGTATTGATCACATCACCAGTTGGCTGGAGGCGTTGCAACGGCAGCCTCTGGGTGGGATGGAGTTGTCCTCTGGAGGTGCCAATATCTCTAGAAAGGAAGCCGAGGAAACCTGCTATAGATGAAATACCTAATACTAAACGGCCAAAACTTCAAGTGACATTTAAATATAGTGGCTCAGAGGAAAATCATGATCAGGACCTCCTTGCGCTACGTACTGAGTCAGCCCAAAAAGCCGTTCCCTGCCTGACTAGCGTGAACAGGCAGGCTGGGTACATGAGAGCCCTGAAAGAGATGTCAGGCTTCGTGAACATCACCCCCTCACCGTGTCTTCAGACAGAGAAGGCCCGTGAAAATTTTATGTTCAGATTTAGCCATTTTGGTCTCACTGCCTTTCAGGCAAGTTAATTCAGAGGACTCTCCACGAAGCTCTGTACCGATGATCCCTGAGGTCCCTTCCAACCTGTGAGTCCGTGTGTGATCTACTGCATCTTCTAAGTAGCACAGGGGTACCCGGGTAGGCATCTCTCTTTTTCACTCCTTTTTGTTTCTTTTCTTTTGTTTGGCAGCAAGGAAATAAAAAAATACATCTCTGCAAGCATACAGAGGCGTTGCACTAAGGCTGAGCTCTCCCTGCCAAAAATCAGGGAGTTAGGTAACCCTTCTAGCTGAGCAGACTCGCGCCAGCTCCGATAGGTGTGTTTGAGTGCAGTCACTGTTTAACACGTTTCAATAAGACAGCTGGCTGCCCGGCACGTCAAAACCATGAAGGCACTAAATTGATCGCTGGACTTCCACGCAACCAAGCCCAGATCCCCGGAGGGATAAAAAGGGCACCCCGCACTCTTCTCCGCCAGACAGCTGCGCTCTCTCCGCTTGCTGCTCCTTGCCCGCGCTGGGCTGTTACCCCCTGCTGCCATGCACCGGCAGACTTACAGCACGAGAGCGGGAGGTGGAGGCAGATCTTACAGCGCTGCCTCCGCTATTATTCCAAGCAGCAACAGGGCTGGCTTTAGTTCGATGTCCGTGGCACGACCTGGAGGAGGTGGAGGTGGTTTTGGCAGGCTCATCGGAGGAGGTGGTGGCGGCGGTGGTGGTGGTTTTGGCAGCAGGAGCCTCTACAGCCTTGGTGGTAGCAAGAGAATATCCTTCGGTGTTGGAAGCAGCTTCCGAGCTGCTTTTGGGAGTGGAGCTGGTGGTGGCTCTGGCCTAGGAGGTGGCGGAGGTGGTGGACTTGGTGGCGGCGGAGCTGGAGGCAGTCTTGGACTTGGTCTTGGTGGTGGAGGTGGTGGATACGGCTTCGGTGGAGGTGGTGGATACAGCTTCGGTGGAGGTGCTGGTGGGCTTGGCTTCGGTGGCGGACAGGGAGGTGGTGCAGGGTTTGGCTTTGGTGGAGTAGGGGGGCTGGGAGGATTCAGTGGAGGGCTGGGTGGTGGCAGGAACCCAGCGGGATTCGGTGGTGGCCCACCTGGAGTCGGAACAATTCAAGAAGTGACTGTCAACCAGAGTCTCCTGGCACCACTGAACCTGGAGATAGATCCAAACATCCAGCAGGTGCGAAAAGATGAGAAGGAGCAAATCAAGACCCTCAACAACAAGTTTGCTTCTTTCATTGACAAGGTGAGACTTCATCAAGTGCTGTGGAATCATGATAGAGAGGGAGCGAGACAGTCTTGTAGCTATAGAAATACGACCTTATAGATCTACACTCTATTGCATATTTACTCTCTGCACGTCTTCATCAAAGTAACCAAAAAAGAACATTCTTCTAAACAGGTACAAGGCAGAAAACTAGACTAGAGACTGCTAGTAAGAGGACCAGATTCAAGTTTTGTGCCTGAGAAATATATTAGCTCAAATGGAGTAATAGAATCATAGAATTGTTAAGGTTGGAAAAGACCTGTAGGATCACCAAGTCCAACCCCCAACCCAACACTACCATGTCTCCTAAGTAAGCCAGTTTCAGGTTCAGATCTAGCTGCCCAACCCAGCTCTCTGTGGGGAATCACAGCAGACGTCTTAGTCCTTATTGCTTTATTGCCTGCAAGCTAAAGTCGTTTCTACATTGACTCAACTTAAGTCCTTCCTTGGCTTTTCCTTGGGTAAATATGTAGTATGTATGAGCAAAAGGAAAGGCAATTAAGTACTTGTCTTTTAACCTGTAGCACTCAGATCTTAGCTTTAATGAAGGAAGATAAATATCTCTTACAAAGAAAGAAAAACCAAAGGACGTTAAAGAAAGCAAGTGATGAAAGAGCTGAACCCTCATTTTCTAATGATTGCTCCATGGCTGGCTAAATTAAATTGCCTCTGAAGAGAACTGTCCACTGAGGGCAGCTTTGCTTAGCTACTGGATGGCCTAACATAGCCCTAGATAATCTGGAGGGTATTCACACCTGGATTTAACACTCTTGGTTTGGGACTTCCTTGGTTTGTGCTACGCATCAGCCCCAGTTACTGATTATTGGCCATCAGCATGCTCGCAGGTATCTCCTGCTAAGCCTCCTCTGCTTCCCGATGCTCAGGTTCGCTTCCTGGAGCAGCAGAACAAGGTGCTCGAGACCAAATGGACCCTCCTGCAGGAACAGGGTCAAAAAAACAACTCAGGCAAAAACAACCTGGACCCGCTCTTTGAGGCTTACATCAACAACCTGAAACGGCAGCTGGCCAACCTGCTCAACGAGAGAGGACGCATGGATGGGGAGCTGAAGAACATGCAAGACCTCGTCGAGGATTTCAAGAACAAGTGAGTGCCTGTTAGCAGCACATCCAGGCACCCTGGGGTGAAATGGGATGCAAATGGTTCAGCTTAGCATTAGGCAGTAGGATTAATCTCACTCAAGTTTAGCTTTCTGAAAGTCAAACATCTAGCCTGAGATATTCATCAAACCTTCTACAGGAAAAGGGAAAAATGTATCTCTGGTCTGTGCTCTCGCCCATAACATGGTACCTAACTCATCCACCCTTACATACCACTCCTGTGAGGTCTCTGTCCCTGCAGAACCCCTGCCTTCCTCGACAGCAGCAGAAAGGTGTTCTGTCGACATTCTTCCCATCAGAAAACACAGGTTCAGCCCGGACACAACAACTTGTGATGACACTTGCAAAGGAAAAAATCATCTAGAAAAGCATTACCCTCCTTGTTTCATCTGCATTATGTCAAAACGTCATTTCAACCTTTTGAGAAATGGGGCTGTCACAAATCAGAGATGGGCAGTTTCCAGGAGGTTGGCTTGGAAATGCCATACCCAGCCCAGACAACCTCGCAGTCCTACCTGTACGACTGTTCCGCTTACCCAGGTATGGTCCAGCATGTCTTTCCTTTTATCCCTGCAGATATGAAGAGGAAATCAACCGACGCACAGCAGCGGAGAACGAGTTTGTGTTGCTGAAGAAGGTGGGTGAGACAGGAGATGTTACGGACGCTGAGCTAAGCCTAACCATTGCACAGGCTGCGAGAGTCCTAAAGGATAGGTGAGCTCATGGAGCTGCATCCTCATCCTTTAAAAGCTGTCATTTGGATTGTGCTTTTGGGGGGAAAGAATGGAGGGGGTTGGAGGATGGAAGTGGATTCTTGTCTTGCTCCTGTCCCACAACACACACATACGTGGTTGCCTGGGCAAAACAGGCCATGTGGAGTCAAAGATGGTCAGCGGTGCTGGGAACCCAGGTACCGAGGCCAAATGGCCAAATGCCCCCCGCCTTATCCACTAACAAAGTCACACACAGCACTTCTTCTGGCCAAGAGACGTCCTCTTGGTGCTCTTTCCAGGTGGATGTGCCAAGCACAGCCTCGCCAGTCGGGCAGCACCGCTGCGGCAGTGAAAGGGGCAGCCTCATCTCCAGCCTTGGCCAGTTCTTGGCTGAGCTAAAGAAGCACCAGGTGCTGTAGATCTCCCCGTGGCTGCTCTTTTCCAGGACGTGGATGCTGCTTACATGAACAAGGTGGAGCTGGAGGCCAAGGTGGATGCCCTGACCGATGAGCTCAGTTTCCTCCGAGCGCTCTATGACGCGGTACAGACACCCCCTCCCCCGATTTCCATCCTGTCACCCCCAGACCGTGACTGCCACCGCTCACGGCATTCGAAAAGGTAAGCGCGGCTGACCCGGGATGCTGTGTGCTTCCTCGCAGGAGCTGGCTCAGCTCAGTGCGCAAGTGTCCGACACCGCCGTCGTTCTGTCCATGGACAACAACCGTGACCTGGACCTCAGCAGCATCATAGCCGAAGTCAAAGCTCAGTACGAAGACATCGCTAACCGGAGCCGGGCCGAGGCGGAGGCCTGGTACCAAAACAAGGTGAACAGACCCACAGATGCCGCGGATGCATGTCTGGGGAAAATGACTACTCTGCCTGCATGAGGCTGTTTGAGCTGCATCTTGTCCACGTGGACATCTCAGACGGTTTGCTCTTCCTTCCGAACCCCAGTTCGAGGAGCTGCAGGCCGCGGCTGGCAAACACGGCGACGACCTGCGCAACACAAAGGGGGAAATCTCTGAGCTCAACCGGCTGATCCAGAGGATCCGGTCAGAGATAGAGAATGCGAGGAACCAGGTAGGAATGGCAAAAGGAGCCCGCAGAGCCCCCGTTCTGAGGTCGCTTAGCACCGCAGCTCTGCTTTGCTGACCAGGGACTTTAGCAGCCAGAGTATGATGCACCTCTTTAAACGTGTTGAATTCCCTCCTGAAGAGGGTTCCACGCTGCAACGCGTATTAAATCATTCTTGCCGGGCTGGCATTTCAACTCCAGCAATGTTAGCTCTGGGTGAATGACCGCAGTTGTAACCTTTTTTCATTATCACCCCAACCAGAAGGGTTTTCTTCCTTGGGTGACTCTTACCCAAAAAGAAAAGCAGTATTTAGGAGCCCCAACCCCTCCTCTTGCAGTGTGTTACCCTGCAGACGGCCATCGGAGACTCCGAGGAGCGTGGCGAGCTGGCCCTCAAGGATGCCAAGGCAAAGATGATTGACCTGGAAGATGCCCTGCAGAAAGCCAAAGCTGACATGGCGCGGCAGCTCCGTGAGTACCAGGAGCTCATGAACGTCAAGCTGGCCCTGGACATCGAGATCGCGACCTACAGGAAGCTGCTGGAGGGCGAGGAGAGCAGGTGGGAGCAAAATCCCTGCGGGAATAACAGCGACTATCGCTTTGCCCCTGCCAGCAGCTGGTCCCCCTGACTCTCCTTCACTTTGCTCTAACCTCCCCCTTTATCTGCCCTCCAACAGGCTGAGCGGAGAGGGACTCAGCCCCATCAGCTACTGTAAGTACCACAGTTTTTGCCTTGCTTTGGGCCCGTTGGGAGCAGAGGCTGTGAGCAACCTCGGGAGAAGGGAGGGCTTGCCCAATATAAGATGTTCCGAGCCTAGCACCGGCATCAGTGGCTTGCACAGAGTTGCGTTCAAGTCCTGTAGGTCCAGGTCCTGACGATGGTGCTTTCTGGAACTGGGCGATTGCCAAGCAGATGTCCGACCCTCTGGTTTATTTTTCTTCCAGCTGTCATCAGCTCCAGCTCTGGCATAGGTGGTGTAGCTGGGTTAGGCGGAGGATTTGGTGGACTGAGCCTCAGCGGAGAAGGCGGCGGAAGCGGTTTTGGTCTTGGAGGTGGTGGTGGAAGCGGTTTTGGTCTTGGAGGAGGCAGTGGAAGTGGTTTTGGTCTTGGAAGTGGTGGCGGTGGTGGAGGCTACAGCTTCGGAAGTGGAGGACTTGGACTCGGGGGTGGTGGAGGTGTCGGAGGTGGATTTGGAGGCGGCAGCAGTCTCAGCTATGCCAGCCGTCTTGGCTACGGAGGAGGTGGCGGCAGCGGTCCGAGCACCAGCGGAGGGAATTTCAGCTCTGGAAGTGCAAAAGGCACCAACCCAGGTGTGAAAATTGTTTCCAAAACCTCCTCCAGCAAAAAGAGCATAAAAAGCCAAAGCCTGAAGAATGCTCTGCAGCCCGAGTAAAACCAACACCAGACCCTCCCCAAGGCCGCCGCTCCCACACTGCTCCTGCATTACTCCTGTATCGCTCCTGCACACCACCATCCCCTCCGCCCACCGCTGCCCCGGCCCCTCGCACCGTAGCTCTGACGCCTTCCGATCACGGGTCAGGAACAGCAGCGGCGCGTGCGCTAACCAGACCTCTCACAGTACCTGAAACAGGATTAAACGGAAAATACAGGCCTAAGTGATTTTCTGAATGGGGAATTGCCTGGTTGGGTTTTTGGTTGGGTTTTTTTTGTTGTTGTTGTTTGCTTTTAATGAAGCTGAGCAGCTTGTTTGTAATTGTGGCTAGCTGACAGCCATCAGCTCAGAGAGCTCAAATAGCAGAGAAGAAGCAATAACTTGGGTTTTTAGCTCAGTTCTGGCCCACAGAAGCCCAGGGATGGGCTGGGAACTTGGCTTCAGTTCAGCCTGCTTTGTCTTCACTGCTGGGATGAACCAAACTTGCTCCTTCGAGTTACGCCACTCATCTTTATCAGAGAGGCGGGTCATTTTTCTGCTATGCAGAAATACCCCAGGAGGCTGCTGAAAGATCCCAGGCAGTGGTTTGCAAGCGTGGGGCCCCTCTTAAAACACCCCTAATTATGGGAGCACAGAGCCTGGTAGGAGTCACTCGAGTGCGATGAAGACCTTTTTTTTTCCCCCCATTCACAGCCAAGCTTCAAAAAACATCTTTCTTCCAGATGTGCTGAGCGTTGCAGCTGTGTGAAGCCAAGCACAGGGGCCTGGCCAGTGGTTCAGAGTGGTTTCCTAATACTGGGAAAGCAATCTGAGATACCTCCATCTGGAAAGTACCACCCACAGGGATGCAGACTCAACTTGCAACAAGCTTATCTAAAAGGAAGCTCAAACTACTCTCCCATTCCTGTCCTTTCCCTTCTTAAATGAAAGCGTGCCCATAGCGGCGCCGTACGCGTAGTCTCGTGGGTGTGTTTTGTCAGAGGAACCACCAGTGACTGGTCCAAAGCATGTGGAAAAGGGCTTCTTCTCTAAATTACAGGATTTTTTAGTTCTAAATAATTATTGGGTGAGAGAGTTCTTCAAAAGCAAGACGAGTGTTTGCAGTTAAATCGGGTTGCTGCCCTGTCTCTCGCTAGGTTTTGTGGGAATGACTTAACAAACGCCAAGTCATCCAACAGTCCAAGCCTCGCTGACCCTCCCCACTGTCTTGGTGGCAGCGGTCAAGGTAAAAGTCCGCGACAGCGAAAATTACACTGGAAAAAAGTGCCCAAAGGGCCACGTCCATACTGCTCCTGGGGGTATTTCAGCATCTCCACTACGTGTGGGTTTCTCTGCCAAGAGACAGATATTTGGTAACCTGAAAAGTGCAGCCAGGTTTCAGCCCAGCGCATGGGAAACGAGGCCGTCGGGAGCAGAAGCCCAAAGGCACGCCAGTGCCCAAAATCTGCTTTCCCCTTTCTGATGGGATTTACCCCTCTAGCCTTCCACCGTCTCTTTTCGTTTTTGTGAACATACCATTAAAAAAGAAAATCGCAGCTTTTTATACTTCGATGATAGTGATATGACGCTGTGTTTTCCTTCCTCTCTCTCTTTTTGGAATGTGTCCAATAAAACTGGATTGTAATTTATTTGTTCCTACATCTTTTTATTCTAAAACAGAACCAGGAGCAGGAAATATTCCCAGCCTTCAGCAGAGTGAACTGGAGGGGGCTTCTGCTTTACTTTGGGGGTAAAATTTCAAAATTCTGATAAACTCATAATAAGCTTGAAATCAGTTGTCCCCAAACAAATGGAAGAATCGGAGAAAGGAGGAGGAGGAGGAGGGTGGGGGTTTATCCATTAAGTGACCAAAAAAATTAATCACCGTTCATTTCTTAACACATGATTGAGGTTAATTTAAAGCCTTTCTTCCACTGAAGGTGGTTTGCACCGCTCTGTTAGCTCGGGCACAAACCTGAGTATTTCATTTTTGCTTTCTTAAAAACACATAGGAAACCCAAGCATAAACAGGGCTCTGGGGGAGGGTTTTATCAGGATGATCTAGACTGAGGATGGGTTTCGGTGAGCTGCAGCAGAGCGACTCACCAACCGATGCATGAATTTTGGTCAGCCACCATTGCAAAAGGAGAATTAAAAAGAAAAAAAGGGGGGGAAAGGCCCTCAAACACGCCTTATTGCATTTCAAAGAGTCAGATGCTTCGCTCTTCCCTGACCTCTCAACATCCCGGCTTTACATAACTCGGCGCAGCAAATGGGGAAGAGCAAGCAAGTACACGCCAGCCCCGCAGGTTTACAGCAGACGCTCGCAACCGCTTCGGCACAAGCTCACTGAAACCCAGACGCACCGACACACCGGAGCATCAAATGCTCCCTTCACCCAGAAAATCAAAGGAGCCGCAGCGAGAAAGGCCAAAGTCGGGGGGCAAGACCCAGCTCCTCGGCCCCTGCTGTTGCAGAGAACGTTGCAGACAGACAGGCCAAAAATAAAGGAAGGTTAAAAATAAACTCTGAGTCACCTCGATGTCTCTATTCGCCTCTGCGAACGCTGAGTTACACAGCGCGGGTGTGAGGAATTAACAAAGCTAATGACAACCTAACCTTAACTAACCTTAAGAGTTTTTAATGTTTTTCTTCCAGCCCATGCTGAAAAAAAGAAAAAAGGAGCAAACAACAGAGCCCAAAAGCGGTGCTCACAGGCAGCCGAGCTCCTGCAAGCACCTCAGCTGGCCCCGGTCCCCCTGCCTTTGCTCTGCACCCCCGGCCCACCCACCGCCCCCAGCAGTGCCCTCACCCTCCCGGCAGCCCCTCTGCGGCAAATCCTGCCGCCCGAGCCGACGCCGTCCCCGCAGGCAACCTTCCCGCGACCCAGGGCAGCTTCAGGAGGACAGGGCACATGAGCGACAGAAGCCACACAAGGAAACTGCGTGGGGCTGGGAGGCACTGCAAGGATTTTCCTTGTTTTGGTGCCTAAACAACCGTTTGATTTACTCTTCCAAGACCTTTGTAATATTCCACTTAATTACCGTTGTCTGCAGCAACAGGCTTTCCTAGAAGAGCTGGGGAGGTAATGACTGCCTTCAACATGAATCCTTTCTCTTTGCTTTAATTAAAACATTTGCAGCCTGTGCTCTGGTTCCCAGGTGTGACTTTGCATAGCTCTTTGGAAGCCAAAGGCAGGCTCCCTGCCTGGCCCCCCGTCCACAGGATCCGGCACACGTGTGCCAATTCCCATCTGCAGGCTTAGGGAGGCAAATCTCCATAAATCTGCCGTGCTTCTAACAGAAGTTATTTATTTTCAGTATCAGGACAACCCCAGCGGTGTTATTACTGAGGCCCCCTGCGAAACGGGGGTTCGTTGCTTCTGGACGCGTGAGTGCGGGTGCAGTTTGCCCGGTGAAACGCCGCGCTTGCAGCACCCAGGAGGTTCCCACGTCGCCACTGCCGAGGCGAGAGCACCCCCTTGCTACCGCCCAGCCGTCTCCCCGTCAGCGGGAAGGGTGCTTTGCAACAGCCTGTCCAGGGATCGGCTTCCCGGTAGCTCGCCCGAAGGCGCTGCGGGTGCCGGTGACTCACGCTATTGGCAATGAGCAGTGACAGCAGCGCTCGCAGGAGATGATAGCTGTGAGCACTGCCTTTTTCTGATTGCGATGAGGGAGAAAAAAAACAATTAAAAAAAAAAAAAAACCAATCCCAAGACCCAACCCCTTCTGCTCAGGTTCTTTCAAGTTCCCAGACAGGGAAAACGGCACTTGGAAACACATCAACAGAAACAAGCTATGAGATATAGCAGATACCCTCAAGCCGCTCGTTTTGGGTTAAGCTCCCGCACTTATTGCTCACGTAGCTGATTTTGAGAACCTTTGTGTGTAGCTGCTCGGGGTTTCGCCTCTCCGCCTCGCGCTATTGTTTTATCTGACATTTAACAGGACCGAGGTGGGCAGCCCTCGCGGCACAAGGGTGCGGCTGGGCACAGGCCGGTTTGCAGAAGGATTCTGGGAGGGAGGGAGGGGATACCTTCTCCTCACAGACCCAAGAGCGGAGGTCCCCAGCTCTCATGCCACTACGCCACCCTAAACCACAACCCAGCCTCACCGAGGGGACTGAGGCTCCGGGGCGAGGGTTCACCCGAGAGCCCAAATCAAGGGGCAAAGGCTATTTTCGAAAAAAATCTTCCTCGGGGGCTGAATGATCTCAGCAGAGTGAAGGAGGGGTGGGAGAGAGCTGGAAGAAAAGCGGGTGAATTCCCCTTCACAGAACGTCTTGGAGAGCCAGCAATGACATGGAAGCTGCTGGTTAAATATTGGGGGGGCGGAAAAAAAGTGATAAAGATACCACTACACAGGGAGCTTTTGAACCCTGAGCCTGACGAGGAGGTTCAAAAGAAGAGCAATCATTTCAAGCATCTTTTTAATAACTATTTTGTAAGTCTCATAGTACTATTTAATGTAATTTGAAGTTATTTTGGAAAACGGATTTACTCGCTGCCTTTGAAAGCCACCTAATGTCTCCGTTTCCCCTGCAAAGAGGGGAGATAATTTTTTTGGTAAGACCCCAGAAAATACTACCACGAGACAACGTCCACTCAGCTATTCTCTGCAAGCCCACGATCATTTAGATCCCTTTTCTGAAAGAACTCAAAAGAGCTGCAATATAAGTAGAACCACCTTCAGCCCCCGCTTTCCCAAGCCAGCACGTCCAGTCCCAGAGCTGCAGCCTCAGAAAAGCCCCTGTTTACGCTGCCCTGTTTGCTGTGCGACGTGTTAAACCCTAAGCTTCACCTTGCAAAAGCTTGAGAGCAAGGAACCGTAGTCAGAGTGAGCCTTGCCTAAGGAAAACTGGCTCCCAGGGTCTGGGGAGAATCGTGTTGCATCCTGCTCCAGAGCAAAGACCTCAGCGAGTCGTCCCATGCAGTCCTAATTTCATGACTCAGAGCGGCAGGCTTTGGTGGAGGGGGGAGCTCCCTCACTCCGTTACTTTCTTGCCTGCAAACAATGCATTTTTCAGCGCCTCGCTGTAGCCTAGGTGTGTTTGACAAGGCAAGTTGCTGCAAGGCACATCAAGTTCTGAATTCCCGTGCCAAGTTTTCCAAGCAGATAAAAGAGGAGGCTCCCAAGCTCTCCCATCACAGGGGTTTCTGTCTCCGTTGCCCTCTGCTCTTTTCCTGCCACGCAGCTTTTATTCACCAGCCTTTTTTTTTCCCCCTCTCCTGCTCTTTGCATTTCCAATTGAACAAGCCACCATGAGTCGGCTCTCTTTCAGAACATCTACTGGAGGGGGCATGAGGGGCTTTAGCTCAGGCTCTGCTATTGTAGGAGGTGGCGGTGGTACCAGAAGCAGTTTTAGTTCTGTCTCTGTCTCCAGAGTTGGAGGAGGAAGAGCCGGAGGTGGAGGAGGCTTCGGAGCCGGCGGTGGTTTCGGCAGCAGAAGTCTCTATAACCTAGGTGGAAGCAAAAGAATTTCCTACAGCTCAGTTGGTGGAGGTCTACGGAGTGGAGCCGGTGGTGGATACGGCTTTGGTGGAGGAACTAGCTTTGGTCTTGGCTATGGTAGTGGAGCAGGCGCTAGTTTTGGCTTAGGAGGAACTGGTGGTGCTGGCGGCTATGGGCTGGGCGGTGGATTTGGGCTGGGAGGTCCCGGATTTGGTGGTCGAGGTGGCCCCGGGTTCCCTGTTTGCCCACCTGGTGGCATCCAAGAAGTGACCGTCAACCAGAGCCTCCTGGCACCCCTCAAGCTGGATATCGACCCGGAAATCCAGAAGGTGCGAACACAGGAGCGGGAGCAGATCAAGACCCTCAACAACAAATTTGCCTCCTTCATCGACAAGGTGAGAGTTTGGTCTTAAACATCAACCCTTTGCATATTATCAGTTGCCTCAGGAAAGAACAACAGGAAGAAACTTCCCTTGGATATAGGGGCTTGCCTGAACTAATCCCAGCCGAGAAACAGCGTGGCTTTGGCTGAAAACTAAGAACTGTCTTATGTTTCCTCTTTGCAAAGCCTGAGTTTTTCAGCGTCTTATTTTACTGAAAAAGTAAATCCCTCTCCTCCCTGTAAAAAACATCCTGGGGGCTGGACGGACCTTCTACTGGTTGTAAAATGGCAAAGCTCTATACAACTCAATGGGATAACACCACCGTAAACCAGTAAGGTGGACTGAGCGTCTAGGGAGGGGAGAAACACCTAACGCTGCAAATACATGCATTTGGCCTGCTTAACAGCTCTTGAAATATCTCGCTAAACATCTTAGCTGCTTTTGATACTTTCGAGAACCCGGTGTCCTAAATTAGGAAGATCCTAATCATTTCCCCACGACTGTCCCAGCGTCTCTTGACGTTTTCTCCCTGCGTTGAATGATCCTTCCTTTTCCTGGCAGTGGGGGATTATTGTGCATTGTTCACACGGGCTTCAGCATGTGCCTGACTTTGTTTCTCCCCAGGTGCGCTTTTTGGAGCAGCAGAACAAGGTGCTGGAGACCAAGTGGAGCCTCCTCCAAGAGCAAGGTCACACAGTCACCAGGAAGTCCCTCGAGCCCCTTTTTGAAGCCTACATCAACAACCTCAGACGGCAGCTAGACAGTCTCATGGGAGAGAGGGGAAGGTTGGACTCTGAGCTGAGGAACATGCAGGACATGGTGGAAGACTTTAAGAACAAGTAAGAAATCGTGCTCTGTAGCGTAAATGATTAACAGATGGGGAAGATCAGGGCAGGCGGCTCATGCTCACCGTGCACACCTTGTGTTTGCACTGGGTTCCTCTTCCAGTTTGCAAAATGAACATATAAAAGCAAAACTTGATCTCAGAATTACCTCGAGCTATGTCAGGTTCCTTATGTGCAGGATCAGCGTTTAGCACAGAATCCATGCACCCGTGGGAAGCTGCTCCGGTGTAACGGAGGTGATGGTCTGATCCCTTGAGTCTCCCAAAAGAATACAACTGGAGACAGAAAAACGCGTAACTTATGAGTATTATAGACATGCAAAAAGGGAATGAATCATAGCCATAAACTGCCAGCTCCAAAATCCCCGATTTCTATTTTTGCAAAGGAAATCCCAGCCTTTCCGGAGGGCCCCGGGCGACCTGCGTGTGCTCAGCCTCGCTCAGCTCCGAGCCGTGAAAGATGCTCAGCTATTTTCTCTGGCCGTTGTCAAAGAATACGATTTCCCTGGGGAGGCATCTAATCCCACCCTGAGATAAGGTGTCCAGCAGAGGTGGGATGAATCATTTTAAGGACATGCCAGCCGGTGCCTGCTGACTATAAGGGACATCCAGGTGTTTTTTTAGGCGAGGCTGTTCATTCTTAGTTGGCTGTAGTCTGGTGAGAACAATCTCCCCCTTATTCAACCAGGTCTGGCCAAGTGCAAATTTGAGAAAAACACCCTGGAGGCCTAAAATATGTTTATATTAGATAGTTAAGAGTGCGAAGAGACAGATATTTTTTCGGGGGGGGGGGACGGGGAGACGGCACTTAGAGCTGACAGGATGGACTCACATAGCTCCTGGTATGCTGTACTTGGGTGCATTTCAAGTTTCGATATGTGTTACAGGCTTTTAGAAATACTGATCAGGCCAAAAATGACTAATGATATTGTCTGGATTTTGGAGCTACCGCCTGGGAAAGCGAACGCATTGTCTTTCAGGTCTAGAGTTGGTTCTCAGTCCACTGGCTAATTTCCACTTCTTTCCGTGCCCGCTTGGAGATCCATCTGCAGGGATATCTCTGCCAATATTAAAGGACTGGCACGAACCTGCCTTTAAAATCCAGGTCTTTGCCTCAACAGCCTACATGTCTTGTCTCCTTTCTAGCTAAGCCCTGCCCTGATTATCTGATGAGAAGGTGTTGCTCAGAGCCATAAAAAGTTCCACAGAAACGTAGTCGGAGGCATAATGATCTGCTCTTGCACAACCACGGCTAAAGAATCGCAGACTTTTTTTTTTTTTAATTAAACGCTGCAGCGGGTTATTCAGAGCCATCAGCATCATTATAATATCAAATATCAAATTGTTACGTTATTACATATTTGCGGGCATTGCGACGCAGCTTCGCTGAAAGCCTTTTGCATAACTTTGCTTTGGGGCAAAGGTCAGCAAGAATATCTGCGCCTGCTTCCCACTGACACGGGCTCTGATCCCCCACACATTTATGTAAGACCTTGACTTTAAGGGCAGTGATTTGAATCTATTAATTTTAGCTGGGACTACGCACACCATGGAGCCTTGCAGGCACAGAGTCAGTAATCATTTGCTCTGCACCTGCTTGGTACTGTAAACAGGAGGGACGAAGGGACATATCTGTGAGCCACAACTAACGATTTGGGACCGGAGTGGTCCCATCTCTGCTTCCCATGCTGGCTTTGCTCTTCGTTTCCACCAAAACCCTCTCACTCTTTTATCCTAACAGATATGAAGATGAGATCAACCGGCGCACTGGTGCCGAGAATGAGTTCGTGGTCCTCAAGAAGGTGAGTGAACTGGGAGTTATGGGACAGGCAATGACATTAACTTGGCATGCAGAGACTTCAAGCCAAGCTGATGGGAGCTGGGGTCCTGCAGCCTCATGGCTGGGTCAGCCTATGATGTTGGCACATCTAGGAGTACGGGCTGGGTCCTTCCGAGGCCACGAATGGGCATAACCTTCTCCATGTCATGGAGCTGCTGTTTTCTGAAGATAGATCCTCCAGCTGCAGTTGCAAACCGTCTGGTCTCTGGTGGCTCAGTTCAACTCTGTCTTGGGTCACATCCCCAGGAGTCAGAGCTTTGCCTTCTGCCCAAGAACCTGGTTCTGGCTCACAGTAAATGTCCAACATTACATAAAAAAACCCAAACCCAAAACCTTGATCATAACAATATAAAAAAAAGCCTAAAGCATAACAGACCTGGAAGCAGAGAGATGGTCCCACTTGTGTCCTGAAGCCCATATGGCTTGTGGTTTGGTTTCATCAGACGTCTTTGGTTTTTCTTTTCTTTAGGATGTTGATGGTGCTTATATGAACAAAGTCGAGCTGCAGGCCAAAGCAGATGCACTGGCAGATGAAATTAACTTCCTGCGAGCTCTCTACGAAGCGGTAAGCAGTCAGCTCTCCCCACGGCAGCACCCTCCGCAGCTCCCTGGCCGTATGGCTCTCCATGCCCCGGAGCTCCGGCCACCATGCTCAGTGCTGTACAGTGGTAAAAGAGAAGGTGGTCACTGCATGTTTGAAATCACAATGCAGGCAACAAGACAGAACAGGGTAGACAGTCTCTGTTAGAGACAGAGCAGGGGGAAGTGCAAGACAATGGCTTGGCAGCGAGGGTTCCCAAGCCATCTCTTGTCCGCACGGTTTCCACCCCAGATACCACACCACCGACTCAATTTTTTTGTGTCTTCTGCAGGAATTGTCCCAGATGCAGCAGCAAGTATCCGACACCTCTGTGGTCCTGTCCATGGACAACAACCGTAACCTGGACCTCAACAGCATCATTGCCGAGGTCAAAGCACAGTACGAGGACATCGCCAACCGGAGCCGGGCTGAGGCTGAGGCTTGGTACCAAAACAAGGTGGGTAACCAGGACAGACTGATTTCTGGACTCATCATTCTAGCTGATGGGAGGCGGGACTAACGGAGGAAGGATCACAGTGTTACACCAGAGATTAATTTATTTTCTATGCGTGTTGCAATATCCTCTTGCGTACAAACCCCCAGTGTTTGCTTGTGGACCGCTACTCTTGGTCAGCCTTATATTCCTTGCGGTGAACCCAAGGAAGATGCTTAAATGCCGTGACCCTGGGCTCACAAGGAGCCACTGGTAGATCTGGCTTTAGACACAGATCTTTCCCTTCCATGTTCTTAACAGTAGGTGACAACCCACAGGTGCTCTATGCAACGCAATAGCTGCTGCCTGAGCATATATTGACACCTAAGGCAAATGCCATTATTCCACGGGCAGGTTCCACAGAGGAATGTCATCCCCTGCCCTCAACCTGCACCCAGACCTGCGCTTTGTGCCCTGAAGTCCCCTCACCCTTCCCCAAGCCCCGTGGTGCCTAACCAGCGCTCTCCTCCTTTCTACATATCAGTACGAGGAGCTCCAGGTCTCCGCCGGGCGGCACGGCGACGACCTGCGTAACACCAAGATAGAAATTTCGGAGATCAACCGGATGGTCCAGAGGCTGCGGAACGAGATCGAGAGTGTGAAGAAACAGGTAGGAGGGGACGCTCCCTCAGAGCTGCATGGTGGAGGGCGGGCAGGAGGTGATGGTGCCCAGGCACAGCGGAAAGAGCCAGCGCCTGGCACGGGAGTAGGGCTGGAAGGCCAGGCTTCCTCCCATGCATCAAGGCGAGCATGACCACCTCTGTCTCTGCCCACCAGAGAAGGTCCCTCAGTGGAAGGATGTGCTGCGATAGCCATTTTCTTGCTGGGGAAGCAAGTTGCGAGCAACTAAGCCAGCCCAGCAAAGGCACGTAGCAAAGCAAAGAGATGTAGATGTCTTTCCATTTCTTGGGGGACGGGATTATGGCTGCAGCTCCCCAGTTACCTGCCCGGCGGCACCTTCCCAATGCCCCATCAGGAGCTCTCAGGGCCATGCTGGGAGCCAGCATCTACCAAGCCATAGCAATACTCAAGACAGCAGTTTGGGGTAGCCCAAATTAAACAAAGATCTGTTTCCTTTGCTTCTAGTGTGCCAATCTCCAAGCAGCCATCGCCGAGGCGGAGGAGCGGGGGGAGATGGCCCTCAAGGATGCCAAGGCCAAACTGGCCGAGCTGGAGGATGCTCTGCAGAAGGCTAAGGCTGACCTGGCGCGGCAGCTCCGCGAGTACCAGGAGCTCATGAACGTCAAGCTGGCCCTGGACATCGAGATCGCGACCTACAGGAAGCTGCTGGAGGGCGAGGAGAGCAGGTGAGGACAAGCACGTGGACCTGTTGTGTGCCGCTCTTCAGATCAGGGCGCATCACCTTGGGCTCAAAGAGCGAGCTCACCCCAATGGGCTGGAGCACCCAGTTCATGAAGATATAGAAGAGCACCAACATGTAAAACAAGGGCACAGAGAGGGATACTTTACCTTGTGGGCTTCCTAGGAAAAGATGAGTTTATCCAGCTCTTGGAATCTGATGCACTAATAAAAATGAGCGCTATCACCTTTCACCTGTGAAGAAGACTTACCCCACCAGAGGATAGTCCCTACTGGAGGCCACGGAAGTCTAATTATATGGTCCCAGTAGCTAATGTTATATCTTGTCTGTGCCTTGGCGTTATTGCTTACTTTCCCCTTCCCCAACAGGCTTGCCGGAGAGGGAGTCGGAGCCGTGAGCGTCTGTAAGTACCTCCCCCTCTTCCACCCCTGCTTGCTGCCCCCCGCCGTAGGGGCGGCGGTGCGGGTCCCCCCGCCTCGGGCAGCCGGCAGGACCCTAACGCGGGTGTGCGCTGTGTCTCCCTGCAGCTGTGGTCAGCACCTCGAGCGGGATGGGCTACGGCGGCGGCGGCAGCTGCCTGGGCATGGGCGGAGGTCTCGGCATGGGCGGCGGCGGCGGCGGCGGCTACAGCATGAGCAGCGGCGGCGGCTTCGGAGTCGGGAGCGGAGGGTTGAGCGGGGGGCTCACCTACGGCGGAGGCAGCACCTTCAGCTCTGGGAGCAGCCGAGGCATCGGCTCCAGCACAGGAGGCAGCGTGAGGATCGTTTCCAAGACCACCACTAGCAAAAAGACCATCAGATAAGGATGGTGAGCGCGGAGCCCTCGGCACGGACGACGACGTGTTTCCTGCCTTCCGAAAGCAAGTGCTGCCCTATGAATTCAATGGTGTAAATAGCTGTGCTAGACCCTCTCCTTCCTCCATCCGTCACCCTCCACCTTTGGGGCAGCGGGGGGAGACCAGGACCCCACCGCGAGAATCTGGAGCACCTTTGGCTAAAGCATAGGTTGTAACAGGTCACCGACAGGGCTTTGGAGAGCCGCTCGGACGCCGGGGGTGGCCCTCTTTCAGCACAGTCCTTGCTTTTCCCTTGTTCGCCCCCTGGAGCTACGCATTTAAAGCGAAGCAGAAGCACTTTGCTGAAGGGGACAGCCGCGCTCGGCCACGCACATTCATTTCATTCGTCCTAAAACAAGGGTGACAGCCTTGGGAAACCACCGGCTCCTCAGCAATGAAAATAGCTCCGAGATGCTCTAAAAGCCTCTGCCCGCAACACGTGTTACAACCTCCAAATGTTTTGTCTGCAAGTAAAGATTTTTTTTTTTTCCAGCCCCTTCTGTTTTCTCAGGCACCTGTGGGAAATGTTATTGCTTTCTGTGTATATGAATTGCCACACTGATTTCTAACTCTTTGTCCTCATGGTTACAGCCTCTTCACTTCCAAGCCTACCATACTGTATTGTCCAATAAAGAGCATTTGTCATTTTTAAAATCTGCTGCTTTTTGGCTTTTCTTCTCTGCTGACCTGGGTATGGATGCATGCTGTGCCCCAGCTGCAGTGGGGACCCTCTGTAGGCACTTCATGAGAAAGGACCATTGCCTTGAGGAAAAAACCCTCAGTTTTAGGGCTCAGGCTCTGGCATGGCTCTGGGATAGGCTGGGGAGCATGGAAAGAAGGGTGGGATGGACGGAGAACTGAGGCGTGGGGAGGAAAAGCCGCCTCAGGGCTGAGCAAAAGCTGGATGAATCCCACTGCAGTGGTTAACCGCAAAACTGCCCTTTCTGCCCGTCACTGCAGGAGCGAGAAAGGGCCAGGGAGTGGGAAAAGGAGGGCGATTCCCAAAGGTTTAGCTGGGCTCAGCCTGGCCGTTAGTTAACACTGCAAACAGGAGGAGACCTTATGGCAGAGGAGCCCAGCAAAGAGGGGTGGACACAGGGCAAAGCACCAAATATCTGCACGTGCAGCGCTCGCACATGGAGGATTCCCCCTAGCACACACAAATACCTCACTAACTGTGCTCGCTGGTCCTCCGGAAGGGCTGTTTTGGGGTCTCAGCTTCATTTTGAATGAACCTGAGGTCTTCCAAGGTGCTCACAGTGCCCGGCCTCCTAATTCCCATCCAGCCCCCCCGGGAGGTTTCAAAGACCTGCCTGGATGGAGGGTTTCAGCCAGGCTCCCACGCTGTTCCCGGGCTCCCTCCTGTGGCTCCGTGGGCATCCCCTGGCTCTTGCTCCCTGCAAGGCTGTAGGGCCAAGCACAGATCCTGGCAGCAGCCATTGGGAAGCATGGTGCGAGGTGGGAACCCAGCCCCGGCGGCAGGAACCGGCGCACGACCCACGGGGGAGGAAAGGGGCCGGGTCAGGAGGGGAGCAGATGAGGAAGGACCCGCAGCCCACTGGGGATGCCAGTCCCAAAAGGAGGCTGGTCGGTGTCCACCAACCCACCCGTCATCCCCTGCACACTCCAACTGGGGGTGCACCCAGGCAGGACCCCAGGGGGTGAGAGGAGACAGGGGCACCGGCCATGTCTGCCAGGCAAAAGCAGCTCATGCACGGCGAGCCAGAGCGCTCGCCGCAGGGAACCACCACCGAGCTCCTGACTCAGTGCGGCCCCGCGCACCCATCGCGCCGCGCAGAGGTGTGCAACCACCAGACAGTCCAGCAGGGTGTCTCCAGCAGGGGGGGGCCCAGAGCAAGAGACAGGCACGGTGCCGCCCTGCCAGGGCCCCAAGCCCTGAAGGTCCTACGGTGGGGCTGGGCTGGGGCTCACACCCACGAGTCTCCCCTCCAGCGCTTGGGAAGCGGCAAGGAAACGACGGCTTTGGAAGGTCGGGGCAGCCCGTTTGCACCGGAGGAGGTTTTGTGCAGGGTGAATGGGTTTGGCTTCATTCATTTAACAGTTTGCATCAGTTTTCAAGCATCTCACTATGTCTCTTAGACTGTTTTAAGGAAGCAGAGCGAAGCTTGCAAAGCAGAGGCATTTGTAACAGGCAGGGCATCCCAACTGGGCTATTGTTGCTAAGTTATATTTAGTTGTGGGTTGGTGGGGGGTTTTTTTAATTATTGAAAATGTCAAATATAAGTTTGCTTTGGTTTGGTTTTTTCTTAATAGAAGCGTGCACAACACATCACTGTGCCACCAGCTGCATCAACCATGGGCCACCAGCACCAAAACCTCCAGGAAACTCGTTTGTGAGCCGCGCTGCCAAGCCCTTCCCCCTCCCCGCAGTGCCTGGGCGTCCCTGCAGCCTCCACATCTGCTGCCGGGTCCTTCTCCTGCGGTCTGAGAAGGAGGATGCTACCGAGGCAAAAAAATCACTGAGCAGCTATCAGGCTCTTTTCTTTTTCCATAGGAAGTCTTTTAAGAGCCCACCCTGGCACCTCTTCTCTGAGAAAGCAGACAGCAGATGCAAAAAGTCATGTTCTAGTTACCTTCTGATTTGCAGAGGCCGGGAAAACTCACTTATTCAAGTCAAAATTGACAAGCAGTTTTAGCTGGCAACTTAAACATTAGGTGAAATATCTTTTTAAAACCAACATTTAATTTCAGCGTTTCCTATAGGAATGATTCCGTCTCTGGAATGCTGAAACATCTCCCCATAACATTTCCCAAACGCAACTTTGCAGCTTTTCGCCTCAAAACCAGAATTTTCATCAAAGAAAATTATTTTTTTTTAATTTGCAAATGGTTAACGCAGCCTGCAAATGAAATAAGACACGAAATGGCTGCAGGGAAGGTGACACAGGACGCAGCAAAGCCAGCCGCGGAACAATATTCCCAGCCACCGTCTGCGAGGCATGTTCAGCCTGAGCACTGCTATTTAAACAGGGCAGCAAAATCCCGCTGCCCAGAGCGGCTGGAGGTCGGAGCCCGGCTGCACGCGATGCCACGCGCCGCGGGACAGCAGCGGGGACCGCCGGGCTCACGGGCAGCGCAATACGGCACTGCATGGTAAATAAACATGAGGCCTCATAAAAATGGTGCACCATGACTGGACACACTTTCCAGGACACGTGAATAACCCTTATTTATCTTTCCGGCTCTGAGAATAGCATTGTGCGGCTCCAGTTCGTTTTAATAAGGAGAAATTAAACTTCATAGAAGCGCTATGGCTCTTGGCAAGGGAACTCAAACCAGGAGCAGCGCTCGGTGCAAGACGGAGCCGAGGGACATGCCACGTGCAGCACGGAGCTGATCCGAAATAATGGGGCTTCCCAGCAGCGCCGCTTCCAGGGCTCGGTATTCTTTATCGGGAGAAAAGACATACCCTGGGGCCGTGAGGAAGGACGAGATGCTACAATACTGCCGCGATAACCTTCGGTGTTGAAAGATCTTGCCTTCCATGTGGAGCTCGGTGGAGATCACAGCCCCAGCGGCCCTACTCAGGGATTAAAGCTAGGCTCAGGAAGCACTACAGTGCAATTTGGGACGCTTAGGTTTCTTCGGGTACCACCATTTAAGCACCAGTGTTGCATGCAGAATAGGATAAAGGAGGTATCAGCTAATACCCGCCTAAGGTCAGAGGCTCTATCAAGATGCAACAAGCCATCGGGGGAAATAAGACCTTCCTGCTCTGTATAAAGCATCTGGCAACAACAGCAATAATGAAGGCAAAGTTATTCAGAAACCCTGGGCTGTATCGGTGTCTCTGTGCTAGCACAGAAAACAATTATCTGGAGAAAGCAGGTCACACCTACACTTCAAAGTCATCTAGTAGTTATAGCTGACTGGCCTCCAGATACCGCTGGGAACAGGCTCAAAGGACTGCAACACCCATCACGGGGCACCACCTATGGGAAAGCTTCTGAGGAGTTCAGCCTAATTCATCCCTTCGGGAAATGAGATTCAGGGACACTCGCCTCCGCTCAGCAGCTCTCGGAGGTCCCCATCCCCGCAGCACAGCGATGCTGTGAGTTGCGTGGTCCCCGTGGAAAAAGCGCAGGGTGGCCGGCAGGACTTCATTAACTTGGGATGAAATAGTAAATTATGGTCAAAATGAGTAGGGTTTGAATTTAGGTTAGGAGCCCAAGTTTAACCCAAGGCTTTAATTTAAGCAATTAACCTAAATTACAGCCTTGACTTTACTGATAATTAAACTGAGATTAGGTAGCACAGGTGAACCAACCCCAGCTAGTAAGACACACTCTTACTTTACAAATATATGTATTTTTGCAAACAAAACACACAGAGGCACTTCTGACAAATTCAGCTTTGGCTGAGAAAGGGCATCCATCATCAGATGAAGGCTTCCGAGGCGGATGCTGGAGAGGAGCAGCGGTGATGGAGAGGAGGTGATGAAAAGCTCTCGGAGGTATCCCCTGTTCACTGGCTAGGTACCCAGAAAATGGTTCCAATCTCTCACTAAAGGGGCGGGAGCTGCCTTTACTGCCCTGGCTGAGTCACAACTCACTTCCCTAATCCCAAAGGACAGTTATTACCTTGATATGAGCATGATGCCAGAACCAAACTCGGCCAAGACTTTACTCCCAGGTTTACAGCACAGTGTAAAGGGATCTCCTGCCTCTCGGTCTGGGACTTGCATCCATGGCTGCCTGCCCCCCTGCTCAGCCCAGTAGGAAGAACTGAGGACGGGAAGGGAAGAAAAAGGCTTCGGAGCCTGCTCAACCTCACAGGCAGCCTCTGCCACGTCAGGGGGGCTCTCACCCGGCGAGGCCTGCCCAAACACAGCTCCCTTTGTTTGGTTAGGAGGAAAAGCTACAGAGCAGCTTGAGTGAGCACAAGCATTATCCCCTGGTGGAGGAAAAAAAGTCCATATCAGAGCAAGCTATCTGCATCAGAGCAGCAAATTCATTACGTGCCTGGAGCTGCAGGGTGCACAGGAGACACTCCCCCCAGGAGCTACCTGGAAACCCTGTGTTTCATCAACAGAGCAGGGTGGGGGCCCCCCTTGCCATCACCCCATACCCCAAACCTGTAGCTACAGCTCCTTGTGCTCACAGTTCTGCCTTTTGTAATTACCTCTCAAATTCCTTCCAGATGAGTGACAACCGCATCACCTCCACCCTAGTGCAAATGTGAAATGGAAAGAAATTAATTTCTTTTTACTTGGTTGGAGGAGCTGTATTATTACTGTTATTAACAATGGACTCCAACGCAGTTGGTGTATTCTTTAGCCAAAAAAGACAAGTTTCATATGTAAAAGGAGCCTGAGGGGGAAAAGGAAAGCACTGACGCATCACGCTGTTAGTAACCAAGGGTGGGTTTCAGCCTGGCTAACTCTGCACACCTGAGTCAGCCATCTGGGCTACCCACATAGTGTTGGCGAAGGTGGAAAGCCATCTTCAGGGGCCTCTTGTCCACCTCCCTGAGGATGGGAGAGTCTGCCATTTGGTGGTGATCTCCAATGACTACACAAGAACACAGAAATATTCAGATACTCCAAGTTACGTGACATGGATAGCACCCAAGCGAGCAATTCCCAAAGAGCTATAGGCTCTTAGGAAGGCTGGCACCTTGCACCTGCCTTTGAATACCTGGCTATCCGAGACTTGCATCTGTATGAATCCAGGATGCTATGTGGGGGGGGGAAATCAGTCTCATGCGTTCAAGTCATGACATCTGTCAGCTGGTGGGCGAAACCCTAAGGCTGATCAATCACCCACTGCCTTTCGGCTGCAGGCCTGTTGGGTGCAATTAATTTGCTCCCAGTTCCCATGGTTGCAAAAGTGCAGCCAGTCAGACCCAATGAGACAGCCCCGCTGGGCAAACGTTGCAGGATTAAGCCCTTCCTTACAATAAAAAGCTCAGTCTTGTAATAGACACCAAAATAAACTAACAATAGCTACTTATTCCCCCTTTCCTTTAAAAACTCAACTGCAAACGCAATCCATCTGAAGGGAAGCAGCTGGGGCAACAAGGGGGGCACAAAGTGTTTCTGGGGGTTTCCTTGACCCAGCTACCTTGCACGACGGGCCGATCGAAGCACACCACCCCTCCACCACGGCGGTTCCCCAGTATTACGTTACTCCTGTACTGCAGCCAGCAGCCGCTCGGGCTCGCAGACACGAGAGGAAGATGTTCAGGGGGGATGCGTTTGCAAGTTCACTCTCTTGTATAAATAAATTATGTATGAATCACCTTTTTGTGAACAACCCGTAACTCAGTGAGGGCCAGAAACACTTGCTGTCCCTCTAAAGGAATTATTTTTCACATTTTTCTACTTGACTTGTAACTGAAAGTGCCTGCCATGCTAAACGCAAAGCAAAGGGCTGCATTGGTACCTGCGACTGAGAAAGGAAAGGTCCAGGCTGTCCTACTGCATCCAGACTGCTGGGGAGCTGGGCAGGGGGAATCCTTAGAGCACTTCCCTAGTGGATTCACGCAGCGGGATCACACTTTCAGGAGTGCAGTGCTGAAAGAGCTTTGGGGAACTACGTCGTGTTTATAAACTGCGAGTCGGGAACGGCCCCGGAGCACTCCATTTCCATAGAGCCAGTGGACTCAAAGCAGTTCCCACTCCCACAGTCTCTCCTCCTTTTTCTTTTCTTTTTTTTTTTTTTTTCAGTTTGTTTGTTTGTTTCCATCCTGCTAAAACACCGATGTCCACCTCTCCAAAGCCGAGGTGCTAGCACAACTATTTTGACAGAGCTCAACGGCAGCTGTCAAAATCCGCACACGAACAAAAGACCTTGTCAAAACATTTAATTTTCATCCTGTGGGGTTTTTTTTTTTAGTGACAGAAGAGTAAGTCTGCGGAAGCAGGATTTTCAGAAGAGATCAGCTCAGCGAGCTGAGCCTTTGTAGGGACAGAAGCAAAACTACCTCTGCAGATATATGCGGTGGCACAGAGGGACCACGCCGTGCGTATCACAAAAACCCAGGATAGAACAAATTACCGCAGGGCTTGCTGTAAAACACTGCTCTGCCCGACGCAGACCCCTTTCCTAAAAGACAAGGTAACTTTTCAAAGCCCTGTTTGTGAACAGAAAAGGGGCGAAAGCAATCCCCAGGGATGAAGTTTTCAAATGAGAGAGGTGTTGAGTGACAGGCATTTTTGAACGGTGTTTTCCTCCCCGTGCCCGACGTGACTCACCGCAACCTTCAAACGCTTTGATATGGCAAAGAGTCTGGCCGTCTACAAAGACAGCAGAAGGCGACAGTTATTCCCAAACAATACCACTGTTGCTCAGAACCTGGCTATATTATTTCAGAAGGGCGTGTGTGTGGAGTGAGTTCACTCTCCAGAATGCTGTTGGACATGCCAAGCCTAATTAATCAGAAAGACGATCCACCTCATCAAACCCATCCCAGTCTCATACATGCATAAAAGGGCTCTCCCGAGCCCGTGGAGAGCACAGGTTCATCTTTCTCCTTTCCCTCCTACTCCTTGCTCCAGGCCAGCACCTTTGCTCCTTTACTCTTGCTGTAGCATCCATCCCAATCCAAAAGCCAGCAATGTCTCGCCAGTCCACCGTGAGGATTCAGAGGGGAAGAAGTGGCTTCAGCGCTGCTTCGGCCATCGTCCCCAACACCTGCCGCACCAGCTTCAGTTCACGTTCCGTCACCCGGGTCGGAAGCTGCAACGCTGGCAGCGGGTTTGCTAGGGTTGGTGGTGGCTTTGGAAGCAAAAGCCTCTACAATGTTGGTGGATGCAAGAGGATCTCTGTGGCTGGAAGGGGTGGTAGCTTCTATGGATCTGCAGGTTTTGGTGGTGGCGCTGGTAGCGTGTACGGTGGTGGCTTTGGCATGCCAGCTAACCTGGGCTATGGATACGGTGCATTTGGTGGTGGCATGGGTGGCCCTGGATTCCCAGCTGGGGGCATCCACGAAGTCTCCGTCAACCAGAGCCTTCTGAAACCTCTCAACTTGGAGATTGACCCCAGCATCCAAAGGATCCGAAAGGAGGAGAAGGAACAAATCAAAACCCTCAACAACAAATTTGCCTCCTTCATTGACAAGGTGAGACATGAGCTTCCTTAATATCTTGTCCTGATTTTTTTGATGGGGGCTCTTTTCTTAGCCTCTTTATGAGCGTATAAGCTGATCAAGAAGGAATAGAAGTGAGGAATGAGACTGGAAGATGCCCAGTCCCTGGAAACTCCAGGGAACGGTACCTGCTACACAGTGGTTGCTATGAATTAATCATCCAATATTCCAGGTCCTCCTCATTTGCTGCTTGACATCTCATAGGCAGTGGAGGAAGAAAGCTCTAGAAGACAATCCTGTCCTTCTGGAGGTGTTGGGCTCTCTCCATTGAGTGTTACAGGAGCCTTGATAACAGTTTTTCCGATGGTTAAATTGAGATGCAAGCAACCCACCTAAAATGACCAAGAAAGGCATCACATGAATTGGCACTAGGGAGGAGTAAGCTCCTCATCGCTTGAATTTCCTCAAAGGCATTTAAAGCTACCACTGCAACAGTACCAGCATGTTTGGGCTGTTAGTTCACAATAGCAAAATGTGATCCGACACTGTCTGTGCACTTCATTTCCTTGTTAACTGTATTAGATGCACGAGAACATCCGCTTGATTTCTGCTCCGGTTGAGCAGCTCCTCTTTGGTTTCAAGGAAAACACTGCATTATTTTGGAGCTTTTGTGGGGCAGAGGAGCTACACTGAAGGAGAAATGGCACTTTACTATTGTTTTCTTAATAAGAGCGCAAACAATGTTTTTGTGTGCACCCTTCGCACAAAATACATGCAGCTTGTCTTGATTCAGCAAAACAGTGAAAGGGAAGAAGAAAATCAGTAGTCATTCCAGGGTTCGTTTGCTATACTGAGCAGGGTCCTTGCAGTCAAATAGCAAATTCCTTTTTGTGCCAGATGAGAATTTGGCGATGAAAACCAGCTGGAAAGAGTACTTTACCACCCCACATTTGCAAGGAAAGCTCCTCCTAATCTCTGCCCTTCCAAAACATCTTCAGGATATTTCTGCTTACAGGTCCGATTCCTTGAGCAACAAAATAAAGTGCTGGAAACCAAGTGGAGCCTGCTTCAGGAGCAGGGGATGAAAACAGTTAGGAACAACTTGGAGCCGCTTTTTGAGACTTACATCAACAACCTCAGGATGCAGCTGAACAGTTTGCTGAGTGACAAGGGAAGGCTGGAGGGAGAGCTCGTCAACACGCAGTACCTGGTTGAGGATTTCAAGAAGAAGTAAGTCTATTGAGCTAGTGGTCTCCTTACCTAGGTAGGCGCAGCCTTTCTCCATTCAACAGCCTTAAGCAAACCAGGGGATCCAGGAGAGACCAGGGCACCAGAATTCCCAACAGTGACGGTTGTGACATTTTCTCAAGAGAAATGGTAACGGAGTAACAGATCCAAATACACAAACATTGAGGGAATAATTTAGAATATGATCAAAGACTTATTAACTAAATTACCTACTGAGAAAAAAAATAAATTACACGGTAGGTCTGAGAGTTTCAGGACAGCATGCTTAATTTGCTTACGACAGGCAAGGAGGAGTATGACTAATGGCCAGAAATAGGAAAAAAAGAATAGATTCTTTAAAATTTTTTTGATGTACTTGTTTTAACTAGTTTAGCCTAGGAACATGCTCATGGTCTCTTATTCAGATGCTCTGTAGGAGAAAAGAACATTGTATGCAAAATGCTCTTAAGGAAGTTCATTCCAGCAATCTAAAATCACCTCCGTCTGTTACTTGCCTAAACAAATGCTCCTTCTGCCTCCCTCCATTAGGTATGAAGATGAAATCAACAGGCGCACAGTGGCAGAGAATGAATTTGTGACACTCAAGAAGGTGAGAGCAAATTACAGAATACCATCTGATGACAATTTATAGAGCTCTAAAGACCTATTCATTCACAAATCCGTCCATTCATATTCCAAAAGCCTTTTTTTTACAGTTTCTTCCCTGGACTGTCATTGCAGACCTCTGCTTGTTCCTGACTTGCTAATACGAGTTTAAAACACATTACCTAAACCTCTCGTCCTCCAGGATGTAGATGCTGCCTATATGAACAAGGTAGAACTACAAGCCAAGGTAGATGCGCTGACCGAAGAGATTAATTTCCTGAGAGCCCTCTACGAAGCAGTGAGTACAACCACCTCCCAAGACATCTCAGCCCTCAGTTAAGAGCTTCCCTACCCCCTTTCCTCTGAAAGCCTGTAATTTCTTCCCCCAGGAGATGCTAAATCCTTTACCTCTTTAGAGTTACACCAACCGTCTTAGCTGTTCAGATAACAATCTGTAGCCTCTCCCAGGTCTGCACGCTCATCTGAAAGGATGAAAAGGCATCTCCCAAGTGAGTTAGCTCACCTAACCCCCTGTGCACTTCGCAGGAGCTGTCTCAGATGCAGACCCAGATCTCCGACACCTCTGTCGTTCTCACCATGGACAACAACCGAAACCTGGACCTGGACAGCATCATCTCAGAGGTCAAAGCGCAGTACGAGGACATCGCCAACAGAAGCCGGGCTGAAGCAGAGTCCTGGTACCAAACCAAGGTGAAGAAACTGGGGGTTTCCGTGCTGTTATCTTCATGCCTTGTCTTGAACAGATAAAGACCGGCTCTTCCAAGAAAACCTCAAATATTGCGTCTTGCACAGCAGCACTCCAGCTGCTAGTCTGGGCTCGAGAAGGGACCCGTGCTTCCAGGGCACCTGGGTTACTCCAAACCCGATGGATTTTACCTTGGGTGATTGTTCCTCTCTCTGTGACAGTACGAAGAGCTGCAGGCTACGGCCGGCAGGCACGGGGACGACCTCCGCAACACCAAGCAGGAGATCTCTGAGCTCAACCGCCACGTCCAGCGGCTGCGGTCTGAAATCGACAGCGTGAAGAAACAGGTAAAAAGCAGCAAGACCCTCACTTTTTAACCAGTTTACACCCTCACATGCAAGGGAAAGGAAGGAAACCATCAGAGGCAACCTAGGCAAGTTTTGCTCGGTTTGATCCTTTTTCTCTCAAAAAGGGAACTGTCAGGAAAAATGGTTAAGCTGATAGCGCTGGAACAAGACCATGTGGTTTCAGGGTAGATAAAGAACAAGTCTAGATCTTGTATGGGGAAGTTGACTGGGGGTTTCTCTTCTGTAGTGCGCAAATCTGAAAGCGGCCATCGCGGACGCTGAGGAGCGCGGGGAGATGGCCCTCAAAGATGCCAAAGCCAAACTGGCCGAGCTGGAAGATGCTCTGCAACAGGCCAAGGCTGACCTGGCGCGGCAGCTCCGCGAGTACCAGGAGCTCATGAACGTCAAGCTGGCCCTGGACATCGAGATCGCGACCTACAGGAAGCTGCTCGAGGGCGAGGAGTGCAGGTGGGTGGGAAACACAACCCTTCTAGTCCTGATGTTGGAGGAGCAAAGCAACGCGAGCACTGGAGATGCTCAGCATTTCTGAAATACTGAACAGGGCATTAGGTGGTGGTGGTGGGTGGGAGATCGTCCTAGCTAATGGAACTAACATTGCGGGAAGCATCCCTGAATTAGGCCAAGTTTTTATTTTTCTCCCCAAGGGTCTCTAGTAAAGGTACCCTATCCCTCCCACCCCACCCCCACCTCCCATCAACAGACTTCTTATCCTCTATCTCATTGTGTTCTGTCCCCTAACAGGCTGGCTGGAGATGGCGTCCCAGTGAATATCTGTAAGTGTCTAAAATATATGCCATTACCTTATTTATGCATTAGTGTGTCTCTGCACCAAGAAACCAAAGCCCAGAGAAATTGAAAGCTATTCCTCCTCCTTCTTGCAGCCGTGACCAGAACAACTGTGGGAACGGGATACGGAGGAGGAAGCAACCTCAGCATGGGAGGGGGAATCTGCAACATGGGCAACAGCTTCAGCTGTGGAAGCGGTCCCGGGGTTAGCAGCACCACCCTTGGAGGTGGCAGCAGCTCCAGCGTGAAGTTCGTCTCGACCACCTCCACCAGAAGAAGTTACAGAAGCTAAAAGTTTCCTTTCAGATGCCTTCGCTCGCCAGAAAACACCTTAACCCTGATCCTTTACTAAAGCATAGTTGGGGTCAAAGAATGAGGGCCACCTCAACCCTACGTCTTGTCGCACAGGAGCCTCACTTTAGGAACTCTCTCTCAGCTGTGTTGTCTAGCACGCATCATGTAGGGCTCTGCTATTGAACATGAGTCCAATTGTTTTAAATTTGCAATTTGCTTTTTACAGCTCAGCATTTTTTGGCCGGATTTTGTATATAAAATGTGTCCCATGACTGTTTGTCTCTCTTCACTTTCTGGTGTTTGTCTAATAAAAATGCATATGTAATTTATTTTATTGCGTGGACCTTTTAATTAAAGACATGGAACAGCAAATGCAAATGCAGATAACAAGCACTTTTCCTAGGGCCCTACCCAGTTAAAGTGCAGAGTTTTTGCTCCTTATTCACATTTCCTGAACCTCTCCATTAGCAGCCAAAACACGCAGGCAGAGCGTAGCACCAAAGGGAGCCGTTTGATTTCGCTGCTCTCCCCACCGTGCAAGTAAAACACCTGGAAGCTAAACACAGGGCACGCCAAGGCAGGAGTCGGGCGCAGGGGAAAAGGTCTAAGATTCATTTACTATGCAGGTCCCAGCCAATACAACATCCAACAGCCTGGCTCCCAGGGGGTACAAAGGGCAGAGCCAAGTGTGTGATGTACCTGCATAAACTTCTAACAATAGGGAACTAATTACTAGGGGAGCCAGAGCAACCACCCGACTTGTTCAAGTATATCAGTCCATCTCAAAACCCCACTTACTGTGAGCTGTCTCACCTAAGCGTAGGTGCCAGCAGTGCAAACGTCTGCCTGAGCGGGCTGAAAGCACTCCCTTCCTGTTCAGAGCACTGGCCACACCGTTCTAGGTGTTTATCTCGGGTCTTGATGCTGATCTGGGGTCTTGACGGTTGGACTTGATGATCCTAGAGGTCTTTTCCAACCTTAATGATTCTACAATTCTATGATGTTCCCTCTCCTTTGACTACAAGCAGGTGGAAGATCTGGTCCACGTGCATTCACATGCAACGTTGAGTTAGATGTCACTCATCCAATAGCTATAAAAATATCCAAGAAGGGGATACCTGTTGGAAAGTGGAAGTCTTCAAGATCCAATATATCTTCACATTCCTAGAAGACATTGGAGACGAGATCTTGTTTTGAGGAGGTGGAATAAAAACCAGAGGAGGTGTAGCAATTTTAGATGTGGTTCTGACTAATCGGGAGAAATTAGTTGAGAAGTAAAGGCAGAGCATCATCTGGCTGAAAGCTAGAGAGTGACAGATCTCATTGCTGGAAGATCAGCTGAGCAAACAGATGTGATTAGAGAAAAAGTCCCAACCCGTGCCCCATGTATTTCAGTAAGTTCAAATAATGGGTAGAGAAGCACTCTGGGGAAAACACTCGACGAGATGGGCCAAGCGAGGGGAACTGGCAGTGCCTGAATGATAAGACTGTATTTGGGTTTTCCTTCGAGACCAGCAGTTTCCCATCATTTTCTAGGATGCTCTGAACTCTGCATGTTCCTCTCTGTATCCCTCAGGAAACCTCCTTCCCAAAAACTTGCGGGCTTGGTTATGGGTCTGCTGCGGCTCTCCACGCCTGCTCCACCACCTCTCCCTGCTGCATACTGACAACAGCTTCCCGGGAAGGAGCAATATCCTCACCCTGAACAGCCTGGGCAAGGTTATGTAATGGTCTTCCTCATTGCTGCCCAAACACACTCTAACCAAGGAGGATATAATGGGTACAGCCAACAGGCACGTCAGACGGGTGCCGTCCATTGCATCAACACCTGGGTCGTAACACAGAGATTACGAAGCCCTTCATCTGGCATGGGAAAGGCTGGGGCCAGAGCATTTGTTCTCCCAGGGCATCCCTTTTTAAGCAAGATACAAAACAAAACCACCCTGGCAAAGGTTCGCATTGCTAGATACAAGACCAATGTACAGCTGTCCTCGCTCCGCAGCAGGGCTCTGGTCACCACGTGCGTAACCTTCTGCATCCGGTCCTGCTGGACAAGTCAAACAGATGTAGCGATGACCTGGGGCTTATATTTCAGCGGGAGAGGACCGCCCTTGTTAATTCTAGCACAGCCCAGATTAAAACCTTAGCCGTAATGAAATGAATGGTGCTTGCACTCACGGGCTTGAATTTGCAAGGCATGGAGGGAACTGATTGCTAATTGCTACCCATAACATTTTTACAGAGTTCTTTAGGACAGACGGTTGGTAGCTTAGTCACAGAAGCTCTTAAAAACTGCTGCTTGTTCTAACACACAGGGGCTGAAACACTCCCAGAACAGTTATTTTACCTTCGTTCCAGGGTGTGTAATGGAAACATTAGAAGAATAGACAGGAAAATAGAAACAATAGCAACAAAAAAGCATGGCTGAAAGGCAAAAAGAAATGACGGGCATCTGAAAATTACCTTCCTGGGACCTTCTGGTGAAACTCACTTGACTGCCTGACCTCCACGTGTGAAATAGCAAGCACAAGCGCACACTGGAAAGATGCATCTGCGAACACCTGCTCCGTACCCCGGTGCCTGCATGTGTCTTTTTAACGGCTGGGGAAAGCTACGACTTCCCAGCAATGCTCCGCAGGTGGGCTGCTACCTCCTCTGATGCGTTCAGATCGGGCATGGGCACCCCCAAGAGAGACATACCTTGGCAAACATAAAGGGCTGGAGGGTCCGAGAGAAGCGGGTCCGCCCTTGGGCATCCAGACAAGACACTGGGAGCGACTTCCAAGCATCTTGCCTGCTCTAGGACAAGTGGCCGCGCATACAGTGCACACAGCATGCACAGGGCGAGTCAAGACACCATGTGGCTTTCCGCAGAGAAACGCACTATTTGACTTTTCCTGGGTGCTACGCAGAATAAGAGGAAAGGGAGTTGTTCGTGAACGATGTCGTAAGCCCAGATCCAGAGCACTGAATTTCCTTGTGAGTAAGAGATATCAGAGGGGGAAGACAACAGATGTGGAGAGGGCAGCCTGGGAACAGGCTTCACACCATGTAGAGACAAGGTCACCCCATGAGTCAGGCAACAGCCCAAAAATCTGTGAAGCTGAAGCCCTGAGAAATTGCCAACTCAGATTTTGTATCATCACAGACGATACCTCCCTCCCAGATCATATTCTAATATTTCATCATTTGTTGTCAGTCTAAATCAAGATGAAACATAGACACTTTTTGCAGAAATAAAAGGTCTGAAAACACCATTCATAAAACTACCTTACACGTCCTTCCCACTCCCCAGCTGGCTTCAATAGGTGATGGTCCAAGACTTCCACTAATACCCCATCACCACCCTGGCTTTCTCTCCATCACCTCTTCCTCCCTTCTGTATCAGTTCTGGTCTAAATGACCCTTGTTTGGGTATGAAAACAAGAGTCCAGGATTTCCGACAAGTCGGTGCCTGAAGTGCTGATGCCCTGCCGGAGTTTAGTCAAAACCACAGCACCAGGAAAACAAAGACCCGCAATAACAGATTTCTCAGACCACGGACCACTGCACCGTGCAATAACGCGCCTTTACGCAACAAAGGGGTTGATTCATCCATGAAATAGAGATGAGCAAGCGCTTGCCCAACACGGGGAACCATCTACTGCAGAGGTGAAAGGAGGGAGTGGGAAAGGGATGGCTGCAAACAAGAGTTGAGCAGGCAGTATTTAGTGTTTTCTCAGGTATTTCGACAGCCAGATCATGACCATCACAAAAAAAACCCGCAACTCCTGCACTTTATGAGTGCTTCATAGGTGCTCGTGCTCATGGTGAACTCACTGTCTGTGTTGCGGCTGGGTGTGCCGAGCCCAGTTAATCAGTAGGATGAGCACCACGCCAGACCCATCCCCAGCTAGTAAAGGGTATAAAAGGTCCAGTCCCAGCCTGGGGGAGCACAAGTTCACCTTCCTACCTTCATCCACTTCCTTGCTGCTTTAGTCTTTCTACTGCTTTCACCCTGCTCACATCAGCTGCCATGTCTCGCCAGTGCGCTGCAAGGAACCAGAGCAAAACTGGCTTCAGTGCTGCTTCTGCCTTCATCCCAAATGCCAGCAGCACCAGCTTCTGCTTACGCTCTGCATCCCAAGGTGGAAGCTGCAGTGCCGCTGCTGGGTATGGAAGAGTTCCTGGAGGTTTTGGAAGCAGGAGCCTCTACAGTCTTGGTGGATTCAAGAGGATCTCCGTAGCTGGAAGAGGTGGTGGCTTCTACGGACCTGCAGGTTTTGGTGCTGGCACTGGGATATCCTGTGGTTTTGGTGGTGCAGTTGGTGGTGCCTTTGGGTTTGGTGGTGCCATGGGCGGCCCTGGATTTCCTGCCATCCCAGCTGGGGGCATCCATGAGGTCTCAGTCAACCAGAGCCTTCTGAAACCTCTCAACCTGGAGATTGACCCCAACATCCAGAGCATCCGTAAGGATGAGAAGGATCAGCTTCAGACCCTCAACAATAAATTTGCCTCCTTCATCGACAAGGTGAGACATAAGATTGCTTGCTTATGCCATGTTGATTCTTCAGCAGGGAAGCACAAACCAGGGCAAGTTATATCTTTATCAGCAATTTTGCTGCTCTTGTACTGCCATTTCTAACATCAGCAGCCTGAGAATAAAACCTGAGGAGTTCCAGCATTGAGACCATTCATCCCTCACATTAATTCTGAGGTGAGACCAGCCAACAGGGGGAAAACGGTGATATAGGATATAAGGAAGGAGAGTTTGCAAAGAGCAGGAACGTTAACGTCAGTCGTGCAATGCTTGCTTGCTTGTATAAATTGTCAGCTGTTCCCCAAGGGCTGAGAGCTCCCACCTTTCAGCAAGCGAGTCCTTGCAGGATTGTACCTTGCCTCTCTAAGGAAAACCATCCTAAAATCACTGTTCTCTAAACACCTCCTTTCTCCATCCAGGTCCGATTCCTTGAACAACAAAACAAAGTCCTGGAGACCAAGTGGGCCCTTCTGCAAGAGCAAGGGAACAAAACAGTCAGGAACGACATTGAGCCCCTCTTTGAGACCTACATCAGCAACCTCAGGAGGCAGCTGAACAGCTTGCTGACCGACAAGGAGAACTTGGAAGGGGAGCTGAGCAAGGTGCAAAGCCTTGCCGAGGACTTCAAGAACAAGTAAGTCTATCCATTTGTGGTCTGCCTGGAGAGCAGGGCGAGCTGCGACAGATGCCAGCTCTCTGTTGCATCTGTGCAATCAAGCAAAAGAAGGCCTTTTTGCTGATATAATAATCTGAGTGAGGCCCAGGTCAAGTTTAGTATAAGACGTGTTCAGCCTCACTTCCCCATGGCTGAAAGTCACAGGCTGAAAATTATAGTGCTAAGAGACACCGGTACAAAAATGTACATACAATAAAAATAAAAGACTGCTCCTGAAAATAGGAAATAACATTTGTACAAGGCTAGACCAACCCTCCATTTCCATCCCACAGATACGAAGAGGAAATCAACAGGCACACAGCTGTGGAGAACGAATTTGTGATCCTGAAGAAGGTGGGTGCACGCACGCTGTGCCTCCCAGCCCTGCACGAGCATAGCAAGCTCTCCAGCTTTTCCTCTGCTCCTCCAAAACCTACTTCATTTTTGCGATGTGTTTCCTCTTCTAGGAGGCGGACGCTGCCTACACAAACAAGACAGAGCTGCAAGCCAGGCTGGACTCCCTTATGGAGGAGATAGATTTCCTCAGAGCCCTCTATGAAGCCGTAAGCACCAGCATTTACATCCCAGGTTCCAACGTCCTTGCCTTCCTTTCTCACTTCAGAGGCTCAGGACTGATTATTTTCTACTCTGTTGCACTAAATAATAATGCTTTTTCCATTTCACCTACTGTCTTAACCCTGCCTGAAACTGTCTTGGAGAAATCACTTTGTCCACTCAGGTCTACCCTTTAACTTGGGGGTTCCCTCGCTCTGAGCAACATTCGTGCCTCACACCTGCGACTCACCGAAACACCCGCTGCTTTTGCAGGAGCTGTCTCAGATGCAGACCCAGATCTCTGACACCTCTGTCATCCTGACCATGGACAACAACCGCAGCCTGGACATGGACAGCATCATTGCAGAGGTCAAAGCGCAGTACGAGGACATCGCCAACCGGAGCCGGGCTGAGGCCGAGTCTTGGTACCAGTCCAGGGTGAGTGCCTAGGAAGGATTCTGCAATGGGAAAACCACGCTCCTTCACCTGAATTCCCACGCGGGGGTGGGTCCCACTGTGATTTTTCTAACAGCAGATGTCTTCAGATTTAATAATCCTATAAAGATTGGATGCACAATTGAGACCATACACATAATTCTGAGTGCAAACACCCAAATACCCACATCCTGCTTGGCTCTTGGACGAATATATTTTACCTTGGGTGGTTGTTCCTCTCTCTGTGACAGTACGAAGAGCTGCAGGCTACGGCCGGCAGGCACGGGGACGACCTCCGCAACACCAAGCAGGAGATCTCTGAGCTCAACCGCCACGTCCAGCGGCTGCGGTCTGAAATCGACAGCGTGAAGAAACAGGTAAAGGGCAGTGGAAATGTATAAGACTTAACTCCTGCTACAGTCTAACCTCTTGGTTGTCCACCCAACTCCAGGGAATAAAAAGAAATGCATTTCAGTGAGTTTTGCTGGATCAGGAATGGATATGACAGCATTTATCTCAGTGAAGTTACATCACTAAGGGTAACTTAACGCAATATTAGTAAACCTAAGGAGATGTTAAGAGGTGTAGAGTTAGACTGAATCCAGGTTGTGAAGTGGCTCAGGACATGGATCAATTCAATGATCATTAACATCCCATCTATAGATGTTAACCTAAAGTCTTCTGCATCTAGACCAGGCATCATGAACTCAGGTTACAAAGAACCGGTCTATGCTCTAGATAAGGAGTGCAACCACTACTTTCCCTCCACAGTGCGCCAGTTTGCAGACGGCCATCGCAGATGCCGAGCAGCGCGGGGAGATGGCCGTCAAGGACGCCAGGGCCAAACTGGCCGAGCTGGAGACAGCCCTGCAGAAGGCCAAGGCAGAGCTGGCACGGCAGCTCCGCGAGTACCAGGAGCTCATGAACGTCAAGCTGGCCCTGGACATCGAGATCGCGACCTACAGGAAGCTGCTGGAGGGCGAGGAGTGCAGGTGGGTGCAATTTTATATCCCAGTTTCCAGAGGTGCAGTGGAGTTGCAGACCATTCTCAGGTTTAGACTTCCCACATTCAGAAGAACTGAAACCTGTTTAAAGGCAAGCAATTGCCCATGAAGACGAGCTATTTGGGAAGATGGTACCCTCTTGCGCAAACCTTCCAACTTCTAGCAAAAACATTCCAAGGATAGTCTCCTGCCTTTTCAACCAGCTCTGGTTCATGGGTTCCCCTTGAAACCTTACTGGCTCATTTTGTTCCCTAACAGGCTCTCTGGAGAAGGTGCCGGCGCAGTGAATATCTGTAAGTAACTCTTAAAGATAGTGTTGGCAACCTTTACATTTGTCTCCGTGCCGCTCAGAGCCCGCTGTCTGTGGATGCCTCTGAGGAGGGTGTTTTCCTCTTGCAGCTGTGACCAGAACCGCTGTAGGGACGGGATATGGAAGCAGAAACTGTCTCAGCTTCGGAGGCAGCAGCAGTGTGGGAGGTGCGGTCTGTGCTGGAGGAATGGGCTTCAGCTCTGGAAGCGGACAAGGCACAGCCGGGTCATGCGTGGCCGGTGGGAGCAGTTCCAGTGTGAAGTATGTCTCCACCACCTCTTCAACCAAGAGATGTTACTAAAGTCAGACATCAGCACTGTTAGCTAGCGTGTGCCAAGCTTCCTCTCGTATTGTGTGCAATCCTTACCCTGTTACTTGCAAAAGATTTGCAAGTCAAAGCGCTCTGTCCTTATTTATATAAAACATGCCATGCTCCTGTTTGTTCTTTGTCTCTCTGAAATCCTCATTTCCCAATGTTTGACTAATAAAAGGCACGTGGAATTAATTCTGTCGCATCCTCCTTTTAATTCCAATTACTTTATAGGACCTTGAGGAAAAGGATGGTTGACATAGAGTAGAGCTGAAGGTAAACAAAAGTCATACACACAAGTGTTGAGCCCTTGGGGCCAAGGCAGCCAACGGTGTCCGGGACTGCATTGAAAGGAGTGTGGCCAGCAGGACGAGGGAGGTTCTCCTCCCCCTCTGCTCTGCCCCAGTGAGGCCACACCTGGGGCGCTGCGGCCAGTTCTGGGCCCCCCAGTTCAAGAACGATGTGGAACTGTGTGAGCAAGGCCAGCGCAGAGCTGCCAAGGTGATCAGGGGCTGGAGCATCTCCCTTGGGAGGAAAGGCTGAGAGAGCAGGATCTGTTCAGCCGCAGAAGAGGACGCTGAGGGGGGATCCCATCAGTACCTATAAATATCTGAAGGGCGGGTGTCAGGGGGATGGGGCCGGGCTCTTTTCGGTGGTGCCCAACGACAGGCCAAGGGGCAACGGGCACAAGTGGGAACACGGGAAGTTCCGCCTCAGTATGAGGACAAACCCCTTCCCTGTGCGGGTGCCAGAGCAGGGGCACAGGCTGCCCAGAGGGGCTGTGGAGTCCCTTCCCTGGAGACATCCACGCCCCGCCTGGACGCGGTCCTGTGCCCCTGCTCTGGCTGTGCCTGCTCAAGCAGGGGGTGGGACGGGGTGAGCTCCCGAGGGCCCTGCCAGCCCCCACCAGTCTGTGATTCTGCACTCACTGCAACTCCACGGGCACCTCTTCTATCCAACAGGAACAGAGTAGTTGTATGTTGCATTCCCATTTGTATGAGCAAAGTTTTTTAGCATCAGTATCTTTCACAGGATGGGAAAGTATCTACTCATCCTAGCAGGCGCTAGAGAACACATCCATCTATCTTAATTTCTACATTATGGCACCTCAGCATTTTCATGCCACCTTGATCACACTCAAACCCCTGTAATCTTTCAAGGTTTTATGTGATGAGTCACGTAGGGATATAAGCCTAGTTTTTCCCAAGAAAGCAAGTACTTCAGCTCACGCTGCTCTGTACATGCACTAGCTGCAGGGGCTAATAAAATGCCGTCACAGCCATTACCCTAATTAGAAATGAAAAAGCCCATTAAACCCCCAAACTCACCCTCTTTGGGAAGAATAATGTCCCCAGATACAGGCTGTGAGATAAAGACCCTGAGGGTAAGGAAGGTTTAGTTCCTCTTCTCTGATCTCCCGAGCAGCAGTAGCAAGAGACAAACTACAAAAGCACCAAAGCTCATATTAAGAAAAAAAACCGCGCTGAGATTACCAGAGCAGATCATGCTGGTTCAGTCTCTGACACAAGCCTGACTAAAGCACTAGAGGTAAACGTGACGCACATTAAGCGCATGCTGACTCGTAGCCTAAAGAGAAGGCGATATAACAAACCCCAGCTTTTCATTACCCCTCCAGATCTAAGCGCAATAACACTCTACTGGAAAGGACATGGCTCGTCCTCTTCAACACCTGACCATCTTTCTCTGGCATCTCCAGACCATATTTCCACTGACACCAGCAGAACTGGCATTTGGTTTGTTATTTAAACACTGTCCAGCATCAAACTGCCATCTGATGACCTGGGCGTTTACAAGTCAGGCTGTTTTCTCTCTGGGGGACCACGTACTTTTAGCATTTTGGCTAAGCAAAGCATCCAGGCTCCCTTTGTAGCCAACAGAAAGGCACAGGTGCCTCCCAAATTAGCATCTTTAGCAGAATTACCCCGGTGCAGATGAAGTGTTGCCTGCAAAGGTGATGAATGCAGACCAAGACATCTAACTTGTTGCCTAGATCAGGACAGGTTGCCTCTACCCCAAGACCGTTGGCAACCGGGGAGCAAAGTCAAAACTTTCTTTAGCAAAGCACATCAAACTGGCATTTTCAACATATCTAGATCCCCTCTTGTGGCAACTTCAGTCCCATCAGCTTTAAACTAAATGGGCACTGACACCATTAACCAAGTCAAAAGCAGGCCAAAAGGGAACTTCTGGACGTAAACATTTTTTTTTCCCCACCAGTAATCGCTGCTCTGAAAAATACAGGTTAGAAAATTTGGTTCGTTTGATGAGCCTGAAGGTTGACAGCCCATTGCATTAGCGAGTCTGGTGATTAACGGGTTGGGGAAGGTGGCTATGTGCCAGCATACCAAACCGATGAGCTCAGTCAACGGCGCGGTCCTCTGCGGACAAGCCCAGCGCTCCAAAAGGATAAAAGGCAGAGAGGACTTCTGATCCAAATCCCCAAAGATTTCTAATCTGCCATCTCACCTCTTTGTCCTCTGCTCCCGCCACTGGCGAACAAGTGCACAGAAGTCGGTCGCATTAGGCCAGGGGACTCACCAAGAGTTTCAGTGCTGCTTCTGCTGGAACGCCTGTTCACCAAAGCAGCTTCAGCTCCATGTCCATGTCCCACAGCAGCGGTGGAGGCGTGGGATGGATCAGCGGTGGTTTTGGCAGCAGGAGCCTTCACAATCTAGGGGCAAGCAAGAGGATTTCCATGAGCAGAGGGTACTGTTCTGCTAGACCAGGATACGGTTATGGGTCAGGTCATGGCGGGTTGGCAGGTAGAGTTGGTGGAGCTGGGTTTGGGTTCAGAGGAGGATGTGGCCCTGGAGGTATTCAAGACGTCATGGTCAACCAACACCTCTTGGAACCTCTTAACTTGGAGACTGACCCCAAAATGCAAAGAGTGCAGAAGGAGGAGAAGGACCAGATCAAATCCCTCACAACAAATTTGCCTCCTTCATTGATAAGGTAAGACACGTTCCACTTCATCCAGCCTGGCATGTTTGTCATTGCCTGCAGAGAAAGGTCAGGATTGCTCCCAGCATTATAAATCTTCTAAACCCTTAATGCACAGAGTTAAGGATTTTGTTCAGCTTGTTACTTCCATATCCAGACTGTCTATACAGCTCACTTTGTCAGAGCTCTAGAGACAATCTGGATATGGCGCAAATTATTTTTCCAGGTTTCTTTGCAGTTGAATACGGCTCCTGGTTTCCAAATCTTCCTACCAATGATCTTTTAATGACATGCCCATCTAAAGCCCACTTTAACTTACAGAAAACAAACCCCAAACCCCCCTCACATTAAATCCCCCATCTCGTGAAGTGAGGCAGGTTTTGAGTTGATGACCCCAAATGATTTAAATTGTTCTGATGGGTTTCAGGTGTGGTTCCTGGAGCAACAAAATAAAGTACTGGAGACCAAATGGAGCCTCTTGAAAGACCAAAAAATTGTGAAAAATAACCTTGAACCTATGTTTGACACATAGATCAGCAACATGAGGAGACACCTCGAGGCTCCAGGAGGGGAGAGGCTGTGGCTCAGCGCAGAGCTGAAGACTACGCAGGATGCTGTTGAAGTCTTCAAGATCAGGTGAGCAACACACACACAGAAAGAAACCTGTCCAGTTTTCTTCACTCTCTCTGTCTTCTTCCTGGAAGTGTTACAAGATTCAAGGCAAACCCAAGACTGTGAGACCTCAGAAAGGACTGAAGCGACTCGGTTCCCCTCACTGTAGCTGCTGGGCAAGCGTCAGCAGCAGCAGCACGCTCCCCATTGTAAGACACGTGCTCTTTTATTTTGCAGGGACAGGTGAACTTTTTAAATGTTGCAAAAGGCTCAGATGGTCAGACTTCCACAGGCGTTCAGGAGCGGCTTCTCAAAAGCTTAGTCTGTCCAGAGCTTAAGCTTTTCCAGATGGTTTCAGCTCTCGCGTAGTCATTTTAATACAGACCAGGATGAAACCTGAATCTGAACAAGACTATTGAGCACTCTGCACTCTCACATTTCCTACTGATGTGGGTTCCTTTCCAGGAAAGAAAAACTGTCTAAAAAGAAAGATTACTTTAAAGTGTGTCCTTAAGTGTTTTTGTTTTTCCCTTTTTTTTTTTTTCTTTAATGATTATAAAGTCCCTTAACGTCAACGTATTGGATAGTTTTAGCACTTCTGAAAGTCGGGAATTAGCTTCCACCCCATGGAAAAGTCACGGAAATCTTGGGCGAGGGCTTCAGCTCAGCTCATTAACTCTTTAGGCTGTTAGGAGGAGGTGTCTTTTGCTTTGCACTTTGGAAAAACATCTATCAAGCGTTAGTGTCTGCTACCATGCCCATGAGGGATACACTGCTTAATGGATGTGAATAAGTAAGGAGCTTAAACTGTCAATCTGGAACCAGAAAAACAAGAGATGAGAGGTAGGTGCAGGCTGCAATGCAAAACAAGGACACGCGCATTCTGCCAAAATCCCTCTGCTCTCCCTTTCTTGGGACATCATGTGTCTGACGCTTTCTGCCACCTTTACTAACAGTGCCTCTAGCCCAAAAGTAGCACTGGAACAGAAATGACTGCCTTGGGGAAGAGAAATCATCACCCACGGTCTACTTGGAGTCTTCTTTTTTTACACTTCTCTGTGCCTTCAGAAAAGAAACATTTAATCGAGAACAAAATCTGTCCTGTGTCAGTTCGGCCACGTAAGACCTCAAGGTCTTCTACAAATCAGCCATTCACATTTCCTTAATTCATTTTAGGATGGGACAAATGACATCCTGGAGATAAATAACTTTCTCCATCAGCCACAGAAGAGTCCCCAAAGAACAGAGCTCAGCCAAAGTAGCCAAGTTCCAGGTAGCTGACTTGAGATGAACCCCAGCTGTAAGCACGAGACTGCTATTGATTAACTGGGTCGGAGAGCATCCTTCTGTTCGTGTCACCGGTCCGTGGTGAAAGAGATTTTAAATTTAAAAGCAATGTCTGACATCAGCAGGGTCTAGAGCAGCAAAGCAGCAACCGAGATTGCTCAGCTGAGGAAAGACCCTTGGGTGCGCCATGACTTCAGCCAAGAAATCCTTTGACAACCAAAGGTCACATCATAGAAGAGGTTCAGACTTTAATACTCCACCTGCATCTGACACAAAGTGGCAAATATTCCTTCTGGCTCCAAATCAGGGAATCTTAGGGCAAAAGCTCAATTACATCATACACATTGCTGGGCAGGGACCGTCATCTTGCATTGTGGCAACAATGCCCACACCTGACGTCACCGCTTCTGCCCCCATTTCCTAGGAATTTGTTCTTCTTACCTTTATTTATTTTAAACTTTGTGGATCCCAAAGTATCCTTCCTAATGCTTTGCTCTTCTGAGTAAATACTAATCCATACGGCAATTAGAAATTATACACACGCCAAATTAGTCTTCCTCTTCTATGTGGCTGAGAGCTTAGAGACCCACAAATCTATATACAGGCTAGGACTTTGCTTAATGGAAATGATTTTAAGGGTTGGGTATTCCTGATGTGAAGAAATAGTCCCCCATGAAAGGGTCATGAAAGGCAAACGTTTTATTAGCTGCACAGACTCGTCCTTTGAACTCTTGCCTTTCATCTCCTGCTTTTAATCATTTCATTTGAGCTGGGCATCAGTCCATGGCTATTGCTGGTTTTTATCCTTTCCCAAGAGTGGGACTGCACGCTGCTGCTGATCCAGACCTTGGCTTTCCTTGCCCAGGCCATCATCCTCCTCCTCCCTGGCCATCCCCAGCCCTCCAAAGCCACCGCAGGAACTGGCGTCAGAGATCCCGGCTCTTCTGACTAACCCAGGTGTGGCAGCGATGAGCTCAGCCACGGCTCCACCCTGCCCTCCCAGCCTGAGAAAATTTAGAGAGTACAAGGCTCCCATTCACAGCAAAAACTTCTGGGAGGATAAAACGTGCCTTTAATGAAGGCCTGCAGCTTTTCTAGATGGCCTCCTCCCACCACCTAGCCCAAGGGTGCTGTCTTTCTATCATAATCAGTGAGATGCATAGATCTAATAATGCTACCTATAATATATGCACTGACATAGCAAGGACATAGCATTGTTAGCATGCTGGTTTTGGCTGAGAAAGCTATTTTTGTTGTTTCCTGCAAAGATCTGCGCATCGGTGGTAAATACCCCTGGGAACAGACTCTTTAGTCTCTCCACAAGCACCCTACAATGGATGTGCGGAGGAGGGATTTCCATACATCCGTGGTGGATGTAGATGGGGTGGTTTGTAGTATGGAAGCTGTAAAGGGATGCTCATCTCCCCTTCCCAACAGGTACGAAGAGGAGATGAACAAGCGCACCGCTGCAGAGAACAATTTTGTTTTGCTCAAGAAGGTGAGGTGTCAACAACAAAGAAGGGACACACTTTTTAAACGTGAAACACATTTGAATGCAAATAACCCTTTTTATCCGGCAGTGCCAAGCTGGGCAAAGCACTTAGCAAACATGCAGTCATCCCTCCTTGATGCAGAAACACCCAACTGTGCCAGTGTGTCAGTCCTTGGCAAGAGCTTGTTCTTGGTTCAGGCCCCTCACGCAAAATTCAAGTGGGCCCCAGTCCCCCAGGTACCGGATCAGATCTGGGCCATCCGTACCTTGTAGTCATTCCACTAGATGCTCTGCTACTTCTGCAGCCTTTCTGTATCCAATCCCACCCTCCACAGCCCCCCTGGTCCCACTTGCAGGAGACATAAGAAGAAACTTCCACTATTTAAAGCATTGTCCAAAATGTCTGTGCACTGGCAAAAAAAGGGCTTCTGACACGTCAAATATTGCTTAGATCTATGAACATCATCCCTCCCTCCCTCAAAAAAAGGTGGAGGGAAGAAACCAGTTCACTCTTGGCTCTGTTTAAAGGCACAAAGGTCAAGGAAGTCTTCAGTCCTGGTTGGTCTCCAAAGGCTCATATTAAATGACAACTGGTCTCTGTACAGGGATGTGGACAGGCAAGGTTTGGCTCGCTACCTCTGTTGTTGCCATTCCAGGATGTGGATGCCACCTGTATGAACAAGGTGGTCTTGGGGACCAAGGCGGATGCACTGAGAGATGAGGTTAACTTCCCGGGAGCCCTCTACGAAGCAGTAAGAATCTCCCAAATTTTCCAGTTCTGCTATTTCCCCATTTTCCTGGTACCAACAGGATCGAAGCAGCCTGAGAGCGCCGTTCGGAGCTGCAGCTCCTCCCCATTCCTCTCCCACACATCCTCTCTGGGACAAGCACAGCAGTGAAACGTTTGGGACTGAGAATGAATCTGACTTAAAGGAGCTGGCTCAGATGCAGACCCAGATCTCCGACACCTCTGTCATCCTGACCATGGGCAACAACCAAACCCTGGACCTGGACGGCATCACTGCAGAGGTCAAAGCGCAGTACGAGGACGTCGCCAACTGGAGCCAGGCTGAGGCGGGGTCCTGGTACCACAGCAAGGTGAGGATGTGAAAATTAACCAGGTGAGCTAGGAAAATTTTTGTTTAGCTTTTCCAAGGCTATTTTATATTGGAAAGTGGAAGCAGAGAGGACAGGGGAGTAGGGTGTAAAAACAAATTGATTTGGGTGGGATTCATTTCATTTCTCGGACATGTGAAAATACCATTTTGACAGCGAGAGATAGAGGAGCATAAGGAGGCAGAGGGACAAACATGCTAAAGCTCATGAGGAAGAGCTTGGATTGAGTACAGAAAGAGACAGAGACCCAGTCAAGAGAGGATCAGAGCACGGTCAGTCTCTACCAATGAGTTCAAGCTCCTGCCCAGATCTGACTGTGCCCCGGTGGCTCATCTCCCTGCCCATCTCAGTATGAGGAGGAGCTGCAGCTCAGGTCTGGCTGGCACAGGGACAACCTCCACAACACCAAAATGGAGATCTCAGGGATGAATCGCATGATTCAGCGGCTCCACTCGGAAATTGATAGTGTAAAGAAACAGGTACGGCGCACAGGACCCTTCCAAATGTGGGGGGACCTCTACCTCCACTACCTTGCAGTACCCTTGCAAGGATATATACCTGGAAATCGGGGTCCAAACCCTCTGAGAAGTCCTTCCAGACCTATTTCCACTTCTTGCAGTGCACCAGTTTGCAGACAGCCATCGCGGCTGCCGAGCAGCACGGTGAATTGGCCACCAAGGATGCCAGGGCAAAACTGGCTGGCCTGGAAGATGCTCTGCAGAAAACCAAGGCAGAGCTGGCCTGGCAGCTCCATGAGTACCAGGAGCTCATGAATGTCAAGCCTACCCTGGACGTTGAGATCGTGACCTATAGGAAGCTGCTGGAGGGCGAGGAGAGCAGGTGGGTGGCTCCTGCAAACCAAATAGTGTCCAAACCCATACACGTCTTCACATTTGCCTTGCAACAAGAGAGGGAAGGGCCACAAAAACTTGCAGAGAAAACACACCCCTATCCTACACAGCTGCAGGTGTTATTTCAATTCCTGTCGGACGCTCATCATCAGACCGTAACACCCCAGACCATGCTGGTATCCAACATCCCTGGTGCCAAACTGTTGCCTGAAATTGTCCTAAATAACAAGCCCTTCCTTCTCTGTCCTCTCTTTCTTCCAGGCTGGCTGGAGAAGGCGTTGGTACTGTGAATATTTGTAAGTAATCTGGTTCTTAAGCGATAGATTGCGTAGTCGTTGAGTTATTCCTTAAATGTACTTGGAACTGAGAATAAGACAATAAGAATGAGCCATGCAACTAGTAGTTACCAGCACAAAAATGGACTATACTTCGGGTTTTGCAGTGCTCTGAGGGACTGGGGAGGCCAGAGAGCCTGATACACCTGTTCTCTGACCAGCTCTGAACTTGAAAGGTTTTTGTACATTGAGACCATCCCTAGGAGACTCAGATGTCTAAGGCCAGCTCTGCTAAAGGATAGGAAGAAAAGCTGAAGAATAAGATGTGTGAAATACAGGCAGCGGTAGACTGTCCAAGAAAACCCATGAATGTGTGAAACCAAAGGTTGAAATTCCTTTGTACTGTTCCAAACAAACTAACCCTCTGCCCATGGTTTCCCATCCCAGCCATGGTCTCATCCAGGAGCAGCTACGGAGGTGGGAACACGCTGGGGCTGGACTCAGGCTTCAGCAACAGGCTCAGCACGGGGGGAAGCGGTGCCAGCTCCAGCAGCGGGGGCTGCCTGGCCGGGGGATTCATCTCTGGTGTGGGAAGCAGCTCAAGCATGAGGTTTGTATCAAAAAGCACCACCAAGAAGAGCTATCGGAGCCAAGTCGTGGTGGCACCCAGCTCATCCGGAGCGGAAGAGGTTGAGCACCTCCTCCTGCTGCCAACACAAAGCCTGTTAACGCCATCCAAAGAGCCACACTGATTGCTTTCCCATTAGGGGAAAACATATTCCCAGCACTGCTTATTGGCTTGGGAGAGATGCCTCTCCAACTCCAATTAATTCCTCTGCATGAAGCCGCACCCAGCTGACCAGAAGCCCAGCGCTGTTTGTCAATGAGTAATCAGCCTTCCCATTAATGGCTGCTATCGTTAGAGCTCAGCTGGCAGCTTCCCAGGGCTCCCTGGCTCCCTTTTGCTCCAGAGTAGATGCAGGACTTGGATTTATACCAGTGTACGTGAAAGCAGAGTGTGTCCCTTCACCCGCTTGTGATAGGGAGCCGGGGTGCATTGAGACCACAGTCTCTTGTGCTCCCCATGCTGGGTTTGCTCTCCCCAAAGGCTTGAAGAATTGAAAATGAAGCATCTTTCAATGTAGAGGCAGTTGTTCCGTTTCCCAACTCCTCTTGCATTGCTGACATTTCACTCCAGGGCTCTCTAGCTCTACCTACATCCAAAAATGCTGCCTTCATTTTCCACAGGTGGAAGGGGTTGGCTCTCTGTAACATCTAAATCCTCACCCATCCAGCATGTATAATTTAAGGCAAAAGACAAAGACCATGTAACCTACAGGTAGCTAGACCTTGTCTCAGCAAAAAACAATTCTCTTTTCCACCAGCCAGAGTGAGCTTAAAGTAGAGACAGGGGTTAAAAATACAGGAAAAACAAAAAGGAGGAACAGCAAGCTTTGGTAACATAAATTTTACATAACCTGGAAAACCATCTCTCTTTTAGTGCCTTTGTTCTTACGTCTTTTTTGTTTTCCTTCTCTTTTTGTGGAAGGGGAGGGAGGCAAAGAGGAGGGCTAGAGAATTATGTGCCAAAATGTAACCAGCTCGTTTCCTCTCATCTTCTGGTTGAACTGTATGAGTTTTATGAAATTTCTTCAATAAACTGCAATCAAACTTATCATGCGCCATTACAAAATTCACCTAAAAGTGTTGTTTTAGAATAGGTTTAGAAGATTTGCTGTAGGCACTCGCTATCACTCAGAGCCTTCCCCTACCCTCCTCCTCCCCACCTCAGCCCCAGAGAGGAGGGGGAACGTTAAGTTGGAGACAGGGGTCACAGAACGGCAATACCCAAGCACTCTGGGAGGTCTTCCAAGTTGCACAGCCAACAGAGCAAGACCAGAAGGTGGGGCTGGTTTCACCCGGCCATAAACACCTACATCTGAGCAAGTCAAAGGACAGAAGCAGACACTTTTGGGTCAAACAATTCATTCCCCAGTAACACTTTCCTCCCACTGTGGGCCAAAAGCACTCCAGGTAGTTGGCTGAAGATGTCTGCATTGCAGGAGCACTCCAAAAGATGTTTTAAAGTCAGGAAAGATGGATCCTACGCATCAGAGCTAAACTTCTGGAAAGGCTGGTTCCAGACCTGCAGCTTGTGCAGGGGAAACACAGGGGCGATTTATCTCCATCCCCTTTCTGGAGCGGCCAACACAGCTGTCAGGCCAAGTGCTAAACAAGGATGCGATCCCCACGCGGTGTGATGCTCCCGAGCTGAGGTTTCTGCTGGGTCAGCAGATCGAAGCTGGGCTGGCTCAGACAAGCTGGCAGTACTGAGCTCTGCTCGGGTCTGTAATTAAAAACCCAAGAGAGAGAAACCAAGAAAAGAAACCAACATGACTTCTTCCATTTCACAGATGATGCCAACTATCACAGGCAGCAGCTGTTCTCCAGCATCCAGGGCCCAATCATGAAAGATGCTGAGCTCTCTGAACTCCTTTTAGGCTGAGTCCCAAAAACTGCTTAGCACATACAACTCCCACACAGCTTTACCCTAAAACGTTGCATGGCTAAATGGGGCAGGCCAGCTTTCAGGCTTGCATGCATGAACTTCTCTCTGATCCTTTTCATGGAGCAGAACGTGTTCTCAGGCCATGGTGAATGCCAAGAAAATCACATAAAAGCAAATGCACCTTCAGAAAAGGCTGAGATTTTCAGGGATAAGCCCTCAGTCTTATCCTTCTGGAGGCAAAAGAATTAAGAGGGTTCCCACGCATGACACACAGCCCTTTTGATATTTCAGTGAAGATGGGACTGAAAATCACATATTTAATTTTCTAGGTAAGACTTACCTGGCTTCCCTGCATCTTTGTCACTCTGGACCCACCTCCCTTGCTGGAAAAAAACCCAAACATATATATATATATAAATATATCCCAAACTTACATGCACAGGGGTTTGCCAAAAAATTTCACCAGAAAGGAATGAGCAAGCTCAGGTCTCCTGTAAGCTGCTCCCCATGGAAGACGCTTCTGCAAGCAATAAGATGAGAGGCGTCAATGTGTCTGACCAGTGTCAGTCACACTCCCCCCAGACTAGGGAAAACTAACAGACTCCCTCTTCAGGGCATTCAGTGAAGGAGAAACACACCGGAAGGTCTGAGAGACAGAGCAGCAAATCCGATGGAATTTCTCTTTGCAGGATCAGCGCACTCCCTCCATCATCACCTCGATCTATTCAACCTTTGGCTTTGGATTTCCCTGGCTGGTGCAGAGGTCTGAGCTGGAAAATCGTTCGCTGCTTTCTCCCACTCCACACTCCCCTCTGCTGCGCCCGCTTTCTGCTTGTACTTACAGATCAGCAGAGCCCTAGCACCAAGAAATACACTTGCATGGGTTCATCTGTCCTCAGAGAATTAAAAGATTGTTCTCGAGGCTAACAAAATTACAGAGGTCAAATGAAAGAAAGAAAGGAGTAGATTATAGAATTAGCCTGACAAAAGGAGCAACTCTGGCTAAAGGCTAACATAATCCCAAACCAAATCAGCCCCAGTGTTTGGATCCCAAGAATATTCCCAAAAGTTTAACTCAGTTTCTTTTTTTCCCACATGTAGAACAAAGCAATGCTCCTTCCCTCGCCCCCAGTGCCCTGCAAACATCAAAAGCGCCTCTCTTCCATGCTTACTATACAAAAAGGGAGGTTCGCAAATGCTGTTTTTATGGGACCAGGGATTCCCTCCCACTCAAACCAGAAACACAGCCTATAACTGAATGACAGGTCTGTGCTTAAAAGCAGCTCAGGTCACTATTCAGCAAGAGATTATTGGGATGTTACCAAACAACCGAAACTCATAAACATCTTTAAAGATGGTCTTTTTGGGGCTGGTTGTGCAGCCAAAGCCTGTTTTCCTGGGACATAAAAAGGTGAAAACTCTGCTTCCGATTGCAGAGGGTTTCCAGCCGGGTCCACTCGCGTGCGTTGCCTCCTGCTCCTGCATTCACCTTCCCCCCTGCCTTTATTCTCCTTTGAGCTGGTCTCAACGTCTTGTCAATCCTACCACTTCTGCTCCAGAGCTGGGGGCAGGAGGACTTTCAGCTCTTGCCCTGCTGTGATCCCGAGAAGTGTGAGGACATACACTGTCAGCACCATCTCATGCTGGGGAGGTGGTGGCATGGGGCACCCCGGGCTGGGATGCTCCGACGGCAGAAGCCTTGGTGGCAATGCAAGCTGCAAGCCCAAGCTAGTGACCAGTGGCTGTCACCTACTGTGATGTGGCAACAGCCCCTCAAGCACAGGGTTGGGCTACGGTGGCTTTGGCTGCAGGGTCGGTGGAGGCCTGGGGGTCTGCACACCCACTGCCAAGGTCACAGTCAGCGAGCTCCGGCCACTCAAGCTGGAGTTGGACCCAAACCTTCAGTCTGTGAAGTGCCAGGAAAAGGAGTAGATCGAGACCCTCAATAACAAATTTGCATTACTCATTGGCAAGGCAAGAGAAGAGGTGCCCGGCTCAACGGGCACCGCGGCTGCAGAGCCGTAACAAGGTGCCGTGTGGCACGTCTGAGCAGGGAGTCCATTTGCCAAACTGCTCACCAGCAAGAGCAGTCAAAACTCACAGCCTGACGTTGCACTAAGGAGCTGTTTGGGTTATATGAGGAGGATGTTTTGCACCATCTTAGAGAAAAAAGGAGCCTTCACTGGGGGCAAGAAGGTATTTTCATGCTCCAAGAGCAGTGTAAAGCAGTCTTATTGCGAATGACAATCCATCTTTGCTGTTACATGCAGAGAAGCAGATTCTCTAATGCCCCATTTTCATATCACTCGAAGCCTGACTTCGGTAGAATCACCTCTGATGTACCCCACTCAGCCTTGCTGCTGAGTCCAACTCAGTGCTTTTCACATAACCACCACGACGTTTTTCTGAAGAACCTTCTCGTGAGAAGATGCTGTTCGACAGATCTTTAAATGCAAACCTCCTCCATTCACCCAATCCCATCCTGAATAACCCACAGATTTTATCTCCCAATTTGCCAATTCTGGGTCTGTAATCACTCTACTTTGAATGCTTTACTTCTGGGTTTCAAGTTCAGTTCCAGGAGCAATAGAACAAGGTGCTGGAGATCACACGGGGATTTCTACAGGAACAAAAGTGTTACAGAGGCAACATCAAGCCAATGTTTGAATCTTATATTGGCAACTTGAAGAGGCAGCTGCATGTTTTGGGAAGAGACAGAGCCAAGCTGGAAACAGAACTGAGCACCATGCAGGGTATCATGGAAGATTACAAGAAAACGTAAGTTTAGAAAAGATACAAGCTCCAAAACTAGGGCTAGAACTGATCCCATCTAATTTTTAGATGCTTTCATTCCATTACATTTGCAAGCACAGCTTGCACCAGCAGTTGGTTTTCACGCTGATGTGGAGCATTTGGAGGCAGTAGAGGAAGATGAGATTCATACTCTTGCTTAAGCTGAATAATGAGGAGCAAAGTGATCGTTTTTCTTCTCCTTGCAGGTGTGAAGAGGAAACTCACTGGCAAACATGCGCAGAGAATGAGTTTGTTACGCTCAAAAAGACGAGAGCATTTCAAACCAACTCAAACACTTATTCTGGCCTTTTCGTACGAACAGCAGCCAATATTGCTGGAACGAGAGGGCGAGACTGCCTCTCACTCTCCAGAGACTCTAGAGGGACCTAAAGGCCAGCTTTTGGGAAGGTTTAATTAAAGGAGTTGAATCCCACCTTACGTGAGTCGGTTTTAGCTGAGCTTGTTCATTTGGGATGTTTGTATACCCCGACTGTTCAAACCCTCTCCTTCTCTTCTCTGTGTCTAATGATATTTTGTCTTCTGCCTAAGAGAGCAAAACAATTTAATAAAATTTATTCCCTTGAGAAGAGCAGCCCTAAGAGTTTCTAATCTCATCACTTGCTGGCATTAAGCAGTTTGCTTTTTCATTCCATAAATGAAACATGAGCGAACAGCGGCCAAGAAGGCCAACAGGATGCTGGGCTGCATCAAAAAGGGCATCACCAGCAGAGAGAAAGAAGTCATTATCCCGCTCTGCTCAGCGCTGGTCAGGCCACACCTGGAGCTCTGTGTCCAGTTCTGGTCCCCGCTGTACAAAAAGGATGTGGCCAGGCTGGAAGGGGCCCAGAGAGGGGCCACCAGGATGATCAAAGGACTGGGAAGCTGCCATACGAGGATGGGCTGGGAGAGCTGGGTTTGTTCAGCCTTGGGAAAAGGAGGCTCAGAGGGGATCTCATCCCCACGTACCAGCACTTAAGGGGCAGCGACAGAGAAGATGGAGACTCCCTTTTTCACACGGAGTCCCATGGAGAGGACAAGGGGGATGGACACAAGTTGCCCTTGGGGAGATGCCGACTGGACGTGAGAGGGAAGTGTTTCACAGTGAGGACAGTCACCATTGGAGTAATCTCCCCAGGGAAGAGGTCGACCCGGCCTCGTTGGACACCTTCAAGAGTTGTCTGGACAGGGTGCTGGGCCATCTTGTCTAGCCTGTGCTCTTCCTAGAGAGGTTGGACTAGATGATCCCTGGGGTCCCTTCCCACCTGGGATTCCGTGATTCTGTGTGATCCTTGATGCACTTCAGGACACAGATTGTGCCTACGTGAACAAAGCTGAGCTGGAAGCCAAGGTGGAGTCCGTCATCCAAGAGATCAACTGCCTGAGGAGCCTGTAGGAAGTGGTAATGGCTCTTCCTTTTCTACTCCCGTTTCCTCCACTCCATAGCTCTCAGGGGACCTGTGGAGGTAGGCTCCCACAACCCGTCGCTTCTGTTCATGGAGATTTTTGGCATCTCATGTGTCTGTCAGTTGATTGCTCCAGATTTCAAAAGTGTTACTCTTGCACTACACGGGCGAGACCCTAAGGAATCTGTTTCAACTTGATGGTGAAGGTAGGATCCAGAGCGATTAAACCAGAAAATCCCTCTCCGGGTTTTCTGCAGTGAGCCTGAAGTCACAGCATCTCCTTGTGTCTACACCATGGAGGTTCACAGGGAGAGCACCTCCAGTGCAGAGGACTGATAATGTTGCTGTCGCCCCTAGGAAATCACTCACATCCAAGCGCCCATTTCAGGCACCTCTGTTACTGTGCAGATGGACAACAGCTGAGACCTGGACATGGATGACATCATCACTGATGTTAAAGCCCAATATGACAAAATTGCCAAAAAATAAGCCGGGCTGATGCAGAAACCTGGTACTACAGCAGGGTGAGTCATGATGACACTCGCTAAAGTATTTATGCCCCACTTCGCTAAGGGGCCTGCTTCTTCAGATTTCCTAATTTGGGTTGAACAGGCTTTTTCAAGGTTTTCTCAACCACCTGCCGTGTTTGCCCTGTGTGTGATACATCCTCTGTTAACGCCTTCACACACAGAGCTGCTACTGTGTAAACAAGTCATTCATGTCCCCCAGCAACAAAGGTTTTTGCTCAAGATCCAGGACTGTGGACCTAGAATCACATAGTAGGTTTAATTATTGACTCATCTCCCCACTCTGGTATTTATTTTTGCTACATTTTCTCTCTCCTCAGTATGAGGAACTGAGAGAAACCACTGGCAAACACGACGACAGCTTGCGTAATACAAAGAATTAAATTGTGGAGCTGAACTGGACGATTTTGAGACTGACTGGAGAACATGAAAACACCAGAGCCCAAGTAAGGATGACTCAGGGGCAATAATGTGTCAATTGCCATTCCCAGGTTGTGGCTTTCCAAAACTCCTCCGCTAGAGCAAGGGAGCAATAAAGGCCATTTTGGTGAAATACATGTCAGCTGCTCAACTCTAAGACTTGCTGGCAATACCGAGTGCAGAGAAAAATGGTCTGTTATGACTAAAAACTGAACTACCACCAGTAGAGACCTGCAGTGAGAAGACAACAAAGTCTCAGCTAGGCAGAGAGAATCATCCTAGAGTTAAAGATTTATCTATAACGTCTGAAAATACAGCAAAGTACACGTGGATGAACACACAGGCAGAATCAGCAGCTCTGAACTATTCAAAGCACATGCAAATAAGTGGCAGCAACGAAACTCTCCTACCTGCAGAGATGCAAACTGGCAGGAGCCATTGCTGAAGCTGAAGAGCACAGGGAAGCGGTTGGCAAGGATGCAAAATGCAAACTCCCTGAGCTGCAGAAGGCAAAGCCCATGAGCACCAGGAGCTCACAAACATCAAGCTCACCCTGGACATCGAAATCAGAGCCTACAGGAAGCTGCTGGATGGAGAAGAAAGTAGGTGGGTGCTCATGCAACCCCACAACCAATACATCTAACCCCACAACCAATACATCTAACCCTACAACCACCTTTCACAGTCTGTCTGATGAGCCATCACCTCTGTAATTGCAGCAAAGTCCACTGAGACCCAAAGTCCCAGGGGTGACACTTAGAATCACAGAATGCCCTGAGCTGGAAGGGACTCGCAGGGACCACCGAGCCCAGCTCCCGTCCCTGCCCAGGACACCCCAAATTCACACCGTGTCTCTGGGGGCCTTGGCCAAGCGCTTCTGGAACATCTCCAGGCTGGTGCCGTGATGCCTCCCTGGGGAGCCTGTGCCAGGTCTCCACCACCCTCTGGGGGAAGGACCTTCTCCTAATGCCCGGCCTAACCCTCCCCTGGCACATCTCCCTGCCATTCCCTCGGGGCCTGGCGTTGGTCACCAGAGAGCAGAGACCAGCCCTGCCCCTCCTCCTCCCCTCGGGAGGGAGCTGCCGAGCGCCATGAGGCTGCCCTCGGCCCCCTCTGCTCCAGCTGAACAAACCCGGGGACTCCAGCCGCCCTTTCCAAAGCACTCTCCAGCATTTATGGACCCAAATGCCTTACAAAGTCAAAAGCTCCTAATGCACTCAGGCACTTAGATTTTCCCCTCAAATGGAAGACCTTGCATGAATAAAGATGATGTCCTATGTAGCCTCAGGTCTTATCAAGCCACAGGCTCAGCCACAGTTGTGCCACCCCAGCCGAAATGACTGGGTACCTCTTCACACGTGGGCTAAGTGAGGGGACAGAGGGAAAGCCCTTGGCTGGACTTGCTCACACTTACACACACAGAGCCAAAGCAAAACCCTTTCCCTGCTGGGGCATGACACCAGACTCAGGAAAACTTCCTCACAGGCGTGAGCTGAGCAGTTGAGTCATGGTAGGTCCAAAGCACCTGCCTGGCCTCCTGGCACTTCCCCACATCCCCAAACCTCCCAATTATTGGCCAGTTATGGGGACACACATTAAATACGGACTTTGGTTTTCCCACATCTCCTTTTGCCCCATCCCCCTAAGGTTGTGTGAAGACGGTGGCTGCCCTGTGAATATTTTTAAGTACCAGACAAATCCCTACTCCTACTAGTCCCCCAGGATCTACTCTGTAGGATGGAAACCCTGAGCTGAAATGTTTTCTTTGCAGCTGTGTGCCGATCCCCAAGAAGAATCACAGGCAATACTGACCCATGCTTTGGTGGCAGCTACTCTCCCAGCAGCAGATCCGTATTCAGAAGCGGAGGTTTGGTGACGTGAGCAGGCGTCTTCGGCAGAAGCATCATCTGGAGACATCTGTGCTCCTTGTACCACCATGGGAGGATGCAGTGTTGTGAGCGGGAAGACCTCCAACGTCAAACTCGTGGCCTCTGCAACCTCCTACAGGCCAAAATACTAAAACAGCCCAACAAGCGTTGAAAGGAGGGTCCTCACTCCACCAGTTCATATCAGCAGCAGCCTGTGGGGGATTTTAAAGCTATCGGTCCAGTCCGCATTGCTTATTCCCTGCAACACTCACTACTATTATGAAACTTGCTCTTTTCATTACTTTATGCTGTAGTTTTACAAATAGGCTCTTCCCAAAGTTTGCCCATTCCTCCTGGGTTGCGTAGGCTTAGCAAAGCCTGCGCAGGAATGCTATTTTAACGAGGCAGTGCACAGTTAGCACAGGTATGAGTTAAGGAACCACTTACCTGGGTTGAAAACACTAAGGATGTAAGTTTCTGCTTCTCCAGTGTACGGACAGGATTGCAAATAAAAGTTTAAAATCAAGGGGACCAGAGGAGTCTTACCCAGAATATCTGATGTCACTTATTGTTTTTTGAACGGTTTCTCCCCAATAAATGGGCACAGCAAATCTGAGATCATATGACATAGCTCCTCTCTTCAGAGTTACAAAACACATGTTAATGAGACAATTTAAAAACCCTCAAACTCAAATCAGGGCCAACCCTCATTACAGTCCCCAGGAGATCCACTGGCTTTTGGAAAACGTGGGGTGCGGAGCTGGTCCATGGGAACAGGGACGGCGGTGAGGGGATCAGGTCACAACACATCTCACCCACCATGCTCCTCCTGTGTCCATCAGCCAGTGAACATCATACCCCTGGCCCTAATCCCCTAAAACCAGGGCAAACGAGGCAGGGGAAACTCACCGGGGGCTGAAAATCACTGTGGCACGAGAGACCTGCTACAAGCGACTACAGCCAGACTGTGTGAATGCAGCTGGGATGCCAGAGATCGCAAGAACAGGAACAAAACCAGGGGATTTTTCTCCTGCTCTGAAGAGGAAGGAAGAAGAGGAATTCTCCCATCAAAAAGTTTTTCTGAAACAAAACCTTTTTTATTTTTTACATTGAGATTTCTCCCATTAAAAAAAAAAACATAGCATCAAAACATCTCACTACCAACACGTTCAACCCAATTTGAACTATTTGAGGTAGCTCAAAACATTTTGGGGTGTTCTGGAGTCAGTTCAACATTAGATTCAACTGCCTTTCCCTGTTGCGCTGGAAAACCTGCGGCTTCATCCACTGTCCCTCCCCCCTTTTGGGTCAGCCTCCTGCAAGCCCAGGCTCCTGCAGCCCCTGTCCTCAGATTTCTGTCCAACAGTGCTTTTGAGTCAGGCTTTTGTACAGTTGCATTTGGTGTCAGAGCTACGAAGATGCTCAGGGGCTGGAGCATCTCCCTTGGCAGGAAAGGCTGAGAGAGCAGGGTCTGTTCAGCCGCAGAAGAGGACGCTGAGGGGGGATCCCATCAGTACCTATAAATATCTGAAGGGCGGGTGTCAGGGGGATGGGGCCGGGCTCTTTTCGGTGGTGCCCAACGACAGGCCAAGGGGCAACGGGCACAAGTGGGAACACGGGAAGTTCCGCCTCAGTATGAGGACAAACCCCTTCCCTGTGCGGGTGCCAGAGCAGGGGCACAGGCTGCCCAGAGGGGCTGTGGAGTCCCTTCCCTGGAGACATCCACGCCCCGCCTGGACGCGGTCCTGTGCCCCTGCTCTGGCTGTGCCTGCTCAAGCAGGGGGTGGGACGGGGTGAGCTCCCGAGGGCCCTGCCAGCCCCCACCACGCTGGCATTCTGTGGTTCTGTCAGTCATCTCATCAAAAGCAGAAAGCGGTTCCTGGGATGACAATGTGGAGAGAAAAGATGCAGCCAGAGATCCATAAAATAGAACTACCGTCTGGAGCAACACGGCCTGACACAGGAGGACTGAGGACAATCACAAGATTAACTCTAGATCTTCTCAAGCACCATTCCCCTAAGGATATCTGCGAGCCTTGGAGCCGAAGTGTCCAAGAGCTCTCAGATCCCTAGAGCAAAACTGGTAATTTTGGCTTGCAACTGTAACCAACCACTGAACAGGGAAGGGGAAAGAAATGCAGTAAACAAAACAAAATCATTAGTTTGAAACTTCCACCCTGCCCCTACAAAACACGCTGCCCTCCCACACAGCGACGCGGGCACCAACGCTCTCCCTGTCCTTCCAAGGACTGGGACACATGTGTGTGAACGGCAAAGCCAGGAAGAGTCTGAGCCCTGACGCCACAAGGAGGGCACTCGCCCAACGTAGGAGGCGAAGGACCAAGCCTGGCCCTGCCCCAAACCAGGTGGGAACCCAACCTTCAGGCTGAGGGATGAGGGGAGGAGACGACACCAGTTTCCTGAGGATTTGGCCACTAAGTGCCTGCAAAAGCTACCATGTTCCAAGCACCAGTTTCCATTTCAACTAATCAGCAATTCCCCCCCAAATATATCATCATGCTGGAAAACACTCATATCAGCAACCTGCAGAAAAATCACCTTGAGAAATAGATTTGGCCCCACAGATGTTTCCCTGGCATTGAAACACGGTGCCCTTTTATAGGCAGAACCAACAAAACATGGTTATTTACCACTCACCTGCCTGCAAAACACCGTTCATTAATTCTCAGTAAATTCACGTTTATTACTGATAGTTTTTACTAAACAGCAGATTGAATCAGTCTCCTCCAAAGCTCTTACTTGCAGGCTGAGGTACCGGCAAAACTTAAAAGATCTCCTTTGACAGAAAAACATTTTACATTTTCAAAGGCTCAGTTCCATTTCATCCAACCTATAAAAAGGGGAATGTGCAATTTTTACCATGTCTTCTGAAAACAATTCACCCAGCACAAGTCCCCTAACTTTTGTTGCTATTGCACAAGACCTAATTATGACCCCTGGGCGTTCTTCAAACCTTTATGGGGCAAATATGCTGCTGCTTTCTCCGCTGGTAAATGGGGCAAATATGCTGCTGCTTTCTCCGCTGGTAAGCACAATATATGCTAAGTAGTTCACATTCTTTGCATCACAAACATTTTGTGGAAGTTTCATGCAGCCTCGCCCCATTTTCCACACAAATAAAAGGAAGAAGGTGCTCCACTGTGGTCAGAGGGAACGGCGCCCTGCGATCTGCTCCCAGCACATCGCCTGCACCAGTCCCTCTCCCACTAGCAACCATGTCCTGCTGCTCCCACAGCACCAGCTGCGCTGTCAGGAATTTCAGCTCTTCCTCTGCCGCTTTTCCCAGGAATCGATGCAGTTTCAGCGCTGCCTCGTGTCACTGGGGTGGTGGCATGGGCTACTGTGGTTTGGGTCATTTCAGCAGCAGAAGTCTTGATGGCGTGGCATTCTCCAGGCCCAGAATATCTGTTGGAAAACGTCCTCCTCCAAGACGTGGATATGGCTTTGGTACAGCTGGCACAGGGTTCAGAGGCGCTGGCTTTGGCTACAGGGTTCACGGAGTCTCCAGGCCATGCTCCATCACACCCATCACCATCAACGAGCAGCTGCTCCAACCACTCAGACTGGAACTCGACCCCAACGTGCAAACGGTGAAGTACCAAGAGAAGGAGCAGATCAAGACCCTCAACAGCAAATTTGCTTCCTTCATTGACAAGGTGAGCTGGGAACCCCTCCTCAGCTCCAACTTGCAGGCACTAGAGTCCAAGTGAGGCGCCCACCAGGGAGAGGGCATGAAATCCTTGTAAGACAACTCATTTTGGACATTGAGGGCAACTTGCCTACGGGTGCCAGTTGAGCACCAAGGTGTTTATGAGCCACTGGGGAAGCTTTAGTGTACAGGCACTATTGATCTGATCTCTAGGCCTGACTGCAGGGAGGGAACAAGCTAAAACCAGTTTCATCAGCCTTCCAGTTCCTTCCCACTCCTCTCCGCACAGGCCTGATTTACTGCAAACCTCTCCTTTCTAGAAGTGCTTAGATCTTTGTGCGTTTCCACATCGGTGGCCTAGAAACAGTTATGCTCAAAAGCACATCGCATTAGGAAATGCTGCATTCACACGTACCAAGAGCAGGAACACACATTTCACTGCTGTTGCATGGACACCGCCTCTCACAAGCCCTTAACCCTCATCTTGTTTCCTATTTTGTTTTCTGGGATTCAGGTTCGATTCCTGGAACAGCAGAACAAGGCTCTGGAGACCAAGTGGAGCTTTCTGCAGGGTCAAAAACACTGCAAGAATACCATTATGCCCATGTTAGAGGCTTATATCGGTAACCTGAAGAAGCAACTGGAAGCACTAGGATGCAACAAAGCCCAGTTAGAAACAGACCTTAAAGCAGCACAGCAGATTTTGGAAACCAACAAGAAAATGTAAGTAAAAAAAAAACCAGAGAAATGTGAGCGCAGGGGCTCAAAATTATGTTTCAGATCTGTAAAACAGGCAGAGACCGTGAACTTCTCATGGTAGTAAATGGTTCCCAGAGAACTAGTAGGTAGATGGAGAGATCTACCAGGACCTCAGTAGGTCCCAATTTACAGAGAGATGGAGGAAAGGGCGCATGTCCCTCTTCAGGTTCTCTTTCTCTCCTTCCTAATTCAAGGAATTAACACTTGGAAAAGTTCAGCAGCTATTTGCTGTTGCAGAGGTCAAACGAAAACAGTTCTGCTGCAAATCTGAAAAGACACAGAAACCTCTCTGAAAACACGTTTGCTTTCCCATGGGCTACGAAACAAGACCAAAGCATCCCAAAGCATTGTTTGGGGAGAAGGAAAAAAAATGAGGAGTTTGTCTTCTTGAAAGAAGGCCTGCAGAAAAAGAGAGAGATGTAATTGCGCTGAACTCAAACAAAAATCTCCCATTTTCCCACGCAGGTACAAGGACGAATGCAGCCAGCGGACGTGCACCGAGGGCGAGTTTATTGCCCTGAAGAAGGTGAGCAAGGGGCTGTTTGAACTCTCCTCTCTGGGTTCAGGTCTTTGGGGCGCACGCGGTGATTTATTTCCCAAAAGGAGCGCATAAAACAAGTACAAGCAGGAGCTGGTGCTTGGGTTTGCTTGAACTCAAATCAGCAGCAACTGTGTAATTGGGAGCTGGCGCACGGTCACAGTACCAGCACTGAAAGTCCCTCACCCCAAGGGTAGCCCTGAGTCTGCTCTCGCTAACAAACTTCCTTCTTCTATCCCCACTGCGTCTCCAGGACGCGGACTGTTTTGTCTTAAACAAAGCAGAGCTGGAGGCCAAAGTGGAAAGCCTGAAAGAAGAGGCTGAATTCCTGAGAACGTTCTACAAAGAGGTAAGAAGCCTCCCTATTGCTCCACCCATCATTTGTATTTCCCAGCTGGATTTTGAAGTGGCTTATCCCAAAGGACGGGGGAAAAGGGGGTAACGCGGGGCAGCGGTCATCGCTTGCGGTGAGTGCTGAGACGTGGCAATTCACCTCTGCGTGGTCACTGCAAAGGGGGGACAGAGCTGCATCAGCTTGAGCCTGGACTCGGAGCACAGCAGGACCAGCATCTCTGACCAGCTCAACTCCATGTCACCACCAGGAAACCCGCCAGCTGCGGGCCCAGATCTCAGATACTTCGGTGGTCATGCAGATGGACAATAGCCGAGATCTCGACTTAGATGGCATCATCACGGACATCAAGGCTCAGTACAAGGACGTTGCCCGCAGGAGCCGGGCAGAGGCACAGGCCTGGTATGAAAGCAAGGTGAGAAAACCTGGCAGAGGGAGAGTCTGGGCGCAGTTTCTCTCTTCAGACCAACTTCAGATCCAAAGAAACACTCCCCACTCTCCTGATTTGCTCTGATTTAACTCAAAGCATGTGTTTTGGGGATATGCAACTATCTCGTTTGGGCTTTTTTAGTTTGAGGGTCTGCGAGTCACTGCAGGCAGAAATGCTGACAGCCTGCGAGAGACAAAAAACAAGGTAGCTGAGCTGACACGGATAGTCCAGAGACTGAACGGAGAAGTCAGGAGCACCAAGGACCAGGTGAGCACAGCCATGTCTGGTTGTTTCAGCACGGCAGAGAGTGAATTGCTGCTCCTGCGAGCTCCCGCAACTAAATAAAACAGTGCTGTAGCACCTTGCAAAGGGTGTTCATGAGCTGGGACTCTGCTGCTCCAACTCGGGCGGCAGTAAAGCCCAACTCGGGCGGCAGTAAAGCCCAACTCGGGCGGCAGTAAAGCCCAACTCATGCAGTACCTGAAGGCAGACATGGCTACAGCATCCCATCCCCTGCGAGCAACACGAGGGAGCACTGAAACTGCATGTCCAGCTCCCTCAAACCCCTGCCAGAAGGGAACACATGTCCACCTTAGTGCTGGGCTGAATGCACAGCCAGACTTTAAACCCATCTCTTAATACTGCATTACATTTGAAGATAGCAAGAGACAACTAAGACTGACCGTGTCTCGCTCCTTGCAGTGCTCCAAGCTGGAAGCCGCCGTGGCCGACGCTGAGCAGCGTGGGGAAAAGGCCGTCAAGGATGTGAGGCACAAACTCTCTGAGCTGGAGACAGCCCTGCAGCAGAACAAGGCAGAGCTGGCCCAGCAGCTCCACAAGTGCCAAGAGCTCATGAACGTCAAGCTGGCCCTGGACATCGAGATCGTCACCTACAGGAAGCTGCTGGAGGGCGAGGAGAGCAGGTGGGTGACAGAGCCTAGCAGGGCTGCACAAGTTACTTTAGATGAGTGTGTTGAAAGGAAAAGCAACCGGCCAGTGCTGTTTTGGAGCTACCATGCTGCAAATCATCTACGCGGTCCTAATGCAGGTGAGTTCTTCCTAGCAGTTGTAATAGACCTCCACCAGTGCAAACCCACCCAAACAGCCAGTCCTACTGCCTCCCAACAGAGAGAGACAGGCTAGAGAGGGTCAGGCTCACGTTTGAGGCTAAAGGGCTTTGCTTTTGAAGATAGATTGATAATGTGCAACCTTTTCCCATTCCCACAGGCTCTGTGCAAAAGAAGGCTTCCCTGTCAACCTCCGTAAGTTGGAGTATTCACCTTCACCAACCTCAGGCATCTTCTGCCTTTTCTCCAGGGAATTCCCTAAGCTGAAACTCAGCTTTGCTCTGCCTTTTGCAGCTGTCTGCCATTCGCAGGGAGGTCTCACCTACGGCCCAGAGCCCGGCTTTGCAAGTGCCCACACATCAGCCAACAGAAAGGCATGCCGGAGCAGCAGCGTGGGGGTCTGCGGCACAGCCGTGAGCTGCCGGGATGGTGCGACCAGCAGCACGAGGAGCTCCCATGCGAAGGCGGTGTCCATGACCAAGTCAGCCAGGAGCAACATGTAAAGAGCTGTAGATAAATGGCAAGGCTGGAAACAAAGCAACACGCACGCCCTTCTGCCAACACACAGCCAGGGCAGAGCTGGACCGTGCGCACCCAGCTCCCCCAGGCTGCACACCCATTTTCCATGCATGCAAAGAGGGCTTTTCTACGGTCATGAATTTTGCTATTTCTGCTAGGGAATCTAGGAGCAAGAAGGGCTAAAATCCCCCTCACCACTCCCACTCTGCAGTTAAAACAAGATGCTTTTGGTGTAATTCCTTGGTCTCTCCACTCCTACGGATTCAAAATCCTAAAATGAAGTGTGAGAGACCATGCCCTCCTACCTAAGAACATTTTCATTAGAGCTTTATCCAGCCCAGTTGCCTTAGCAGCTCCCACCCTGGATCAACCTAGTTTTATCAGCCAGCCTTTAGATTACACATATACCCCTGGCATGAGCAGAACTCGCCCAAAATTGCCTAGCTTGCCGTTTCCCTACCCACTGCATCGATTTCATTGATTATTTGCCCCAAAGAATAGATTTCAAGGGCTGCTGCTGTTTGAAGGCAGTCTGTTTATGTACTTGCATTACCCGTTTTGAAACTGATCCTCAACATTCCCTTTCCTCCTGGGTTTTTGATGGTCTGGCTCATCTGTTGCTATAAATGCAATCAGAACTAAAGAGTCTGGGGGCCAGAATCCACTGTTAGGTATGAAAGGGACTGATCCATCGACATATCTGGGCCTAGGACACAAGTCTCCTCTGTGACCTTGTTCAAGGGATCCAGACCCAACCTTAAATGCATGGGCCCAGCATCAATTGCCTTCCCAGTTGTCCAGTACCTAGCCTAGCACACCGAACTGTTGCGTAAGTACATTTCTATTGGGAAGAAAAAGGGGAAGCAGGGATTTACTTCTAATGACCTTTTATTTTGTCAGCAGCTTTCATCCTAGCTTTAGTCTTGCATCTCCAATAAATTGGCATAGCAACTCAGTTACCTTCATCTGACACCTTCATTTGGGGAAAGGAGGGTTAATTCTTGTCTCTGCTCCAGGATCTCAATGCCAAAGCTTACAGGGGTCTAAAACAGGCACAGGCCAAGCCCTCCATCTGCTGGGAGCTCTTCTTTCCTAACCCAGACACCGCATCTCAACAGTCTCCCATAACCCCAATGCCTCTGTTCTCCATGCACAAGAGCAGCTATGCAGAGAAGGGTTAGAACCTCTCTCCAGAGCACCACTGAGCTGGAAGTACAGGTCTCCTCTGCCTCACACCTGCACACAAGGAGCAGGATCCATTCCACCCAATGCTGAGTGCTTCTGACACAGCCAGCTGCCAGCAAGGCACGAGAAACAGGTGCTTCCCAGGTTAGATGTCTTCATTAGGACAGGGTGGAACCCCAAATGATTTTTCCCCCAGGAAAAACAAACAACCAAAAACATTTAGAGGGCACTGACTAAGCAAAGATGCTGTAGCAATTTGCATAAAGCTAACTGAAACTTTTAATTACTATCATTGATTGCTAAATCCACTTAAAACCATCACCAGTTGCCTCGAGTTGCCTGGGAACTCCTCAAAGCTATATGCCAGGAGCTGCTGGATGGTTTTACACCCCCTTGGCCTTCCTCTCATCCTGGCGCCAGACCCAGTCCTGCTCCGCTCTCCAACAGGGCACAGCTTCACCGCAGCGACCCCCTAGGCAAAGCAGACCCGACCCCCAGCCCACGCTCCGTGCCTCTTCCCAGGCTGTGGCTGCTCCAGTGCAGGAGCACAAAGTGCCACCATCTCCAGCAAGAGGCTGGAAGACCTCTTTTCATCTCTGCTTATGGGGTGTTGTCCTTTATAACCTCATCAAGCCAATTAGGCTTCTCATCAAGCTAATTAGGCTTCCCAGGTGGAAGCCTTCCCAGGATAGGAGTTGTCTCCCCCCCCCGCTCCTCCCTGCCCAGTGGGAGCTGGGGATTCAGCCCAGCCCATACTGGTTTCGTGCCTTTTAAACACAACAAAAATCAAAATCAACCTCAGAGCAGGGTTTTGGCCGCGGTAGTTACTGAAAAACTGATGGAAACTGAAGCAAATGCAGCTTAAACATGAGGGAACTGAAGAGGGTTCCCTACAACTTACAGCCTCCTTCTCAGGCCTGGTTGCATCTAAGTCCTTGCCCTTCCTCGGCCTCAGTTTCCCTACAGAGAAGAACAGAAGTTACCTCCTTCGTAAAACCCTTTGACATCTGTGGACAGAGCCGTGGTGCCGATGACCCCAGTCCTGGTATTACAAAGCCGCACGGCCAACCTCGCATCCCAGGGTTTGCAGCTGGAGCCACAGCAGTACCACAGGGGTAGGTGGAGGGGGCAGAGCGGCCGCATCCTGCGACGCAGCCCCGAAGGAAACGCCAGGGATGGTCCAGCAGGAACTCAGCATTCAGCTGAGGCACTTAACCGGGGAGAGGAGATCAGGACAGCTCGCTAGGAGGGGAGAAATACAGAGGCCAAGAGCAAGCAGAGAGAGAACAAACACTCAAGCGTCTGTTGAAAGTATTAGATAAAAGAGAAACTACAAGGTATACTTAGGTACGTATTATAAAGTGTATTTAATTATTGTGTATTTTACCCTGCAGAGAGCAAGTGGCAACAGCTGAAGCGCTCCGAGCCTCAGCAGGGGTAGCTGGGCTTTACACCTGCATGGAAACTGGCAACACTGTAAAAATGAAAAAAGGCAATTTTGCTGCTTTTATGAGCTGAGGAAGCAGCAAGATTTCCTCGTATAGTTGGCTTGGAAAGAGGAAATACTACTTACTGCCCAGATGAAATCGGCTGAGCATCTTCAGTGCCTGTGAGTTAAGTGCATGCACAGATCAACCTCCCAGCCATTAACACGCTTCCGCCAGGGCAGAGCTATTAAGATGTTTAACTGACATGATAATAACTAAGGGCTTTGCGATGTTTCAGTGATGAAGGCAACACTTGCAGTTATGGAGTTGAACTGTGGAAGGCTGAAAATACACAGGTGAGTACAGAAAGATGGATGTGCTCCTGACCAAGTGGTATTATCTGCCTAAATCACAACAGGAGGGCTGGGAGGGATGTCTTGGCCATACCCTGCCCCAAAGCACAAACAGAATAGTGCCCCTGAAATGTCACCAGATGGGTCAAAGGACGTGCCCATTCGAGGAGGAACTGCCCCCTGCAATTGTCTTTGCTCTCTGCTGGGCTCCATCTTTCCCTCAACTCACACTTGCAAAGCTAAATGACCTCCAGCTTTCCCTAAATTCTTCAAGACCAAATTCACAGCTCCTCCACGAACCACAGCAGCTTGCCAGGTTACCCTGATGTCCAGACCAGGCACACTCCTGGCTCCGCACCAACACGAACATCCTCTGTCTGTGTATGATTTTATTCACATTTCAAATGCTCGTTCTTCATCTTAGTCACTGCTGCAACACAGGGAAGCAAAAAAATACTTTGTGAATCATTTGGTGGCTTTTTCTAACTTTTAATACATCTGAGACCTGCTTGCTTCCATCACCGCCCTTTTTTGCCTTTATTTTCCGCAGCAGCGACATCCTGCCCACCAGTACCTGAAGCTCAGCTGCCGTTCAGACAAGCAGTGGGAGGCAAAGTCTGGCACCCAAGAGACTCAGCCCAAGCGGCAAGAGCTGGGTGGTGGCTCTGCCTGCCGAAGAGCAACGGTCGGCTCTGAAGGCAGCTCAGAGGCTGCTCAGCCTGGCAGCGGTAGTGCTCTGTGTGGAGGGCTCTGGAGTAGCTTGGTTTCTCTGGGTCACGTCTATCTCCCTTCTCTAGAAGTGCAAAAATCTCGCCCGTTGCTTCTGAAGCTGCATTATTTCTCCTGAATCCAGCTAGCAGAAATTGCAGTCGACAGGACACTCTGAATACACCTGCTTTTACACTAATTCAGGGCACTTTGCCTTCATAATATCAGCATCCCCTCAGAAGCAGAGATTAGGTTTCAACCAGCTCCATTTACAACCCCGGACTGAGCCAAGATCAGATCCGAAGAACGAGCACAAAGCACAAAGTGCACCCGTCTCCACGGACTCACAAAGGTACCTCAGGGTGTTCCAGGAATCGTAAAGATCCTCTTTCCCCCGGCGCTGTTATGCAGCATACGTTGTTCTGTTAATGTGGAAAAGCTGCAGCCACACGGACTGCACGTGCTCCTTAAGGCCAGTGCTGCAAGCCCGATACCCCAAAATTCAAGGAGCAGCGATGGAGTCCTGTTAATCTCTCACAATGCTAAGAGAGACCCACAATTCCTCACTAAGTATCACAAAGCCATGCAAATGACAGCAAACAGCGGCACCCCCTGCCAAAAGCATCTGGGCAATGCCTTTCTTTGAGACCTTAATTTCAGTTATCTTCAGGGGTTTTATTTAAGTTTGATTTTTTGACATAAAAGCAGCGAGCTGGGTGTGCTGGGCCACTGATGACAGGGCCCTGCTGGGCACCCTGGCTTATTCCCCTCCCTGCCAGTAGCGCTGCGCGTGTAGTAAAACCACGCGCAGGCTCAGCACTGCGCTCGCTCAGTCGCGAGGTGCTGGGAAGTGCTGGGCACTGGAGCAACGGGGTCTGGGTAGCGCACAGGTGGGCAAAGCATCCTTCAAGGCCCTGGCAGCCTCGTGGCCATCCTCATCTCGGAGGAAAGAGCTTTTCCTCTGTTGTGTGACCACAACATCTCTGCCTGGCCCCATCCCCACGGGGGTGACGCTTTCTGCAACAGCAGCTCTAGCAAGGGCACGCCATGTGTCTGCACCTTGGCCCCAGGAGATGGGTGGGAGCAAGCACAAATCACCCTGGGGTGAGCCCTTCGCACCCGGCGCTGCCCCAAAAGGAGCAGGAATCAAGGCCCAGATTCACCTCTCCAAGCTTTGGCCATCTGCAAGAGAGGCATCTCCTCCAACATTTAGCTCAGCTCAGTAGAGGAACATGGGGCTGGGAGAGGGATTGGTCTCAGTCCTGATCAGGGACTGGGCTGAAGCCAGGTGCTCGAAGAAAACCAGTCCCATTATCCCACTGCCCAGACTCGGTGCAAAGCAGGCAGGTAAAATTCACCCAGGAATGAAAGACTCCAGGCAGCAAACCCGAAATCCTGACCCTGACCACAGTGTGGCACTGCTCCAGGGGCCGCAGCCAGGAGCAGGCTCTGGAGACAGGACAAGGGTGGTAACACTGGCTGCTTTCCAGAGCTCCTGAGCATCCAGGGCAGCACAGACAAGGCACTCAGCTGTGAAGCATGCAATAGGGAAACTTTATTAATGGCCTCACGACAAGGTCTCAGATAACAAAGGCATAAAACGTCAACCAAAGATAGATACACTCCTAGGACACGGCTGAGCATGCAACACAACAATTCTGTGCAGTTTCTTTGAGTTCCTACTGCAGTAATGACCTATTTCCCCTGGCACGTTCAAGTTGAAGATGCTTTTTGGCAGGAGCAAGTAGTTATTGTAATGATGCATCAACAAAACACGCTTTTTTCTCTATCTGCAGTAAAGACACCAGATATCGCTAGGTACGCTTTGAAATACACCGTGGTAAACAGAGACTCCCAAGGATGGGGAATGTTATCTCCCCTTTTACTGTGCTGCTTATAATTTTAAGCAGCTTCATATCCCTTAAACTTTGGGCTTCTTTTAAGGAGAGGGAATGGGTGGGGGAGCTTGTTTATGAGTTACTTCGCTATAAAGAACCCGAAAGTAAATCTGTCTGCGTTGCTTTCGGCAAGACATTGGCTTCATTCAGAGGAGAATTGTTGAAATCCATTTCTGAGCCCATTTCCAAAGAAAATAAGGAGAAGCCCAAAACAGTTTCACTGTTTTCTTCTCGGTATACTTTAAGAAAACAAACCCAGGCCAAAATCTTAACAAGGGTTGGCATTTTCTGAGGACCCTAAGGGAATAAAGTCTTCCAAATCTTATTAAGAGGGAGATAATCTTCTGGTCTCTTTTGCAAAACCACAGCAGAAATGCTTGCCACTCAAATGACTGTTTTGCCCTTCAAAGGGTGAAATCCAGCCCTGAGCAGGGGGTACCAAGCACACAAGTAACAAAAGCGTTTTACCGCCTGCTTCACTGGATAAATTTCACCCTACAGGCTTGAACCTGCTCTCAGTGGAATGGTTCCCACTGAGTTCAACAGTGCAGGATCAAGCCTTAGGCGTGATGTGGCAGGGTCAGGTACTCTAGTATGTCTTATTCCAATTCATTCATCACTGCAGAAATTTTGCGGCCAATTTATCCTATGAAAGGCAACAAAACTTTTCTTCCTATGGTTTCCCTCCTCCCGGGTAATGGGTACCACTGATCTCTGTTCCTGTAGTTACTTCCTGAAGCTTCTCCTGCTGGACGAGGTTGTGGTGACAGTGTAGGATTTGGAGACACTCCCAGAGGAGAGGCCGAGTGCCCCGCTGCCCATGCCTGCTCCCAGGCTGAGGCCTCCTCCCAGGAATCCACTTCCACCACTGGAGCTGAGCACAGCTGTGACACAGAGAGAAGCAAACCAACTGTGAGCGCCAGGGAGCTTCGAACCCGGGTTGGCACCCTCACAAAAAGGGCATTTTTAAATTGCAGCAACCAGATGAGAACTCTCTGCGATCTCCTGCAAAACACAGGGCCCAGGATACTAATCTCTTGTTACTTTAATTCTGTGTGCTAAGCCAGACGCGTGTGAGGGTTGAGCAGCCCACCTCCTCCTCCATCACTCAGTCTGGCTCAGGACCCCCTGCAGCACAGAGCGCCCCATATCAAACACATTCAGCGCATCTCTTGGTGCACCAAAGAGGCTGCGGGCAGGCGGTTCACCAGCTATCAGCGGCTATTAAGTGGATGAAAAGTAGAGCCACTGGATTAGAGCTGTAGACAGCATCTCCAAGACACCACCGCCTGTCTGATATCCAGACAAGGGGAGTACGCAATGCTTCCCAAGCTGGAGAGGCACCCTCTATCATCACTAACTTCCAATCCAGGCAATGCCTTTTCTCATTAGTACATTTTTCTCCATACACAAATGGGAGGAAAGAAAGATCAGTATTCCCCCAAGTTAAATTTCATACAGATGAGTTAGAGCTGAAGTCTGTCACGGAGCCAACAGCACTACCAACTTCTGTCTCGGGGGGGCTCCCATTTAAGAACGGGGCTAACTGGGTTGCAGAAGCTCAGGCAGGGCACTATGAGGCTCCTGCACGCTCCAGCTGGTCCCCACCAGTGCTTTCTGCAGGCATATGGCTATGTGTAACCATTATGAATTATAAAAAATCAACTCACAGATGTTGACGTTGCCAACTCCGTCACCAGCCAACCTGTTGGAGAAGAAAAACACAGAGGCAAAAAGAAAGAGGATGGGTTAGAGTCTGCATTACTCAGTGTTTCCCCAGGGCCTCTGCGCTGAGGATGAAGACAATGGCAGTGAGTTATTACCGCTGTTGTAAATAATTCAGACAAGATAAGTGTGCCATCCAGAGCTTTGTTCTGGCCCTACATTTACAAGCTCTGTTATCACCTGGGGCAGGGCTGAAAAAGCACAGAAGCTCTGTCCTAATTCCATGGGGATTTGAGCCACTTGGAAATCTTCTGCCCCAGCATCAAACATATGATGGAAAATAGCTTTTTTCTTCTTTGCTTATTTTCACCAAAAGTATCAAATTTTCCCCAGAACTTGCCGGTTTGGCTCTTGCCAAACCAACATGGGTGGCCAAAGCATTTTCAGGACCAAAATCAGTTTAAAACGGAGGTTTTTCTCTTCTGTATTTCCTTGCAGAAATTGGAATTGGGACCTCACAATGTCCCCAAGCAAAGGGGACAAACAGCTCAACCCTTCCTGACGTGAAACCCACAGGTTGCCCCCACCTGCTCTCCTCGCCCTCCAACAGCTTCCTGTAGGTCGCGATCTCGATGTCCAGGGCCAGCTTGACGTTCATGAGCTCCTGGTACTCGCGGAGCTGCCGCGCCATGTCCTGCTTCGCCTTGTAGAGAGCTGCCTCCAGCTCCTCCAGCTTTTCCCTTGCATCTTTGACAGCCAACTCACCTCGTTCCTCGGCTTCAGCAATGGCGGCCTCCAGCTTGGCACGCTGCAAGGACAGAGCAGGGTACGTCAGTGGGCATCTCACCTCCCTGGTGGAGGACATTACTGCCCGTGGTCTTCTGACATCTACTGACCAGACCATCCCTGTGTATCTGCAGAACCCTGGAGCCATCTGCTCAACTTAGATCCCTAGAAGTTCATTTTTTGGGCACTGGATGGAGATCGGCCTGCAAAGGAAGCTTACCTCATAGCAAGATATATTCTTCAAAAATCCCAGACCCTATGTCTCTCCACTGGTTACATTTTCAGAAGACTTTCTTCGGGTGATCCTCAGCTTCTCAGCCCACCCACACCGTACGCAACAGCACAACACTTAGGGTTAATGCAAACTCAGTTTTTCTCTCCTGTTATGCCCCAGAGCTCGTTCAGAGCCAGTTGGTCTCCAGCAAGCTTTGATGCGAGGCAAGTGTGGACTCGAGCAGACCTGCAGTTAACAAACAATGCAGACCTACCCCAAAAGCATCCCTGTGGGGCCACATCACGCTGGGAGTCTAACGCACCCTCAGCTGTGCCCCCTGCACCTCCAAAAAAGCCCCGTGTTTGGCAGGAAGGGCTCACAATGAACACATGTGCTTTATAGTCTCATTCATTATTCAAGGAAGCTGCACTGGGTCAGCTCTTTGCTTGTAGGTGGTTGTCATGGTTTTGAAGCCTCCCTGCCCTGAAACCAAATAAACACAAACGGATGAATCACAATGGCTTATCTCCAGCTTTGTGCACCCTGGTTACTCACAGAGAGTTTTCAGCTGAACAGGGTCTGAACTACCCATTGGTCTGGCTTTCACCAGCCATTTGATAAAAGCGATAACAGCCCCTGGAGAAAGCAAACAACCCCCGTGCAGCTGAAAAATTATTTTATGTGCCCAAACATGGTGCTCCCTTCTGCAAAAAGGGAGTGGACAAAGATCCCAGAAGCAAGAAGGTACAAGGAATGTGTGTGGCTGGGAGGGAGGCTACACGCAGCCTTGCCTTTTGGAAACCTTTGCATCGCTCCCCTCCTGGGCTCCCAGGTCGCTGGCGGACCTGTTCTCACCTAGAGTTCAGCTGCCTCTCAGCGTAACACGGTTTCTCCCTCCAGCAGAACTGGAGCTTTTGAGGTGAGCATTGCAGCCGCCCCCAAAGCACTTCTACAGATGTTGTGTAACACCCAGACGCCTGGCATGCTTGCTGCTGCTAAATCCACTGCTCTGCAGCAGGAGGAGGAGGGCAGCAACTCACCTGCGCCTTTGCGTTTTCGATTTCACTCTGCAGCCTCTGGATCACACGGTTTATCTCTGAGATCTCATTCTTCACGTTGCGCAGGTCATCTCCGTGTTTCCCGGCAGTGACCTGCAGCGCCTCATACTGTGACACAAAACAGTGTAATAGAAAAGGATGGAGTCAGGCCGGCGGTCAATCAGCCAGCTAAAATCTCTCCCCCTCACGACACACAGAATACATTTACTAACAGAAACTGTGACTGCCTTGATCTCTCCCATAACTCACCTTGCTCTGGTACCAGGACTCAGCCTCCGCCCGGCTCTTGTTGGCAATATCCTCATACTGGGCTTTGACCTCTGCAATGATGCTGTCCAGGTCCAGGTTTCGGTTGTTATCCATAGACAGCACCACAGAGGTGTCAGAGATCTGGGCCTGCAGCTCCTGAAGTTCCTGCCAGTTGCATTAAAAACACCACCATTAATCACTGACTTTTAAAGGCCTCTCTTTTGGAAGCCAATTAAAGACAGCATCTGAGAAGAAAAGGGAAAGGGAGGAAGATAAAAAGAATTCAATCAAAACATTCATTAATTAGAAGGAAAACAGCTGAATCACATCAACCTTGCAGAGCACAAAGTAACAAAGGACAGCAGAAATGGAGCGACTTCTTATCACCCACATTTTGACAGCAAGGTCAGTTTACCCCACTCCTGAGATAAGAACCCAGTCCAAGAAGCTTGAGCAACAGCTTCACAACAAAGTGAAGACCAAATCCCACCACCTCACCCAACGATGCAACATGCCCGGTTCAGTCAAACTCTTATCTTGCAAATAATGGGTAAGATAAAGGCATCTGCGACACGGAGCTTTCTGTTCTTTCTCTCACACGGCACACAAACACACAAGCACACACAGGCACACACCAGCACCACAGCACTGGCTATAATACGCTAGTTTTCCTTGTTTTCACACTAACAGCATGAAAAAAACATGCTTGTAATAAATCCATCTCACATCCCAGAGAGGGAGGAATCACTGTGGCAGTTCACAGGATGTGCACTTTACTTTCAGGCTTATTTCTGCTTATGCAAGGGAAGACTTCATGTCCCCATCGCCCTTTGTGTCTCTAGAAAGCAGCACGTTCATTTTCTCAGTCACCATTCGCTGTTCTTCACCCACTGATGGTGCTACGCTGCAGCAGCCACAGGAAGCAGAAAGGACCTTACCGCTTCGTAGAGAGACCTCAGGAAGTTAATCTCATCCGTCAGCGCATCCACCTTGGCCTCCAGCTCCACTTTGTTCATGTAGGCGGCATCCACGTCCTAAAGAAGAGTGATAATCCATTGAGCTTGCCATAGCTTTACCTGGAGTGCTGTGTGCAGTTCTGGTCCCCGCTGTACAAAAAGGATGTGGCCAGGCTGGAAGGGGCCCAGAGAGGGGCCACCAGGATGATCACAGGACTGGGCAGCTGCCGTACAAGGATAGGCTGGGAGAGCTGGGTTTGTTCAGCCTTGGGAAAAGGAGGCTCAGAGGGGATCTCATCCCCACGTACCAGCACTTAAGGGGCAGCGACAGAGAAGATGGAGACTCCCTTTTTCACACGGAGTCCCATGGAGAGGACAAGGGGGATGGACACAAGTTGCCCTTGGGGAGATGCCGACTGGACGTGAGAGGGAAGTGTTTCACAGTGAGGACAGTCACCATTGGAGTAATCTCCCCAGGGAAGAGGTCGACCCGGCCTCGTTGGACACCTTCAAGAGTTGTCTGGACAGGGTGCTGGGCCATCTTGTCTAGCCTGTGCTCTTCCTAGAGAGGTTGGGCTAGATGATCCCTGAGGTCCCTTCCCACCTGGGATTCCGTGATTCTGTGATTCTGTGACTAAGACACCCAGCCTTTGATGGCTTCTCAAAAGCAGCCATGAGCCCATCAGGTTCCCCAAGCTGGCTGCTCTCCATGTCCGTGTGCCCAATGACCCACCATGTCCTAAAAACTATCTACCAAGGTACTAAATATTGCTGGTGTGCAGGATCCCATAGGTTTTGTAGGGTCCCCTGGACCTGTGTTTGCAAGTCCACTGTCAGTTTGGACAGTCAGGGGAGGCCTTAGGAAAGATATAGCCATAATCTATGATACCCATGAGACCTGCACGCCTTCCCAGCTTCCTACAGAGCCTTCAGTGCCTACACTGAGGCAGCCTCCAGCCCAAAACGGGAGCTGTAATTCTTCACCTGCAGGTCTCTAAGCACAGCAAAACCAGTGGAGGGGCAAAAGGGGGAGAAGCGCTGCAACCCAATACGATCAGTACCCTTGGCACGCACCTTCTTCAGCACCACAAAGTCGTTCTCTGCTGCTGTACGCCTGTTGATTTCATCTTCGTATCTGCCAGAAAAAAAGGGATTGGTATGAAGTTAGGGCCTGGGTAAAAGGAAAAAATGTCACAGTGAAGGGTTACCCCGATTCCCTTCTCTCTCCCTCCATTTCGCTCTCTGTAAACCACCTTGGCAAAGCCTATGACTTCCCCAAAGCAAGGCAGGCTTTGCACAAGAGATACCAGCCGTATGCCACAGTTCCAGGGTACTCTTTGGATGAGCTGATGCCTGAAAGCTGTTCTGCTCCTCACCGCCGTGCCCGCTAACCAAGAGAGCATTTCTCACCCGTGCTTTCCCACATTCATCAAAATTCACTGCACTTAAAAAGATTTCTGCTGCTTATCCTCAGTCACAGACAGCTGCGGGAGCCTGAGGCTCTCAGCTTTTTCACGTGCCCCTTGAGAGAGCAAATACAAATGCAGAAGAGTTGCAAGCAGGTTCAACAAATTCCTCTGTCCTGATCAAAGCACCTGCTAATGCTGCTTTCGCTGTGCACTTCCTCATTGCAGACATTTGCGGACATTTCGCAGGTGTCAATCACATGCCACTGCCCTGGGAAGAGCTGAGTATAATTATTCTCATTCTGCACGAAGCGGCTATGCTCCGAAGTCACATAAACTTCTAATATTGGCTACCTCCCATCCTTAGGTGTACACCTGCAGATGTAACGAGCTAGATCGTCAGCAGGTAAAAATCATGCTCCATTGACTTTATGGGAGCTCACTGATTCGTACCACCTGCAGGCCTGGATCTCAGAGCCCGCCGTACGCCATTCTACGTAAGCCAACCTGCTGAAACAAACTGCAGGCGTCTCCTATACGAATCCTGGAAGTCACCCGAGGCACAGAGCAAGGAACCACTTTCTCTGGCTGTTTCAGAATTGCTGTTGCCAAAGTTAGAACACTGTTCTGTCTATTTACACGGTCCCTGCATGGCTGGCGCTGTAATCTGCCTTCCAAAGCGTGAGCTACTTCACTTTGAAGAGCCTTCATGCACCACCCTTTCTGCTCCGCACTGGAAGCTTGCCCATCCACACTGGCATAAATGGACGTTGTCCCTTTTGAGGTCAACGTCTGCATCCATTGCTACTGCAGAATATCTGACCTGGAAATTAGGTGATTGCGCCGCGTACGCATGGCCTGCAGCGCAGAATGGATAATCGGAGATAGGTAAAAAGACTGAATTATTCTAGAACAGTTTGTCAAATTCCTTCTTTCCCGGCAGGAGCTCCACCCAGCTGGTCACCGAACTGACAAATCGTTCAATACTCTCCACGAACTCCCAAGGCGCGTCGGGAAGCCCAGGGCACCACCGCGCCGTGGCGTGCTCTGCACCACGCCACATGCACAGCGTGAACAGCCTGCTCCGTACTCCCTGGCTGGCTTTGAACCACGCCCTTAGTCAATGCAGTTACTGAATAAGGGACTGAATCTCATCCCCTGGAGCCTTGTGCGTATAAATCTCCTCCCCACCGCAAATGTAAACTGAGAATGGCTGTGTAAATTGGGCATATGAAAAAGAGGCAACAGACACATAAAGAGCCTGTCATGTTTTAGGTATTCTACTGAGAAGATGAGATTTTCTTCATACAAATGGGGAGAAGCAGGTTCTGAACTCCAGTTACTACATCCTCCCTGCCTCTGCTGCACCAGAATCTTAGGCTCCTAATTCCTGCTTCCCTTCTCCAAGCACATATAGGGTTTGGATTTACGTGGAGCTGGAGGAATAACTATGCACCTTGCATTCATGCAACACGCAACTAAAGTCAGGGCGATATTTCCTTTGCCTTGTGGAGATATAGAGTATAAATGTGGATGAGCAGAGAGTAGAAATAACTGAGCAGGGCTGGGGGAAACATCAGTACCATGCACCTTCTTGGGAATCACGGGCTATTGACTTTCCCTAAACACACCCCAGGAATTATCAGATCTGTTTGTTTTCAGTTCCTGCTTGGTCCAGTTTGCCAGCTCCCTCTTTATTTTATTTATTTATTTATTAAAGGCTTTCCCCTGTACAGCTGGGTTGGGCACAGACTGGGACAAAGGCTACTTTCTTCATGGGCCTCCTCCCAGGCGACACAATTTGGACTGAAAAGTTGCTTAAAAACTGCAGATGACCCGCTCCATTACCCACCCGCAGAAGAAGCAGCAGCTCACCCGCTGCCTGCCAGCCTGCTGAGCTCCCACAGGGTTCCTACGGACCTCAGCGGGCACCTCCAACCCAAAGTACGACGCCATCCCTGAGGAGGCCCCAAAGCAAAGCCAAGAGGATGGAGCCACTGAAGACCATGTGGGAAACGAGGTGCCAGGAGCAATGAGCGACTGATGTAAGATGAATCCAGGCAGCTTCCCTGGACTAGACACGTAACTCAGGGCTGGAAAAAAATCTCCCTCCCTAGCAGAAAACATGGGGACATCTCTGCCAATCTACTGACCGACCTGCCAGCTCAACTACACCGTTAGATGGGAAGATTATACGTTACTTGGTCTTGAAATCCTCAACAAGATCCTGCATGTTCTTCAGTTCGCCCTCCAAACGGTCTTTGTCATTCAACAACCCATCCAGCTGACGTCGCAGGTTACTGATGTATGCCTCAAACATGGGAGCAATGTTGCTCCGGGCAGTCTTCTGGTCCTGGAGGAGGCTCCATTTGGTCTCCAGCATTTTGTTTTGCTGCTCCAGGAATCGGACCTGGAAAGCGACCAAGGGGTCATTTGTGAAAGTGGGAGGAAGGGGGGGGTTGACACTACAGAGTTCGGATCCTGTGGGCAGGACAGGCTGCAGAAGGTATCTGAAGAATTTAGATTGCTCGTAGGAAGCACTTAAACTCTGGACGGTGATAAAGATGAGGAGGGAGCACTGCTACTCTGGGGCTTGGCTTATGACTTTAAGGCTTTGTATGAATTAAAGATAAGCAGATTCTGTTTGCCTGACACTTGACAGAGGCCATCCACAGACCTCTAAATCAGCCAATTATTCAAACTCCAGGTCTGGATTCCTTGCATCCTGAGGATGCCAGAGCTGAAGTTTACACAGGACATAGGATTAATTAGTGCAAGACAGTAAAGCAACAGAGGTACAAGGCAGTGCAAACACAGCAAGCTCTGACTTAAGCCATGATCTGTTCTACTGGGACGATTTCTCTCCAAAAGGCCCCCTCCTCCCTGAATTTGGTGGTGGTTTGGTTGGGTGCAGATTTGAGCTTTAAAGCCTGCACGCACATTATGGGCAATACCGGCTAAATAAACAGGGTACAAAGCTGGCCTAAGCAGGGCAAAACCCTTTACTGATGGCAGTGCAAGCAGGGCTTTAATAAGAGTTATTAGATTGCAAGTAGGCAAATCACACTGCGCCCTTGGGGACCTGATCCTGAGCCCACTGTGAATCCCCCACCAGGTTAAGCGAGCTTTGGGTGAGACCTGCTTTTAAGCAGTGTCCATCAAGCTATCAGTTTTTGCAACACCTCACCTTGTCGATGAAGGAGGCGAATCTGTTGTTGAGTGTCTTGATTTGTTCCTTCTCCTCCTTGCGCACCTGCTGGATATTGGGGTCAATCTCCAGATTCAGGGGCGTCAGGAGGCTCTGGTTGATGGTGACCTCCTGAATGCTCCCGGGGTTTAGTGCCCCACCGAATCCCATGCCTCCAGAGCTGTATCCAGAGCGAACGCTGTAGGAGCTGGAGATCCGCTTGTTGGCAGAGCCGAGGTTGTAGAGGCTGGAGCTGCCAAAGCCACCTGCCCTGCCTAAGCCGGCACCCCCTCCTAGTCCACGGGTCGAGGAGACGGTGCTGACCCGCACTTGGCTGATCGCTGGGACGGCTGCAGAGCGAGAGCTGAAACTCAAAGACCGGGACATGGCTGCTCTGAGGATGTTTTCAGTACCCCTGACCCTTCAAAAGCTCAGGGAAGCTGTGCTGGAGACCAGGGAAGTGAGAGCACTCTCCTGACTGCTTCTCCTTTTATCTGGGCTTGGCCCAAGGGCAAAAGAGGGATCATTTTACTGCCTTGAGAGCTGGGTGTGTCTAGCTGCCGTCCCACTCTCCCTCAACCTGCTCAGCTCGAGCCAGGCAAGGGAAGGGCCAGGAAAGGGACACGACATACCTGGCACTCTGTCCCTGTGCTCAGACCTGGCTTTGTTCTGCACCTCCCTTTGCCTCTGCCACATGTGCAGCCAAGAGCCATGAAGCACAGGCTCTTCTGGGATCCCTTGGGAGCGAGTTTTAACAGGTCAGATCCGATCCCCATTTTTTCAGGGCTTCTCCATTCCTCTCTGCTTGCCTAAATGGAGGTTGAAACGAGAAGAGGGGGAATATGCATTAACTATCTCAAAGCAGGTAGCTCCCCTGTGCAACAGCAGAAAGGAGTTAAGGGGCCTCAACTTAGCGCCAGGTCCAGCCTGATTTAATATAAACCAAAGCCAGCTGTGGCCTTGGACACACACACAGCACTCTGCCAGCAGCAGCCAGCGAGCCTGTGCCGTGCAGAGGAAAGCAGAAGAGGGATGCCGCAGCTATTCCTCAACACCATGGTTTTGCCATCTCTCTCCTGTTAGTGCTAAAATAAAGGTGGTTTATGTGGGCTGCACCTTGCACGTGGAAATACCCAACATGCCAGTCCGCACTCAAAAGGAGACAGGACAGGTTTCTGCTTAAATTTCTGGGCTTCTACGCAGCAGAGGCAGAAGCAAAAATTAGTTTTAAGGGCTTTCTGCATTTCAAATAGTCTTGAAGGGACAGATGTCTTTACTATCAGGTTGTAAATACTCCATGAGATTTCAAAGCCCAGCCTGAATATGTGACCTTTCAGTTCTTCCCCACATCAGGACAGCAATATAGCATTGCCCACCCTTTCTGGCCACAGCCTATTAAAAATATGCACTTCCTTCTCTGCAGGAAGAATACAAGTTGGCTGGAGATCCCAGCTACTAAAAGGAAATTCTCGGTTTGAAAGAGGGAGAGGGGGGAGATCGAGCCAGAGACGCGAGGCAAGATTCTTCCCTGCCCTGCAACTGGGGAAAAAAAAAAAACCCCATTGAGTTTAAAGCAAACTCAGGTGTTACGCCCACCCAGCTATACCTGACCTGACAGCTGATGCAGACAGGCTAGGGCTCATTTCATCCGTACATAGCTAGCAACTAGGCAGAAGTCTCCAGCTGTTTTACAAAGCTCCAGGTCCTTCTGAGTTCACAGAGACAGGCCACTCTCTTGCAACTCCTCCGGGTTGTCTTGAGAAGACAGATTGAATCTGAAAGTGTGATTTAGAGTCCTACAGTCAGGCAAGAATAAAGCCCACCGAAGTAAGCCCTGGCTGCTGGATTTCATCAAGTTACAGTCCAGCCTCAACTCCTTTTTATCAGCAGACGGGGTTTTTTTGCACATTGCGACACGCAAACTGGAAAGCAATTCAGACAGGTAAAATACAAGCCAGCTGTAGGATAGACTGTTATAAAGGCAAAGCTGCTCTCAGCAGCCTCGGCAGCAGGAGAAATGAGCTTCACCCTGATTTGTGCTATCAAGGGCTAGATCAATCACAAGCCATTGTCTAACCTTAATTACCGCCATCAGCACCACTGATTTTAGGTAAGGATGAGCCTGTCTCCCATTCAAAGTCCAAGCTTTCTTTTCTGTACCATTAGCAACGCAGCCAAGGCAGGAGAGACTCAGGAAAGCCCCATTTACCTTGCTGCTATACGCTCTCAGCTCCCAGCGCTGCAGCTAGCCAGTTTAGAACCCCTTATTACAAGCCACCCTGCAAGTGACTGCTCCCTGTTTAAACCCAGTTTCAAGTAACTTTAAGTCAGAGCAAGATCCGGCAATCCAGAGATATCACCAGAGTTTGCTTGTGTTGCTGGGATGCCATGGTAGCACCGCATAGTTTCAATACTTCCAAGGCCATGTGAATGACCCCCAGGGATTCAGGTTTGGTAACACAGGAGATGCTGTATTCACTGATTAAACACCCTCTTGGGGAACCAAATGCTTTGACACCACGACTGCTGTGCTTGGCCTTACAACAAGCCAGCTCAGTTCCTGCACACACGGGAACAGCCCCACCACTGTGCACCGACGCTCACAAAGCCGACGGAAGTGTCACAAGTGATAAATCCCTCCAGAAATCCTCTGGTAAATGTAGCCAGCTCTCAATTCCAGCCCAGAAAGTGCTAAACCTAAAAAAAAAAAAAAATCAAATATGGTTACGTCCTAATGGAAGAGGAATCAAACTTTGCAGGTGAGCAAAACTGCATGTTAAGAATATGTTATTATGCTGACCGATGACAACCTGTCATTTCCACATCGTCTGCTGCTATCCTGTGGGCTCTCTCTTGCTGCCCCACAGGCTATCTCTGTCGCTATCCCATGGGCTATCCCTTGCTGTGTGTTTGGATTGCAATGTTTGGATTGCAAGCTTTCTGGAGTAAGGAGTGCCCTTCGGTTTTGTGTTTGCACAGTGCTGTCCTAGTTTGTGATTACTGCTCCAAAGTGCTTCGGCAGTGAGTCATAAATTAATTAGTGTCCTAACGATAAGCAGTGCTTTGGTGGTCTCATGATTGCGGTATGGCAAGAGCACAATGGGGCGCTCATGGGGCTGTCGGAAAGACACTGTCAAGCTATTCTTCCTGCTAACATCACCCAAAAGCAATGCCAAGACAGCGGCACTTGCACCAATGCCTGCAGCCATAAAACCTCCACGCTAAAGACTCCCCCCCCCACCCCTCCATGCCACTATCACAGCTTCCCCTTTCACGATCTAAGTAGCTTCATTAACAAAAAACTCTGAGTCATCAACAATTCTGGGGAATACAGAGAGATTATAGAATCACAGAATCATCAAGTCTGGAAAAGACCTCTCGGATCATCAAGTCCAACCCCCAACCCAACACCCCCAGGCCTCCTAAACCATGTCCCCAAGGGCCACATCTGCATGGTTTTTGAACCCCCCCAGGGACGGTGACTCCCCCACCTCTGTGGGCAGCCTGTGCCAGGGCCTGACCCCTCTGGCAGGGAAGACATTTCCCCTCACATCCAACCTAAACCTCCTCTGACGCAGCCTGAGGCCGTTTCCTTTCGTCCTATCGCTTGTTCCTGGGGAGAAGAGGCTGACCCCCCACCTCGCTACAGCCCCTTTCAGGTAGTTGTAGAGAGCGAGAAGGGCTCCCCTCAGCCCCCTCTTCTCCAGGCTAAACCCCCCCAGCTCCCCCAGCCGCCCCCCAGCACACTTGTGCTCCAGACCCTGCCCCAGCCCCGCTGCCCTTCTCTGGACACGCTCCAGCCCCTCAAGGCCCTTCTTGTCCCGAGGGGCCCAAACCTGAGCCCAGCATTCGAGGTGGGGCCTCCCCAGGGCCGAGCACAGGGGCCCCATCCCTGCCCGGCTCCTGCTGGCCACCCCAGTGCTGACACAAGCCCGGGGGCTGGTGGCCTCCTTGGCCACCTGGGCACTGCTGGCTCATTCCCAGCCGGCTGTCAGCCAGCACCCCCAGGGCCTTCTCCGCCAGGCACTTTCCAGCCCCTCTGCCCCAGGCCTGGAGCACTGCCTGGGGTTGGTGTGACCAAAGGGCAGGACCCGGCATATTGCTCTAGAGGGAACTTGTTTTCTTACTGTCCCACATGCAGGCGCTGTGTGTCAACAATCTGATGAATAAATGAGCTGTTTCATGATAAGGTGGCTATCTATCACAAAGTTTTATTGATTTGTTTAGTCCTATTTCCTGTGTCCCTCAGACTATAAAGCTCAATATAATGATGCAGCTCTTCAGCCTAGTATCTAAACGACAGGAAAGCAGCTTTCAGAAATGTGTGTGCTGGCTGATCGGAAGGATTTCTTTGTTCCAAAGGTTGGTACCTTGGTACAGTACAGTGCCTTGCAGTAGGAACCCTCCTGTAACTCAGAGCCTTACATCTAATTTGAAGTTGTTTAATTGATGTCTTTAGTTTTCTGCCACTGCCCACTCCAAAGCACTCAAACACCTCTCTTGAACCTGGTATGATTCCCCTTTTAATGTTAAGTCACCACTTATGTTGGTGGCTTATGTTGGATTAACTGAATGAGCTGAAATCCTCACATCTTTCATAAACAGGTGGCTTTTCTGGGGACCTTGAGTCACTTCCGTGGCCTCCTCCTGCTCCAGTGCCCTTGGCACACCAGTTGGTATTGTTTGTGCTGCAACTTCATGCAGTTTTACACATGAAAAGCGGCGTTTTGCTCTCTGCTCTTACTGCCCTGCAGCTGTAACAGCCTCAGGTCTCAGTCAGCACCTAAACTACACTGCTTCTTCCAGCTACACCTCCCCTTTTTGCAATGAAGCAGAGCAGCCTTAGTACTGAGGGGGAGACCAGCAGGAATAGCTGGAGGCAGCTTGCCTGGGGTGACAGAGCCAGCTGCTGCAGACCAGAGCCAGCCCCACGTTAATAATGATCCCAGCAAGCTCCTGTCCCTCCAGGAGCTGCATCTCACCTTTTCTCCTCCCTCTGCCTGCTCCGCTGAGTCTGCGAAGTCCCTGGCACAGCTCCTTGCTGCCCGGCCACTCCGGGGAAGCTGCCTGCTGCTGGCTGTGTAACCCACCACTGAGAAACACCTCTTCAAGCTCAGAATTGGCCATGCTTGTCCTGTTAGCTGGAACCCAGAAAGAGTATCAGTCTAAACCCAAAGGTGCTTAGATAACTGCACAAAACAACTTGCCAGCACCTCCAGGAACAACCTGGACCCCAAAGGAGTTGCTGCTGCTGGAATCTCCCCCATTCCAACATTTTCCAGCTGCTTGACACAGTGACAGAGCTCCCCCGCCCCACGGATTAAGCCCAGTGCGCCTCCTGTCCCGTTTGCAGAAGGAACATTTCCCCCCCAAGGCTGCGGCCGCAGCAATGGGAACGTCTGCACATTGCCATGAGCTCCAGCACAAGCAAACACAGCCCGTGCTGACGGCCTGCCGGGATCCTCCAGGGGGACACAGCACGTGGCGCGGCACCCGCTCATCGGAAAAGCTCTCTGTGCCTGACGTGCGGTGGAGGCATTCAAGCTAGGGATTTTCCACCCCCTGCAGCCTGTTTTACATGCACCTACAGCTGTTTTCTTTCCCCTCTCCCCCAAATTACAAGATCTTATGATTACAAGAAATCATGAAGGAATAACTATAAATATAGTTATAATTATGTATAATTGTAATTACATGGGTAGTTTTTACATGAAAGTTGAAAGTCACTCCCACAGCTAAAGCCTTAAGGAAAACAAACAAACAAACTAAAACACTGCAATTCTCAGAGCAGACGTGAAATTGGCAGCCCTGGTAACACCAGGCTTAGTTTTTCTGGAAAAGACACGTCTCAGAAAAGAATGGAAAATCCATGTTCTGTCCCCACAAAAATCACACGCGACTTTTAAGCCCAACCCATTGAATCTGTTGCTCTGTTCAAGTCCCTAACAGCTGATGTGATCTAACCCCTGCGGATACTCACGCAGTACAGAGCAGGCAAGCCAGGTGAGATCAGCCTCCATCTATCTTGAGCCAGCAATACCCGCCGGCCAGCCCCAAAATACAGGGCAATTATAAAGTGATCCTTCCTCCGGCCATATTTCTCCAGCCTCCAGCCATCAGCTGTTTAACCCTTCCCAAGTCGGAGGCTGCACCCTGACCAGCACGTTTAACCGCTGCTGATGGTCCTCTCTCCCCATCATTAGTCCACCCCTTGGTTAAACTCATCCCTGCTTGCTACAGCCTGCGGCAATGAGATCACACGTGGCGTGAGATCTTCCTGTGTTTTAATTAACTCAACTGCAAACTAACCTGCCCCATTCGGAACAAATGGAAACCGTGAGGTCACTTCACTGCAGCCAAGGGAGCACCGGCGGTTTACAGGAGCTGAAATAAAGCTAGTGCAACAGTACTCAGCATTATTACAGGAGTGTGTGGGAGTGATGGAGTACGCAGCATTATTAGAGGAGTCTGTGGGGCCAATTTATGCCTAGGTTAAAGGACAATGCCACCCCGTGAATGAGGCAAGAAAGGAGAGAAGCAACCTAGCACAGTCATCAACAAGAAATGCTCTTATCAAAGCTGTGTCTCATCTGACAGCCTGGGCAGAGTCAAGGGCACGATGATACTTCACACCAACTGATACTTCATCTCCAAGTTTAAGGACTACAGTCTTACTTCCCCCAGAATACTAAGCATCCAAGAGGGCAGCCATCCTAATTCACCCGAGTTTGTACAGCCCTTGGCACAACGTAATTGTGGACAACGACAGGGTTTCTTAACAACCACAACGCAAATATCCATCTTCACCCTGGTGACTACACGGGAACAAAGCTGCTCCCTAATCTCTGGCTCCGCTTATGAATTCCAAGACCTTTTGCAAAATCAAAGCTGTCCAAACGGATCTGTTGCCCAATAAATGCTCCTAAGGAAGAAAAATAACTAAGAAAAACACCAAACTGTATGCGGTGTTTTAGAGAGAAACTGTCCTGCAGGCAGGAAGTATGTGGGAGAGGCTGGAGTGAAAAACCTGTATCACCTCCCACCACTCCCACGCACGGAGTGACGCGTTACCGAATACATGGCTGCAAATATTCATTTGAATCTTCAGGCCATCAGACTACAAAAACTCCATCAGATTCAGCATAACTGTCCTCCTGCTGCAGAGGGTGGCTTGTACCAGCCAGGGTTTCCAGAGACAGTTTCTCCTGGATAAGCGCCGGGGACGTCCACAGCAGGGGTGTTTTCCATGTGGAACTGCATGAATTTAACGCATTCAATGGGTAAAAATGGGAGTTTGCAGGATCGACCCAAAACAGCTCAACCTGTGAACACACAAACAATTCTGTGAAAGGCAGAGAAGCAGAAAAGCAAAGGCAGAGGGGCTAAAGCAAAGAGGTGTAGGACCTCCTAGATAAGTCACCATCAGAAGAAAAGGGCAAAAAAAACCCAGACAATTTGTTACAAGTATTTTATTACGGCTATAATCACCAAGCTGAGATGGTTATCTCTGCTTACAGAGGGGCCAATTCAATTCTCAAGGAGACAAAGGGTTTTTTTCCTACAATTGCAAAGACAGGAAATACAGAAACAAGGAGAATCGTGCTCCCAAGATCTGGGCTTTGGTACTTCCCACCTGCCCGCTGTCACACCAGCCAGGTATTTTACCTCAGCATTTCTACTTCAGCCAGCAAGACACGCTGCTCCAGCACCCAGCTTTTATCCCAAATATGACAGAGTTGGAAGCTTCCAAATGAAAGCAGAACCCTCTTTTCCTCTGGTCTTCTCCCAGTTTGGGACTTGGTATCAGGTTTTAAAGCATGAGCAAAGGGCAAGATTGCAGCCACAGACCTGCTGCGGAGCCAAGGGAGGCCCGGGTGCTGATGGCAGCAGAGGGTGTGGTAGGTCTGTGTCAGGCACCATCATAATCAATACGTTCAGTTATGACAATTGTAATTATAATTATCTTACACCTCCCCACATTGCCTATGATGTGAATGATTCTTTCCAGGTCTGTGGGAGGGGAGGGAAGATCCGGTCCAGGAGTACATGGAGCTGGGGCTACCCATGGCCATGCCTGCTGCTCAGAGAAACCTCCTCCAGCCCCAGCACCCAACAGCCTCCTCCCTACACCTGCCAGCACCCAACAGCCTCCTCCCTACACCCACCAGCACCCAACAGCTTCCTCCCTACACCCACCGGCACCCCAAAGCCACCTCCAGCCATCAGCTCCGCTTGCAGCACACTTCCACGTTACATGAGGACAGCGTGGGAGAAGAGAGGCTCGGCAGGAAAAGGAGAAGAAGAAAAATAGTGCCAAAAGTGAGAACAGCTCTTCCTGCGTCCCTACACAGCCCCTCGGTGCAGGGGAAGAGCTTCACCTGGTATGAAAAAAGGCATAAGGGCCCTTCAAGGGAGGCCCGAGCTTCCAGTTCACCGTGTTCACCAGGCATGCACCAGGCATGAATCAGTCGTGCAGAATTTGACCCCAGGAGTTAAAAATCAGGATGAATGAGATCTGGTACCAGATTTAAGAGGGATTACAAACTCACTCCTGGGCTTAGTGCCGGCGTGGCCCCGACACACGCGCACACGTGGGGTTGCACGGGGCCGTCGCACGGGTACATGCAGCCCAGCCATGCCACGTCATCACCGTTCTCGCAAAGCCAAGACAGCGAAGCAAGCGGGCGATTCCTCCCTCTGCCTCAAGGTGCTGACTTGGGCCCGTGCCTGCGCCGCGTGCACGCTATGAACCTGCTGAGCTACGCTACAGGGCACACCGTTCGCTGCCAAAGTTTCCCTTGCAGACGCGTCGGGACAGCAAGCAGCTCCCAACCGCATGCTGTGCTGCCAAGAGGAGGCTCCAGGAGTTAACCAGCCCCCGGGGGTAAGCCAGCACCAAAACCACGCACGCAGCAACTGCCCCTTTGCAGTAATTCAAGCATTGACCAAGAGCGCAGCGGGCCGTGCCCTGCACCGCTCTGCCCGTGCTGCGGAAGGGCTGGGTTGCATTGTCTGGGAAGTACGCAGCGCGACAAAGCGCCGCAGGAAGGCTGCGGTGAGGCGTGGGCATGGCCAAACGCCCACTTTGCATCTATTCCAGAAAGGTGTTGGTGGCGCAAGGCGAAAAGTGGGAGGCTGAGATCTAGTTCATGTAAGGGGCTGGGAAAAAATATGAACTCAGACCTTTTGCCTGATGATTCGGGCGTGTGGCCTCCGAAAGGCACCCACACGAGGCAGCCACAAGTGAGGGGGCATAGAGGCACTGGTTCTCCAGCAAAAGGAGCTCCCACCCTGATCCCTTGTGGGATCCCACAGCAAATTGTCCCTCAGTTTGTCCTAACGCAGCTCCCGCATCAAGCGGTGCCACCGTCCCCTTCCCCCATTCCCGCCCTCACCATGGCCCTGCTCCCAACTTGTGGCTCCCACCTGACAACAAATGCAGGAGCCCAAATCCCTGCCCTCAATGAGAAATAGGACAAAGACATCTCACTTATGTGCCATCCCTTAAATTTCTGGGCTTGCTCCCGCTACACTAATTTCAGGAGAGAAGCTGCTGCAGGCTGGGATTGCTCTGATCAGCCACCAACCTCCACCTTGGGACAAAACGATCTGTTTCTGCAATTCCCAATGCAAACGTCCACCTTCTAACTACCACTTTGATGTCTTAAGTCTTTTTTTCCCCAAAAAATGATCCCAGTATATTTTAGCCTTGGAACCTGCATGTTGCAAAACAGGTAGATGGCCTCATAAATATCCATGTAACCTCATTAAGAGTTAAAGGTACACACTGAAACACAATACATCATTATTTATGCTGCAAACCATGTGAGAATGACACACAATGCAGAAACAAAATGCCTAATTAAAAGTGACACAAGAGCTCAGAGCCAGATTGTAATCAGAGTGGTGGATACTGGGTGCTGTCTAAAAGGAATGAAGTCATTTGCTCAAGTGTGGATTGAGAAACACTAAGCAGTAAATCCTCACATTGTGTCTCATTTATGCTCTTTTCATAAGCAGGGACACTGAGAAAGGAGAAGCCGTTTGCCAGAGTAACAGGGCTGGTTATTAGAAAGGGAACTGGCAATCCTTGGGCTCAAAGAGTGGTTGACTCGAGGACAAGTGGGGATGATGGACAGCCGAGAACACACCGAGATTCATCGCCTTTGAGACAGCCTTCAACTCAGAAGATAGCGCAGCGGTTTCCAAGATGAAGCAGAGTCCCTTTCTTTGGGAGATGACACGATGCGGTTGCCCGGAGGAGATCTAGTGCCCAGCAGCTGCTTCCCCAGCCCTAGGCACGGACGGTATCACTCAGCCTCTTTGTACAGCGGGAAGGGAAGAGCCTGCAGCACCCCAGCAGAAACAAGTGATGTCACCACCACTTAATTAGTCCTACTTATTTTTTTTTCAATACCTGAAATTTCCTGGAAACTACGTGAGCAAAGCGCAGCAGATCGGTTGGGAGTATGAAGCAGATGTGGGCACGTCCCATCCTGCCTTCCAAAGCCTTCTATAAATTCTTTGCAAGTGACGTCTATTTTGGGGGAAGTGATTTAGACAGCAGAATTTTAGCTACTCACTGTTTCACCCAGAAATCAAAGAGGAAGGAGGGAAGGAGGCTGGCAGGAGGCAGGGGATGCGGAAAGCTCTGGGCAGGCACATAAAGGAACGAAAGGAGGAGGTGAGAATGGAAACGTGACACTAGAAGGGCGGTTGGGCAAGGAAAGCAGGAGTAAGTGAGAGAGAAGGAAAGAGCAGGGATGGAGCGGAGCTCGGGAAGGCTGCAGAGCTACTCCCAGCCATCCTCCAAACCAGGGTCCACAAAGCCCCAGAGTCTGGGGTGAAATTCTCCTGTCCCCAGCCACCGTGTTCCGATCCCAGCACGGGCAGGGCGGTGACAGAGCTTCCCTCAGTGCCCATCCGTGTCCCCCAGGGTTGGGTCGGGTCAGACAAGGAGAGCAACGGCAAACCACATGCGTGCCCAAATTAGCATGCAGCCCTGTGGTCACTGGCGTGTCCCTGGCTCTCCTACCACAGCCCAGGTCCTGGCACACCTCCAGTCCAGCCCAGCACCTTCCCTTCTCCACCGGGCACTGCAGAGATGGGCTAAGAAACAGAGCTGAACTAAGACGTCTCTGCAAAGCCCCTCACCACAAACCCAGCTCTGGGCAGCACTGCTGGCCCGTGACCCCGTTTAATCAACCTACCTCCAGCCTGTGCCACAGAGCAGGTAAATGCCTCTCCTGTCACCAGAGGAGGGCCAGCAGCCAAATTTAACAAATGCAAACCAAACATTTAACAAAATAGGCCCTCTTCTTAATTTTTTTTAAACCTGAAGTGAACTTGGTGGACTGAACTGGACTCTCTGGAACCAGGAACCTGCAGCTGCTCTGCCTTGTCCTACCTGTGCCCACAGTATCAGCCATTCCCCTGCAATGTGTCATTTGGCTTAACATGCACAGTTCCCACTCCAGACGCTCCTCGCGTGCCTGATGAGGCTTAAATAAGTCCTGCTGACCCACTCATTACCTCCGCGGCTCTCTGCAGCCCTCAGCCCTGTCTCTGTCTTGCTTAACCTTAATCATTGGGATTCCTTGGGACAAATGCTGATTCGTTGTTTATGCTTCATACATTACCCATACATAATAAACAGCAATTACTTATGGAACCTTGATAAATATATTATTCTACTATGCGTATACATATTGAGCCAATAACCCTAAAATGTGATTTTCCAGATGGCTGGGATAAATCTCCACATGTCAAGGGAAGGATGAGAAGAGTCTCTAGGTTTATCTGCAAAGGTTTAAGCACCCCGAAGCCACCCTGTGATGGTTTCAGTCACCCTGCGCCCAACCCCAAACCTCAACCTACCAAACAACCATGCTGCAAACTCAAAGCAAGATGTTGTCTTGCTCCAGACGTATCCGGAGTGGGAGATCCTGGAACCATTCAGCATCTTTGGATGGTGATGACTCCATCCAAATGGATCTGGGGACAAGCTAGACCAGGCTGCAAGGACACAAGCAGCAACACTATGGGAGTAGGAGGACACAGCAGTCTAGCTGGAGGTGACTGGACCTTCTCCACCTTGTTACCACCTTCCTCTTGTCCTCATCCTTTTTTAGCTTGTTTTGCTGTGTGGCCAAGCAGACCAGCGCCAAATCTTAAAGCCCGATTTTTGGAGACCAGCCCATTCCAAATTGAACCAAATACCTGGCCAAGGAGGAGCACCGAGAAGATCGGCAGGAAGGGAAGAAACACCCTGACTAACAACTGCCTCTCCCACAGGGCAGGGAAGACAGCAAGGGAGAGAAACATGCAGCAAGGCTTTGGCTGTCACTGTGTAACGCAGCCCTCCTCTCTCCGTCCTTGAAAAGGCAGCATGGGGTGACAGGTTTCTGTGCTGCTAAGTGCGCCTACGATGCCCAAGAGCAGTATCATTTCAGCGTCAGGCCGTTGGGCATTGCCATGGAGCAATGCCCTGGCTAGACTGAAACCAGGGTCCCCCTAGGACCTGGCAGCACGAGCAGCAGTGTCTCCCCTTAATGGGGCAAGCTTGGATCCCCACCTTGCCCCTCTGCCTAGCGGGTGGGACAAGAGGGGCTTCAGCCTTGGCACCCAGAAAGGAGAGGTTAGAAAGCAGGTTAATCTTCTCCTTGCAAGCTCTTCCCATACATCCTCACGCCACCTGCCAGCAGAGATGACCACTTGCAAACACTTTCCTTAGAGGGTTGTTGCAAATTATACCCATCCTTCTGGAAGGAAGCAGGACTTTGAAAAGCCTTGCTCATCTCAGAGTAGAGCGGCCCTGATGCTCCCAGTGGAAAATGGCTTTCCACCCTGCCTTTCCCAAGCATTAAAGACAGCTTTAATCCTATGCCATCATCCTTCTGCGTCTTTATGTGGCTGAATGATTCTGCCCCCCCTCCAGCACCTAATAGAGAGGTGTAGGATATAGGACATGATGCTATACAGGAACTGGGACTCAAAAGACATGAAGCAGCATGTTACAATTAGATCTGATCCCCAGGAGAGCTTTTTGTGCCATTCTGCACTGGGAGATGCTACTTCAGCCAAACTGGATATCCTCACAGGCTGGATCCAGCATTAGGGATTTCATTTCAAGAAAAAAAAGAGGGAGGAGGGGGGGAGAGAAAGAATTGGTTCTCAGAGGAGAAAGGAGTAGGGGTCGATGCTCAGGCAGATGTGGTTGCTGATGTGATGACCAGCAGCGCTTCCTCTGCAGCAGTGCTTCCTGGGATCTTGCGAAACATAGCCGTGCACTATCCCACCTAGCTCAGTGCAGAACACTGCCACTAGTAAACTGAACTGGCCTAATTTCACCTCCATCTCCTTCCCTCAGAGGGATCATGCCTAGGGACCCATCACAACTGCCCTCCGTACCAGATGAAGCAAAAAACCTGCCAGGTGACCCCATGACCTGATGCTAATCAGGAACACTGATGTGCCTGCAACCACAAAGCCACAAACGAGCAGCCCACGATGAGATAGATAATCTCACCTCGCCTTGCAAGAGCCATGAGCTTTGTCATCTCCCAGCCATAAATTTTGTTTTAATCCTTAAAATACACCATCAGGATTAAAACGAAAAGTCCTGACAAGGATCCGTTGAGTGAGGGACTTGGTATTCAGATGGATCCTCAGGGGAAATGTTTTCCCTGGAAAGGGTGTTTTGCTAAGATGGGGATGGCATGTGAAAGCACACTGTTCTTGGCAAAATATTAAAACTATGCTTGAAGAAAAAATTAACCCTACTGGAACAGGTTGTCTTCTTCTGAAGTCTTCTTAAGACAGAAACTACTACATCATCAGATATGTTTCTTGTTGAAGCAGGTCTGTGACAGATCCAAGCTTTCTTTCACATCACTTGGCAGGGAAATTCTCAGCTTGTCTTCCAACACGGGGCAGAACCAGACTGTAAAACAGCAGCTTTCCCACAAAATGGAAATTCTTGATTTTGGCCGGAGAAGAGCATCCCGTTTCCTGAGAACACTGCAATGCAATGGGCAAAACCAGGCAGAAACGGGTGCTCTTCTGCCCTGTATTTTTCACAGAGAAACTGAGTTAAAGCAGCACAAATGCTTTCAAGAAAGCTATATCCAACATTGATTTATACCTAGGTCCAAACAGGTATTTAAGGGCGTGCCACTTCAGCGGCCTAGAATTCATTAAAAGACAGTGGTTTTTGGTGTCTCCAGTGCCAGCTTTCAAAGGGCTTTCAAGGAGTGGGAGTGTGGCCATCAAGGATGGACGTTTGATGGCACTTTTGAGATCCAAGTTGGTGCCTAGAGGTTTTGAAGGTCTCCGTAGTTGCCAGCCCAGATGACTGACTAACCTCAGGACTCTCGGTCCTCACACCAGGGGTCTCAAAACCACACCTGTTGTCCCTAAAACACTCAGAGCACCAGAAGCTTCTGTGTGGTCGAAGGAAGACAATGAGCATGTCTAATCACGATGAGCTTGAGATGTGTTTCCAAACTCCTACCCTTAGCCAACTCAGACTTTCTTTATGAATTTAAACACTCCCACAAAAAAAAAATTGGAAAATCATAATTCCTTCCTGCCGATTTTGGCTGGAAACCAGCCAGGGGCTGAACCCAGGCTCCGTGCGCCAAGCACTAGCGCAGCAGCCGCACTCAGAGCCGTCCTCCCCGATCCTGCTGCAGCCCAGCACCTTTGACTGCTTTCTTCACCATTTAAGGATGAGGAAAGCAGCCGCTCGGGGCCCAGCGAATTACCTGTGAGTGATTTGTTTTTGCTGCGAGTGCCTATGCCCTCACCACACAAACAAGCTCCTGAAGAAAGGAGGGTACAGAGAGAGGAGGGAAAAAAAAGCCAACAGGTTGATCTGGATTACATCAACGGTTACACCCTCCTCCGTTTAATGAACATAGGAGAACAGGTGCTTGTAATTCATTAGCCAACCCACGAGCTGAGGAGACAGGAATTAAGCCGACCAAACTCCTCAGTGTGCCACTACTCTTCTTCCCTTTGAGGCAGCAGCAGCAAGAAAACTCCATCTCTTTTTATTTTTTCCTCCCCCTTTCCCTTCCTTCCCCTCCCCTCGAGCTGCAGAGCCACAAGCCGAGCATGACTAACCCTTGCAAAGCCTTCACCAGTGGCTCCCTCGCCTCTTGGGAGGTGTCAGGGAAGATGAGCAGAGGAAAAGCAGCCAGCACGTCCCCGGATCGCCTGGGCCGCTGCAGCCCCAACGGGGCGGCCAGCAATGGCTATAGCTCTCTCAGCTTCCACGAAGATGGCGGATACCGATGCTCCTCTTACCCCTCCTTCTCCATCGACAGGAGACTCCTGGCCCCCCTGCACCTCGATATCAACCCCGACTTCCAAGCCATGCGGCAGCAGGAGAAAGAGGACATCAAGCTGCTCAACAACCAGTTCGTGACCCTAATTGAGAAGGTAAGGTGAGCTACTGAGGGCCAGAGCGCAGCATGGGGATGACGATGGTGGTGGGGAAGCAGACACTAACCAGTCTCTCAGGAGACTTACGAAGGCCTTCAGCTAACCTTTGCCAGGCTCTGAATATTAGGCTAATTACCCAATTAGTTATTCCTTCAGTGCTATCTGTTTTAACAAGGGTTAGCATCATCTCTAGCTGAAGCCGGGCCGCATTCGTGGTCAGCGGCACCCAGCAGCCCGTGCATCTCCTTTGCTGCGCCTGTCACCCTGTGGGTCCCTGGGGAGGACAGGCAGCTCTGCCCTCGGGGACCCTGCCCTGCCTGAGCAGCAAAGGCAGGGCCATGGAGGCACGGTGCCAGACGGAGCAGGCCTTGGCTCCCAGAGTGGACAAACAGCCATGGGCAGTGACGCCGATTAAGGCGGCAGCTCCAATTCTTCTCCAACTGCTAAAGAGAGCTGGAAATTCACCTCCATAGCAATGTGGTGGGCAAGGGAGACCCCCCCACCCACCTCTCTCCTTGGTGGTTTTTATTGTGAGGGGTTGCATGCTTAGCCAAGAAAGTGTTGCTTTCATCTCTTAAGATCCATGAGAAGGCAGAAAGTTTTCTCAAAGGAAAACAACTCATCTAGCTGAGGCAGGTTTCTGCAAAGCCCTGGTGCTCTGTAAACAGATGGTAATCTCCTAGGAGGATTGCTTCACTGCAGTCTACAATACAGGCGCTCAATGCCAAGCTACTATGGCTTGGGATTTTCTTTTTTTTTTTTTTCCTGTTGTTTTAACTCTACCTCCAAAAGGACCTGAGTTCACACTGGGAAGGAGAAGGGCAGGGCAACCATCTCCCATAGCATCTGTGTAAACTGAATAGTTGTGAACCAACCACACGTACACGTGCAAACAGGTGTGCGGCGGTACCAGGGGCTGACCCCAGCCGGAGGGACATGGCAGCCCCCACCTCTGTGCTTTTCCAAGCACAGATCTTGGCAATGTGAATCTGGAGAACCCCTGGTTTGGAAATCACCTGGGCGGGTTGTGCTGCAGGACTGGTCCTTCGACCATCCCGATCGAGAGGTAGGGGTTTGTGTTGGATGTTAGCCCTGCTCAGAAACCAGGCCTCCGCAGAAAGGATGGGGGTAGGGCAGGTGGGACAAGACCACACAGTGACCACATGTACGTGAGCCAGACCACGTGCACTAGCCTGTTCTGTACAAACAGGGATGGAAGAAGTGAGAGAGCCTCCAGGCTTCCTGAGAAACCCAACCTGGTGGCCTGCTGGTAAGTGTGCGTTACAGGGCCTGATGGACAGAAGATACAAACACCCCACTGTAGCTGGGTGGCTTTGACTTCAGTGCTAGCAGCTCCCACATTGAGCTTTGAAGGCTGTAGCTTCAAGTGGTGCATCAAGTGGCAAACTTCATCCAGCTGCTGCCTCAGGCCCTCATTCCAGAGGAAAGTAATGACACCTCCTTGTCAAAGAGAACTTGCCTTTTTAATCAGGAATTCAGATGGTCTCAAGCCTGAGCAGCTAATTCCTCAGATAATGGACCACACTAACTTTAGGAGTTTGCTGCGATCGGTTTTCCAGCAGGCTCTTCCAGATCTGCTAGTATTTATCTTCTATCCAGATATGTCCAGGTGGAAGACAAGCCATAGAGCCCCTGTTTGATGCCCTACCTTTCGTCTGTGCAGCACAGAGGTAGAGGCCTCCGAGGACCAAGCTTTGGTCACTCCTGTGTCCAGGCATGATTTTCCAGGAAATAAGGCCAGATCTGGGTGATTCTTTTACTGCAAAGGTCATGTTAAAGACTTTGCAAGGAAGAATTTCTGCAAAGAGGGACGCTGTATAAGGAGCCAAGATGTAAGCAGTTCAGCCCAGTGGATGGGTATGGTTTGGGAATAGGAAAGAAACTGAAGGGTTTGGGGGAGGGAGGGAGATCAAGAGCAGCTAAGGATTAGGAGCAAGTTCAGGAACTGAGACTGGATTTCAGGTTCAAAGATGGACTTGGAACAACAGCCAACGCATTCAATCACTTACCGTCACAGCAGCAAACAGGGAAGCTGCCTTAAGAGAGACTGGTCCCTACAGCCAATCTCACAGGTTGACCCCAGCCCCACAGAGGGATGCTCTATCACAATCCCTGAGATGTCTCAGACAGAGAGAGCAAATGGTAGCCCCGGAGGCTACTTGTGCCGCTCGCAGTGCCCCTTTCTGGCTCCGCTGCAGCATCATCCTCCGGTTCTCAGCCTCGCACGAGCACCCACATAGAGAGTGCCACGCTGCTTTTGTGCCAGGACAGAGCAGCCAGTCACAGCAGGCTGGACTACTGATGGGATGTCTACAGCCATGTGTTAAGATATTGGGAAGAACGGATTAGGTGTCTAACAGTGAGACCTGGCAGATCCCAGCACTCGCATCCCTTCTGCTGAGCACAGACTGAGCATCTGAGTGCTTTTGCTTTGCTTGGCTGCTCTCTGCTCCTGCTTCTCTCTCCCTCTTCCGACAAGAAGCATTTTGGGAAAGATGCTGTCTCTTACCACGTGCATCTGTGTAGTGGTCAGCAGCTGGGAACTCTGCCTCTTCAAGTCAAAGCTGAAGGCTACGCAGAAGGTCAAGGCCTGCACCCCACTGCTCACACCGCACAGGGCATAGTATCAACATCGAAACATCTCCGTGACTGAGTGGAGGACACTGTTGGGGGCAACTCACAAATCACCAGCCAAAACGTGGCTGAAGGAGTTCAGTTTTGTTCACAGAGCAATAAGAGAGAGGTAGCAGTTGGATAATTAATTGAAGTTAGCCAAGAGCTTTGAAGATGAAAACTGTTAAACACTGAGCATTACTGTTAAGATTGTGAGTATCAGGAAAGACAAGCGCCAGATTCATCAAACGGTGGGTGGATGAAAATGCAGCGTATCCTCTCTCAAGCAGACAGGCGCACGCACACGCAGACCTCACATGGAGCCTGTAATTATTTTGCTTATTCTCTAGAGTTCCCATAGGCCTTGTCTATGTTGCTTTGCAATACAAACCAGGACTCTGATTCATTACTCAAACTTCACCATGGTGCAATCCTACAGATCTGAGAGGAGTTTTCTGTGTGCCACTCTGAGGTAGTAAATCTGACTTTCATTCACTCTGGACATCTGTGCATGACCTGTGGTGGATCTTCAGCCTTTGCTTTGGTATGTTCACAGGCAAAGGAGACTAGCGTAGAACAGTTCTTATTTTATAGTGACTTAAAAGATGCTCATTCATTTTGACATGAACATGTTCTATCCAGAAATTAATTAGTAGGTAATGTGCAAAACTTCTAAAAGTCCCTACAACCCTCCATCCTCAGGCCTAATTTTCAGGGGATTTCTCATTCTTACCTAGAAATCTCAGCTGATTCCAGCAGCTTCTCGCTACTCTGAGGGTCTCCAGGTCAATGTCTCCTGCCCTACCAGGTGCAGTCAGCTTTGCTTTTGGCTGTCGGTGTTACTAATGCCTCTAAAACATCTTCTGCAGGTCCAGTGCTTGGAGCAACAGAACAAGATCCTGACAACAAGGTGGAACTTCCTGAAGGACCAAGACAATTCCCACTCCGAGTCGGACATGAAGGCCATCTACGATCAGTACATGAACAAAATGAGTCAAGAGATGAAGGAGCTCAACTATGAACAGGAAAATCTCGAGTCGGAGCTGACAAAGGTCCTGAGAACCATGGATAACTTTCGAAGCAAGTAGGTGTCTGGCCTAGCTGGCTGTTACAAGGGGGAACATGTTTGCACAGTATCAGTTCAGCTGTGTGCACAAAGAGTAGCAGGGGATCAGCTTAACAGAGACAGCCTGGTATTCCCAGGCACAAATTCCTAGTTTGGTGTGCCCAGAACCGCATATTTGAGAAGTCAGCACCCTTGCCTCTTCCTGATAACTAGAGATCAAAAGAAACCCATAAAAACTGAAATACCAAAAAGTGCAGGGCATCTGAGAAATGCCTCAGGTCAGAGAACAGCTCTGGAGAACAGTATTATCAGGAATGACAGCCACTAAAAGAGAGAAATATTTATTCTCCACGCTATCATCACAAGCCAGAACTTTCTCCCCAAACCATTTTATGGATCTAGGCTGCTTAGTATTAACAGACATCCCCTCCTTTCCCCCTTCACCCCACAACATCTAACGCAAAACTCTGCTGTGATGAAAAAGTCACACTTTTTACGCAGAAAACCTATTGACAGAAAATATTGAGGCAGCTGAAAGTTTAAGGGAGGACCAGCTGCCATGTGCTTATCGCTAATTTTTGCCAAGAGCTTTGAGATCTTCAGATAAGAGCATTTGAGATGTGCTCATTCAAGAAGACAATGCTTTTCTTATTATCGGTGTAATTTGCATACCACAGATGAATCCACAATTAGATACTTTCCCTTACAGTTACACCCATCTGCCTACACCAGATCTGTGGAGTCTTCCATGCTGGTGTGTAGCAGAGCCATGTATGGGCACTGTCAAAACAGAAGTGCGAGGCAAAGGGACTACCCTCCGCTGGCACCGACAGACATCGCTGCAGTAATAACCCAAGCCTGTTGCTGATGTACGAATTGATGCATAAATAACAGCAGTGCCCTCTCCCCAGAGTTTAGCCCAACGATCTGAAAGCTCTTTGCAGACTTTGATTAAACCAGCTACTCAATGTGCCTGCAGATGAGGGGAAAGACCGATACCTCCACTTTACAGATATATTAACAGAGAGACAGCAGTTAAATGCCTTACGCAAGCTCACAGAGCGAGCTGGTTGTGGAGGAGGAATAGGAGCTCGGAGTTTGGTTCTTGACCTTATGCTGAAATCGTTCTGCACAGCATCCTTCAAGAAGCGATGCGCTGATACCCAGGTGCCAGAAATCCCTGAATTCCTAGTGGTGGGTGTCTGTCTGCTATTTGGATGTTGGTTTCACTACAACACTTGGGCTCACTGATGCTGGCTTTGCTGACAGGTAGCAACCCGGACCTTGGACCAAAGCCACAATATGGATTGTGCCATTTACTCCCTGCCCTAAAATGATTAAGACCTGCCATTCCTTTCTGGGGCACTTGGTCTTTCTTGTACCTCCCTGAGGAAATATCTGCTATGTGGCCCTGCAGTTATAAAAGATACTTCTTGGCTTATTCCCTGGCAGTCAGGAAAACCCAGATAGGAAAATGATTGGGGTGGTGGTAAAGTGTCAGATTAGTTACCCATATCTGCTCCCAGAGTTTGTACTCAGCAATTGCCGACGCCTGGCGCTTTTTTTTTTTAGCCCAGTTTCTTAAGGATAGAGGTGCTTACACCATCAGGCTGCATGTTTCCCCCTACCTTTTGATTTTCTTGGACAGTAACTACTGAGTTGGACAACAGAATAAAAATGATAGGGATGTTGCATCCCTCAAAATTAAAAAAAGAGACTGACTAGAGGAACAGGACCCACCCCACACCCAACACAGAGGATAAGGACGCAGCATGTGCACGTGCACAGTATTAGACAGCAGAGAATCCACAATGGGGCACCAGCATATGACTAGCCCAACTATCAGTCTTGAGAAGAGCTCCCACTTTGTGGGACTACACAGCCACAGGAAACCAGCGTTCAGAAACTACGCCGCTCCTCAAACCGCTTTTCCTTCATTTGCGGAGCCTTCCCCTTCTGCTTCCTCCCGTTCGAGAGCTGCAAGGCACAAGCCCTGCCAGGGCTGACCTACGCAGCAAATAGGCGAAACCCACCCTGTCATTGGGTGCTGTTAACACCCAAAAGCTGGTGCAGGAGGATTTCTGTGACAGCGACAATCCACCGTGCTGCTCCCAGCGGTTGGTGATTCATGGGGAGAGAACTGCTGCTTCTGCTGAGCCTTCTCCAGGCAGCGATCCAAGCCCATCCTAACCCGCATTTGCTCTGTTGAGTCCTGCACGCCGCCTTCAAGAAGGCTGCCTCAGCCCAGTTGTTTTTTCTGGAGTAAATGGTCTGTCTAAACCATGCAAAATCTGGAGGTGTCCAACTCCAGTGGAGGTTTCTTTTCCCAAAGGAAATATCTGGGGGGAGGAAAAGCTAATAACTTCACTAGCGAATTTAACTGGTTACGATCTCATCCCTGCTGCCGCAGTCCGGGCGGTAACACGCCATGCACACAGTGACCACCCAAGCAGGCTGCTGCCCAACAGATCACCTAATGCGTGAAACCTGCCTGTCAGTGCCCCCCTGTACAGCCCTAATTTCTCTGTCTTCTCTATCCAGGGACTGCTTTCCAAAAATCAAACAGGAGATCTAACTAGCTAGGACACTTGCACCTCCTTCTCGGATTAGGTTGCCCTTGACCAGCAATTCCAAGGACGGAGAAGGACGGAGAGGGGACAGGGAAGTGGGTGGGAGGCTTGTACACCATCTCAAACCCTGCTTCTTTAGGAAATCAAGCTAAAAAAGTCAAATACAGAAACACAGCTGAAGAGGGATAACTGCCCAGCGGTGCCCATCTGCACAAGTGTTTGCTTCAGCTCCCCACAGGCGTGATTTGCACGTTCAAAGTCCCATTTGAATGAGGAGGCAGGGAATTTTTGCCTGTGCTGACCTACTTTGGTGTGGCACTGAGGAGATCCTGCAGGAAAATATGGGGCATACAGCCCTTAGAGGTTCGATTTCTGAGGTCTTGGGATTGTGTTAGTCAGATCTTGCCAGCTGAAGACTAGACAATCAACACCCCTCTACCTTCGACCTCTGCAGTTGACTTTCAGCTACTTCCTGCCCCACTTTCTTGCTCCACAAGAGGAAGACTGACTTAATTTCATGCCACCAGGCTCAGATCCACCCCACCACTCTATCTTCACCCTTAAGTAGTCTTGAAGGCACATCCAGAGAGGTCCATAGTCTGCCTGAGATTTGCTTCACCCCTGATTTTGCTTCCCTGCCTATGGAAGAAGCCCAAGGCGACCAGACGCCTGTCTCAAGCATGTCTTAAGTGCATGAATCGAGATGGGGTGGATGTCTGCCTTAATGCATGACTGCCTGAGGATTATCTCTAAGGAGATAAATGCTGTAATGTGTTTGTGGAATGCTCCATCCCCATGTGAGTCACCTCCCAGCCGCCAGGTCCCTCCGGAGCCGTGCGGTGAGCATGTTTGGCTGGCTGGGCCTGCTCTCTTTCAGTCAGGAGTGTTGTTTGTTCAAGATGCAAGCTTATGTCAGCACCCGGCAATGTGCGAAGCTGCTTCGGCAGGCTGGAACAGACTGGGATTGGGCTGAGATGCAATGAGGATGAAGGAAGAGTGGCAGGCTGTAATTAAGCTCAGTACATAGTTCTGCCAGCATGGCTAACATTCCAGCTGAAGAGCAGAGAAACCAGACAGGTAACTCTTGTTAGCCATGCTGCCTAGCCTTATAAAAGCAGGCAAGGAGAGGGTGAGTTTAACACCATGGGGGTACCCAAGAGGAACCTTAGAAGCACCTAACTGTAGAGCCTGTGCCAGTCAGATCCCCTCTGAGTCCCCACTATCCCCTCCGTGGAGGGAGCAACAGCTCCAGGGGGCTGCTTTTGATATTTCAGGTCAGCTCATGAACGTGACTTACCCCCTTGCCCTGCAGTGTGATCCCCTGAGCTGCATTCCCAGTATCTTCTCCTCCTCCCGCTCCTAGGCACAGCTCCTCTTTCTCCTAAAGGTTTGTACAACACCAAGGAAGGCTTTTGAGTATAACCAGAGTGATGATGCACCAGACCACCAAATGAAAGAATATGGCTGTCATTCCTGATCTATCATCACTCTGTTAGGAGATGTCATTTTACCTCATTCCCAAAGATCTCAGCCTTCTCCATACCAATTTGGTGACATCTATAAGCAGCAGCGAAAGGTTTAATTCGGACTCTGGAAATGCAATGAGCACGTTAGGCTAAGAGGAGCCCGAGGCATCATGGAAGAGCAGGGAAGCCATGACCTCCCTGAGCGCACAACTTGCTCTGGCCTCGGCAGAAGAGCCAACGCTCCCAAAGCGCGTCCAGCAGCACAATGGGAGATACCAAACACCCACCGCATAATGCTCCCGCGTGGCAAACGAACCAACCGCTGCCGGTCACACACCAGGCCCAGAAGAGGCTCTGTGGCTTCCTGGTCAGATACCTGCTTTTAGCAACACCAGGGCTAACCCTGTGCTCGTCCCAAGAGCCAGCAAGGGTTGGTGTATTCCCTAAGCTACCCTCTGTGTCTGCTGCTGGCTATCAAGAAATGCATTTGCCTCTGGACTAAGTCTTTGCTATCCTGGTCCTGCCTTATCAAACCTGTTTTTAAACAGCTGCAGGGCTGGTTCCTCTGCTGGATATTTAGCCATGAGGACTCCACCCTATCCCGGCCGGTTTTTGTTACCTTCTGCTCTGTGGGCGCTATTTTCCACGAATTGCTTTGCCAGGTCCTGTGTTACTTCACAAATTGCTCCCCATTTAGGGTAAGTTATGACAGCAGTCCAGTATTCTCAGAATTTTCACAAGCCTAAGTTTTCTCCCTTGAGAAGGCTCTCAGACTCTGGAAATTAATTGCTGAGGATACCTGAAAGAAATAGAATAGGAAGGCTTAGGGTAAAAATTTAGGAGTCTTTGGGCATGCGACTGGGTTTCACAGAGAATAACTCACCACACCCCACTTCTCCATGCCTGCTCTCTCTTTCTGTGGCAAATGTGAGGTAACCTGAGGTTACTTAGCCCTCAAATTAAGTTGGAGTTAAAGCTACCTCCTCTCTACTGTGGGGCTCTTCAGACTTAAAGTGCTCATGGTGTTACTACAGAGCAGCTGGCATGCGGCAGCTTGTTACCCTCTCTCTTGTCCAAGATGCCCACACCTAAGAGATCTCTCTGCTTGCTGTCTAGAATATGTCACGGAGGTGAGACGACATAGTAAAAGCAGAAAGCTTTGATACCAACACTTTTTGGGGCCAGCAAGATAACCTTAGGCGTCCCAGAGGCTTTCCCCATGTGCAATTTCTTACTGCTTTTTTCACTCTCTGTAGATACGAGGATGAAATTCGCCTCTGTAGTGGCATGGAATACACCTTCATGGAGCTCAAAAAGGTCAGTGGCAAGAGAAGGTTTTCATCTGGGTGGGCTCTACACCAGCTCTGCCTAGTCACAGAAGAGCCTGGAGAGGCAAGATGATCTGGGCTCAGCTGAGATAGTCCAGCTAGCCACAAGCTAGCTCTTGTACCACAGACAATTTGTGGGGTAATAAGTTCTGGAGCACGGCAGAGCGGTGAACACAGTCACCATTTCAAGGGGAAAAGTATTAGCGAGTCTGGGCCGCTTGCGGTTACAGAAAAGCCCCGCGGCTCCTGGCAGAATCACCCGGGGGTCAGGACATGCCTGCACCCAAGCGCACTGCAACTGCCCTGGCCAGACCTGGCCTGGAGAGGTCTGCACCCCAGGACCCTCCGAGGCAACACCCCTCTCTCCCTGGCCTGTTTTATCTCAGAATGACATCATAGGCTGGGAAAGGCTGGAAATTAATAAGTGTGTTTGCTTTTGTTTTCTGATGAATGGCCGCACCCTGTTTAAACATCCCGCCCAAGAAGCAGCTGTATTTGAATATCAGCTGCAATGGGCAGCTTTGTGCACAGCCTCTACGTTTAAAAAAAAAAAACACCAAACCCAAGGTGCAGGAATGCAGGGTACTATTGGACAGAGGAAACGTTCTCAGCAGATGATCATAATGGCTAATTGCACGCTTTCCCTAACACAGTCATCAGCCAGTAAGGGCAGTTCTGGTGACTTTTGTGGATGGCATCGGAGTTTTCAGTACGCTCTGCTTTTTGTGGTGAACAAAAGATGAGTGGATACAGACCAGCCCTGCCTGTTTCCTTCTCCACCCTACCTCATATGAGACTTCCACCAAAGCATTCACCAAAAAAAAAAAAAACCCAAAAAAAACCCCAAACCCCAACAAAACCACCACCAAACTTGCAGAGGAAAAAGGTCCACAGAGGAGCCTCCCTACTTGTAGGGTAGGAGAGCAGTTTCACAAGTACCTGCCTATAACTATGAAGCAGGACGCTTGCTGGGGGAGAAGTGGCAGTGGGGAAGACTTCTTGCTACAAACTCAAAGACAAACCACTCATTAATACACTTTCCATCTCTCCTGCAGGATTTAGATGTGAGCTCCTTGCACAGAACTGAGCTGGAGGTAAAACTCAATGGGCTCCAAGAGCTGATGGATTTGAAGAAAACCATCTACGAGCAGGTAAAATTGCCAATGGGAGAGCGGCCCTGGCCCTCACGCAAGCTACTACTGAAAAAAAGGGCATTTTTGTGGACAGTTCTACTACAGAGAGGACACTGTTCCAGATTTAGACTGAGATGAGAGCTTTTCCAAGGGAGCTGCATGGTGTTGCAGACAACTATCCGATGGCTTAATGCAGGGTCTCATGAGATAATCCCTTTTCTTTAACTAAACTAGTTCCATTTTAAATTTGATCAGGATGTTCCTTCTGCCCCACAGCTACTGCAGGGAGGCTGCTCCAGCAGGTCTCCCCTCTAACAGTCAGGAACCCCCACCTAATTCCTGAGCTGGCTGATTTGGGGCTCAGCTCCTAACCCCCACTGACAGCCTTTGCCTTGACACCAAAGGTGCCAGGTCATGAGCGAGCTGAATATTATTCAATATGAATATTATTCGGATTCAAAGAAGGATAACAACAAAACAGGCCAAGCAGTGGTGAACCTGGGTGAGGTGCTGGATGCTCTTTAACACAATCCAACATACTTCATTTCCACCTAAATGAGAAGCACCCAGCCAGGTCTGATTTTACCAAGGGGGGAAGGATACAGAGTCTGCAACCCTTCAGACAAAGCCAAAGGCTGCAGCGTGCCTGGATCCACTCAAACAGCATGAAGCGATTACAGCCACTTACTCAGAGCCTGTAAAATGTTACCAAGCAGGCTCGGCAGTGTTTTGGGAATACTAATGATTTGTCTAAATTCTAGCAATACAAGCAATTAAAATGTTTGACAGAGGAACGTTAACATTCCTTGTGGGGAAACTGAGGCACAGAGAGGCAGAAGGGCCTGCATAACATCCGAACTGTGTTAGAACACACGCCCTGCCTGCAACTAACCATGAAGCCTTACTTTCTCTAAAATAATAAGATTATTCCTGGTGCAAGGCAATTCACAGGGGGAGTTGGAAATCAGATCCTGCTGGGAGGATCTTCTTGAGTTGATTTCCTCCAGGTTCCACACTGCCATCCTGGTAGAAGGCTGCATTTTTTTTTTTTTTTTTTTTAACCTATGCTTCATGCAAAGACATTACCCTCCACCTCTCCCTCTGCCCTCTCCTCTCACAGCAGCTTGTTTTCAGGTAATTTTCTCACTTGTACCTGTTGATTTGACCAACATCGATGTACAGGCACAAGCATACCCAGCGGAAGGGCAAATGAGGAAAACTTCGACACCTTTGCTCGCAGCATGTTGGTATGAATCAGACGAAAATCCCAGCCTCACTCCTCATTAATAAACCACCAGGTTCTTAGGTTCTTTTTTTTTTTTTTCCTCCCCTGGCAGAGGATGCCCAAGTATTTGCAATAAAGATGCATTTTCTCATATGGCCATTAACCTGCTCAAAGTTTAACAAAGAGGCTCAAGGATTAAACGCAAGTTGGAAAAACTACACTGATAATCCTGATCTTTGGAAGAGTGGTGGGGTGTTTTCCTATTATTCATGAATCACCATGTCAGGGTGCCCTTTGTTTCCCCAGTCAGGGGAAGGCAAGGAAAACAAGGTATACAAATTCTTCTCTAAAGAGATTAGAGCCCTCAGCACAAAGGGAAGAACAAAAACATCAAGATGAAAGGTGAGGATCAAGAGATGGGGAGAGATGTACGCTGCTCTCTTTTAACGCTGGCTTAAATCAGAAGCAACTGCAGAGATACCGATAAGGGTGACACCCCTGCAGGAACAGTCTGAGGCTGGGGGGAGCTGCCAAGTCAATGTGTACTACACCATCTGCTCAACAGCAAGTCGTGTCTTGCCTGGATACAAACCACCCAGGAGCGCAGTTTACAGGCATGGATAAAGGGTCCTTTTTAGGTTCTCTGAGGGGAGTCTGCATTCATCATTGTTTGGCTCCTTTTTCTAAAGCTGTGACCGAGTCAGCTATCAAGAGCAAATATCCTAGTCAGTGATACTGCAGCTCTCACGCGCACGTTCCCGCTTCCCCCTTGCTGGCTTGAGTTTTCCCAGCAGGTGAGGGCAGCTCTGCGGCGTGGAACAGGTTTGCCAGGGACAGACGTTTTCAGAGAAGGGTCCTGTTTCTCCCTTCTCTAACTAGACACAAAGCAGACTATAATAACCCAAGTGGCAGCCACAGCCTCTCTAGATACTGAAGCAGCGCTCAAAGGCATCTTTCTAGCCCCACCAGCCTGTGGAATGATTCACGCTGCCCTATCTCTTGCCCAAGGCCTATATGCCCACCATCTGCATATCGATAGATACTGAGGCGCGATCATCAGTTCAATTAACCTGCTCTCGGTGCAGTATAAATGCACTCTTTTGTCAGACTCTTTAACAGATGGTATCCAAAGGTCCTAAACCAACAGCCTAGCCTGAGTTTGGATTTTATGGAGAAAATGCCACCAGCTTCCAAAATTCAGAGGCTGAAAACCTAGGAGATCTCACCATCTCCACACTGCACATGGAAGACACTTTGCTTAGCTAAGCACAGCAGGTCTGCCAGGGTTCAGCCCTCTCCTAGCCTGTAGTTTTGTTGACTACTTGGTATCTCAGTTCCATCCTCTCTTTGCTATTCAGGAACTCGAGGAGCTGCTGACGGAAATTAAGGACATCTCTGTTGTACTGGGAATTGACAATGCATGCAAACTTGATCTGAGCAGAATTGTGGAAGAAGTGAGGGCCCAGTATGAAGCCCTGGCTCTTCGGAGCTGGGAAGAGGCTGAAGCACTTACCAGGAGAAAGGTATTTGTCTCCTTATCTGATTGGTACTGGGGAGAGGCAGGGAAAGAGGGAGAGATCAGCCTAGAAACTACAGGAATCAGCAAGATGTGGAAGGACAGACTACACCTGGGAATGGAGGGAGGGACAGGGTGCTAATCCAGATCAACCTCTCCTAACTCGGGTGTGTAAATTAGTAGTTTCATTGCTCTAGGCTCTCCATACTGTCAGTGGAGAAAGGCAAGGACATCTCCCAGTGGCAGCTTGTCCCACCTAAGATGCAAATGACCTTCCACTGGTGCCTCCTCCAAACACAGCAAGAATGTGATTAACCCCAAGAGACAGTGCGCTCTATACCTGGCACAGCTACAGCCAGAAGAGGCTATGAGAATGAGCCCTAAATCCTTCCACACACCTGCTATTTTTCCCCAGTTAGGTGTTTCTCCTCAAGGGCGGTGGGAATCCTCGCAGATTCCTTTGCTACGGCAGAGGAGGTGCACAGATAACCCACTCTTCCATCTCTCCTGCAGCTCAATGAAGGAAGCACCCAGTCAGGCACCTACGGGGGTCACCTCCTTGACAGCCGACGGGAGATCGCAGACCTGAACATACAGATCCAGAAGCTTAGGTCCTGCATCGTGTCCCAAAAGAGCCAGGTGTGTCCTGGGGTGGGTGACAAAACTCTGAGGTACAGGTGTGTTGTAGTTTCAGACCTAACGCCTCCACCACCCTTTTCCCTTTGCAACACCAGTGCCTGTACTTAGAGGAACATATCAAAGAAGCAGGAGAGCACGGTGAGATGGCCCTCAAGGATGCCAAAGCCAAACTGGTCAAACTAGAAGAAGCCCTACAGAAGAGCAAGGAGGATATGGCTCATCTGGTGAAAGATTATCAGGAGCTGATGAACATCAAGCTGGCACTGGATGTGGAGATCCTCACTTACAGGAAGCTGATGGAAGGGGAGGAGAGCAGGTAAGCTGGGCTTCCTTGTACCTGAAGAAGGGAAGGGATGCACCCAGACACCTAGGGAGAGAGCAGACATCCCAAGCTTTGCATCTGGTATTGAAGGTTTGAGCAAAGAAAGAACAAATCCCAGCTGCCCCCATAGAGTTCAGTCCTGTTTCTTGCTCTGACGTTTTCCTTAGACTCCCCCAGTTGGAGGGTTCCAGCACTTCTTTAACTCTAGATCCTGTTGAGTTAGCCTTCATGATCCAGCCATGCGCTTGGCTCTACCCATGTAGCCCAGCTCACAGAGGCCAAACTCCAGTCCTCTATCTCTCTCTGGCACTGCAGAGGTTAATATGTGTCCTCACACACTGTCCTTCGTTCACAGCATGGAGCAACCTGTACCCGCAGTCATCAGCACCATCCGCTCCAGACCAAAGCACCGTAAGTGGTTTTATTCCTATAATTTGGTAAAGCAGAGCGTGAATGCAATGTTTCTAACCTCCCCCCTCTCATCCCCTGACCCCTGCAGTTTCTGCCAGCACCTTGAAAAACTCCAAGCTGTTTGCAAGAGGAACAGGCAGCACCAATGGCGAGACGAAGCCAAACGGAGGCAGCACAAAGATACTGCCCTCTAGAAGCCACACTGACAACTCGGCCACCCCTGAAGCAGATGCCCTCATCAGCAGTGCCCAGCCAAAGCTCAGCTCCCTGCCCACCGAAGAATGCTCCTAGGAGAAATGGAGCCCCATAGCATTAGCACAAGACCCGTTGGCAGCTGTAGCCAAACGAGGCCAAAGCACTTTCTCCTGAACTCAAGCCGATGTCCGAGGGACAAAGGATGAGAATCCACCCCAGGCTGTCTGTCTCTTAAGTTTGTCTTTACAAGACCCCGTTTCACATCTCTATTACCAGTTACAAGCAGAAACCAACCCAGGATTTTAGGGACTCTCCCATTCAGATACCCACACCAACATCTTCCTCTCTGTTTCCCCAGAGGACTTGCATTCACAACCTTTGAGATCTACCCATAGGAAACTCGGCAGGAGGGGAAGTATCCTTACACAAGCTTTTAACACAGCAGCCAGAAGCCATCAGCCCAGCCATTTTACCAGTATTACAAAATCGTTCTCTCTGCTCTGTCCCTGCTCTGTGCGTGTCTGTGAGAGGGCTTTGCTGAGGCTGCCTTCCTCCGAAAGCCACGTCGAGCTTTCCAAATGGAGCTGGTGGGGAGACACACGCAAACTACCTGAGCCAGGTGGGTTTGTGACATCTGGATTTGCATATCCAGTGACAAACATGCTGGTTATACTGGGGGATCCTTGGCCACTTCAGAGTATTTAACTGATTTTACTGCCTTTTGGGTGGCCCCTCATTCCTTCCCATGTCACCAAAGCTAAAACTCCTCAAACCTTTTATTTTCATAAGCCACCTCTCTCTAACAGAGAGCATCTCCACCCATCTCACCTAAAGGCACTCCGGACTCCACACACAGTGGTGCTAGGTCCTAGAAATGGGATATTGGTTCCCTTTTAACTACAACGAGCAGGACTTGTCTTCCTATTTATTGAACTTGCATAGCAGCTTCTATCTTACCTGGCTGACACCAGCCAACGCACACAAGTCACATCACACCAAAGCTACCAGAGCCAACTCTGTAGATGCCGTGTCCCCCTGCGAGCAAGGTGGGGGGGATGTTCTGGCCTCACCACAGACATTTCTGTGGCCCTCTTGCACAAACTAACATAGTCAGTGCCCTGCAGTATTTTTCTTTAGGAGGCCAGGCTCTGGCCTCAGCCACTGCCACACAGCCCCACTTGAGTTCCCAGATTCTGAGTTCATGGGAGGAGTTGTAAATATTCTCTTGGCATATTTCCGTTGAGTGCATCGCAGTATTTCCACATTTCTGTAGGATAGGCAACTACCGTAGCATCTATGTAACCAGAACACTGGCTCTCTGGGGTTATGGCTGATATAATAAAGTATTGTCATACAGAATGCATTGTCTTGTTGGTTTTCTCCGAATTTCTTACCACAGCCCACCTGAAACAGCAAGTCCTTCTCCAGTTACCTGCTCAGCTGAGGGCTCTGGCTAAACACTGGCAGCCCAATAAAGCTGAAATTGCTTCCCAGGGTAATTTGTTTGGTCCACATCCCCAGGAAGAAGTACACAGGGCTGGAGGGGCAGACACGGAGCCAGCAGCCAAGGCTTTGGGGAGCTCACCGCTGTTCTGCCACCAGGCTCCCATGTGGCTTTGAATCATGGAGCAGCTCAGGCATGTTTCAGGAGCTGAAGGGTTATTGCACAGGCCACCACACTCTCACCACCATACTCATCTACACAAAGCTTCCCTGTGCTAAAGATTCCCCCTGCATCTCTGCAAAGGGGAACTTCTGTGCGCCTGGGACCCAAATCCGTGCTGGGGAACCACACTTCCATGCAGCCCCTCATTTCAGAGCTGCCCTTCCAGAGCACGGGCTGTTTCTTGGCGTTCCTCACCCCAAAACACCCTCCTCTAAGGGGAGGTCCTGGGAGATCCAAAACAGACAAGGCCCCCAGAGGTGCTAGAGGACCCGAGATGGGGAGCATCTCTGCTCTGCTGTTCACTGCCCACCTGAGAGAAATGCTGCACTTTCAGGGTCAGCTCAAAGGGTACAGGGGCAAAGGACGGGTCCCCACCTGTTAAATCTGGTTTCTCAAACTGGCAGGGAAAGCGGGGAGCTATTACAAGGTGCTCCCAGCTCAGGAGATGGCACTTTAGTGCAGAGCTTCCCCTGGAGGCAGGACCCAGCAGAGACCTTCTGACAAAAGCCCTTCGAGCTGGAGGAACAATGCCGGGTTTGTGCAAGGCCGCATGACTCCAAAGGTGCATGAGGCCCAGAGCATGATTGCTCTGAACAGCCGGTGTCCTGGTAAGGCAGGGTGGGGCCGAGGCCCTGCGAGCAGGGGTGGGAAGGGAAAACACAGAGCTAGTGTTGCCCAGAATGAAACCTCTGTGGAAAAGGAGGGTTTCGGAGCCCTGGACATTCGACCTGGGGAGGACTGGAGGACAGGGTGGTCAGAGATGTGTGCTTGCGGCCATGCTGGAAAGGGCAGGGGCTCAACAGCAGCCCAGTCCAGTCCGGCAAGACGAGAGTTTCTAGCTCTTTTCCCTCTCTGCAATACGGGTTTTGGGGGGTTGTTTTGCTGCTTCTGAGCCTTCACCACCCAGGGAACTGGGAGAGAGCCCTGAGGCCAGAACAGCGGATGAAGAAGCTGGACTCCTGGGTTCAGTTCACGGTTCTAGGGCCCAGGAAAGAAGGCCCCAACTCACTCTTTCACTGTCTCAGTCACTTCACTGCTCTGTGCCTCAGTTTCCCCACTGACATTTGGAAAATATACATCAAGCCACATCATACCAGGGCAACGATTTTACACAGCAGAATAATTCCTGCACTCCATGACAGGAGCTGAGCTATGTCTGAGATAGCCACACTGCTTTGGGACACCCGTACCTGCCCACCCACCTGTCCTTCCCCCTTACCATACTACTGCTTAAGTATTGACTTAATCTGAAGGACCAGCCCCTTCCTTCAGCGGTAATTTCTGCAGCTATTCTTCCACTAGAGACACAGCCAGCCCTAAACCCAGCTGTTAAATTCACTGGGGAAGTCCTGGATCTTTTTTCCTTTGCCCAGTCGAAAGGCACCACACCCCTTGCCCCCTTGAGAAGTAACAGGCAGTACCATCAACTCAGGATCTCAGAATCCCCTTTGGGGCTTTGGGGAACAGTCCTACAAGGGCAAGGATGCTGAGCCAGCATGGTAATCAACACAGCAGCCGACAGATTTAGCTGCTGTTAAGGGGATCGGTGGTATAAAGGCAAGCTCATCCACATTACCTGGTGAGCTACATCTGTGCAATCCAAAGCACAGCCATCTCCAGGTAAAACCGTATCAGTTTCAACTCCAAGAGGCTTCCCAAAGATGATCTCAAACCCTGCCTGGAGCCAAAGATTGGAGCATCTGCCCAAGCGTGGGGAAAGGAGACATCAGATGTCCAGAACATGGCCCAGGTTGTGAGACAAAGCCCAGGGGCAAAACCCAGTGACAGATAAATCCATGTGCTGAAAGCAGGGGGCAGAGCTGATTTTGGTGGGGCAGACTCTGGCAGGGAAGATCACCAAGGAAATATTCACGTCTGCACAACAGCGACTGGGCTGGAGTCCAGAAAACAAGCCAGAGCAGACAGAGGGAAGCAGCAGGGCTCCTCTGCTGTCTTCCAAGCAGGGAGAGTCTGAGCCCCAGACCACATCTAAGGGCTCCGCATACCTGCTCCGCTGCCTCTCCGGGTGGGGAGCACCCAAGTGTGAGCTCCAGGCTCCCTCTCCTGGGCAGGTGACACCACTGCAAACGCCTCCAAAGACGAGGCTCAGAGGCCTCCACAAGCCCTGGATCCCATAAGCTGCCACATCCCAAACAACCCCCTCCTTCCTTCCAGCAAGCCCAGCCTCCCAGGAAAATAGGGAAAACAGCTCCCAGGCACTAAGAAAGAGGACACCAAAAGCGCGGCCAAGATCTCTCCCTGGATGCTTCAAGAGGGTAGAACAGTGGCTACAAAGGTAGACAGACACAGAGGTTTGCCCAATCCAAAAGCAAGTTCCTCACCCACCAAGAACTCATGTCCTGGTAGAAATCATGCCTGTGACCTGGCCTGGCTGGCCCAGATTTGTGTCACCGCACACAGACTGAGATCTCATTCCTTCATAGCCCACACACACTTTCAAATCAGTCTGAGGATCTGCTTAGGGAAGGCAAATCAGTTCCCAGCAGAGCTACCAAGAGTGAGAAAAACCTCCCTCGATCAGATCCCACCAGTCCAGGGAATGAACCTGCCACCTTCGCCTCCTTGGTGTCTGGCTTCGGTGAGTAACACTGAAAGCTCTGGCCAAGGGCTGTGCTGCCAGGCCCCCTCTGAAAAAGGCCATGGACCCTTTCTAACCTGCAGACACATGCCACTTTCTTGTCCTTTTAGAGCTAAATCCTGCAAGAAAACACCAAAAATAACTTTTATAAAGAGACAATCCATGTTTTCCTTTGGAAACGCAGCTTTCAGCCCATCTGCTCCCCATGAAACAGCTACGCAGCTGCATGTGGGCGCATTTCTGGTTCTTCTCCCACCTCTCTTTTCCCTCCAGATGTAGGGATGTGCCTTTGGGCAGACGCAGGGAGAGCCCACCCAACAAAACAGCTCACAGACCTGGTCTCAGTGCAGACAGCCTATCTTCTAGGGGTCCACAGGGCTCTGAGCAGCCAGGCTCACAGAGACAAGTAAATTTAGACTGGGGAAACCTGCTGCAAGCTGAGCTCATCCTCTGTACTGGAGGGGAGGACAAAAATCCCTCCGCATGTTCCATGTGGGAAGTAAGATGGAAATGTGTTCCTGGGGTGGAGAAAAGATGGCCTAGAGCTCTAGAGACTTTCCACTACACCTAGTCCCACTGAGTCCAATTGCACCCTTCCAAAAATACCCCAAAGCCCACTCCAATTTCCAACCCGGTTTAATCTACCAAGTCCTACTTCACCCACAGCTGCTCCCCCCCGGTTCCAGCTCATGTCTGGAGCAACTCCAAGAGACAGGGCACAAGACAGGAGGAGAAAGACGGATCCCCCAGGCTCATCTCCAAGGCCTGCCACCTGGCGCAGCCGTTTCCAGGGATCGAAGCAGCTCACCCCAAGAAATCAGCCGTTGGGAGAAGGAACTCCTCAAGTCTCCAGCACAGACAAGATTTTAGTTTCCTTTCCCTGCATGATCTTGGACAAAACTGTGCCTCAGTTCCTCCTGTTTGTTTTTGCCTGCAGCATAAGATGGGACCAATTTGAGGGAGTTATAATTTAGTTTTCCTAACCAAATGCTCCAGCCCAGGACAGAGAATAGGGAGTTCAGCAAGCAGGAAGGAGGCTTAACCATCAGGCAGGCAGCGACTTGCACTGTCCCTACTGTCTAGTGAGCTGAAGAGATCTCCAGCCCCACCAAGGGGCACCCTTGGCTTCCCACCCATCACCTCTCTGGCTCTTGGGGGACACAAAACCAGCCGCATTTGCTGGGGGGAATCAGCCTCTTTGCAAGCCCCAGAAATCAGCCACGCTGGCTGCAAAGCCAATGCTGTAATTGTCTCCAGGGCACCTGGAGAAGGGAGGAGAAAGCAAGGAAGGGTGGAGGAAAACATGCCCAACCCCATCAGCCCATCCACACCTCTCCACACCTCCCTTCGCAGGGAGGAGCAGCAGTGGCCGGCACTGGCTTTTCTGACCATATAAGGCCAGGTTTTTCTCTCCATGGCCAATCCAGGGAGGAATGTGAACACCTGAGACTTGCCCAGTTTGCCAGGGCCCATCCTCCCCTGCCCACGCCCTGCCTCCTCTGCCAGGTGTGCAGAGCTCTACCTGCAGTAGGGGAAGGGAGGCCACCTCCACACAGCCCCCTCCACACCTGGCACAAAACAGGGGGGAAATTCTGCCCTGTGTGAATCATCACTGGGGACAGTGGCCCACACGGGGCTTTCCTCTCCTGCAGCCTTTCAGTCTCCCCAGGGTGGCCAAGCTGAGCTCGGGCTGTGTGCTGCAAGGCTGGGTTGCCCCTTTCTTTCAACTACTTCCAGTTATTCATGATCTCAGACATGTGAAACACCTCTTCTGTCCTGCAGCCATCCTTGTTGCTTAGTTTCCATCTCTACCTGCACCTGGTTGGCTCAGGGCAGCCCTGGGGTCTCTACCTCCCAGACAGAGCCTGGGAGACAGGAGCCTGCACAGAGCTGCTAAGGATCTCTGAGATGTCCTCAGCCTGGCTTTGGTTCAGGGGAACTGGATAATGGGGGGGGACTCCATGCATCACCCTGTCACAGCTGGGACTCCCAGCAGTACCAAAACCAGTGCACAACAGGGCTGGCAGCCTTCCAGCCCAGTGGCTCCCAGTCCTGGTACCACATCTCACTGCCTCAGCCCGAGGTGAGAGGAGGAATGAAGGACGAGGTTGGCCCATCACTTGGTGCACCCAGATTAGGGGAAAAAATAGACTCAAGCTGCTACCAGCCAGGAGGGACGTAGCGGAGACCCTGAGCTGCCAACCCCACCAGCCCCCAGCCCCGCAGTCCCGTGTCCAGGCCCCAGCGATGCACACGCCAACTCTGCCGTGACTCCACATGCCAGCGCCCTGACCAAACGAGCCTAAGAATTTCAGAGAAACCAGTGTTCCCTTGTTGTGCTGCCAAGAATCAGTACCCACCTGCCAACAATCCTGGTTAGAGCGGGACAGATTCCAGGAGAGTTGTGTCAGCTCACTGCCCTTGGGCTTATGGAGTGGGAGTGCCAACAACTCCCACACCTCTGCCTCCAGGCATGCCAGGGACTCGCACACACAGCAAGGCAGCAGCTGCTGCTGCTTCAACACACTCCCCACCCAGCCCAAATTCCTGCGAATCCACAAGGCCATCACAGGCCAGGAGGAAGCCTCACCTGAAACAAAATGGCAATAAGGTTGGCCATCTGATGTTTGCCCATATTTAATCCTGCTCAGCCCTCCAGGAGGACAGACCCCCAGTATAGGGGCAAAAAGAGTGGGGACCAGTGTGTGTGGGAGGGCAACGTTTTGTTCCCTGGAAGGTGAGAGTCAAAACAATATTTCCCAGCACCTCCTCACCTGCTCTCCCCTCTATGCACACAGCATTTATGCTACAGAGCAACTTCACCCGGTGGCAGTGGGAGTCTCTGGGAATCCAGGGCAAGAAGCAAAGGGGCACTGGGCAAAGCAGCAGCTCTACCCACAGATGGGGACATGAACAAGATTGTCCCTGCCTGGCGGGGGCGGGTGTGGATTGCGGCCCATGCTAACCTTCATCAGCTCTTGGCAGAGATGGGGACGTTCCTCCTTCCTGTGTGGAGAGTTTGTGGCGGCTTGGAAAGGCCAGCCTCTCCAGAGCACCGTCATGATGCCAAGGATAGATGCGCGTGAGCTGGTGCCCATTTTGCTGAGCAAAGAAAGGAAAACAGAAAGAAGGTCAGGTCAAGTTACTACTGGTGATCAGGACTGAGGCTTTGCAGCTCAGACCACGGTCTGCCTGTACCAGGTTTCGTAAGCTCCAAGGCTCAGTGTGGTCCAGAGACCATTTACAACCTCACACCCATCCTCTTCACTCTGCACGGATGCTAGCTAGTCTGAGACAGCTTTCAGCTGTGGAGCCTGACAGCACATCATGGCACGGACTGCAGACCTTCGCTGGTGGCTTAACCTTGCTAGCAGGCACTGCTAGCACAGAAGACCTGCTCCCTTAGGGCTTTATAGACATTAGCAACCAGAGCTAGTAACTGGGGTTCGGAGTTTGTTGTCTACTTGAGAGGTCATGCTGCAGCCTCATCTACTGCATCCTCTCTGCTAGCTTTAAGCATGGCCACATAAACACGTATCCCTCAACATCCTCACCAGCAACAACCAAGCATTCGTGGTGCATGTGAGGGGGTGGAAGAAGCCCAACACACCGCTCATGTCCACCCTTGGGAAACAGAGATAGTTTGGGCGCAGACTGCCCAGCTGTGCTCCCTCCCAGCCTGACAGACCTCTCCAATGCACAAATATACCTGATGCAGCACATTGAGTCGAGAGCCATGGAGGGGCCTGGGTGAGCTGGGGCAGTGCCCAGTGCACAGGGCAGGGCAACAGAAAATATTTGAGATTGCAGGTTGGACGAGATGAGTCACGCACAAGGATGGGCAGTCCAGCTGCCGGAGCTGGCTGCTCAACTCTCCACCCCTACCGGCACAGTACCCTGGGAAGCTGCTAACCGTGGGAACCAGCATATCGCAGCAGGCCGAGCGAGTACAAAAACATGGCTGTTGCTGAGAGGAGATTAAAACTGTCCATCTCTGCAAAGCAATGACTTAGTGAGAGGAGCAAAACCCGCGAGCTCAGCAGGTCTAGGTGCTCGAGATTGGCTGCTCAGCCTGGCAGGATCCCCGTGGCAATCAGCCAGGTATTCATAACATAATGGGAACAGTGCTCACCCATTCCTGCTGGGGCCTGCGTGTGTTTGTGAGATTTCATAGACACACCCTTCAATTCAAGGCTTTGGAAAAAAAGCTCAGCACCTGGGGAGGAGGGGGAGAAAGAAAAAGGGAAGGAGCCACTTCAGAGCTGAGGAATCCCAGCTGTGACTCACCGCAGGGCAGGCGGCAGGGGCTCTGACGCAGGAAGCAAACAGGGCTGGGAACGCCAGGGAGAGGGTCAGGGGGGTGTCTCTGTAGCCCTGCAAGGGGATCTTGCAGGGCAAGGCAGCCCCCGCTGCGCAAAGCCAGCTCACTAGCCTCACCCAGAATCCAGCCTCCTCCTGCAAAGGGGGGCTGGTGCCATCAGGGTCCAAGTTGTGCTCATGGAAATGGGCCTGGCTATTTTTTAGCATTAATAAACCTGGCATGCATGTTTTCCAGCTCCCTAACGCACATGTGCCCAGCTCTACCCGCCTCTATGGCACCAAGATCAACTCCAAGAGTCTCAAAATCTCCTTTGTCTCCAACATTTCTCAGGCTAGTGATATCCCAGTGCAACACCAAGGCCTTCCCTGGCCAGCAATCTCTGCCACCCAGCAAACGCTGGCCCCTTTGAAATGCCCCACCAACACACACAGAGGAAAAAAGTTCACACTTAGAAAAGGGACTATAAAACATCTGGGGTTTGGTTTCCAAATCTTCCGGAGCCTTATTGTGTAGCCAAAGCGATCTGTCAGCTCCTTGGTGCAGGATAAGCACAGGAGGGCTGAAAGATACCACTACCAACATAGGAATGCTGGTTTGGTGCCTTTTGTGTAGTTTGCAGGGGTTAGAAATACAAGGCAAGGAGTAAGGTAACACCAATTCAGATCCATAGCTGCAGATCCACTCTAGATTTAAACCTGCCTGTCCCACTGACCTCAGCAAGGTGTAAATCCAGCATTCCCTTAGCACTTCACTGCACAGAAGCCTGTGAAACTTTAGTCAGTGATGCTGCACCAGTTTAACCACCCAGTGCAGCTCTCCCAGTGGGTGACACTGTTTTAAGTCCCGGTACCTGAAGTCTGGGCAACATGGAAAAAGAGTTGCTCTCCTAGTTCAAACCAAAGCTCCAGCCTACCAAGAACAGAACACACTCAGAAACTGGGACCCCAAAAGACTTACAAACTAGACAAGGGGGAACAACTCCAATTGTCTTTTTCTTTTAAAGCAGCGGGCCACAAGATACTAAAAATAAAATTAAGTTTATTTTGCCTTGGATTTGCCCAGGGGCAAACCCAAAACAGAGCAGCATGCAACATTTACTCCTCACAAGAGCCAGACCTGAGCTCGCATCGGACAAGCCCTTTGCTCCCACAGATTGCTGTTCAGCCTGTATGTCAGTGCTTTCTCCAACCTAGTTTTGAGTGCACCAAGGCGGTGTGGATGAAACAGGACTCCATCCATACACGCTCCGCTGGCACCTTCCCGGACAGCCAGCTCATACTCACGGCAACAAACACCTACAGGACACGTCCTGACCTGAGCGCTGAATTCAGTTCTCCCTGGAGGATTCGCCCACGTACATATCTGGAGTGTGCTCTGCAGATTACACAACGCACGTTATCTAGGGCAACAACGACAAGTGGATCCAGAGAAAAGCCCCTGATTTTGCAAGGTCCTGGGGGATCCCAGGTGGACCAAGACAGAAGATTCAGTGGTTGGCAGGATTGAATTTCAATGCAAAATGACTGACTATAACCCAGAAACATGAACTTCTGCCTTGCTGAAAGCTTCTCAGTCCTTGGCGAGACCTTACGTGGAGTAAGAAGCAACTCAGGGTCACATCTTTGAATTTATAAACCAGTCCTTGACTGCAGCAATGCTCCAGCCCCTTGCACTGGTTAAAAACCTGCCTCACAACTGGAAATAGCCTCTTGGCTGCACCTCCTATTCACCACTGGATTCTGGGATGGATCAGCATTTCAATATCTCGTTCCTAAAGCAGGCTGGTCCTATGCTATTGCTACCCTGACCAGGAAAGACCCCCAATTCTTCACTCAAGCAAAGGAAACAACCCAGAGCAGCATGGCTGTGCTTGTCCATCCAGGTCCTCCAGCTGCATAAGGAAGAGGCAGCATCAGCATGGAAAGACTTATGTTGGTCCTGAGCCTCCTAAAACCCTGCTATCATCATAGGTCTGAGATTAACCCTAGGTTTGTACCTGAAGCAGGTACTTGACAGTGCTAAGAGGACAGAGCTGTTGGGACCAGCTTGCCACTGTACTGAGGACGCTGCTGTCCACAAGCAGCAGCGCTGGCAAATTAAGACTAACTTCAGCCTGACCGTTCAATGCCACGCCATCACCTTGCTCTTGATTCAATGCTGCTAATAACGAGCAGTGGCATCTGCCCCTTCTCTGCCAGCTTAAACCTAAGTGGAATAAGCAAAATTTCAGAGAGCATTGGCTACAGCAGTGTAGTGGGACCAGAGTCCCCGGGGATTTTATGGGAGCTGGACTGCGCCCCTCAGAGTTACTTTTGTGCCAATTTCTCTGCAATTTACTGCAAAGTCTGAGCTTTTTGCAAACCATCCCAGCCATGCAAGGAATGGGGTGGGGATGTTTTGACATGGAGTTCTTGGATCACTTACACATCCCACCCTGCTCCCTCCGTGCTCACCTTTTAATGCTCTCTGTGTGCTCTTGTTTCTCAAGAACATCAAGCAGAGAGCAATACAGATAGCGTAATTTAAGAGAAAACAGACTGCAGGGAGCAAACGCTGCACAGACCAGAGTGAATATGCACAGCCATCAGGCCCGGGCACAATCTGTGCATGTGAATGCAGCATCCAAGGCTACACCTGCGACTGTTCGCACGTACACAAACACATCTACGCACGCAGATGTGTGCGGAAGCATCTCTGAACCCCACTGCTCGTCTGCATGGGCTGCGAAGCCCAGTCTAAGAAATGCCACCACTTAACTGGAAATCTGAGGAGGGACTTGGCCTGGCAACAAAAAGAGAATGCTCGGAGCAGGTCCCGGCTGTTGGCAATGTTGGAGATGAAGGAGGGGCAGAAAGGCCCCTAATTAGCCTGGAGTGTATTTCCTTCAGCAGCAAATACCTTTTGTGCCTCCAGCTGCTAAGCAGAAGGGACAAAAACATTCCCCCTCACCAAAAAAAACACCCCTAAGAGATACAGAATTTGTGCTGCCTAACCAGACGTATTTAGCATTAGATTCACAGAATCCCAGCCTGGTGGGATTGTCAGGGACCTCAGGAGCTCATCCCATCCCACCCCCTGCTTGAGCAGGCACCCCCAGAGCTGGGGCACAGGACCGCGTCCAGGCGGGGCGTGAATGTCTCCAGGGAAGGGACTCCACAGCCCCTCTGGGCAGTCTGTGCCCCTGCTCTGGCACCCGCACAGGGAAGGGGTTTGTCCTCATACTGAGGCGGAACTTCCCGTGTTCCCACTTGTGCCCGTTGCCCCTTGGCCTGTCGTTGGGCACCACTGAAAAGAGCCCGGCCCCATCCCCCTGACACCCGCCCTTCAGATATTTACAGGTACTGATGGGATCCCCCCTCAGCGTCCTCTTCTGCGGCTGAACAGACCCTGCTCTCTCAGCCTTTCCTCACAAGGGAGATGCTCCAGCCCCCGAGCATCTTGGCAGCTCAGTTCCCAATAGCTCAAGCTAATCCTGTGTACATCACTAACTTTACTACAGCAGATCCTCACCTTTGTGTGGTAGCTCAACTCCAATTCACATTACCCCCCCTTATTTTCTTTTCTTCCTGTTTGCTGCAGGTGAGGTTGGAACCAAGGCTGACAAACATTCCCTTATTCTTCGGTTAAATCCTACCCCATAAGAAAAAATTCAAATTCTTCCTACATTTTCACAACAAACAGCTGCTTCTTGCAAAGCAGAACTGACAGGTCTAACGCAGATGTACATGACTGCCCTGGTTCTTTGTGTTTGTCATCTAAGAAGCCTTGCAGAATCACATTTGTTTCATCTGCAGTGAGATCCAGATTCGCTTTTATTCCTCTAACGCACTACTCCAGCCTTTCCACCTGAATCCAAAAGCCTGCAAAATCCAGCAGGTCTTCAGATCCGGAGCTCAACTCTTGAGCCATGAACCTTGCGTGGATACAACCCCTGGTGAAGATGCCTGAAGCAGCCCTACAAAGCAGTGCTCCTTTCACTTCTCAGATGCTGGTGAGAGCTTTCCTGAATTCACAGGAAGGTATTAGGGTTAGTAACAGCTCAATTACACTCATGAACCACGCCAGGGAAGGACAGAACAGGCAGGAGTGACTTTAGTACTTCTAAAAGGGTAACAGACTTAGCTAGGCATCCTGGAGTAGAAGTAGCCTCCCAGCACACACATTCGTGTCCCCCAGCCCATGCAAATACTGCTCTGAAGTTAGGAGAGCCATCAGGGCAGGCAAACGGCCCTTGGGCTGGGGAACCTCAGGAGACACAGCCAGCTCAGGCTTTTTTTTCCACCTTGCTGGGAAAGGAGAATTCAGAGGCTGGGCCACCCAGCCCCAGAGGGCTTTGTCAGCATTGTTTGCAGCAGGGAGCAGGTTGCCGGCCCCGCCTGGCGCTTCCCTTTGTGCATTTGCTGAGCTCTGATCTTACGGCGTCCATTGCCGTGGGGAGGGAACTGCTTGCAACCAGGACAGACGGCTCCAACCTACTTTTGCTGGGTTTTGCACAGAAGGCAAATCTTGCAGGCTTCAAAGCTTCCACATCAGCAAACTGTCTGACAAGTGCCTTCCCTGACGTCTTGTCAAAGAAATGCCAATGTTGGGGAAGTGTGTGTGGGGGCGTTCTCTTCTATGTGGAAGTGCCCAACTTCTGTATTATATTCAGGAACAGCTCATCTGCCGCCTTCTTCCTCTCCCCCAGCCCCTCAGGCCCAGACCAACCTGCTCTTTGCCATCTCCAATGCCCCCCAGTTCCTGTTGTGCCATCGTGCAACCACAGCACAGGTGCCTCTGCCCCACAGCAGGTGCACATGCAAAGCAATTCCTGTGGTGGGGGGAAAATGAGCTGTTCTCCCATCTTATCACACAACCAAATTTGTATTTCTGTTACATGATATCTGTAGACATACCACAGAGAGAGGAACCAGGATGAGCCACTCTCCATGACCTCCCTCTAAGAGATCCGATGGCCCCCTTGCACGTCTCTGGTCTTTAAGGGTCAAAGTCTTTAAGACTACCATTCGACGATATTACACAAGGTGTAATAGCAACTGATAGCAAGCCATAGCAACTGATGGACTCGGTGGGCCCACCTGCCCTGGACCCTGAAATCAGAGCAGTGAGTTGAAAGGAACCAGGTTCTGCATCAACCAGTTGCTCCACTGATGACAACTGTGACAGTCATTAATGTACTTCTACAGGGAACATTAGGTCCCCTGGAAACCTCCAGGTACCTTCTTGGTACATGCCTCTTCTCCTCCCTGTCTCTACACACACATCTGCACATACACAACATTATCAAGTTTACTGGTGGCTTTACAAGCATTTACACAACCAATAAAACATTCTTTTGCCTTGCACTTGTGCCAGCTCTTTGTAAATCCTTCACACTCCTCCTTCTGAGCCTGGAAGAGAACCAGGCCGCCTCTATCAATACTGTTCGTTGTAGTTTACAGCTTACAACTCCTTAAAAAGACTTTCCTCCCTCTCCCCTAAGCCTCTACCCTTCTGAGTCATGTTCTGCACAATGCCTGAAGTCAGCACTTCACACAAACCAGATGAAGCTGGTCTTCAGAAAAACGCAGACACATGCATACAGAGCAGGGAACAGCTACCAGCCAGGACCTGCAGCCTTGGCAAAGAGCGGAGCGAATTTGCTGGTGACAGCACCAGCTAGAAACGCAGATCAAGAGAGAACATGGAGAAGCAGAGCAGCCCTCTGCCCTCCACCTCCCCCGAAGGCAAAGATCACTGTTTGGGACACTAACTAGTCACCTGGGAAACCTGCACCTCGGGGAGAGAAAGGCCTAGCACAGGCTTGCTTTTTCCTTTGCATTACTCTGTTTTTCAACCTACAGCTCAAGGAGATGCATCCTTTGGCCTTGGGAATCCCCCCCAAAATCAGTTTTGCACTGATGTTATTCAAGGTCAGATGAGATTCCTACTTTCGGCATCAATAATGCAATCCTCAGGAGAAAAGAGCTCATAAATACTCAGGCCTTGGCCTTTGGTACCCCAGGAATATCGAATTTGATTCCCAAGTCTCATCCACATTTACTCTCCTTTTCTTCCTCCCCCCTCTCCAAAGCAGCTATACAGCTCACCACTCCAGTGAGGGCCCTGCTCCCTTTCACCAAGCCATAACCTTTCAGACAGTATCTTTTCCACTCAAGGCTTAATACTTAATACACATTCCCATGCTCTCAGGTTCAACACCTTTGCTCTCTTATGGCTTTCCATGAAGCCGATGCTTGCCCTGAGCAAGGTACAATGCGTCACGGAAGAAGCCAAACCATTTTGGAAAGTCCCCCAGATTGGTTGAAGCAAGGTAAAAAGGTGCTTTCACAGGTTTTTCACGTGGCTGCCCTGATCCAAGGACAAGGTTTTCCACAGAGGTGACCTGCAGTGGGCTCAGAAATGATCCAGAGCAAACCAAAAGCAGATCTTTTCTCAAGCATTTGTCTCGAGTAACAACTGCGGGTATTTTGAGGAAAAGACTAAGCAACACCTGTTTAAGTAATGGTTAAGATGTGAGGTTAAAACTCAACCTGAGTCAGTAAGGAATGCACTGCAGGTCCTGCTCTAGGGGCTGGAGGACCATAAATAATTCAGCATCTGCCCTACTTAGCCATCCCAGACAACGGGAGCCAGCGTGGGTCAGGCTGGGAATGTCCAGAGAGAATGCAGCAGTTACTCCAGCAAATCAGTCCCTGCAGATCCGAGAGAGTCCTGGATAACAGCCACTAGGTACATTCCTGAAAAGCCCTCACAACTTTCAAATACTGCCCTGCTAATTCACTTGCCTCCATGCACGAGCAGGAACGAGGTCTAATCCCTGACGTAATGCAAGGGCAGCCCTGCAGAGGAGACCTCCTGCCCCGGTACCATCAAGGCACTGCAGCTACAGGAGGGAATTTATGTTCTCTAGGTAGAGCCTGACACCAGGCCCCACATAGGGCAGCTCGCATACAGCTCCCCTGCCCCCTTTTACGATCACGCTGGGTCACCTGCTCTGACAGGACACAAAGATGCTGGCTGTATTAGAAGGGTATGCTAAAACCTTCACTCTCCTGCATGCTTTCTTCACAAAACATCAGGAAATTCTTCCCCAACACGCAACCAAGGATCATTTCCCTCACACTAGCCACTTCACGGACGAGCTTTTCCCACCACCATCTCACATGCCTGAAACAGTGATCGTCTAGGAGGTAATTGAGATTAAAGGGACACGGAGAAGGAGATGAGCAGTCTCAAGGGCCAGCCAGGAGAGGAGCCGCCCTGCTTCCTTTCTTTTGATCTCTGCAGAGAACACCACGGAGCTGCCCTTCTCTTTTGATGTGTCACCCTGCAGCTTGTTCTCTCGCAGGAGGGCAGGCCTGTTGCAGCATGACTGCTCCTGGATTTCAGCTACTGGGGTAACAAAGCTGCATTTCAGCAGCTTCTATGCATTTCACAGACTTCAGAGTCACTGGGTTGACCCCAGGCATGGAGGGGAACCGAGGAGGCCAAGGAGGGACACCACCCTCAGACTCAGCTCTAACTAAATCCTTGTCACTCACGTGGAAGATGCATGAATTGCTAGGACAACAATAAGACAGAGTTAATTAATATGGAATCATGAAGCACTCCACTCCAGGAAACAGAGCAGAGGATCTGCAGTGCCATGTCTAATCTTTGGCCCACCATTTATGACTTAGATGAAAGGGGTCAATTACAGAGGCACTTATCTGAAGTGCATTCTGCTATGGAAGCAGCCCTCCTTACCCTCCCTGCGTGACAGTAAGGTCCCCACACCAGAGCAAAGGAGTTTAGAAAGCTCTACTACTCTGAAAACATTGTCACTCAAAATAAAACCTGCTCAGGGTGAAGCCGTTCTGTGAAGGATCCAAGGAGGGAGCAGTTTTGTTGCAAGTCAAGATAACAATCCAGGCAGCTGATAATAAGCATTTTATAAGCCTGATGTACAGCCGATTGAACTTGGACTGTCTGGTCATAACAAATAAGGTCTGCATAGCATTTCCTATTTACTCAAGAGCTTATCACACCAGATGTCAGCCTATGCTTCCCAGTGAAATAAAGAGTGCAAGATGACAGGTCCAAGGAAAGGAGCAGCTTGCCCAAGTTCCACAGCCAGCTGGTGACAAGCCTGAGAAAGGAACCCATCCTTCCCAACCTAGAACAACGGTCTTTTAGACTTGAGCCCCTTCAGTCCTTGTCAGAGCATTATAAGCATATCCCAACCCCTGATCATGACCCCAAGCTTTCTTCTTCAAACTTAAGACCCCTTTGGAGTCCAAACCTAGTGGGTGACCCAGCTCTAAGGTAACAAGGACACTCTCCCACATAATTAAATCCAAGAAACTCAAGCGTGAGCTGATAAGAGAATTGGTGGCAAGGCTTCTGCCCATAACGCTCCAAGGGATTTTTGGGCAAAGGCCTGTGGGAAGCCAAGCCTCCCACCCATGTTAACACACGTGAATCTAAGGAGAAAACTGAGGTGCCTGCAACAAAACCCTGAAGACTAAAGAAGGAGCCCACTGCAGGACAAGCTTCCCACACACCACTTATCTGCATATCAACTTCTCCACCAGGTCCACAGAGCCTGCATCTGAGTCTTGGAGACTCAGAAGAGACCGTTCTCGCCTAGGCATCAAACTTAAGCGTACATGGCTAAGCATTTTCATTTTCATAACCAACAGGGCTCAAGGAAGTGAACAGCTAATCTTTTAGACACACACCCCCCCGCTGACCTACTCTAACTTGACCACCTACCAAGTGTTCCTCATTTTACAACAAGGCCAAACAGGACCAGCCTTCAGCATAGGTCCACAGTGAACCTCAGACTCACACCTTGGGTTGGTGGTTGCTTTTCCCCCCAAGCCCGCCCCCCCACCCCCCCCAACTCTGCCAAAAGGGCTCTGTTTCCTCACACCACCAGCTCACCTAACAAATCAAAATGCTGCAAGAGAACTGGCTCCTGCGTGGTAAAGACAAGACATCATGTGTTTGGTTTGTGGCTGGTTTTTTTCCTCAGGTTTCCACACTGCCAGAAACAGATGCTCATATTTCCACGGGTTGACCCCTCTCACTTTTCTCCTTTAATTCACAGGCAGCAAAGTGTCAGGAAGAACAAGAATGAACTTGCCCTCAGCTGAGCAAAGGAAATCCGAAAATCTGCAGCTTCTGCCTTACAAGCTTGTAGCGACAAGCTGCTGGGTTTCCAGCTAGAGGAAGCTGTTTATGGGAGCAGACATGTTGCTGCCAACTCTCAGCCCCTAAACCTGATGCCTCTACTCTTGGGCTGGTCACACATTCTGGGGAAAGTTGAATTAAACCGTTTTTTAAACCATGTCACCATTTAGAAATGCTGATGAACAGCGTCTGCAAGGCTGTCAGTACACATATGTGTAAGAAGGGCAGCAGACAGCAGGGAGATAGGTGCTTACAACAGTCATTTGCTCTGGCAGCTGCAAACATTAAACTGATAAAATTGCTGCTGTGGCACCACGTTTACAGGCTAAACTTTTCCCCAGTGCATGCGTCCTTTGTACTCATCCAGCACAAGAATCTAGGAAACGGCAAACTGTCTCTTAGCATACGCAAGAGTTAAAGTTAAGAAAAATTTAATAATAATAATAATAATAATAATAAAGGACCTCTCATTGACTCCCATCTAAATCTTACTTCCTACAAAGGCTAGAAGCAACCACAGAATCATCTGGAAGCTGGAACTTCCAAGTTCTCAGCCCCAACTTTGATGCCACCTTACGCACTAGATGCTCTACCTCTTCTGCCTAGATTTTTCCGTCCACGGAAGGGGGATAATTAGTTGCTACTTGCTACACAGCAGTGGCGTGAGACTTAATTAGTCTGAACACTTTGAAGGTATGGTACCTAATTAATATCTGAAGTGGCTGCAGTGATTATTATGAACAATGGCATAGCTCACAGCTGATGGTACAGCTCAGCTCATCGGTATTTTTCATTCTCAAAAGTGCTGTGCAAACATACAGCCAATATTCCACATCAGAAATCTCCATGGTGGTGGGTGCTTATCAAGCTCATTTTGTGGATGGAAAAATCAAGGCAAGGTCTGATGGAGCCCAGCAACAATCCCAAACCACAGAGCATGGGAACTTCACAAGGCACTCACATGGGAACTCCTCGCTTGCTGCCGGGACAGAAGAGGGCAGCAGTTTTACAGTGCCATCACAGTGCCCTCCCACATTTTGGGGCCTGTTTGGAAATGCTCAGCTATACGTGCTCAGTGCAAGCGTTGAATTTAGCAGGCTCCTGTAAGCCACCATAGGGTTGGAGCTTTAAGGGTAGGAAAGAGCAAGCGGGATCTTTTAACTAACTCTCCACTGCACAGGCACACACACACACACAAGTATTGTGGCACACAATGAGCGAGCCAGGACAGCTACGGGACCTACACACCAGCACAGCCCGACGCCATACGCTCCCAGCTGAGTAGTGGGAGCACAGCCCGCCCTCTACACAGACAGGGAAGTTTCATCTCCCTTGTTTTAGCAGCGGCTGGGTTGGCTCCATCCTTGGATCACGGCGGAGCTGAACAAGCAGTACTTTCAAGCCCAGAGGCCTCTGCTCCTTCCCTCAACCCAGGTACCCTGAGCTCTACAAGGGCAGCCACCCCCAGGACTCACACGAGCAAGGGCATCTCCATTTCACCCACTGTACAATGAACAATTACCAAACAACTCTGCAAAGTGCTCTCAGCAATAGGCAGCGGAATTGTTGGTTTTAAGCCCCATCTTTACTTTCCTTCTGTCCTGCCTTCAGGAGACCTGGGAACACATTTTAGCCACACTGCAAAATGCAGAGAGCGTATTTTAAAAAAAAATTCTCCAGAGCCTTACATAAGCACTGCAGTTGAGATCCACAGGCTCTCTTCTATCGCACTGTCACGGAGCTGGGTTCCCACCTGCCTCGTCTCCTGACAGCTTCCTGGAAAGGAGAAGCAGCAACCTGAAAAGAAAAAGAGAGAGACTTCTTTTTTTCCCTCCTGCCTGCTAAAAGCATTGACTCCATTTTGAGCTCCTTAGTACCCCAAGAGCTGCAGAGAGATTTGCGTTGACAGTATTTTGAGCTGTATTTGTGGCAATATCCAAAGGATGAGAAACAAAACACACTACTGTGCCAAAGCCAAACAGAGCTAGTTTTGGAGCTCAGCCATTTCTGAGACAGTGGGACTTACTGATATTAGCAATTTAATAGTACAGACTTGAGAAACAGATAAGAAGTCATCACACTGTTACACACACACTGGGCCGGTTTGCAGGTCTGTACACGGCCAGCGTGTAACGGCTGGAAAAAGAGAGATAAAAAACCCAATGCACAATCTTTCAACAAGCAGCAGCCCAAAAGGATCCCCCAGGCAGATACTGATCTATCACTGAGTGCATGAGGAACATAAAACAGGCCCTCTTTGAAGGCAAAGGTCATTCTAGATGGGCGCGGGCAATGTCCCCTGTGTGTAAATCTCTGGGTTGTCTACCTTCCTAGGCAAGTGCGTAAATCCCCAGAGGAAAATGAAAGGCCAGAAATACTGTTCACCCTTTTAAAGTTGAGCACTGAACTGATAAGACCAGGTCTATTTTATGAATATTTCAAAGTAAACAGCAACTAATAGTGACACAACCCAAGAGAAACATCCCAAGGGGCAAGGCCATAGGTTGCGCGATACTCCAGTGCCACCAGCCGCGCAGCTTAGGAAACAGCAGCTAAGCAGAATGGAAGGGGAGGCTGAGCTGGCTGGTAGTGTTGCGTGAGCCAACACCCCTCCAGTCAGTGGAGCTCATCCATAGATTGTAATGAATGTCAGATGAGGTGCTTAATTACCAAAGCGATAAATGGTATATATTAATAAGCTGCAAGAGAGATCAGGCACTTGGGTGAACCCTCAGGAAAATACGTGACAAATTGGTTCTCCCTTCACTCCCACGGGGATAGTAAAATCAGCCCAGACTTAAAAGTCATCTATAAGAAAATTAACAACCCCCACCACCAGGGAAGGCACGTTTCTTTGTGGCCAAGAAGGCAGAGAAGCCCTCAGGACTCCTGATGGGATTCCTAAATACTTTCTACAAAGCAGAACACCATGGAAACCACATTTATTTAGAGAGCCTCAAAGCCTTTCTGTGACCTTACTCAGTCCCTTTAAACACATGTACATATGCACACATTTTTTTCCACAAGTCAACTATGGATCCCAGCAGGTTTTCATCCAGAAGGCTGTGGCCAGCCAGAACAATCACAGGCTTCACTCTTTCATCTGACCCCATTGCAAAGGCAATCAAAGCTTTTTCTTCTTCCCCCCCCACTATCACTGCATGAGTAAATAACACGGAAGGCCCAGTAAGAACATGAAGTAAAATGCACTCAAAGTTTCTCTCTGTCCCTGTACACAGGCTCACCTGGGCAGGAGAACTGCTGAACAAGAGCTCCTCCTGGAGGAGACGTCCTCCTCGTCCCTCCTCCTCCAGCACCAAGCTCTCACGGCACATACCTGGGCTTCCCTCTCACCCCGCAGTAAGGAAGCAGCGGAACCTAGAAATTTGTAAGAGTCATCAGTTATCTATTTCTGTGTGTCATAGTCTACTCGAGTGAGGCTTTTAATCTGTTTAGACAACGCTGTAGAAATGTGACTCCTACTTACTGTCAAAGGTAACAACACCACTACGTATGAACTAAAGCTAGCACGGATATTAAAATAAGAAAAATGAAGTTAAAACCAAGACATTTTGTTCATGTTTTCTTTCTTCCCAGATTTTACTGAATTAAAAAAAAAACCAAAACCACCAAACCCCAAAACAACCCAGTGAAGGTTGTAATACTTTAACCTTGGCCAAACATAGCTTCAAGCTTACCAAATCTTACTTGAGCCTGTAAATACAACGAAATTATAAACTCAGTTACCTGGGACTGCTTAGGTGTTGAAAACAATGTGAACAAAAAGAAAGATTAAAAAATCCAACACAGTATTTATGATAAAATTGAGTTATTTTTATTTCAAGGATATTATTATAAAAAGCACTCGCTGTGTTACACACTTCAATGAATACACACCCTACCATAGAAATCCACACTCCATGGAAGGATCACACTGCTACCAACCTCCAAAGCCCATCCCAGGCAAAGCCCATCCACACTGATCACAGCCTGACCAGTATCATGGAATCACAGAAGGGTTTGGGTCAGAAAGGACCTTTCAAGGTCATCCAGTGCAACCCTCCAACCCCCCTGCCATGAGCAGGGACATCTACTAGACCAGGCTGCTCAGAGCCCTGTCCAGCCTGACCTTGAATGCTTCCAGGTGTCACGGTTTTAGCTGGGATGGAGTTAACTCCCTCCACTGCAGCTGGTGCAGTGCTGTGCTTTGGACTTCGTATGAGAACAATGTTGATAACACACAGATGTCTGGGCTGTTGCTGGGCAGCGCTTGTACTAGTCAAGGACTTTTCCAGCTTCACATGATCTACCGGGGGCACAAGGAGCCGGGAGGGGAGGGGGCACAGCCGAGAGAGCGGATCCAAACTGGCCAAAGGGATATTTCCGTATCATGCAATGTCATGCCCAGTGCGTTACCTGGGAGGGGCTGGCCGGGGGGGGAGGCAGCAATCGCAGCTCAGGGACGGGCAGCATCAGTCAGCAGGTGGTGAGCAGTTGTATCGTTTGTGTTTCTGGTTTTTTTTTTTCCCCCCTTTTTTCCTTTTCCATTTTACTATATTACCACTATTGTTATCATAATCATTATTGTAATTATTGTAATTATTAAACTGTTCCTATCTCAACCCATAAGTTTTTTTGTGCTTTTGCTCCTCCGATTCTCCCCCCCATCCCACAGGGGTGGGGGGTGAGCAAGCGGCTGCCAGGTTTTTAGTTGCTGACTGAGGCTGAACCACGACACCAGAGATGGGGTATCCACAACTTCTCTGGGCAACCTGTCAATCAGACATCCTCTGCAACGATCAAACTTGCTTGTCCATAGCTGGTAAACAAGGTTATATGTTTTCCAAGAGCATTTTATACAGAAAACATGACAAGAAGCAGAACAGTGCATTGCACAGGTCAACAGAAACGTCCCCTTTGCTCAGAGCTCCAGGGGCAAAAAAGGCATGCTCTCTCTTCTTCCAGGGAATATTCTTGGTACACACAGAAAGCACATATGTAGCAACTCAGATTTCAAGAGCACTTTCTAGGAACAGCAATCTCAGAACCCACAGGGTAGGTTAAAGCTGCTGCTGCACTTTGCAGATGGAAAGGGAAAAAAGTCATGCAGACGTTACTTGCCTCAAACTCCCTACAGGGTCCAAGGTCTGGTCCCAACAGGGAACAGGAATTCCTAGATCTGACTCTGTAAACAGACACCTCCTTGCCTATAAATTCATGAATGTAAAAGGCCATTTGTCAGTCACTGCTCCTGTTCTGAAGAGTCCCTGACCTCAGGATTTGAGCCATTTGATTTAAAAAGCAAGAGACTTCTGTCCCAGCTGGTGCTCCCAAAGCAACACACCAGCTCCATGGCACAGTCCTGTGTTAAGATTTGGGTTATCCTCTCCACCATATCGCCATTGATAGCCAGGGATCGGAAGTGGTCAAAGTCATTCCTGCCCAGCTTCCGCAGGCGGCGTGCGGCTGCCCTATAGCACTTCCATGGCTGAGGTTCAATCAGCAGGTACTTGCAGAGAGCAGAGAGGAAGGACAGAAACTCCATCAGGCCACTATCCCCATGATTCAGGTGGATCCACATAGTCACAGACATACAAAAACCAATGTCAAAGGTGGAGCGGCCAAAGCGGCCCAGGTAGGAGCTCAGGAATGGCTCCCTGGCACTGGAGTCCATGATGTCCAGGTTGGCAAAGGATATGGAGGCAGGAAAGGGGCTGCACTGCTGAGCCCTCTCAATCAACACCGGATCAATGTCACAGCAGAGAAGGTTCAGATCCTTTCCAGCTGCAGGCTGGTCCAGGCTGCCTTCGCTTTCCTGAAGGCCAAGGAGATGCCTGTACAGAGCCACACTTAGCTCCTGCAGAAAGGAAAACAACAGGGGTTGACGGAGCCTGCCCTGCTTCATTAACACATCACCAAGCACACAGGACCCCACTCTCACAGCAAGGTATAACTGCCAAAGCTGGCAAAGCAAACAGAGCTTTCTCTCAATGAGGCTCAGAACAAGAAGCTCACTGACAATCTTCCTTTTTGTAGAAAAAAAACCCATCACAGTAGTCCCGACTATCAGAAAGTCAACCAGAGATTGGAATTAAACCTACATCACCCCATACTTGGGGTTTTGCTCCAAAACCTATGGGGAAAATGAGTTTTAGTAACAGGAATTTTGCTGGGTATCCCCATCCAACGTGGGGGAGAAGGCTCCACTGGTTTCCCTAGGTGAGCCTCAGAGTTCTCTAGGAACACTCAGAGCTATTTATAATGCCTAATTTAGAGTAACACTTTTCTGCTGCTGCTGCTAAAGTAAAAGACATTCCCTGACCATTAGATTGTAGCATAAGATAGTTAACATGAGAGCTTTCCTTCGAATTTCCTTTCGCAGAGTGTGCCATTAAGTGGAAAGCGTATTAATCTTTCATTAAAGGAGACCCCGACGAGTTAGTTCCTCAATGACACCGGCTACGAGCGCAGAGCCCACACAAGCAGGCAGAGAGTGTCCTCTAGTGGTGAACTACTTTGCATCTCGAAAGACCTGGACTGAGAACATTTTTACCTGACCCGTTTTACAAGTTCACCTGAAACAGGATCTAGAATTGTCCTTTAGAGAATGCCTCAGGTGGCCTTTCAAACCTTCTGGCTGGGGGAAGGGAAGCCATGGAAACAGCAGTACTTTTGTCCCCAGCCAGAATGCTGAATGAATAATTACTTCTAAGTTAATACATTGATAAAGTTTCCATCTGAAAAAAAAAAATCTTTAAACACAGTTAAATTAAACACTGCACCAGCGTGCATCAGAGATGCACAGATACTTCGGAGTTACAACACAGCAAAGCTGCACACTGTGGAAAAGCCATGAGAAAAAAGCTGAACTACATAAAGAAAGGCAATGAACTTTCAAAATGGGAAATTCTACAAGATTCATCATCTTTGTCACAAGATCTTCAAGAGCACGTGACCAGGATTTTAGTTTCAAGTTCTGTCTCATGGATAAATGATGTGATACTACAGAATACACAACAGATTATGGTTTCTAGCTTCAGCCTTGTCTAGTGCCCCTGCTCTTAGGGCAGTCCTATAGCAGCTCTCCAGTGCTCAGACACCCAGCAACCCAGGGCACTGCAGGCTTAAGCCTCAGTGGGAAAACAGACAGACCCACCAACACATGCTCCTAAACCAACTCTCAGCAACACACCAGCTCTGCCCCACCCCCGCCTTCATCCCAGCCTTCACTCTCCTCTCACAGAAGACCTGTTGAGGGGGCTTCCCACACACCAATGATCTGACCCCCACCAGTTTCTTGGTGCTCCCAAGTCCTGCTTTCCCGCTGTACCTTTTACACAGGCTCATCCCTACCCCAGGCTGCTACCCCCACCCCAGCCATTCCAGGCTATTTTGTTCCTCCCCAGCCCCCCAGGTCAGTGCTCCCCCCAGCCTTCCCCACTGCTCACCAACACCCCAGGCCACTGTCCCCATCCAGTCTTCTCAGTCTGCCTCATTATTCCCCAATGTCCCAGGGGAGTGTCCCCCCCCAACCTTCCCAGTCTTCCCTCTAACACTTCGGGTCACTGCCTGCCCCCACTTTGCTCCAATAACCCCAACACTCCACACCTGTACCTCCCCACCCTTCCAATCTGCCTCCCAACACGCCAAGCTCCTGCCTCCCCCAGTCCCCTCCGTTTGCTTCACTACCTCAGGTCACTGCCTTTCCCAGCCTTCCCAGTTTGCCCCACTGCCCCCCTCCCAGGCCCTCATCCCACCCCCAGTCTTCTCAGTTTGCCCCTCGACCCTAAACCAGTGCCCCATCCCCAGTCTTTTCCATAGGCCGGATTGTCCACCAGGGAAGTGCCTCCCCAGTCTGCCCCACTACCCCCTAATACCGCAGACCAGTGCCCCACCCCCCATCTTTCTCACAGCCTCCCAAAATCCCAGAGCAGTACCTCTCCTTAATCTTTCCCACAGGCCGCCAACACTCCAGACCAGTGTGTGTCCCGCAAGCCTTTCCAGCCTTCCCCACAGCCCAGACCACCACCCCAGCGTTTCCCCTCGCCCGCTCCCCCGCGGCCTACCCCTCCTGGTGCCCGTCGAGGCGCCCTCTTACCCCCGAGTTGCATCCCACATCGAGCCCCAGCAGCGGGCGGGCCGCCGCGGGGAACAGGCTCCGCAAGAGCCCGCCAGGCAGAAGGCTGACTCGCCCCTCGGGCGGGTGGAAGCGGGAATAATTGGGGAAGTTGCCGTAGGGAGCAGCACCAGGCTCCAAGGCAGGAGACCCTTCACTTATGGGCGCCGCCATTTTCCCCTCAGCCCCGCGCGCACCGGGCGGGGGCTGGGTGTGAGCAGAAACGTTCCGGGAGAGAAAAGTTCCGGGGGAGCGACCGCGCATGCGCTGACCTCCACTGGGGCGCGGGGGGACCGGCGGCCTTGGTGGGCCGCCTGCGGCAAGGCCACCCTCCCGCTGCCAACGGAACAGCGCAGCCCCAGCCCCCTACCCCAGCCTTTCCGGGTCCCTCTGAGTGAAAAGAAGAATTCTGAGAGATTTCGTGTAAAAACGCCCTGTCCGGGCCCCGTCACACCAGGGCAGGCTGAGGAGAGACGGCTCCAACACGTCACCTTTAGCCCTGCCACCTTTGCCCCAGCGTTGCCATGGCGACGCTGCGGCCTAGCATGGGGGCGCAGGCCTTGGTGGGGGGCTCGGGGGGAGCCACCGACCCTGAGAAACAGCCCATGTCGCTGTGGGTTGGTGACAGATAAAGGCTGGTGTCAAATAAAGCCTGAAATTTTATCTCAGCTTTCAGTCAGTGTCGGTGTCAAAACCCACCTGGGCAACCCAACCTCAGCCAGTGCTTCCCCATATATAAAAGCTTCTACAAACCTATAAAAATGTTATTCAAATCTATATATATATAAAAAAAACAACACACAAATGTTATTTAAATCACATTTAAATGTACAATTGCCCTGGCATTGCCCAGGCTCCCGTAGGCAGGCAGCTAGCAGGAGGTTTTGCAGCAGAAAATGAAAGCTCACGGTTAAAGGAGGGAAAGGTTTGGCATGGGGAAAATTTTAGGGTCAAGTTGACACAGGGAGCTTAGATATAATTTAGTGCTGATTTTTTTTTATCACAGGGTGAAGAGCAGAGGGCGCCAGGAGCTCAGAAATGCAGGTGAACAATTCCTGCCTGAATCAGGGCCCTTCTTGCATTTTGTTCTTGCCATGGAAGAGGCAAGCAGGGATCAGCAGGGATCCCCTGCACTGTGCCAAGGCATGGGCAGAGTTGGCATATAGACTCCACCCTTCCTCAAAATACCTCAAGCACGGAAGGGAAGAAAGGCAGAAATAAGTGAAAAATAAAAAATAAAATAATTTTTTAAAAATTCCCCCTTCTCCAGGTAGTGGAATTCAGGTTTTTTTGAGATCTCTGACTCTGTCTGGCTATATTTACGGCTCCCCTATTCCTGTCCTGCTTGCTACAGGCATGGGAAACAGCATGATCCCTTCTTTCCAGCATCTTTTACACCCCAATGAATCTCCATGTTTTCTCCCTTCTCCCACATCCCTGCATCCTACCTCTGAGGTCCCACTTTAAGTCAAATGAATTTTTGCCCTGTTCCTCAAAAGCCAAGTGTTGAAATTTGACTGAATCATCAGCCTTTTATCCCATTTGTGGTAATTACAGGAACAATTGGATACCCAAGGATTACAGGATACTTCATATAAATGCCCATGGCCACCTCATTGTTTGCATGGAAACGTTCCACTTCAGTTATTTTTCCACAGATGCTGTCCCACAGCAGAGCATCACCCAGCACAAGACAGGGCAGAATATTTCCTTGCTGCAGAAAATGCAATTGTGGGCAAGATGCTGTACCACACTGTTTGGACATGCTCCTTCAGAAACAAATCTCACACCTGCCTTCTGGGCACAGCTCCTTCCAAGGAGCAGAGGTCTGCTGCGACAAGATGCTGCAGTTGGGATTTCTCTCCCCAAGAGCTCTGACAGCCTGCACTAATCAGCACTTCAGAGCTGACAGATAGTTGTTTTCACCTCCCTGTGTGGGCATTAATTTAGGTCAAGTAAATTGCTCTCTGGAGGCATTTCTTTTTCCCAATGACTCTAAAGAAAGCTTAGTACATCAGGTTACTCTCCAGAGCTATAGAAAATGCCCTCTGAAGTGTTGTAAGTGCCTTACAACACTTGCTTACCCCCACTTACTTGTGGCCGCTTAAACCAAGTCTAAAAGCAAGCAGGATCCTCACCCAAGGAGCCCTTTGGCCCTCTCATCTCAAATACTTCTCACACATGATGCCTATGCTGGAGCCATGTGCATTTTATTACTTTGTGTAGTATGCATTCCTTAGTCATAACCAGAGAAGGGAGAGCCCGGTCTCCATTAAAATTTCGGGCCATGCCACATCATGCCATAATCTTGTTTATGTTTTCTGTTTTAAGGGGATGAAGCACCAGCTGTGCAAGCAGACAGTCCTTCAGCTGTACTTCAGTAAAGAGCCCTCACAACAGCAATAACAGTTTTGCAACAATTTATTAGCAATGTTCAGAGAAAATACAAAATCCTATTTACAATGAAATCATAAGAATGGCCAGACAAAAGGAGCAGGCGGATACAGAGCCAGTGTCCCGGTGATGCAGATCTCCGATAAAGGACAGCCACACAGAGGAAGAGAAGCAGCCCTGCACAGGCGATCAGGGAACCCAGGAGAGCATACCTCTAGCTATATGCCACCCCTAACCCTATCTTACTCAGCCTCATGGGGACTTGCACCTCTCTGAGCATGTACATGTTACTCACTGCTTCAGTCTAAGTGCTTTCACTGGGTCTGGCTTGGATGGACGGCAAGCCACGGGGTTGGCACAGAAGAGGGACCAGGACACATGCAAGAAGGGAGCCCTGTGGGTGGCCCAGGAGGCAGCAAGCCACCCCCATTCAAATGGCCTGGAGACAAGCAGGTGCCATGCAAGCTTTTTCCACACGGGAGCAGAAAGCCAGGAAGTAGCAGCAGCTCAGGCAGCAGCAAAGTTACTCCACACCAGAAGGAAAAAGAGCAAGAGATCTAGAGTGGGCTGCAGATCCATGTTCTCCTCCCCAGGTCCCAGGGTATGCAGGGCCAGTTTGGAGGAGTCCCAGTTCAGAAAGGAGAGCTGCAGAGCTCTGGTCTAGATTGTCCCCCAGAAGAGGAGTTTTAGGACTATTTCAGAGTCAGAACTCATCACATAACTCCATACTCCCTCCTCAAAAGCTGGAAAGCAGGAATACAGGCCTTTTGCTGTGAGCAAATAAAGGCCACAGAACCAATCTGCTAAGATATTTCAGAAGTGCCTGCATGGGTCTGAGCCAGAAAATCCCTCTTTAAAATCCTATTTCATAAACCTTTGGGGTGCCTCCCATGCTGTCCCCTCTCCCAGTTCTCCCTGCTTGGCAGTTCAAGGCCCTTGCTTCTTCTCTGGCATGTACTGCAGAAATCAGGAGGTCATGAACTTAATGCTATCATTACCTAATAGTCTCCTTTATTCCTTTAAAAAAAAAAGAAAGAAAAAGGGGGGAGGCCAGTTTTGGGGGTGGGAAGGTAAGGTAGAAAGCGTGATTTGTGCTCCTGTGTGATCATGGATAAGGTCAGTGCAGCCAGAGGGGCTGAAGCACTTTTACTCTCTGCACAGTAACTTTCCTCTGCCCAGCTCGGGGCACTGAACACATGTGGCAGGAGGATACACCATGTGAAGGGTAAAAGCCAGGGCAGCAGCAGAGGAATGTGTGGTACGGAGCATTTTGGCATCGCCTCTCTCTAACACGTGGGGATTGCTAGAGGCAGCTCAGTGACGCACTTGCCCTGGCATTCCCAGGGAGATTGAAGATATGGGTTTCTATCAGCAGGAAGGATCACTTTTAAAAAGAGCAAAAGGCCTCTTATCTCCACCTGGAGCTTTACAGTTAGAAATTAGCCAGCTAATCCCCAAACAGGGGAATGTGAGCAAGGGGAAGATGGAAAGTTACCTGAGCATTCGGAGGCATCCAGTGCTCTCACTAACATCCCTGTTTGGGGGAGCAAAACCGAGAAAAGGCCAAAGCAAGAGGCAACATTGGTGTTTGCTACAAAGCAGTGCCTGTTTTGAACAACAGGCATTCACCCTGGCCTCAGTCTCTGGGTAGTAACCACTTAGGATCATTAACCTCAAGCAACCAAGACAGTTTTGTGAAGACATCAGATCCTTATGATGGGTCACAGGATCTCAGCCATTCACATTTTCCACATCAGGAGGTGCCTGGCTTTGCATGGGCTCTGAAACTCAGCCTCTTTCACCACCTCTTCTCTGCCAATAACCCTTACATGGGATCACACCTCTCCCAGGTGGAAGAGCCATGCTTCAGAGAGAACTGGCATACATGTCCCCCTTGGGCGGGGAGGTGAGCTCACAGCCAGTGGTCCTGCTATCCCACTCTGGGAAGGAAAGTAAGTACAGAGTCAGCCCCATGGTCAGATGCAAAGGGTACAGGAGAATTCTTCCTGCAGGAGCATTAGGGACATCCTCAAAGAGGCTGCACATCCTGAACAACAGGTTCGCTTGTGCCCGAAGGACTGATTGCAGGGACATCCAGACTACGTGATCTCCTGCTCTGCACTTAAAAGCAGGCACTATCAGGAATATATCTCTGCAGAGGCCACAAAGCTCCAACTGAATGCAGGAGAAACAGGGGAACGCAAGGAGTGCCCTAGTCTTTTCCCTTTGTTCAGCTGGTTTTCCTGCCAGGATCCTAGCAAAATTCCCTACTCTCCTCTTAACGTTATTTTCCCTTCACAGAGCTGTTCTCAGCACTTCAACATAATGTGCAGGACTCAAGCAGGCAACTCTGACAGCCTCTGGGGAAAAGAAGATCTTGGCCTCATGCCTCCCAGTCTCTGGTCTGATCTCAGTAGGAGCGGAGGGAGCAGAAGAGACATAACACTTAAGCCCTACTTTACTTTCTGGGTCACAAAGGCCTAACAGCATATATACAAGCTGCATAAGGAACCCAGGGGCTTTGCTCAGCTGGTTGAATGGAGCCTGCTAGTGGGCCAGAAAGGGTGGGTTTGGTTTGGTTTTTTAACCCTCTTTTCCTCTTCTAATTTTTTTTTAACCACTTGCATCTTGCCAGCAAACAGAAGATACTGCCTTGCTGCACTCACTCCTGGCTAGAACCAAAGAACTGGAGGAAGAAGGAGAAGATGTAGATGATGTCCAGATAGATATTGAGGGCTCCAAAGATGTATTCCTCTGGATTCAGCGAGTACCGACGATTCCCCATCAGCATCTGGGTATCAAATGCCAGGAACTGTGCGGAAAGAGGAGGAAACCCGATAACAGTCAGATGGAGATTTGGCACATGGAGGCGAGAAGTGCTCTAATGACAGGAGTTCTCCCAATTGCTTAACTGTACCCAGAACAAAAATACAGCCACTTTTTATGGGCTGTAACTGCAGTTTAAAAGCTCAGAACAATGCACTGAAGAAGCTGCGACTTTCCCCCTCCTTCATTTTACTCCCGATAGTCAAACGCTGAACCTAACCGTTACTCCAGGCCTACTTCCTTCCTGCTAACCCCCCACCAAGACTCCCCTTTGCTTCACACATCCCAAATGTGTCCCAGGATCAGCTCTGAAGCACTTCTCCCTGTTCTTCCTCAGCCAGTCCCTACAATTTTTTATTCCCAGACTTCCCCCAGTTCAGAAACACCTGCCAGGTAACAAGGTGATCCGGACCCAACACGACATTGCAGCAGCACCACACCAATAAAAAGCAAGAAACCCCAAGTCCTGGGCAGCACCAAGGTCTGCAGAGCTGCTAGCAGAGGTAGCCAGACCCAGAGGGGAGATAACACCTTGGCTGTACAAACACCACTAAGTGCAGGGCAGATTTTACCAGTGAAGCCATCACAGTGGGAATCCACTGCCCAGCCTGCCTGCAGGGACACAGCACTCACAGGAACAGCCATGGGCGGCAAGGCAGGCTGGTGGCCCAGCTGCAAGAAAACCTGCACATTGTTGCACAACTACAAGCTCAGTATTTTCTCCCATCTCGCCTTTACTCCCTTTGTTAATCTAGCCTGCAACAGACACCTTGGCATGGAGCTCTTCAGGGTTGGCAGGGCATCTTTGCCATTGCCTGGGGTCAGCCAGCACCTCTGCCCTCCCCAGTCATAAATAACAACTGATCTCCCCAGACATTGTCAGGCTGAGCTGACAAGCCTGGCACAATAGACTCCACCAGCTCAGTTTCTGACTGAAGTTTATAGGGTAATTATAAGATGTATAGCTTACTTGTATTTTACAGAGTAGTCTTTAATCATGAATCACAGAAGAAATATCTGAGCTCACTTGAAATTACTTTATTATAGCTAATAAATGAAATTGCTCAACTGTTCTTATTTACAACATGCCCAATGGGCACCGCCTTGAACCCCAAGGCAGCCCTCCTCCTGACCCCACCTTGAGGTAACGCCAAGCATCTTCCCAGACAACTCCCACACCTGAATGGCAAGCACAGCACTGCCGGGACTTGCTTTAGGAAGACGCTCGCAGGAGGGACTGCTGGGGAGCAGGTGAAGGAATGAATCAAGCCTTTTCTGCTTTCCTTGGAGGAGCTGCCCAGCTTTAGGGCTTCTCCTGCCTGCAGTGAACCTTCCTAATGTCCCTTAATTGCAAACCATGGCCTCTCACTCTCCTGTACATCTGTTAGTCAAGCTCATACCCTTGGCCCACTCCCACTCAACCAGCCCCAACTTGACTTTGCTCACTTCTGCAGCCTCATTTCACCCCCAGGCTCCCTTTCAGCCCTGCAGTCCAGCTCCCACTGCTGTGCCAAAGATTAGTCTCTGCTTTTCCCACTCCAGAGATGCCTTTTTGCCCTGTCCCTACAACACTTTCTGCTGTTCACACCTAGTATTGCACATACTGCATGGGTTTGCCAATCACACCATGCTGTGCGCCAGCGCTGTCGTGTACACCGACACCTTCTCGGACAAGGCTGAGGTCACTGCAATACTTGCTGTTCATGAGCCATCTGAGAACGTGGAGCTCTCTGCAATCCCGCGACTCGCTCTTCTCCCTTCCCCAAGCACTCTTCAAGGCTAAAAGCGTTTATTCCTTGCTTATTTTTCCTGCCAGCACACTCCCAAGCCTCACAACCAGCACCACTTACCATAGTAAAGATAACGGCACCAAGCAGAGCGTAGATCGCGTGGAGCCAGGGGACCTAAAGGAAACAAATCCATCAGTCAGTGCCTGGGAGAAGACTGGTTAATTAGGACTTGAGACAGAACAGGTCTTAACTCTCATGTGGAAGGTATGAGTTAGGGAAAGTGCTCTAATAGCCCAGGATGGACTTGCACCACTTCCAGCTCCAACATAGTTTCTGTAGTTGACATTTTCATGGCAAAAAAACAGGTCACCGTGCCTCAGTTTCCCCTCTTGCTGTGGTCATTGCATTTACTTGGCTCATGAGCTTCTAGATCAGGTACTTGTGTTTCCAAATAGCCTACTTCAACACAGCGGCTGTCCCTGTGGAAGTGTCTTAGCACTATGCTGATGGAAACATTTTGCAGCAGCCCTAGGTGTTTATTTACCCAGACAAGGCTGATGCCACTGGAAGGGACACCAAATGCTTCCAAGAGCAAGACCCAGCTTTAATAAGCATAACTTAAATGTGTTCATCTGCTGGAGTCACAGCAGGAAATTCACTGGGATTAAGACCAGACCTCAATCCCTGCTCGCTGTGGCACACAGTGCTAAAGAAGTTGCCTGTCTTCCAGGAGAAGGTGCCTGCATAGACAGCTGATTCAACCCAGAGATTGCAGCCTGCCTCCCCCGACAGACAAGCTCATGACAAGGCTGCCTCAAGCCATGCTTATCTTGACAAGCAGCAAGATAAAGAGTAGTTGTCTCAACAGTTTAATGGCAGTGGCTTGGCACTGCAAGGTGGTTTATCCTCACGTTTGCACAGGGGAAAGGTACGTCAAGCCAAGACAGCCAAAATTAAAGCTCCTTGCTTTGGGAACAGCAGCCTGTGTATTTGTCCATCATCAGACCAACTCCAGGGGTAGTACCACCAGGGGTAGTCTCCTGCAGGCCTAGCCCTTAAAGCAGCCCTCAGGTCCACAGAGAAGCCAGTAAGATGTGAAGGGTTTGGAGGTCACTTAAAGGCTGCTGTGATCAAAGCAGCGTGCCTCCGTCTCCAGCACAAGCAGGCATTCAGGGTGATTAATAGCGGCTGCACAGCCCCACACACATTCTGTCTTTCATCAGCATCTTCCAGGGTCCGTCATGCTCTTGCCTGAATGACAACTCGCCTAACGAGACACTCTTGGACGGAGACCAGACACTCCATGCTGCCACGCCAAACCCTCTATCAGGTGTGGTCACAAGCTGCCCCAAGATTTCAGCTGGGCTCAGCCAACGCCAGCTGCAACCGGGTCTGAGTCAAAAGCAGGGAGGCTGAAGGAAGGGGCTGGACCCATGCAAGAGGGGCTTGCAGCAGTTGGAGGAGTGACAAGGTGGTCACTCATGGTCAGGACTTGTTCCCTGGCCCCTCTCCAGAGGGCCTTATTTCCAAGAAATTTGAGCTTCAAGTTTCAAACGCTGCTGGACGGTGCCTGCTGTTAGTGTGAATGCAGCCAGGTCTGGCCGGACAGGCACCCTGCTGCACTTTTCCAGGGTCCAAGTCTCACCCTGAAATTGGGGCAAGAGCCTTGTTTTGTACTGGGCAGGCCAGTGCTTTAACGCGTGCACTGCCCTGGTTTTACTGGAGGGGAAACCGAGGTACGAGCAGGTGAAGTAACCTGCTGTGGAGTCACTACGCAGCTCCAGGAACAGAAGCGAATTTCCTCAAGCCCCAGGCCAGTGCTGTCCTAAAACCTGATATCTGATTGTACAGCAAAAAGGCAACAGCCACCTGGTCTTGCCTTTGGTTTCCACGCAGTTATTGGTGTTTCTGCACATTTTTGGAAAGCAGACTGGGCCACCTCTCTCAAGCCAAGCCCTGGAGCTTGCCTGCTTTAAGCTGAGCAGCTCCCAGCCTTGCACCAGGACTGGTGGCACTGGGCAAGGAAGGAGGGGGCAGGTTGTTACTCACATATTGGTAGGGCAGTATCACAGCCAGGATGATGCCACCAAAGAAGAGGACCATGAGCATCACAAAGAGGACACCCTGGTAGGAAGTGAAGTCAAACTGCAGAGGTAAAGGACATCACGTTACGAGTGCAGAGCGCTGAAACAAGAGGCAGCAAGGGGGGCCAAACCTCCCCACATCCACAGGGAGGGACACTCCGGCAGTACACCCGTCTTCCTGTCACATGGCAGTTGCTTCGTCTGCATCTCAGGCCCAATGCCCGTCTGTATGGCACAGAGCCAAACACTTACCATATCCCCTTTATTGCCATGGGCAAGAACTCTGTACCCATCACATACCCGAAATCCAAACACCCGTCGCACGTTTATGCCAGTGCCCTTCTGTGCCCCACGGCCTAATCCTCAAAAAACCCTCACCTTACCCCCATACATTAGCATCTTCCAGTCCCATCTATATCCCGACACATCCCTCACCCCAGCATCTGTCCTAATCTTCCTGCAACCTTCACTTTACATCCCAGCATCCCTCAGGTTGCCTCTGTAGCCAGAGCCCTACAGACCTGCCCCTGCACCTCACCCCCGGCACTGCCAGAGCCTGCAGTCCCACCCCGGGAGATGCCTCTCGCAGAGGGACTGATCAGCACATACTCACCTTGGTCTGGAAGCTGAAGATGGTGACAGACAGACACACCAGGGCCGTGATCCCCAGACAGAGAAGGACTGACTTAGTATTGTAGTAACTGCAAAATTAACAGCAAACCACTTTTCAGCGTTTCCCACAGGGACAGGTGGAAGGAGGGATTAAGACAGGCAGCAACTTAGCAGAGGTGTATAGGGAAAGTGGGAGACTTAGGGGCACAAATGGCACTGAAATTATCAATTTTCCCCCTTAATGTAAAAAGGGAAGGATAGAAAACACTAAGACTAGATGGGTTTCCCTTTGCTTTAAATAGAAGAGGGTAGGCAGGAGGGCATGTCTGTGCCTTCTGGGAACTCACAAGCAGCTAAGATGGGGGCTTACTATAAAAATCTATCTGTCCACGGGCAGATGGGGAAGTGGGAGGATTCAAACTGAGATGTAATAAAAGTAGAATGACAAATATCATTGCAGTACCATGAGAAATAAGAAAGCTGCAGCCACTGTTATGCTACTAATGTGCTCGTAACAGGGGTTTGAGTCTTGGAAAACTGCAGGGAAGGAGGGATTTGAACAGGTGGTGAGGCTGCAGGCTTTGGTTATATTTTTTTCATGTCTAACTACTGATTTTGGTTACAGCACCAGGCTCAGCCCTAAGAAAAGCCAGTCCCCACTCTCCCCTTCGGTTTGATTTGAGAGTGATATCACTGGTATTTTCCCTGAGTTGCTGAAGCCACTACTTTCTTTGTCCCCAGCACACATCCATCAACACCCACTGGCTCATCTGCCTCATCACCAGGGACCCACGTGAACCAGGGCTGATCTTGTGAGCAGATTGTCACAGTAAAAACACAAGCAAGAGGGAACTGTAGGCTACAAAACCCATGAAGCTGCTGGAAAACACTCCTTGTCTCACTCCAGCCCCATCTGCTAGAGTGCTGCTTAGTGGAAAAGGCGAGACTGCAGTATGTGGTAGTCCCCTATAGCCCATCATGCAGGTAGTGCCTTGTCCCTCGCTCTCTAGTGCTCTCCCATAGGATCTGGCAAAGCCAGGAACTACCCTGTGCTGCCCCAGCTGCCACCACAGGTCTTGGAGAGCTTCTTTTAAAAGTGTTTTCAAAAGGGAAGGTCAGGCTTTGTGTGGCTACTAGAACAGCTCTGAAGAGACCAGGTGGCCCATGTACTTTGGAAGTAGGGAAGTTTTGCAGGAAGAGACAGGACGTAGGACCAGAAAACCTCCAGACACCACATGCTCACCCTACCTGGAGAGCATCCCAGTGAGATAAGCCATGGAGAGCGTCTGGGAGGGAAAGAGAACCACATTACTCCTGCATTCATGTCCCAGGGAGAGACATACAACAGATAAAACATTTCAATTACGGGGAAGATAAGGGCAGTGAAGCCTCAGATACTCAAGAGAAGCAATTTTTACATAGTTTCTAATCCTCCAGTGATTAATATCCACAAGGCAGGTTAAAGGGAGGGCAGGCCACCACCCTGAGAGCAGTCCCACCTTCTCCATCCCTCTACCTCTCTTGCACAGGACTCCAGCGCCCTACCCAGCTCCCACCAGCTGCTGACCAGCCTCTACAGGCTTTTTTTTCTTCCCCCTTTTAAAACAAAAGGCTGCCTTCTTTCCTGCTTATCACATTCTAGTACAATTACAACTCCTCAGCCAAGTGCAGGGCAATTAGAGGATGAAAGTCCTGCTTCCTGCAGCAATCCAGACCAGACGTCTCTCCTGCCAGGAGCCATTATGAAAGCCACGCTTTTGCAGGACCAGGGCAGACACTGTCCAGGTGTGCTACTTACAAAGATGCTCAGCAGGATCAGATTCCATGGGAAATACCTCCTGCAAGTGAAGAAACAGGGGCTGGTCAGCCCTGCGACGCAGAAGGTAGGGGCCGCTGCCAGCGCTGCACAACAGGTTGCATAAGACATGCCATGTAATTAATGGCCTGTGCAGCAAATGGCAGGGGTGGTGCAAGGGGACAGTCATCCTCCTGGCAATGAGAGCGCATCTAGGGTGCTCCTAGACCAAGAGGGCAAACGTCCCCATAATACTCCAGCAAAGCAGTAAGCAGCGCCCTGCTCCACCGAGAGCAAAGATAACCGTCCTTTGCAGCAGTTAATGAGAATTTGGAGCTACGCAGCAACGCAATTTTTGCTGCAACGTAGCTTCCTTTCCAGTCGCAATTTGACTTCAGCTTCTAATGCTGTGCTGCAGCAACCGAGAACTGCGTCAGGCCTGAAAGTACAGCTGCCACCTCGGTCCCTACATCACCGTGTCAGCATGACCCCGTCCCATCTCTGCAACATTGTTGGTCGTGCTTGAAACAAGAGGAAGAACATTCGTCCTTCATTTCACAGGGCTGTTTCAAATCCAAAAAGAAAGTGTTTTACCTGGGTCCAGAGCAGCAAGCAAGGATCAGGTAGGTCACAAAGAAAACACCACTGCAAAGAAAATAAAGAGTGGTTTAGGGAGGAAAACACAAGCGCTGGGTGTTGATGCAGGAGAGGAATCTCCAGCTGACAAATTCCAGTGCTCTGCTGCGCTGTTTAAAAAGCAAGTGCCGTGTCAGAAGTCACCATGAGGCAACTGTCCCTGAAAAACCTGAAGGATGGTCTTAGGCCAGAGCAAGGGTAGCATTCGGGTCCAGGATAGACAGAGCACCCAAACGTGTTTGCTATTGACACCTTGTTGGTGTCCAAACTGCTCCTACGGAGGTGGCCAGACTTTGCCCCTCATTTCCAGCCATTTCCTGGCTTGGTGGATTCAAGGCATCCTGCTGGGATTTCAGCAGCATTTAAACCAAGACTCACAGGGCTGGTAAAAATGACTTGCCTAAGGCCAGAGGGAAGGTCTATGTCAGAGACAGGGACTGGTCCCATGTTACTGCACCAGCATTCAAGGAAATGTTCAACAGCAGAAGGATCCCCTAAGGTCAGTGAAGCTGGCAGACCCAAGCCTAATATGCTGTTGCACAAGCCATCCCCAGGTCACAGGAGAGTTATTTATCTTGCGTGATTTGACCCTTCAGCAAAGCAAAAAAATCCAACAGCTGAGGGATGGTCTCCCTCTGCTCTGGACGTCACACAGCCCGGGTGTTTTTCCACAGTGCTGATGGGTTATGGCACAGTGGGAACCTGCATACCTGCTTTCACCCAGCGCCTGGGGGGAAAGCAGCTTCCAAGCATGCCGATGGCTGCACGATAGCCAGTCACCTTAGGTCTAATAAATGAATGTGACTGCAAAACCCACGGGCCATGATAAATGCACCAGAGATAAACCTGAGCATTGCTCTCCCACGGGGAAACCGGGAAAGTTGGAGTGGACACGGCTGAATAGGTGGAAAGAAAGCACGTAGGGAGCAAAGAGAGCCATTGCAGTTGTCCATCTCCTTTGCATCCCTTGTTGCACATCTGCACTTGCTTTATTCCCTCTGAGTCATCACCCCAGCAGTAGGAAAACACCCGGGGGCACCCACTTCTATTTTAGAGATATATAGAGAGTTGGGGTCTCTGTGTACGAGAGATCCAGACCCAGATCAGGACAAGAAATAGGAGATGCTGGGATGGAGGGAAGGGTTGACTCCCTGGCAGGTGAAGGGACAGAAAAAATTTAAGTCCCTCAAGTACAGAGTCTACCCCGAGCTGGCCCAAGACAGGTTCTCTTCGACTGAAAGATATAAATGCTTAATGTCCAGTAAGCTACAGGAGATGAATGCAAAGGTCAAAGCATAGACCTGAGTAGAGCTTGATCTTGTCTCCCTGCAAGGCAATGCTGCTTCTCCAATCTACCAGCTGGCCAGGAACTCCTTCAAGGCCGGGGAGGCCTGCTGATGCCAGTTCCCCTTTGTTACTGCTATTTTTGGTCTTTTATTCGAAGTTATATAAGCTGGTGTCTCATCTCCGGGCCTGGACAGATTTCATGATTTGGGTGTGAACTAATTAAAGCCAAGTTCACAGAGCTTTGTTCACAGACAATTGCATCGCACACTCTGCCTGCTTAATTAGCAGCACTAACACAAGTGGCATCCAGGAAACCAGCACAACTGCAAACATACGAATGCGTGGAAGCGTAGCCTACGCTACCTCCGAGCTGACCTTTCGCACCAGCCTTGACTAATGAATGGCATCCTAAATTCTGTGCATCGAGAGCAGCTCCGTGATGAAGACCCAGGCATGACATCCCCCCCCCCCGCCACATCCTAATCCGTCCAAACACATCCCCCGCCCTTAACATTGCCTGCACCCTTCTTCATCTGTTGCATATTTGGTATGCATGTGATGTAAACCCAGGCAATCTCCTTGCTTTCAATAGGACAAACCCAAAATTCAACCTCTAAGGTACCCTAGGCACCCTTTCAGGTCTCACATCTGAGTTTCTGCACTGTTTTCCTGGAAGCTCCCCAGTTTTACCTGGTTTGCTCTGCAAGCAATACTCATGTATTTACTTTCACCCTGATTTGTAGAGCGGCAAGCTCTCTTTCTGAAAGTATTTGTGGATTTTTAGCACATCTCATGTCTTGGGCTCATTTAGGTAAGAGTTTCTACCTTCTCACCTCAGAGTTATCCATGAATTCCCCCAGCCCCCCCCCCCACCCCTGCACACATATTAGCGCATTTCTTCACATGCAAGATACAAAAGTGTTTGGAAAGAGTCTCCACACGACCACAGCTACATCCAGAGCTGTTTGGAGCATACGTGGCCATCAGAGAAGCCAGAGATACTCACTAGGAAGCCCAATACCAGGCAGCATGCGTCTGAATGTACCCCTTGACCGGCTCGCTGCAAGACAGAGAAAAGGGATGCTAAGCAGAAAGCATAACAGTGCCCATCACTTCACAGTTTGCTGCTAAATTAAACCTGGGAACTCACACAGGGTGATGCACCACGGGGTATGTGGAGAGAAAAAAAAAAAAACCACAACCCCAACCAAACCAAAACAAAAACCCCACAACAAACTACAGCTGACTCTACCCAGCAGACTGACCAACCGGAAAGAAATTCAACCTCTCAAATTGGAAAGACAGCCCTGCTGTTATCAATTACACAGTCAGGCTTGCCTGGGGAAGGGCCGCTGCCTTGTCTGAGAGGTGATTAAACAGCTGAAATCCTCTGGCTGACAGTGATTCATTATTTATTCTGGAGGCAACGTGAGCTGCACATGCCCAAAACGCTCAGTCACCCGAGCTACAGACAGCTGCTGCTCAAGCATGTGGTATCTGCTTCTGCAAGGGCAGGTGACCCAGTCCCTAAAGCCGAGGTAGGCTGGGATCTGATGGCCTTGACAACTTCCAGAGGAAAAAATACAGCAGTTAATACTCAAGGGCAAGCATCCCAGGCCTCTTGGCTGGGGTTAGCACCCAGAAGGGACAACGCACCACCCAGAGGACGCACTGGAAAGGTAGCAGAAGTACCGAAGGACCTTTGAAGGTCCCCTCAGTTTTGGTTTTCTATTGGAGCACATGGGGAAAAAATGCAGGTATCTACATAACAGAAAACACCCCCAAGTAACAGATCATTCAGGAGCAGGTCATACACAGGACAAAGCAAGCATTACTGCTACACAGGAGACCTACCAGAAGGTGAAGAAAGCCACAATAACAACAGTGACCAAGAGCTGGACCATCAGGATGGCATAAACCTGCAACAAGAGGCAGCCCATGGGCGACCCGCAGACTCTCTGCTTGCCACCCAGCCCGGGGCAGCCAGCAAAGTCACCGCAGCCAGGTCCCTCCAAGGGTCTCCTGCCCTCACAGGGGAAGGCTGAGCCTGGAGACTCTTGCCCCTTACCTTCCTGATGAACACTCTGCGCACGTTCCTGTCATCCCAGCTGAAGGTGGTGAGCATCTCTGTGTCTCCTGGGTACCCTCCGCTGCCATAGCTCGGGCTCGTGCCTGAAGCAGAAGCCAGACAGATCAGCCCCCATCACCCACTTCCCTCCGCAGCTGCAATAATCTGACTCCGGTGATTGACCACAGCTCAGGAGGCCCAAACTTCAAGGTTTTCTTGTTGCGCTACAGAACAGAGGCTCGCTGGGATGCGCTTTGCTTCCTTCCCGCTCCTGCATCTTATGAGGACTGTCTCGGAGAACAGAGCAGGGACCGCTTCTGCTAACTCCAGCGTGACAAGGACACCAGGGTTAATTCCCATCTATGGTAACGCTGTATTTTTAATTGCAGTTAGAAGGCTCGTCTCATATCCTTGCTCACCTTCCACTGAATATTAAAGCATCCCCCAGAGGAGCCGTGACTCAGCACCTCAGTCATTCCCACCAGGAGCTCTGCTACAGGAGGATTCCCTCGCTGCTCTGTAATTGCCTGAGCTTAGACTGTGTCTGCACCACGTCTTATGTCAGCAGTGTGCCCTCTCCGCTGAGAAAGCCTCGTCACAGCCAGCCTTTCCGTAAGGTCTGCCCCTGAATCCAATTTCCACGCAGGGAGTCGGAGAACAGTTTAGCAGCAAGCCTAAACGAGGGGGGAAACCACCCCAAGGCTACTGCTGAGAGTACCTTCCCCAAAAATTGTCACACCACACGGCCCAGCCCTGCGTCGCCGAGGCCCCTGTAGTACAAGCTCTTGTTGCTGGAGTTTCCTTGCGGGTGGGCAAGGAGGAAGGCTGCGCCATAAAGCATCGGAAAACCTCCACCTGCTGGGGAGACGAGCGTGCCAGGGTGAAGGTAGCAGTGAGGGCTCTGGAGGGCAGGGGGCTGCAAGGAGGAACACAAAGCAGCAACTTTTCCCTGCTAAGATCAGGAGCACAAGTGAGATGTGAGAATCAGCCTCCTCCATCTCCTGAACCTCGCGCTCAAGAAAAAATAAAACAAATACTGAAACTTCAGTTGTCTTAGCGCATCGTTCCCCTGTGCTATTCACTTCTGCAACTATCCTCTTCCATGTTACTAATAGCGTCCCCACCTGGGTTTCCTATAGAATGAAGGCTTATGAGATTACACCAGCTATTCATTCATGTCCCTGCCTGTTTGACAGATGCCTCCCCTCCCTCTCAAAGCTTTTTTGCTCAGTGATACTCAGATCCTCCAGGTCGATGGAGGAAAGACCCACTCAGACTTGGAGGACAAGCTGCAGACACCAGGAAAGCCAAGACTCTGGTCCTGGATTTCTTCTGTTTTACTGGTCAGAGGCTGCTTGCTTTCATTGCAGAAACCTCATCCTAGAGATGCCACTGGCAGGAATTACTTCCCTTGTGCTCTTCAGAGAATCACAGACTGGTTTGGGTTGGAAGGGACCCTTAGAGGCCATCTAGTCCAACTCCCCTGCAGTGAGCAGGGACATCTTCAAGGAGACCAGGTTGCTCAGAGCCCTATCCAGCCTGACCTTGAACACTTCTAGGGATGGGGCCTCCACAGTCTCTCTGGGCAACTCTTTCCAGTGCTTTGCCACCCTCATTGTAAAAGATTTATTCCTTATAACCAGTCTAAATCTACTCTCCTTTAATTTAAAAGTGCCTCTTGTGCCTAATAAATCTCTTGTGCTGCCTTCTGTACCCCAGTGGAGATGAAGCTCCTGCAGCATGCCCTCCCTGTGTTTCTGCAAGATCTGTCATTGCCCACACGGGGCCAAAAGCACCTGAGGCCCATATCCCCAGGACACTTCAGTGCCTCCTGTCTCAAAGCAATCAAGGCATCTAAACACCAAATTAGGCACCAAAATGCCTCAGAGGAATGGAAGGGGTTTCCTCCTCCCTGGCTAGTGTCGCCAGCACCCATCACCTCCCACCTACAGCCACAGCTGAGGTAGCAAAACAGTGTGTCCCAAGCTCGGTATTAAAGAAAGCAACCCAAAACACACACCACTTCTCCAGGTACTTCAAGTCTCATATAAGCTGTGAGTCACAGCCCCACGGCATGTGCCCCCACCCCACGCACCCGCCCAGACCCTGCTACAGGAGCCACAGTTTGCAGCATGGCTGAGGGCAAGGAATGGGGAAGATGTGAAATCAGAGAAACACACCAGCAGGGACAAGGACACAGCTGCAGAGAGAAAATCCTGCCAGGCTTGTCAGGGAGGGGACAAGAGATGACACATCACCGAAACAAGTCCTCCGGGACACCCAAAATACCAGCATCCTAACCCATTTGGGCTTTACCCATCCTGATTCATTATGACAGTAGAAAGACCCAGATGGTGGTTAGAACAAGCTGGGACATTATTTATCCCTTCTGTTTCTGACCCCCAAAGGCAAACAAGAATAGGAAAAGCCTGTGAATCCACCAGTGTGTGCAGGAACACACATCTCCAAGGGGTTTAGCTTGCTCTTTTCCCTTCCCTAAACACCTCCATCCCTGCAGCTGCGACCACCCCTGCTGGGTGGAACAGGCAGCCAGCAAAGCACAGCAGAGGAAGAGGACTGAGCAGAGAGGGCTCAGGAGTCATTAAATCCAGTCCCTCCAGCGCTCTCTCCAGTTCAAGCTGTGCTGACCAAGCAGCTGGCCACCCCAGCAGACTTGCTTGCTGGCCACGACATCCTGCATCCGTCTCAGCTTGCCACTACACGGCCGTTCCCCTGCGCTGGGCACAGTCGAGCCTTTGTCCACTTGTCATGGCCGAGCAGAAGCTGCCCGCAGCACCCAGGGAAGAAAAACTGTTTGTTTGCCAAGGAGTCGGCCACGCAGACTGATGCTGGAACAATTCGGCCTTCAAGTCCAGCCATGTTTCAGCCTCCACTGGCTCTGAACACCAGCTCATAGCAGCCAGACATCACTGATGCGATTGACACTGATTTTGCCAGTTCAGCAGCTTCCTTGAAAGCCAGGGTTGAGCAGGAGCTAGAGTGGGGCTGCTGCCTGCAGAGCTGGGAGCGTTGCACCAGGGCTCTCCCTGGCCCTGGGAGGTGGCATTGCCCAGTGCAGCAAGCTGGGAGAGGGGATTTTCCCCATCCTGGTACTGGGAAGGGGAGCAGGGAGAGAGCACTGCAGTTTAGTCCCACTTCTGGGAGGCAGCGTGGTCTAGTGGCTGGGTAAAATGGTTTTTACATCTCGATATAGACTTATGTGGCTTGTAGCTACAGCTCTAGGGTGAGCTCTACCAAGGACCAAACTGGGCACCGTATCCCCGGTTCCCCTCTTCTCTACAAGCCTATAGGGGAATCTCTGCACCCCTCTACCCCCTCTGCAAGGGGCTCACCCTGGGTACAGGCACAGAAGGACTTACTGGGGTCGACGTAAGCCCAGCTGGGGTGGAGCGGGACCGATGGGGGAGGAGGGTAAGCACCAGACTTCATCCCTTCTCCTGCTGTCGCCTCCTCATAGGTCGGAGGAGCCTGTGGAGCCGTGGCATTGTCCTTCTTCTCCCCTTGCCCCTCAGAGTTGGGGGGTTTGTTGTTCACAGAGAGCTGCACAGAAAGGAGCGGGAGGGCAGAGACAGGATAGAGGTTAGACTGTAAAAACAGTACAGAAACTGCCCTGCAATGGGAACCCAACAGGGCATAGGCAGAGGTCCAGAGGTCCCTCTGTTGGATCCCAGGAACTGGAAGGACACCCAGTAACTCCTATGAGGTGGCAATGGGCCCATCCTTGCACCCCCAGGAAGGAACATCCTCTGATGTGGTTGAGAGGAGAGATGGGAAAACACCTGACATGTTAAAGGGGATAAAAAATTATAGGCAACCAGGTCTGAGGGGAGACACAGCCTTGCCCAGGGACCCCCGTGGAGCCACAGGCTCATATGGAACACTGGAGAGTATCCAAATCATTTTCTCCTTTTCAGCCTACTGCTTTCTAAATTTCCCCTTAAAAAAAAAAAAGAGAGCTTTCAGTTACTAGGCACCAAACCCTAAACTCCTTCATTTCAACTTACACCCACATTTTGGGGAGGTTCTGCTAGCCCCCAGGAAGTGCTTGGTTTGGCCCTCCAATGTTTTCTTGTAGCTTGTTCCTCTCTGCCCCTCTAGAGGCTCAGCCTTGCTGCTTTCTGTAATTCAAAGCTGCAGCTAAGGGACTTGGGATCCCATGTCTTCAGACTGTGAAATCCCAAAGAGCCAGCCTCAGGCCACCTGAGAACTTGCTCCTCCTTGGGAACATTATCCATTTAACCTTCTAGATCTTTGTCACCCTGGGATAAGTCAGAAGCCTGGTACCCTGACCTTGCTGCCAAAGGGGATGCCAGCTCAGCATCAGGGATAGCATCCCCACAGATCACAGACGTGCAGGGCCGGAGCCACAAAAAGTCCAAAGTGAAGCAGAACAACTAACCAGCACTGCAACAAATGGCACAGCGCCTGTGAGAAGGTCTTAAATTAAAGGTGTAACAGGCCCTTGAAAATAAAGTCAACATACCAGGCTGGAACGTGCGCCACAAGCAGACCCAGCTGCACCAGGATAACTGTGCCACCTCCTCTGCCAGCTCCTAGGGCTGTCCTCACCCTGTCCTTCATTACATAGTCCTTGGGTGTAGGGTGGCCAAATCATGCAGGGCCCCCAGAGATACCCAAGGAGATACAAGAGGGACAGTGCTGCCTGCATCCAGGCAGCCTCCAGCATCACATCGTTGCCATGGTAATGGTGCACTGTGCTGGCAGAGGATGCATAAACCTCCCCCTCCCCAGTCTCTGAGCATTGGAGAACCCCAAAAATCCGGAGCTCCCCGGAGCAGGCAGGAGGTGCTCAGGGCAGGTGCCAAGTGCTGGCTGCTGGGGGCACAGATGGGAAAGCACAAGGCACCCCCTTGACCTCCCTGACATCTGAGAAGGGTGGAGGAAACAGCCACAGGTCTAACAGCAGGGTTGAGCTCCACATCCAGCACCAGGAAAAACAGCCCCCAACACCATAAGGACACAACCCTCCACCCCTTTCCTCTATCAGAAACACCCCCCTTGCAGGGGCCGACACACAGGGCTGTGCACGGGTACCCAGCTCCCCTCCTCCACAACAATGGTTTTATTTCTTACATCCCCTCCCTTTGACCCGTTTCCCCCACACACACACCCCCCAACCATGCAACCATTATGCAAGCAGGACGACTCGTCATGCAAGCACTGGCCTCCCACCTACCTTCCCCTGGGTCATGGCTCCTCGCCAGTGATGCTGCCGGACCCTTGCAGCAGGAGGGGGAAGGCCGTAGCTGAGCACAGGCCTCCTCGCCGGGTCCCTTCCGCCCCCTCTCCCGGGGTGTTTCGGGGCTGGCCGCAACCGCTGCAGCCTCCGCAGCCTGTGCTGATGCCTTCACCTTCTAGCAACATCCACCGAGCAACAACGGGCACAGAAGGGAGGACCGTACCATTCCCAGCCTGCGGCACAGGGGGAAGCCGGGAAAGAAACAGCTCAAACGGGAGCTAGCGGCCACCGGCAGTGATGGGGAGGATGCACGGACACGGCAACGGGGAGGCAGCAGCAGGGTCCCACACCATGGGGCGGGAAGCAGCCGCCCCAGAGATGCTGAACTCGGGGCTGGGGTTGCAGAGGGGAGGGAGACACAGAGGATGCTTTGCTGCAGCATCTCTTTGCCGCTGCACATCAGAGCCAACCGCAGGCTGGGGAGCAGCAGCTTCCACAGGCCCTGCTGCAGCCGGGCACAGCAAGGAGGGCTCTCCTGGCAGGGCTGGAGGCTCCCCTGGGGCAGAGGGGAAGGCCTGAGCCAAGCTTTGTAACAAGAGAGCAGGAGGAAGGAGTTGCACAGCCCTGGCTCCCTTCCTGATCCTCTCCAGGCTATGTATGGAGCAGGAGAGAGAGGATAAGGCTTATTTGCCCCGTGTGTGTTGTCCTTTCGGGACCAATGCAGTCCCAGCTGGGGGGCACAGGGAGGGTTTGGGGGTGTCCCAGGAGACCACGAGCACCACGCAGCCCCCATCACCAAAGCAATATTATTAGTTCAGCCCCACGAAGGAGAGGGCTGAATGGGGAATCCAGTTCCCAGCCCAGGGCAAGCCCAAGGGAAGGGGCACAAAGTAAATGAGGTTTTGCCCCCCATGACAGGACCTGGGGAAATTACAGTCTGGACAGGACAGTGAGATGAAGACATCTCCTCTTACTGCCCAGCCACAGCAGGAGGAGAAAAAATTGGCCTTTTGCATAGTTAAATAATTCACATGGGCACAAAATTTGTCCAGGAGAGAGGAAAAAGAGAGATATTGCAAACACAGCACACCCTCTACCTAAACACATGGAGGCACAAGCTTGTGATCAATGAGAGAAGTCAGCATCTTGCACCACATTCCCACAAAATGAAAGCACAAATTCGGGCAGTTCTGGGACCACTGTCAAGCTAGAGGCTGTGCCCCTACATCCCGGCTCCCCACATCCTCCCTCCAGTCCTTCCCCAGCCCCTTCAAGTCATTTATTGCTTCTCATGTCATAAGCCTGCATCACACCTCAAATTAGTTTGCTGAGTCTATAACACAAGTCCAAAAAATAAATTATCTTGTCCATTTACTCTGCCATAAAAAAAAAATCCTGCCACATTTTAGGCTCCCTAAACACAGGCCTAGAGAAGGTGAAGAGCAGGCTGCCTGCAAGGAAAGGATGTTGAAAAAACCCATCCCCATTCACAGCTTCTGCAAAAAACAGCAGGCAATGGAAGGGTTAAAAGGAAAGCATGAGCTGGAAATGAAAGAATGCAGCCAAGCAATGTACAGCTGGCATCCATACAGACCTAGCCCCAGCTATTCAATTGGAAAGAGAGGCGATTACCACAAGGACTGCAAAAACTTGTCAGGATTATTCAGACTCAATTAAGTGCCTGTTAACCACAAGCTCCTCAAGGGTTTTCATTCTCCTTGAGGTTGAGCAGAGGCATAAAACTGGGCAGGTCCCAAGTGGTGGAGAGAAACTCAGCCCAGCAGGTGGGGTTCTCACTGTTCCGACCGAGCACAAGGAAACGATGCTCAGCTTGTTGATCCCCTTCAAGCATGAGGCAAGGGGTCAAGGGCTTGGGAACAGAAACTCCAGGTGATGCATGGCATCGCGGTGAAAAAGGAGACACCCATTTTCTTAACAAACCCCAGAGGGACTCATCCCAGCTGCAGTCCCTGGCCAAGGCAGATTCCTTGGTGGGATAATGCAGGACCCCACATGCTCTGTCCTCGGCTGAAAATGCTTCAAAGAGCTATAATACTGGGTCTGGAAGAGGAAAAACCCACAGCAAAGAAAAGCAGATGGCATTGCCTACCACAACAGCCTCCCTCTAAACAAAAAGCAGCAGGAAGGGAAACCAGACCCATCCACCACCCTGTTGTCTAGAAGGCCAGCTCCCACCCCCCAAGTTCCTGAGGGTGTCTCGTTCTTTCCTCAAAATAAATCCAACATGGAATATTTTCATGGGGCTCTGGGAAACCATTATGTCTTTCCCCAGCCAGGAAAATGAGCTGGGGGAGCCCATGGGCTGCAGAGCTTGAAATGAGTCTCACCTCTGCCATGGAGAGGACAAGGACAACTCTGCCCAGCTGACAGCAATAAAAAGCAGAGCCCTTCAGCCCTTGCAGGCACCATCCTTCTCCAGCAAAAAAAAGCTGCTCTAAACCTGGTTCCTTGCTTTCCTGTTTGAGCTAGAGGCTCTTAAATGTGCCACAGTCCTACCAAAAAGGTCATTTTCTCTACATCTTCTCTTTTCCCAGTCTCACAGATGCATTAGGAGGTTAAGCACACACAAAAGCCAGATTCCAGATTGTGATGCTCACACACAGCATCACAGCAACCATTCGCCATCCCCCATCCAGCTCCCTGACCAGCTGCTGCTCTGGCTCAGCATCAGGCCACGAGGCAGCCATTTGCCTGCACATACATATGTTTAATACTCAGGTGAAAAAAAAAAAACCCTCTGTTAAGGCCACACCTTTACAAATCCACAAGGGATTTTGCAGGGATTAAACCAATTTTGCTGAACACTCAATCACATCAAAAACAAGACAAAGAAAACCTGATAGGATAATTAAGGGATCTGCTGCACCAACATACATGATGGCACACCCACAAGCCCTCTGTAAACATGCTTTACCCCATTCCCAAGAGGAAAAATCCCCCACTGGCAGTGAATGCTCTGCCATAGACTTAAAAGCAAAAAATAAATTTAAAAAGCAGGAATTCACCCTAGGCTTTCAGGCTGATTAATTAACCATGGATTATTAATGCTAAATCCTGCCACCAGGCTTAGTCCCTAGATGGGAGATGAACAGGCAAGCTGTGAATATCAGGGCATACATAAAGAGGGGTTTGGAAGAATAACAGAAATAAAAACACCCTTATCCTTGAGGGGGAAAGCCCTACCCTAATCTCCCACCCCGCCAGCATCCCAGGCACAGGGTAGGCAGGCAGCTCCCCAGTGTCTGTCAGCCCCAAATGAGCCACCCCAGAGCCTCACCTCCATGAGAGGCAGAAACCTGCTCCCAAGAGCCACTATCTCCCTTCCTGGCCAGCTCATACCTTCTTGCTCTTGTGCAGAGTCCTTCAGCTGAACTAGCCCTCCTTCCTTCCTAAGCCGACCTCGAAGAGCAGAGATAGCTTCCCTCTACATGCAACACAAGGAACCAGACAAGCTGAACTGTTTGGGGCAGGATGTCCTCCTCGCAGGCTTCTGCGGCAAGCAGCAGTCTCTAGCTTGGGCCCTGGTAGCCAATGCTTGAGTTTAAAAAAAAATCAACCCAATCCTCCATCACTCCCTTTATACGATCAGTTTTCCATTGCCTAGAAGAAAATCCTGCAAACTGTGCCCAGCTGAGCTGTCACACCTAATCACAGGCATCCCGACTGCTGGGTAAAATTAACTTAAGCCCTCAGAGGGGCATTTTAATTAGAGAGGGCTCAAACCTCTGTGGTGGACAGTAGCTGCAAGTCAGCTGGGGGCCATTATCTCAGGAAGTTGCTTGCAGTTGTTTTGCCCGTGCCTTGGGGTTAAGACAGTGCCAGGACTTAGGTGCTTTGAGAAACTCTACCGTATTTTATTTTTTTTTTTAAATGCCTCCACAACCGCAGTGTGTGATTTCAGTAAATTGCAGGGAACAGGTCTCAGTGGTGAGGTTAAAAAATAAACGGAAGCAAAATCTGTGATACCCACGAACCACGTCAGAGAGTGAACAACACCACACGCGCATACACCAACCAACCACATAAATAAATGTAAAGATGAGGCACTCCCCAGGATTAAATTGTTCAGCGGCTCAGGAGTGCATTTCACTCATCGCTGCCAGAAGAACATGTTCTTACCACCAGCATGTGCATTTGATGCTGTTAAACGAAAGGAATTGCACAAGTATGCAAGCTTGCCTCACTGGGAGTGGGGGAACAGAACAGGTTTGGGTGACACTTTGAGTGACACCCTCATGCCACTGTGCAGTTTCTTCTTCAAACTATTATGAAGGAACTTTATATAAGACAAGCCAGGGATGCGCACAGGAATTTTTTTTCTAAATTCTTGTGAGCCCATACGAGGAGTGACCCGTGGCCTTGTGGTGACGCAGCAGCCTGACGCCCAGGACCCAGGCAATCAGCAGGGAGAAGAGATGGAGGAAAGAGCTTTGCTGCATTTCAGAGCCCAGATTTCCAGCACTGAAACTGGCCTAGAACCCGGGTTTGTTGGTGCTATCCTGGAAGGAACCTCTGTCTTTGCCCTGGAAGCTCAAAGTTAGAAGTGAAGGGGTTTCCCATCTGGCCTAATGATGTCCCAGGAATAGCTTTTAATATGTCCCCTGCCTTCCTTGCCCATGTCCCCGGGCAAGGAAATGCCTTTGCGTTTCCTCCTTTGCATAGCTCCAGAGTTCCCAGCAAGCCACTTCCTTCCTCTCTTTCCTCCTCAAAACACATCTTTCCCGTAACATCCCTGCACACGTGACTTTGCTAGGTCAGGAGATTGATGCCTGCCTTGCTTGGCTTTCCTCAAACTCGCCCATTTGCCTGCAGGTTTCTCTCCCACCGTTATACCACGAGCGACCTGATGTGCACTATCTGGGTCTGTACAGTCTTGCACCAGGCTGTCCTCGTCCGAGATCAGGGCTCCCATGCTCCACAGCAACCTAAGGTAGAAGATTTGCAGTCTTGGTGTGTGTCCTTGGAGTGGGATTTTCACAGTTGCTGGTGTATGACAACACCCCCTGCCCCAGTGAGACCTGGCCCCACTCGGATTCACACTGCAGCAAATTTATGAGCTCCATCGGACCAGCAGAAGGAAGCACAGGCCTCCCCAGGCAGCTCAGTCCCCACCCAGGAGAGAGCAATGCTTTCCACATGCTGGACTTCACTGGCAAGGTCTTAGAGGAGCTGCCAATGCTCCTCTCCACTTTATACAATTCAAGGAAGTGAAGCAACTTGCACTCACAGCCCAGGGCCAGATCCCATCAACGCAGGCATAAATGCAGAAGGAAATCAATGCAATAGCCCAGATTTAAAAAAAAAAAAAGGTCCTCAAGAAGTTTTTCTACCAAAGAAGGATGACAATTCATGCTGGTGACAGCCCAATCCCTGTGCCGTGCCCAAAAACCCACACAAAAAACAAGCAACTAACCGCAAACAAAAATATCCCATGCTGAACCTGTATTCTCAGAAATGGAAAAGAGCCAGAGGCTTTATGAAACCAACTTTGTGGTTCTCTTACTGTTGCAACCTTGGCATGGAAGTTGGTGGCTGGGTAGCACCATGAAACAGAGAGAGGAAGAGGCACATGGGGGAAAAGAGGATGAAAGGTGGTAGACAGACAGAGAGAGAGATAAAAAAGGATGGAAGGGGGGAAGAAGCCCTTTAAAAATTTTAAAGAAATAGGTTGTGTCTTCTTCTACATGCCTTGTGTAAAAGTTTTAGGAGTTTTGGAGTCTCTACTGGCCCTTTTCCAGTGTATATCGATCACACAGACCAAAGGAGATCTCTGCAGAAGCCAGCAGGGTGGAAAGGGCCAATGGCCAACTGTGAAGGCTGTTGTGGTCTTTTCACGGGTGGCATCCAATCTATCGAACTGCTCTGCTCCTTCCCCGGCTTTCCCACTTTCCCAGTTTCAACACAGATCTCCATCTGGGGTGGGAGGAACTTCCTGAAGCATTGTGGGAAACATAAAAACCACAAAGGTAATGTTTGATATGAAAATGATCATCACCAAGGCAGCTCTCATCTAGCAGCTCGGTGGAGAGGACCTTCTGGGAACTCACACCAAGGCCCTAACCTTGTTCCTGATGCTGTCCCAGCATAGAGTAATGGTTTCCAAGCCAATGTCCAAGCCCCTCTAAGGATAATTTCAGGCAGAGGGAAACTGGTGGATGCCCATGGCCCTTGGACAACGGCAAAACACAAAACTGTTCTTGCCCTCACGGCTCTGGGCCCCAACCAACCAACCTGTTCACCGGCTGCACTGCTCTTCGCTGGAGCCCATCCAGGGTGGGAACCCCACCTTTTTTCAATCATTCGACTGGTTCTGCACAAACCCCACAGGCCTTTGGGCACCAAGCGCTGGAAATCCCAGGGTGGAGGACAAGCCCGCTGTGGCTGGGAGTGTTCGGTAACTCTGAGAGTTTCGGGACTGGCAGCACCGCCTCGTGACCACACAGTGGCTCTGGGCTGCAGCTGAGAGTGCACATGCTGAGCTTCACGTGTTTAGGGTCGCGCTGAGACCCCGCGTTGAAGGCGCCTCTGAGCGGGTGCAGCCGCCAGCTTCCTGGGGCTGCCAGAGCGCGGCTCCATACCCAGACCTCAGCTCCGTGCGCCACCAACGCAGAGGCAGAAGCAGCTCCATACTCAATAACTGATTTTAAAATGACTGTTCGGTTTAATGGCTGGGAGGGATTCCATGTAATCCGACATCTCATCTGCCTTTCTCTCTGTGATTGCTGCCACTGGAGCCTGAAAGTGATCCTTCTTTTTCCCCTACGGACCACAAAGTTTCTTGCACTATGCCCCTTATCTGGCTGTACAACAAGGACCACGGCACTGACCTTGGTCTCAGATGAAGGGTGCTGTTTTCAGAAGCCAAGCACCTTTTGCTTTCTCCATCAATCCCAGCTGGTTGTTAGAGGGATTTTCACAATAACCTACTTCCACCTGCGCACTGTTCACACCCCCCCTCACCACACACACCTGCAGCTCCCCAGGACAGATGCTGAGATAGCAGCCTCGTCTCGAAGGCAGAGTTGCCTGCCACACTCCCGCTTCCCTCCCAGCAAATATCAAGAGATAGCAGCCAAAAAATTCCCGCAGCACAGGGAAGCCGTCAATACCCAGATTGGTACCCACAGCACCGATGGTGAGATAACACGCATATTGCAACAGCCCTAGCTCTGCGGTGCCAGAGGGTGATAAGCATCTCAGATTCACCGGGCTGCAGGAGACGGGACAGGAGGGGACAGGGGACATTGCTTCTAGAGCTACCAGCAGGACCAGTTCCTGGCAGTATTTAACCTAGTTTAATTGTTTTTCTAAAAAATCCAGGAGAATTACCTAAAGACAGACATCTGAATCGAGCTCAGTCACTTCTCCTTCATGGATTTCAGCTTGACTGCTTCTGATTTACATCAAAATGAGGGAAACAGTGAAAAGGCCAGGCACTGGATGCTGTCAGTCAATGTCACTGCACTGATGTCCCCAATTTACACCCGCTGGGAGTTTGGCTCATTAGATGTGGTTTGTTTTGCAAACACAACACTGGGTATCTGGCAAAGGGTGAAGCTGAGGTCTCCTGCTCAGCTCTGTCACCTGAAGATGATGTTGCAATCTGATTGATCTTAACTAATGTCATATTCATGCCTGGGTAAGTAGCAAAGAGCTTACAAGGTCTGGTAAGGCCACGGGCTCTATCTCACTTCAAAGCTGCTGGCTATATGGATATCCTTGGGTCTGGCTCTATTTCATGGATTCAGCATTACTTATTTTCTTATAAATGTTTATGCAAAATATGCCGTGCCCTGGCCTTGAACTTCAGCATTCCAACAAGGGAATAACTCCTTTCTTCACCCCTTAAGACACGCTTAAAGAGAGGTCATCACGTAACTCAGCCCAGTCTCTGACCTTGCAGGATGTTGGGATTGGCCATATCTTGTCTATTAAGCCTCTCCGCAGAGAGTAGGAAGAAGCCATGTTTTCTTCCTCTCCCCAGTTCTGAATATTCTGGGTCTCATTAACATGTCGTTAGTAAAAGAAAAATTGTATTTTCCTGCAAATCATAGGAGGAAAGAGTTAAATCCCTGCCTAGATGCTGTACAGAGACCAGAGCATGCTGGGGTGGAAGTTTTTGTGGTCTTCACAGGTGTCAGGCTTTTATATGGCCACCAGAAAGGTGTACTGATCCTGGCGTGATCCGTAGCCCAGCACCACCAGCGCCAGAGTCTCACTGTCTACCTTGACTAAGACTCTGGGCAAACATTCAGGACTGAACTTGCAAGTCCTTGAGATAGGATAAAAAAATAAAAGAGTTTGTTAAAAGCCTTCTCCTAAAACCAGGCCCCGTTCCTCGCCTGCACTCAAGCTCAATTCATTGAAGTCAGTGAAGGAAATCAGGGCTGCATTAATCCTGCTTCAATTAAAACAAGAACAATAAACAGAGCAAGAGCCAGCAGAAGTTTTGCATGAATAGGGATTTAGGATTTGGCCTGAAATGCCGGAAAAGGTGCTGATTTTTTTCCGTTTTGCTCCTCTGGGTAAATGACCTTTTGATGTAATAAGACAATGGAAGAATATAATTTTTCCTGATGGTCACCTCGCTTTGGGGAATACAAACATTATCTTCTGCTCCGTCTGTTCTCCAGCCAGGAGCGGGAGAGAGGTAAGGCTTTCCCGGGACATTTATGAAATGCAATTAAAAACATGCCTTGGTTTGCACTGCAGCAAGAGCTGTGCTGCTGCGCCCCATCACGAAACAGCCTAGAGCTAAAAAAGGTCTTAATCCACTCTCTCAATGCTTTGCAGCTCACTGTGAGCAGGCGTTTCAGTATGCCCCATCCTGCAATGGGCAGCAGGAGCCTAAGGATTAACGAACTCAGCCCAGAGGAAGGTGAGGGACCTGTGCCTGGGCCTTTCCCTGCCAGCGGGACCCACACGCACAGACCCACCTGTCTGGGTAATGCCCACGAGGGTCAGGAATTCAGCGTGGAAAGGTCCCTGGAGCCAAACTATCACAGAATCCCAGGTGGGAAGGGACCTCAGGGATCATCTAGTCCAACCTCTCTAGGAAGAGCACAGGCTAGACAAGATGGCCCAGCACCCTGTCCAGACAAATCTTGAAGGTGCCCAACGTGGCCGAGTCGGAGATTATTCCAACGGTGACTGTTCTCACTGTGAAGAATTTCCCTCTTGTGTCCAGTCGGCATCTCCCCAAGGGCAACTTGTGTCCGTCCCCCTTGTCCTCTCCATGGGACTCCGTGTGAAAAGGGAGTCTCCATCTTCTTTGTAGCTACCCCTTAAGTGCTGGTACGTGGGGATGAGATCCCCTCTGAGCCTCCTTTTCCCAAGGCTGAACTATTGCTACAGGTGCTGCGATTCCCAGGTGAAAAGCTAGCCGAGGTGTTTCTGCCTCTGCTTATCCCAAGACAAACATCTCCATACCCTCATCCCCATCTGCTCTGCTTCCCCAGGTGTCCTGGCAGCCCATGGCTGCCGTTCCCCGCGCTCTGCTGGGGGCCATGGATGGGGCCAAACGTACCCGCGCTTCCATTTATCCAGGCAGCAGGCAGAAAACCTCACCTGAGAAACAAGGTTAGTCACAATACTAGAATTCAGGGTTTTTTCCCTTCTTATCCTTTGGCTTCTTTTAAAGACTTCCCCATGAGAACTCTTAGGGGTAGCATTTTCAGTTTCACACCTCCTTTCTTGGAAAGAAAACATCTCTTTCAACATCCAGCAGAACCAATAATAGCTGGGTTTGTACAAAGGTTTCTCCCAAGGCTTAATCCTCCTGTGGGTTCTCCAGTGTCTACTATAAAGGGCATTTGCTGCCATGTGAAGCGTGTGTGCTGGTTGTCTGTTCAGCTGTCAGAGAGGAGGGGAATTGTCCGCAGGCACTCTCTATTTGCAGAAAAGAGCAAAAACCGGAGCTTCCAGCAAGGTCTGGGCAGCACACACACCTCCTGTGACGGATTAGATCCAAGCAGGAAAACTCACGGGGTTTTATGCAATAAATCTTTTATTCTCTGTGGCTTGGAGGTATTTTAGATGGAATGGAGATACCTTAAAGATGTTTATACTTTCCTGAAAGCCAGGGAAGCAAAGATATCTGAGCCATCTAAGTTACTCGAGAAGCAAGTTGTTGTGCAAGCACAGTTCCATTGCTTGCAAAATGGTCTTCAAAAATGCATTACCAGGCCATTTTCTGCCATCAGGAGGAAGCACGGCGTATCAACCCTCCGCAGGCGCCTACACACTCTTAACGAGCATTTGCATTCGATCCCAGGGGAGGGCTGATCATGCCGTTACACTCCAAGGGCTGTGGATTAAAACGTAAAATAATGCACTTTCCCATCTCAAACGGCTTTGCTACAGGGCTGCAACGCCCTTTGCTCCCCCCAAAGCTGCAGCACACTTGGGGCTTGTCCACACGGCAGCACGTTGCTGTCCCAAAGCTGCAGCACGATTGTCCACAGGGCTTCGTGCCATGCGCCCCCCCTCCCTAAAACTAGAAGGATTACAGTCACCGCAGTGCTAGAGGTCTCCGGGTGAAAGCTGGGATGTCGTATTATTCTTGCTGGAAAGCAGCATCTCACAGCAATAGTTTGCTCAGCCCCTCAGCGAAGACCAAAAGCGCAGAGCTCCCTTTCAGCAAGACAGCTCATGATGCAGCACCAATCCTTTCATCGTGGTGTGTGGCAGAAACCCACCGTCCGTAGCACAAACACCTCAAAATGCAGCATAAACAAGAGTTGCAATGAGCTTGCGCGTTGCCAGCTGAAAGCGAGAACCATGAAGCTGCGTTAGATTTTTAAGTTGCTCAGAGCTAATCATGCTTACTTCTCTTTCCTTCTAATTAGTCTTCATTAAGCACTGACACATCACAACTTGCTCGCCATGAATAACTATTAATCAAATAGGGTATCAGCTCCACTTAATTGCCCATATTAGTCTCCATCATTCCCTGCACTAATAACAGCCTGTACTCCGAATCAACCCCTGACATAACTAGTTCTTGAGTAGTGCTAAGCTCGCAAATCTGTACCAGGGAGGCAGGAGCGGGAGCCTACAGGCTGGATGTGACCATGTTTCACAGCTCATCAGTACCCCAAATATATTTAGCCTCACAACCTGTTTTGTGAGATTGGCTTCGTTGTTGGAAAACCGGAGGCTAGAGCGATGCCGTGGTGGGCCAAAGTCCCCGAGGAAGTCCAAGAGAAGGATTTTCAAAGGAAAAAGTTGAATACGAGTCTTCCAAGCTCCAGACTCGCTCAAGGACAGGGTTTGTTCTCGCCACAATCTCTCCCTTGTTAAAAGCGATGTCCCCATAAGCGTCTTTTTTAAAGAGAGGACTAGAATACAGTAGAAGCAGAATAGTTCAGTTGGAAGGGACCTACAGCGATCATCTAGTCCAGCTGACAAGTATCGTTACCCACCCTCTGTGGAGGAAAGTACCAGCCTTCACACGTCCTTACGGGTCCCTGAGATATTCCATGATTCTATAACATAATGTGAGCAGTATGGAATATTTTGCGTCAGCCTTTCACATCAGCTTGGTGACACTTGCGCGGTTCCTCTGGAAGGGAAAAATATTTGGTTTATCATACAGTGGCAGCCTTTGTCAGAGCCAGAAAATGGACTCTTAGTTCTGGGGCTCTGCGTCCCTCTAAAATAAAATGGTCCTTTCAGCTCCAGCTCTACCCTGGGGGAACACTCCTCCCAGCTCGCTGTGCTTTAGAATAACTACAAAGTCTGCTAATAAAGGGAAAAAAAAGAAACAAGTGCTGTCTTTCCAGCAAACCCACCAACCCCAATGACTTAGGGAGCAAAACTCTTTACAGACATCACGCAGGAATAGGCAAATGTGCCCTAAGCAATGGGAGAAAAGGGAAAATGGACTTGTTGGGCAATTAGTGGATGGTCTGATGTGAAGAACCATGCTCCAGAGAAGAAAATATATTATTCTCCTTTTGAGGATTAACACCAAGAAGTAAAAATACATTTCTGAAGAGCTGAATTGGCCAAAATCCCCGTAGTCAGAGCACAGCCGGTACTCCAGCTGTGCATGTCATTTTTTTCACATGAAAATGTCTTTCTTGACAGTCATTCCATCAGGCTGGTTCCCATTCTTCTGGCTAGAAAATCTGTGCCCAGGCTGTCAAATTCTGGTACTCTGAAGAACTGAGTTGTAGCAAGTCACTCAGGGTTTTGTGTCTCTGAGACTCTTTTGCATCCAGATTTGCCTGCTTATTTAATCACATCCCGGTTTTCAACACAACCCCACCTCACCTCCATCTCTAGCTCTACAGAACCCCCCCTTGCTTGCTCTCCTCTCCATGCTGCAGGTGGTAGAGCTTGGAGAAGAGAGGAGCAAGAAGCACCTCTGGGGATAGGACCCCTAGTAGGAAAGCTCAGGAAAAAAGGAACAGTTTTCATGGCATTGCTCAAGGCTGGTTTATGACCTCCCAAGGGTGGCGAACACTGCATTCCCCAGCTTTAATAGAGGGGGCAGGGTCTGATGTTCCCTCAGCTGGAACACAAATGAAAAAAAGCATCAGGTTTCCTAGGACCACAATCCCACCTCCTTCAGCAGGCGATCCTTCAGCCCCCCACATCCATATATATATGAGTTGTCCCCCTGTCATCCTCTATGGACACGGCAGCCGTGGTAGCAATTGCCTGAAGACGCTACCGGCAAGGTCAGGCCTTGCATCCTCTGGCAGGTGCCACTCATGATGTGGGAACTGCGATCCGTAGCCTTCACCCGGGCTGTCTTTGCAGAGTTTCTGGCGACTTTGGTCTTCATCCTCTTTGGCCTGGGCTCTGCTCTGAACTGGCCCTCAGCCTCCTCCCCGAGCATCCTTCAAATCGCGCTGGCTTTTGGCTTGGCCATCGGCACGCTGGTCCAAGCCCTGGGGCACATCAGTGGAGCCCACATCAATCCGGCAGTGACGGTGGCTTGCCTCATCGGCTCCCAAGTCTCCTTCCTCCGCGCGGTCTTCTACGTGGTGGCCCAGCTCCTGGGGGCTGTCGTGGGAGCTGCCATCTTACATGAGATCACCCCTGCAGACTCCCGGGAAGGCTTGGCCATCAACAAGGTAAGACTTCAGCCCATGGATGGACTTGGAAGGAGCAGGGAAGATTGGGCAGGGCTTTTGGGAAGGCTGAGGGATTTGAAGAAGGCTTTTGTGGCCAGCAAGGACCCCCCCCCTTTATTTAGTGTTGCGTAGGAAGCCACTGTCAGCTGCAGCCCAGCACCATGAGCCTGCTGCACTAAGGGCCCTTCCAGGAGCAGGGATGAAGGCAGGAGTCCAGGCCCTCCTCTGCTTTTAGGAGGTATGATCCAGCTGGCCAAATAGACACCTCCCTTAGAAGATAAAGCCACCATCATCTCAGGTTTATCTAGGGCTGGTATTGTGGAGGAGCTGGATTCAGAGGAGACCCAGGTGTTTAGGGAAGGACACGACCAAAAGCGTCACCTCTCCACTCCTCTTGCCCCAAGCTTGTCCCACTTTCCAGTCTTGGTGTGGGTATGGGCAGCCTTTTCTCCCCTCTCAGTTACACCATGCCGCTGTTTACGGGCTGCTGTGCCAGATTCCCAGCAATGGGGATGTCATGCCAGCATAGGGGTTTTTTTTTGGGGGGGGTCTAAATCCCGGCTTTTCATTAGATAGCACTGCTTGTTAAGTTGCTTCCCATTGTGAAGGGATGGCCACACCAGATGCAGCTGGTTCATCCCAGTGCCCAGCACGCACGGGTGCCCCGGCGGTGCCACCGCGCAGTTCCAGAAGCATCTCAAGCATCCCAGCCTGCTTTCAGACATGGGGAGAAAAAAGAAAACTGGGGAATCTTAGGAGGCCGCGAGGGGACTCCCCAGTGGTATCCCAACCTCCAGCATCCCCTTCCCCACCCACGCACATAATAAAAAGAGGGAAAAAATTTTTGAAAGTCACAGGGTTCACTAGACCCTCTCTTTTCTCCATGCCCCACCGCTCCTCTTCAGATGGGTACAGGCAGCTGTATCTCCTTTAGAGACGGCCATGCCAGGACCAGCATCACCCACAACCAAGTCGAGCGGCAAGGGAGGAGCTGTGTTTTAGGAAGTGGCACACAGAAATCCCCTTTCTTGCAGCAGGGAGGTACTGCCAGGACTCAGCTTCACTGCCAAAGAGATTTAAAGGGTTGAAAAAGGGATTGCGGATTAATCTGAACAAGACTACTTAGACTGATAATAGCTGAGGTTTAATAAATCCAGCAAAGCAAGTAGGAGTTTTAAGAGAGACTTTCAGAACACCCAGTTCTGTTGTTTTACAGCTTAAACCACCTAAAAGGAGTGGGGACTTAGACACTTTTTTCCCCTGTGGGCTGTTCATCTTGTAGCTGCCTGCACAAACTACCCTTAAAAAGAAGGTGGGGGGAATATCAGAGAGGAGAGTAAGCCAGATCCGACTCTGGATCGCAGCCAGGAAGGCAATTGCTACCTTCATGGTGTCACTGAGTGAACTGGTCTCAGGATCAGCATTTGGGAGGATGCAAGGTGTCCAAAGGAGGATTGGCAGGGGGAAAGAGAGGGCAGAGATGTGCCAGGATGGGCTGAGGGAAGCAACAGTGGTGGGAGATCGCAGGCGAGCGGGACTGCCAGCTGCAGATCTGGCTGGAAGTGCTGCCAGATCCATCCAGATCTGGATGAAAAACCACCAAGAAGTAATAAAGTGTCAGAAAGTGGAGCTGGAGGAGAGAGGGTGCAAGAAGGCACAGCCTCAGATCAAATCTGAAAAATTCTTTCAGTCAAAAAAGTGTGGTAAGGGGGAAGGGAATTTTTTTTAAATGCCAAAATATTTCTTTTTGACATTTTCAAAATGCAATTTGTAAGCATTTCCAAAAGGCATTTTGCATTTTAAGTATGAGAAAAAGAAAAATAAAGTCCTTAGGGGAGAAAAGAAGAGTGGAAAAAATACCCAAAGAAATGCAACTAAAACATTTCCTGCCATGTCAATCAAATATTATCCATTGACCTCCTTTTCCTTTTACCTGGGAAAGTTCTCCTCCGCTTCACATTGGTGTCAAAAATCTCACCTATTTCCTATGTCCTTTTTGGTTCACCTTAATTTGGTCTCCACCCCCCACCCCCTCCATTTCCAACCCAGCCCCCCGACTTCCCCATCCCCGAGACATGTTTTTTCTCCCCTTCCAGCTACACAATGAGACGACGACGGGGCAGGCGGTGACCGTCGAGCTCTTCCTCACCTTCCAGCTGGTCCTGTGCATCTTTGCTTCTACCGACGAACGCCGGGAGGACAACCTGGGCTCTCCCGCCCTGTCCATTGGCCTTTCAGTTGCCGTGGGACATCTCCTTGGGGTGGGTAAAATGGGCTAAAACACAGCGCTTTTTAGGTCGTCTTTGCCTTTGTGCCCAAAGCCTGTTTGGCTGCGTGCTCCGGCGTGGATGTGGGACTTGTAACTCATGTGGTGCCCACAGCTTTCCAGCGGGTAGAAAAGTCCCACCAAAACTATCAAAGAGCCGTAACCTGAGCTTGGCTTTTATTGGGCATGAAAAAAACGTAACCTGCTGGGCTCTGCTGCTCCTTGAGTCCCACAGGGAGCTCCCAGAGATCAGTGGGGTCTTCTCTCCAGGAGTGAATGTGTCAGCACCTGAGGCACTCAGGACCATGATAAGACTGGGAAGTATTTGGGATGGACACCCAGGGAACTCCCCCCTGGATGACAGACCAAAGCAACCCCTAACACTCCCAGCTTCTCAGTGCATGCTTTAAAACAGCGATGTTTACACCACATCTTCCATCCTTAATGATCTGCAAGCCCATGTGTCTATGGGACTATTCTCCTGTCCTCAGTGGCAAGGAGTACCAATTCGCTCCAGGAAGCCTATGCAGAGCAGGAGCTTGTCCCCGCAGCCCTGGTCACGCTGCCAGGCACATTGCCCAGGCTGCCACTATGTACAAGACACATGTGCTCGCACAGAAGATGTGCAAATACAAACAACTCACCCATGTTGACTCAAGCGCTGGAAGCTGCTGGCATCCCTTTTCCTGGAACGGGCATGCTGGAGGGTGAAACATCAGCTCGGTGAATGAATCATGCTAATAACACACCAGGAATTTTTTAAAATGTGCTAAAAGGGCTTAATGCTAACAATGTGTAGTGTTTCTCGGCAGATCCGTTACACCGGCTGCTCCATGAATCCAGCCAGATCTTTTGCCCCTGCTGTGATAGTCGGAGACTTCAGTGACCACTGGGTAAGATGTCAGGTCTACGTGTTTTTTTGGTGGGATGAGCCCCCCAGATTACCAATATTCCTAGAAACCCACCGAGCCAGCCAGATGCATGTCCATGCCAGCTCCTAGCTGGAGGAGAGATGAAGAGATTAGCAAAAAGAGGTGGGGCTGCTGGGTGCTTCGCTGGCTTATCTAAGCAGGGTGCATTGCGACAGGAGGAGGGTGTGTGGTTTGTTGACTCTGACTTAGCAAAGGAAACAAAAGCAATGGAGAGGGGAGCTCTCCTTGCCGGTCCTGGGGACCTTTCCTGGTTCCAGTTGGATCTGGGCACACATTTTCCACCCGCTCCTTTGGGAATGCTCCCAGGCATTTCCATCTGCAAAGAGTACGTTCAGAGCCAGAGCTGTGGTGGCTCAGGTTGATGTGCTCAGAGGTGTCCAGCCCCAGCTGGTTGCCTCCTCCTGTCTGTAGCAATGTGTAAATGGGGAGGAATACACTTCTCCAGAGGAATCCAAATCATTAAGCATGCTCAGGATGGGCATCATTAATGAAGATCACGCAGCTCTCAATCGAGGAGGAAAGACAGAAGAGGCTGGGTAGGTATATTCAGGCACGACAGGAATGGATGGGAGCTCAGGACAGCAATGGATGGGAGCTCAGGACAGCAATGGATGGGAGGTCAGGTCAGCAATGGATGGGAGCTCAGGTCAGCAATGGATGGGAGGTCAGGTCAGCAATGGATGGGAGCTCAGGTCAGCAATGGATGGGAGCTCAGGTCAGCAATGGATGGGAGGTCAGGTCAGCAATGGATGGGAGCTCAGGTCAGCAATGGATGGGAGCTCAGGACAGCAATGGATGGGAGGTCAGGTCAGCAATGGATGGGAGCTCAGGTCAGCAATGGATGGGAGCTCAGGACAGCAATGGATGGGAGGTCAGGTCAGCAATGGATGGGAGTTCAGGTCAGCAATGGATGGGAGCTCAGGGCAGCAATGGATGGGAGTTCAGGTCAGCAATGGATGGGAGCTCAGGACAGCAATGGATGGGAGGTCAGGTCAGCAATGGATGGGAGCTCAGGTCAGCAATGGATGGGAGCTCAGGACAGCAATGGATGGGAGCTCAGGTCAGCAATGGATGGGAGCTCAGGACAGCAATGGATGGGAGCTCAGGACAGCAATGGATGGGAGCTCAGGTCAGCAATGGATGGGAGTTCAGGTCAGCAATGGATGGGAGCTCAGGTCAGCAATGGATGGGAGCTCAGGACAGCAATGGATGGGAGCTCAGGACAGCAATGGATGGGAGTTCAGGTCAGCAATGGATGGGAGTTCAGGTCAGCAATGGATGGGAGCTCAGGTCAGCAATGGATGGGAGCTCAGGACAGCAATGGATGGGAGCTCAGGTCAGCAATGGATGGGAGCTCAGGACAGCAATGGATGGGAGCTCAGGTCAGCAATGGATGGGAGCTCAGGACAGCAATGGATGGGAGCTCAGGTCAGCAATGGATGGGAGCTCAGGACAGCAATGGATGGGAGTTCAGGTCAGCAATGGATGGGAGCTCAAGACAGCAATGGATGGGAGCTCAGGTCAGCAATGGATGGGAGCTCAGGACAGCAATGGATGGGAGTTCAGGGCAGCAATGGATGGGAGTTCAGGACAGCAATGGATGGGAGTTCAGGTCAGCAATGGATGGGAGTTCAGGTCAGCAATGGATGGGAGTTCAGGTCAGCAATGGATGGGAGTTCAGGTCAGTAATGGATGGGAGCTCAGGACAGCAATGGATGGGAGTTCAGGTCAGCAATGGATGGGAGTTCAGGTCAGCAATGGATGGGAGCTCAGGACAGCAATGGATGGGAGTTCAGGTCAGCAATGGATGGGAGTTCAGGTCAGCAATGATGGCCAAAACAGAGCTGGCTTCTACATTTTGCTCCCAATGCACACAGGATAGGAAGGAACACAAGCCCCCCGCAATGCTCTTCAGAGATCCTGGTTCCTCTCTGTCCTCCGAACTCAGGCAGGTTTTTGCTCACCCGATTCTTCTCTTTCCCTTTCCCCCAGGTCTTCTGGGTGGGCCCCCTGGTTGGGGCAGCAGCAGCCTCCATCATCTACAATTACATCCTCTTCCCGCAAGCCAAAACCTTCTCGGAGAGACTCGCCATCTTCAAAGGCTTCGAGCCGGAGGAGGACTGGGCAGAGCGCGAGGTCCGCCGGCGGCAGTCGGTGGAGCTTCACTCCCCACAGACCCTGCCGAGGGGCATGTCTGAGAAGGTGTAGCCAAACCTGCCCCCTGGGCATGAGAGAGGAGCTGGGGAAAACTCTGGCATCTGCTTTTTCAGATGAGGATTTCACCTCTCCTCTCTCTCCCTTTATTTTTGCTGGGGGACTAAAGTTCACTTGTCTCCTGGGGAGATGCACCGTGATGGCCCAACCCACCTTCTGTCGCCCAGCTCCCCCCATGGCCAACGGTTTTCTGATGCTGGGGGAAAATGCCTTCAAATCAAAACCACCAGTGTATCAACAGGAACGAGGATGCTGGGATCCCAGCCTGGGCAGGCTGCTTCCATGTCCCCCTTGCAGAAGTTAGCGCTCAGCGGAGTTTGTTGCCCTTCGTGAAGAGCTCCGAGGCACTGCAGAGAGTTGTTATTACAGCCATTTGCTGGGTGTGGAGGTTGCCACCCGATGCCTCATTGCTGTTGAACTCTGCTCACCTGTCTCCCATTTCTTCTCACTGCCCGGCTGTTTGCGCGCACACACACACACACACACACACACACACACACACAGAGGAGCGCTCGCTCCGTGCCACAAGTATCTTACAAACTGGAAGTTTTACTGCTGCTATTTACAGCCACCCCTGGGGTGCAGATGTCCTTCGCTCACAAGGAGGCTTTCCTGAGAGGACAGGACTGGAAGCGTGTCCCTGAGCCCCTCTGACCCCCTGGGGAGCTCTTGCAACTGCTCTTTCCTGTGACAATGAGAAACCTCCTGATTTTCAGCCCAAATTCATCCACAGCTCGATTGTTCCTGGACCAGTGTTGTCCTTTATCTTTGATGCTTCATCTCTCTCCCTGGTTTTTGCTTTCTTTCCTCTGTTCCTGTTCCATTCTGATTCTCAGATGAGTAACACAAAGTGTTTTAGGGGTGATCTTCTCCATCACTTGCTTCCTATAGCCCAGACCTTTTTCATGGCTGCATCACACCAAAGCCTCAATAACCATCCCACCCCCTTTTTCTGCTATGTCAGGACCTGGTGATGGTCCCCAGCATAGTCAAACAATTTGGGTTAGTCTTTGGGATGCAACTTTGCTCTTTCAACCATTAATTTAATCGCATTTCTCTTACTTAGCCTAAAAGTCACGCATTTCCAGCATGACATCCTAATGCTTCTTTCTGTTGGTGATGTCTCCCCAGTGTTGCACCAGCACAAAACGTCATCACCACACTCAGGCTTTTTCTGTTAAGGCTGTTAATGGAAATATTCAATAAGATGGGACCCAATTCCAAATCGTAAGGAACATTACTGATCATTTTGCTCCCTCTGTTTTGACGTGAACCACCACCAAATGACGCTCTTCTCTTCCTCTTTATCCACTGTGCTCTACTTGTACCAGCCTCCTCCTCCTTCTGAATTCATCATTTCCTCTATTCCTCACTGTCCTCTTCCTCAAACATGTGCTAACGGCTGTTGCTGGAGAGACAAAGCTCTGATCTGACCCAGACCAGGTGTTACTGCAGTCTTCATGTCACCATACCAAGCGAGGCTGAGGGCACGGGAGCTCCTGCGTCACCTCTTCTAGCTGTCATTTGCTGTCCCTGATGCCACGCCGTGGAGCAAGGGGAGAAATGCTATCACAGCTACCAAGCTTTAATTGTAGCCGAGGATCCATTTTACTCTATCAGTCAATGAATACAAATATCCCCAGAAGGCTGCGTTGCAGGCGCAGCAGTTTTAGCACTGGTTTCACCCATTCTCTGCTGATTCTGGTCCTCCACTTCGTTCCTTCAATGGCAAAGGAGCATTTGAATATTATTTCAGAAAAGGCTTGTCAAAAACTCTGTTCTCATCAATGGGAATTAAAATCATGTTTCAAAACAATCAGAGTGTAAAACTGTATTTAGATCACCAAATGCTCAGTTTTAAAAGTAGTTTGTGTTTTTGTTACTTTTCAAAGGAAAACAAATCCACGTATGTCAAGAAAACCCAAAGAAACTTACCCAGAAGTTATCCTGTCAATGATCTGCTGTATAAAATGCCATGCAGCTGATTCTTTTTTTCTTTGTGGCAATGTTTAAGTGTTTAAGTTAATTACATGCCTCTTCCCCTTCAGATCTAAGCATTTAATTTATTATTTACTCTGACAATGTTTAAGACCCACATAAACTGCACAGGGCCCCAAAATTAGTTTTAATGTCTAATAATTACTGTACTCTTTCAAATAAAGTGCTTTAAATTCACTTCTAGCCACAGAATTAGAATGTGTGACTCATAATGACACATTTACAGTCATATAATATATAAGTAACCTCCCAGACTCTAAATCCTACTGCCACCAGTGCAGCGCAGCCCAGGATGGCTTTGGGTGCAGCTACCTCATGCCAACAAGCTGTTGATGTGCAAAAGTGACACTGAAAGAACAACCCCCATCTTCAAAATAGGGACACATGAAATAAAGACCATCCCTGCTTCAGCACCCCTCCGATGCTCTGATGTCTGACCTGGCCGGATTCTGGTCTCAGCACGCCAGTGTTAACACGAAGCAATCTCACTAAACCAGATTTTCAGATGTCTAAAGCAGCCTAAGTCCTCTCAAGTCAATCAGGAACATGAATTTACCTTCTCTGCAGAGCTGCGTCATTGACTTCAATGACACTTCCAAAACTTGCACCATCAGGAAACCAAGCCAGTCATTCCAGATTTACACCAGGACAACTCGAATTAGAGGGCAGGATCACGAAGCCAGAGATCAGAGCTGCCACAGACCAACCTAAAACCTCACTAAATTGATAACACTTTGTGTATTAGACCTCAACAGGAACGCGTTGAGCCAGGATTCGAAACCACCCAGCCATGCCTGTCCACAAGCTCATGACTCCACAATAAAGGTCTGCAATATATATTGCAGCATACATTAACCTTTATTAGCTTCATCATGGACCCATGTTAAATAGTACGACCATGAAATCAAAATGAAAAACACTGTACAAGCCATGGTATTGTTGGGTTGACGGTTGGACTTGATGGTCCTAGAGGTCTTTTCCAACGTTATTGATTCTATGATTCTACGTGTCTCAGATCACATCGCTTCTTACGTCCTGCCATCACTTGAGACCATGAGGCTTTCCTTCACCTCCCATTGTCCCACCTCTGAGTTCTGGAGGTTCTCAGGATAATCAGGTTTGGGGTGGTCATTCTGCAAAGCACTATAGGTTCCTTGGGGTGCTGTGGAAATCCAAGACGTGCCCAGACCCCTTTCCTTGACTTCGCTGCTTGGCTGCCTTGTTCAGTCCATCCTGTTGCTTTAAGATACCAATTAAATGCCAAAATACCGTATGGCTTCAGCATAAATATGTGATTTCACTGAAATACTTTTTGAACCACTGCGTTGTCATCCAGGGCATGATCATGCAGTTCCCTAAGACAATTCCCCCAGCCAGCTCTGGTGAGCTCTTCATCCCACTGGGTCTGCGGGGGTCCAAAACTACACAGCCCAAACACTGGCCGTGTCTCAAGACCTGGAGATCTGGAGAGGCTGCTGGGACCAGCATCCTAAGAGGAGCTGCACGGTGTCTCTCAGCATGCCAACCCTACCGAGGGGAGGAGGGACAGAGGCAAAAGGTGATAGGTGCATGCAAAAATGTTACTTTGAAAAGTATTATTGTATTTTCAAGGGAAGGAAGTCACCCTTTCTGCACGCTCCTGTGCCTTCGACACCAGCCATTCACCACTGATGTCATGAAATGCATACTGATGCCTTTTACAGGCATCTCATAGTAGCGAGACATTCCCTCATTTCAACATTTAAGCTCCATGAAGGAAGGTTGTAACACTTACCTACTGAGTTTTTACCTTGAGTAGAGGAGGATGAAAGCAATCTGAGAGCATCCAAATCTCTGCTCCAAAGCAAGCTGAGACACTCTGTCCCAAGAGTACAGACATCAAACCCAGCACCTGAATTACTGCCATCACATGGCTGCAAACGGGGGAAGTGCAATGCCTCACTGAGGAGAAAATGGAAAGAAAATCAACCTGCTTTGGATAACACCAAACCCACCAGTATCTTGGAAAATATGGCGCAGGACAAACCCTTTCAATCCTGCAGAGAATGGCTCACACTTGTAGGACAGAGAGGAAAAGAACACAGCCCACCTGCAAATCTTGGAGATCGGAGCTGAGTTTTCTGCTCTGAATTTCTTGGCCTGACCTTGTACAAATCCTCCAGATCCAGATCTTCAAGGCCTTGTGAGCATTCAGCTCCCATCTGGCACCTGCCTTGCAATGGCATGGCCTACCTAAGATGCAGGCACAGCATTGTTTTTATGGCTCTATGTATATATGTAGAAATATTTCCCAAGCATTTTTCCTGGAGAAGGGACTGGGAGGCTAAATCCATCCAGGAGAGCAAGAGGAGGAGGCAGGCCGGGTCTAGTCTGGGAAAGGACCACAGACCCTCTTTCTGGTGGCTGGTGCTCCATGGGGGAAGCCAAACCCCCAGCTAGTTCCTATATCTTCAAGGCTTGCAACGAGTCCCACGTCCCAAGGCTCTGCCAAAGGGTCTGGGTGCGAGACCAGAGGCTCTGCTTTGATTTTCAGCCTCTTTTTCCAGGAATACAAACACTCTAAAGAAAAAATCACACATTTCTCCAGAGACCACTCAGTGCAAGAACCTTTAGCTCCAGATGTGATGCAACAAAGGCTACTACGACCAAGAGTCTCTAAATCCTGATCAGTATATACTATCTAAATTTTTAAGTGGAAGAAATTCTTGATGCATTTGCCCTGGGTATCAGAGGCAGAATGGGGTGAAAAACTGATTTTCCAGTTCACCAAGGTAACGAGATGTCCACATATTATCACCAATATTTTGCTTTGCGAAGTCTTGGGCTCTTGGAACTGGGTGATTATGCGAGAATTTCAGTATTTAAGAGTTTCCAGATTCCTCTTGGTTATGTTATTTATGGCATTTATAGGTGCTCTGGAGCTTGGTTGTGCTTTCAGTTCCCCTCTGCCTTGATGCAGCTCTCCAGCCAGCTCCATGCCTTCCCGTCCCAGCAGGGCGCACAGCTGGATGGCATTGCCAAGGCGAAGAGGGGAGATCGCTTTCCCGGTGGCAGCTCTCCCCCCACATCATTTCAGCATTTATTCCCAAGGGTGGTCCTTGCAATCTTGAAAGGAGACTGCACAGGTGAAGAAGACATTTCCACGGCAAATACATTTCAAGAGGAAAAACACCACAGCCCCAAAAACAGCTCTGAATCCTGAGGACACCAGTAGACGGCTGCTGGCCCATAAGAACTCAAAGTTTTTATCTAAATGAGCAGAAACGCAGTCTCTTAATGTCACTGATGCAGGTGGCTTTGCTGGAAAGGGCTAGACCTGAACATCAGGACACCAGGGTTTCAAGCCCAGCTTTCTCCCTGTGTCATCTCATACAAGTTTTTTTTCTAACCGGCCCTTTGCTTTCCCTGATGCACGTTATTATCCCCATGTGATGATTTAATGATTATTTCAATGCAAATCAATTATTAAGGATGCCGGCGTTTCCTTTGCAGACCAGCCCCAAAGCATTTGCCTTCACTTGTATGCCTTAGAGACCATCAGGTAGTTTCTAAGCAAAGAGCGGAGCAATGCTGTTATTAAGCATTAGCACTATTCAGCATTTAAGTAGCATCATCCCTGTTTACAGGCTCGCAGGTTACAAGGTCACTGTGACCACCCAGCTCAGCACAGCAGCCACCAAGGGCTTTAGGACAGCTTCAGAACCGGCTTCTCAAGCCAAAGCAATGCAACAGCAGCAAGGGACGTGGAGACGTCCCCAAAGCCAAACGCGGTCTCACGGCGGGGTTTGCGCCAAAGCTGGGTCTGGTTACTAGGGGACGCAAAAGCCTCATTGCTCCTGGGCAGGAGAAGGTGGAAACACCACCAGCCTCAGGCCAGCAGAGTAATCCCTCCCCTTTAAAGAGAGTGCAGGCAGATGGTGGGTTAGATAAGAGAAATCCTTGAAAGCCCTGTCTGAAACACCCGTACAGAGACATCACGTTGGGCTAGAACGTGGTGAGGCTTTGCACTGATCCCACCACTTTCCCTACCACTGTGGCAAGAAGCAGCCCCAGGAACTGAGGATGAGGAGGGGAAAGTTTGCTACTTCTTGCTCTACTTTTATTTCCCAGCGCTTATTATTTTTTCCCCGTCAATGGCTTGCTGCAAACTACCAAAGCTGAGCCAGCAAGAAACACCATTTCTTAAAAACAAACTAAACCAAACTTTCTCCTCTGGCCACCTAATCCCAACTAATCACAGATTCCAGTAGAAGGAGCTGTCTCCTGTTACTATTATTATTCCTTGTATTATTGTGCCAGTTTTAAGGTCCTTGATCGAGGTACAGGACGAGGTGTGTGTGAGTGGAATCAAAAACCAGGCTGGTCTGGGTCTCAGCAGCAAATTTATAATCTGAATTTGGCTGCCTGCAATACATTCTGCCAGGCTTTGAGGTCCAACACGGAGTTGAACTCATCAGAAATCTGGGCTGCTGCGGAAATGACAAACTAATAGCAGCCCGATGCGGCCTCAGAAAATGAAATCAGCAAACTGGGGACGACAGGGACTGACACACGTATTCAGTTAATAACACACACGCCTCCGTGGGTGAGGCAGAGCCTCGGGAGGGCCCTGGGTGAGGATGAGGCACCAGCTGCCTTCCTCTCACCCAGGCACGCTGCAGTCCAACCCTGCGGCGCACTCGGGTCCCTTTCGCCCTCCAGCACATCGTCCCGAGCTGTGTGGCCCCGTGATTGAGCAGTAGATGTGGGCGATGTTTGGTTGTGGTGTTTGTCTGCAGATGCCAGAGAGGAGGAGGAGGAGGAGGAGAATGAGGAGGAGAAGGAGGAGGAGGAGGAGGAGAATGAGGAGGAGGAGGAGGAGGGAGGCGGCTAAACCTGTCCTCCTTGCAAAAAGCCTCCTGTCTTCTCCAGAAGCCTAGGGGTGAAACAAGGCGTACATGACCCCACCACGTAGGTGTCCGTCTGTCAGCAGGGACCTGCCTAATGCCTTCTCAACATCTTACCCAATTCAATTAAATTTGACACATCAAAGGCACTTTCAGTTCATACAAGTTCCTTGGAGGGCATGCAGCCAAGGATAGGAAAAGGAGACTTCCCAATGCCTGCTCAACATGGTTAGACATCAGAGAAGCCAAGCAGGAATGCCCCGGTGAGGAAAATCTAGCAAACAGCCTCAGGAAAATAGGTTTTGCGTGGTATGTTGTTAGAGAAACATTTTGTTTCTCTCCAGAAGTTTTCCCCATCGTTTCCAGTCTCATTTAATTATATCTCCGAGTGAGCCAGAGGACTTTGCTAGGAGGTTATTAGCCACAGCTGGGAACCTGGGAGTGCATCTTTCGGCTCAGCGCTGCTTTTCAGCTAAAGGGAGGCATGTGGCAGAGGAGCTGCCGGCAAAACGCAGCCACGTCCAAGGGAGATCCACGGCGGGCACGTTACAAAAGGGTTTGGAGGACGGGAACGAGGCACATTTGCCGCAACAGGCAGCAGGAGCCACAGGCAGGGCTGAAGGGAAGTGGCAAGCAATTACTCCAGCTGGAATCTGGCCAGGATGTCTTGAAATACCAGCTTGCAAAACTTTCACCAAACCATGCCAACGGACCAGGTGTTTCTAGGATAACAGATCTGGTCTTTAACTCTGCGATCTTCCCCAGGATCAGCAGAACCTGGAGGAAACCATTATCAGGAACTAACGCTGTAACGGATCCTCGGTCCCTCGAGACTCTCAGGGTCTGTTTGCTGAGCTCAGGAGCTTGGGTACGTCTGGAAGAGAAAGGCTCATTAATTTTCAGCTCTGGAGGAAGAAGTCCCCTCTTCTTGCTCTGAAAAGGAATCCCTCCTAGCTTTTGACCCCGCAGGGTGTGTGCAGGTCAGACTGCACCCAGCAGAAGGCAGCAGTGAATGCAATTTTTTAGCGGTTTATTAAATTTACAGAGGGGTTTAGATTATTTTACCAATCTCCTGCATGTAAAGCTTTGCTCACCGTGTGCTGGAGTGTGACTGTTTCTGCAGAGGCACGTGGCAGCCATGGACAACCCCAGACCAGGCTCGCTGTGTTAGGCATGGAGAGATGGCATTGCTTGAGAAATGCAATCAGCCAAGCAAGGAGAGCAGACCTGGCACCCAAACTCATTTAAAAAAAAAAATAATCCTGGCACAAAGCTCCAAGGACTAGGAGGGAACCAAGAATTCATTGTTAAGTGTCACTGGAGCCTTTTTCTGCCCCAAAAGCTCAGTCCCCGACAGCTCTGTGCTGCACAGTGCTGAGAGCCTCCCCGCGCCGCTCCCTGCCAGCCAAGGGTTTGCAGCTGGACAGATTTAGGATGGAGGGCAGTGCCACGGGATCATGAAAGGAGACATGTAAACATGGCCTGTGTCCCTGCAAAGCCTGTGGCTTTATGCTGGCATTCCCAAGAACAAAATCATTGCCCTCATTGAGCAATAGCTTGAAAGGCAAAAAGAAAAGAAAAGGGCCCGAGATGACAGGAGCAGGATACACCCTCCCTGGCTACAGGCAGCGAGCACCCCCCGACTGCCAACCCACGTGCTGGCGAAACCCACACCCGATGCTCTGCAAGGAGCAGCACAGCAGAAAGGCAGCAAAGAGGCCCAGAGTCAGGCTCTGCAGCAATCAGCGCTCTTTATCCGAGCCATGCCATCCCAGCCAGCCTCTATCCAGGCACTTGAGGAAGCCCCGGCTTGCCTGTGGCTCCCTGGCTAGGCAAAGCATCCCCCAAACCCTGCCCTGCTCCCAGGACAAGTGCAAGCCACTTGTTTCCTGGAGTTGAGCTGTCTTGGCAGCCTGGGAGCAGCTCCAGGTGCTTAGCTTTGCTTTACATTTCAATATCCCATGTAAATTGAACACCCTGGGAGCCCTGCCCCAGGAGAGCTCCTCCAGCCCAACACCAGCAACAAGACTTTTCAAGCAAGAATACAGCCCTCTCCAGTCTGCAAGCACATGCAGGAAGGGAATATTAACTACACCTCTGCTAACACAACACCCAGAACCTGGCGAGAGGTAGTAAAAGGGAATCGCAGAGGAGGGAGCGCAGTATCGTTATGCAACCGTGTTATCTAACGACCACAGAGACACCCTATAGGGGTTCTTTGTTTGCAGAGGGAAGGAGAAAGAAATGCCACCAATATCTGAGTCACTGGTTCACCAAGAGGCTCCAAAGTTATTTTCAGATGGAAACTTTTCCAGTTTCACATGATAATTTGGGAGGACTGGCTAATTCCCTGGCTCCACCCACCGCCTTGTAACACAGCTCCCTGCAGCTCTTGCATATATAGATAGGTATAGCCCTACGACTGCATGCAGACAGAAGAGCCTGGAGACAGGAAACCTAAACTTTCTTCCTTCCTAGCTGCCCTCCACTGCCTCTCACCATGAAGAAGGAAATATTAACCCTGGCCTTTGCTCGATCCGTCTTTGTCGAGTTTATCTCCACGCTCATCTTCGTCTTCATCGGCCTCGGCTCAGCCCTGAAGTGGCCGTCCGCCCTCCCCAGCATCCTTCAGATTTCGCTGGCGTTTGGCCTGGCCATCGGCACGCTGGTACAGGCATTTGGCCACATCAGCGGCGCCCACATCAACCCAGCCGTGACCATCGCCTTCTTCGTTGGGAACCAGATCTCCTTCCTCCGGACTCTCTTCTATGTGATCGCCCAGCTGGTCGGGGCCATCGTCGGGGCTGGCATCCTCTATGGCGTGACACCGGTCAATACCCGTGGCAACCTGGCCATCAACGCGGTAAGTCTCCCTAGCTGCAGATGGTTCACCTTGCCGTGCAGGCTTTCCTTTCCTTGTGAGCGAGGAGCTAGTAGTGGCGCCAACCCGGAGAGCCAAATCCGTAACGATGGTTGGTCTCGGTATATTGTCCCGCATGCACAGAGGGACAGGAATGTGATAGGAGCAAACACCAGCATAGCCAGCAGAGTATTGACATGACAGCTTTATTGTGTGGGGTAATGAATGGCATGTTTTTTTCCTCCTTTAATAAGTGCTTCCTTTATCCTAAGGGCCCGAGTGAGTCAGAGTCATCCGGACCATTGAGATGTTCTTGACTGCAGCCTCTCCACCTGGAGATTAGTGCCGGGATAGGAGCCATGCCAGGACGGAGAGGGGGAGGGCAGGGAGCAGAGCCCAGTCAAACCAGTACAGGCAGGGGGAGCGGAAGCCCACTGTAACCAGTGTGCTGGGGGAGCTAGGAAACAGAGGTGGATGGAGAGAGGTGGTGGAGAAGAGCTGAAGAAGTAGCAATGAGCAGGAGGGGACAGAGAGGCTGCGAGGGGCAGGGGCTGCTCTGGGAGGAGGAGGGGAGATGGTGGGACCCTCTGAGATAAGCGGGGATGAGGAGCACATCTCAAACCCCTGGGGCAGTGCTGGGAAACCACCTGAAATGGGAGCGGTGGAGCCGCTGCTCCAGCCATGGCCGGGTCCGGACCCTTTGGAGAAGCACAGATATGTGCCAGAGGGTTCAATCACTAGGATGAGGTGCTGCAGTGCATCTTATTCCCACATGCTCCATGTCCCAAACCAGTGAGCTTTAGCTAAAAAACAAGCTGTGATGGCTTGGGTCACTTTGCCCTTCCCATGCCCAGTGGGGTCGAGTCCATCTGACAGTTCCCAGTGGTTAGCACGGAGCCACTGGGACAGCAACAGCCTGTCTCACCCCCATTACCACACCCCAGCCTTCAGCCCAACCCTCACCCTTCATCCTGTGCCCCTTCGCAGCGGCTGCCGGCTGCTCCCCAGCTTCTTGGGGAGGTGCTCCATAAAGTGGAGGGGAGAAGAGTCAGGATACGAGAGCTTGCAAGGATCAAGGGGGAAAGAAATGCAGGAAAAAAAAGGGACTCATCGCTTTGTGATTTGGTGGGGAAGCAGCGAGTGTTGCGGAGACAAGCAAGCAGAGAGAGATGTGGAGAGCCCCGAGAAGGGAGGGGCACGGGGAGAGGCAGATTTTGGAGCTTTAAACAGAAAGAAAGATAATTTCTTCCCTTTCAGGCAAAGGAGGCCAAGCAGTGGCCAGCACAGCACCTTGTGCCCAGGGCTGGGCAGGGGACCTGGGGGGATTCTCGAGCATGGCTTTGCCAACCCAAACCCACCCGCAAAGCACCTAAGAGCCCTCCTGGTGATGCTGAGGCATAGGGATGGTTAATTATTATCACTCTTGATGGTTTGCAGCTCAACAACAACACGACCCCAGGCCAAGCCCTCGTGGTGGAGATCATCCTCACCTTCCAGCTGGCCGCATGCATCTTTGCATCCACGGACAACCGGAGGAACGGCAACGTGGGCTCCCCCGCACTGTCCATTGGCCTCTCCGTCGCCGTAGGCCACTTGGTGGGGGTGAGTGTCCAGGCAGAAGGACAGGGCAGAGGGTCCCACTAGGACGGGGCTCCCCAAAATACTCTCTTGCAGTTGGTCCCAGACAGAGCTGCATCAGGAGATCCAACATGGGACATACGGGGTCTTCTCTGCGATGATTGGGGCTTCCCAGTTCTGCAAGGGTTCTATCTGTTAAGCAACGTGATACATCTTAACCTGGTCTCATTTCTGCACTGACAGATCTACTTCACCGGCTGCTCCATGAATCCAGCCCGGTCCTTTGGGCCCGCAGTCATCGTGAGGAGGTTCAGCCCCGCACACTGGGTGAGCATCGGCAGCGTGCCGGGACAGGCTGGCCGCAGGGCTGCCGGGGCCAGATGCAGGCAACGAGGGGAGAGAGCAGCGACTGCCGTGGGGGTTACAGGGCTAGGTGGTTTCAGAGCCCATCCCAGGCCTGAAGGACAAAAGGAGGCTGGAGAACGAGGGAAGTTGTCCTCCTTGATGCATGGGAACAGGTTATTCCCATGGCACAGAGACAGCAAGGGGACAAGGGTAAACCCCTCCCGTGCAATGGCACGTGCTGAGCTGGGGCATCATCTGAGGTCAATAAAGCCCACAAAGCCCAGCTTAGGCTTTCCACTCACCCAGCACTGCCTGCAAGCTCAGGCCCAGCCTTGCAGAGCAGGCTTGGTGCCTCCTTTCCAGCACACCACATCTCTGCACTCATAAAGAGCTTTATGTTTTCAGCGAGCAAAGGTTGGGGCATTTCAGCCCAAGAAGTCTCCTGGAAGGGGTATTTGCATCTCTACATGGGCTAGGCAACGTGGAGCAGCAAGAGATGCTGGTGTGATGGTTGGGCCTGCTCTCACCCTCTCCTTCGTTGCTTTCTAGGTGTTCTGGGTCGGCCCCATTCTCGGGGCTTGCTTGGCCGCTCTGCTTTACTTCTACATCCTCGTCCCCTACTGCATGAACATGTCAGATAGGGTTGCCATCATCAAGGGCACCTACGAGTCAGAGGAAGAGTGGGAAGAGCAGAGAGAGGAGAGGAAGAAGTCCATGGAGTTGACCCCACCGTAGGAACAGTTGGAAAAAAAATAAAGCAAAAGGAGGGAAGGAAGCCCCACACATGGGCTCATGTGTGCACCAAAGCCAAGCAATGAACACATCCAGCTACAGTAAACTCTTAAGCAGGAGTCTTATAACTCAAAGACCATCTGTGACTAAGAAAGGAGCATTGCAGTGTCTGTGTATCTAATCCCTCTATGTGAGTGTGAGCGCTAGAACCTCTCCTAGCTTAACTGCAGCCATCTAAGCCCAGCGAAGGAGTCTCAGCCCAAGGCAGCCTCTCAGCTGTGGTTTTACACCCACTCAGCTGCATCCCTGCCCTCGTAGGTACAAGTTTTGCACAATTTTCAGAGGCCTGAGACCACACATTCTGGCACACACATGATTTCACCCCTGCATCTGATGGCCGGGGGGATGGAAACACTGTGTAGATACCAGCAACGAAGAATGACTGCTTTGGGCAGGTGGGTGCAGCAAAATCCCCCAGTTTCTCCCCTCCACGGGGCCCACTCTGCTCATAGATACTCTTTCATGTGTTAGCTGGTGCTGGTGAGTCCTATTTATTCATGGCTGCAGAAAGAACCTGATTTTTGGATTTTGTGTTGAGATCTTTGTAATATAGTATTTATTGTGAATAAAGGGAATTTTAAAAAAGTCATGGGTGCAAGTCTGCTTGGGTATCAAATTTTAGGAGCAAAAATGAGTTAAGCTGGATGCAAAGCCATTCCAAAAAGCCAGGGCAAGAGCAAGTGCTTGGACACCAAAACCCATAGCAGCTGGCACCATGAGCAGGTTGCCTGGGAGGTGAGTGTCATTAATCCCAAGAAGGAGAAATGGACACTAGTGTTGGAGTGGGTCGAGACCAGGAGAGTGCCAGGTCCAGGGCAGTTTGAAGCCCATCTCCGAGGCTGACATGAGCTGGGAGGAGCCAGCAGCAATCCTTCACGCATTTTGCCAGCTTGACTCAGGCATGGCCTTCGCCATACCAGTTCTCCCAGACAGCTCCACGGGTGCCCTCAAAAACTGACCCACAATGCTTCCCCAGCCCCCTCGCCAGCTGCCAAACCCACATCTTCACCCTGACCTTCTGCTGCAGCCCTGCTCTTCCAGTTCAGCCACAACCCTCTGCCAAAGCATCTCGCTCCCAACCTGAGCATGGGGACGCTGCATGCTGGCACCGTCCCAGCTGACTCTCCCACCAGCTCCCTAAATCCAGCCCCATGTAAAGCCCTGTGTCACAGCCCCTCTTCTTGCTGCAAAGAAGAAGTTTCCACTGGGCATGGACCCCGAGGAGGTAGGAGACACTTGCCTGGGAGCTCCCCGATCCCAGATTCAGCTCGATCCCAATCAGACAGGTTATACCACCTTCTCATGGCAGTGCCAGGGAGGATAGGCAGCATCACCTATATTTCAGCACGCCTAAGCAGATTTGCAATCCAGGCTGTGGCACTGCATGAGCCTGGGTAGCAGCAGACCCTTGTCCCTCATTTTCTTTTGGTCCCCCCAGTTCTCAACAGAAGAGGTTGGTGACAAGCAGGAGGAGAAAAGGAGGCGGAAAAGCCCTTAGTTTGGGTTACACTGGTCAGCAACAGAGCTAGGAAGCTAGAAATGCAGCCCTGGACCCTGTCTTAACCCTCCCACATCACCCCTCCTCAGAGATGGGCTGAGATCTGTGACCCTACTGTGCCTCAGTTTCCCCTTTTGTAAGGGGCAAGAATATTAAGCCCGTTTCTCATTGGGAAAGGGCAGCACAGTCACATATGGCATGGGAGACGCTCTACAGACACCAGCCCCAGGGAAATGTTAAAGCACCTCCAGATCCCAGAGACGCGCCTCTGTAGCAACCCACAGTGAAGCATGGGCCAGGGCAGATCAGCATCCCCGGAAGCTGCATCCCATGGTCTCCTTCCACTGCACGCCTAGACCCTGAAGATGCACCCAAAGGGTGCATTCAGACCCACCCCCACTCCCCAGAGCAGGGAAAGCTGGGCATCCTCCTTGCTTTGCTGCTCTAAACCCCATCCCCCATCCACCCTAGTACTGGAGAAGGGATCCAGGAGTCCTGGTATATCCCATACCCCATCCTGTAGTGGGAACTGGGGGCCACAACAGCACCCATGGAGGGCCCCAGCCCACACCAGCACCACCAATGTGATCAACAACTGGGAGAAGAAACCCAGCCTGGGTGTGAGCCCTCCGTGGGGATGAATCAGAAGATCCTGTGGCAGCAGCTTTGCTTCAGCACGAAAAGCATCCAGGGCCTGGCTCAAACACACGGGCAGAATGGCCCTATGCAGGGCTGGGGTCAGTGGGAAGGGGGCACAAGCAATTAATCCCCTTCCCCAATGCACAGGCAGGAGCAGACCCTAAACTGCCGGGTGAACGCAGGCTGGAGCCTGGTGAGCATGCCAGGGAAGCCAGCAGCATCCCCACATGGTGCAGAGGTCTGGTGCTCAGCATGAGCCCCAGCACACCTTCCCCCCCCCAGCTTCTCACTGGTCCATGTTGCACTTAATCCAGGCAGAGAGTTTGCATTTAATCCAGACCAAGCCCTGGCATCCAGCAAGTGCCACAACCTCCCCTTCACCAGGACAGGCAGGGGGCAGAGCCCAGGTCCTGGCTGGGAAACCCTGAGGTCCTCCCGCCTGTTCTCACCTGCCCAGAAATGGGATCAGCAGCACTTAAAAAACAATAGAGAAATATTTTTAAACATTCAAGCTTCTCAACCCCATTTTTAATGAGACTGTTACTGCTGATCACCAGTCTGGTAATAAAAAAGTGAACTATTTGGTGTTTTGTATTATCAGCTGATTTTTTTTCCTATTTTAGAGATCTAAAGGTGAAACCATTACACCAAAGCACCTCAGCATATCGTTCTTGTACCTATTTGCCATGATTAAGAAGGGGGCAATGGACGTAGTCATTTCCTAAACATGCCTGCTAGCAATTTCTTTGCACTAAGAGGATTTCACAGACTTTCTCATTCTTGAGTATCTTTTCCATTAGCAGGTAATTACTGCACAGCTTAAAAAATTTCTTTTCTTTTCGTGGCAGGGAAGAAAAACCCAACTATTTTCACATGTTGTAACAATCTAGAAACCTTATATCTCTTTACATATCAAAGGGCTTTCAGTCTATTGAAGGAAGGTCTTTAGCAGCTCTTGCTGCGTATCATTTGAAGGCCCTGAAACACAAGCTTGCTGGGCCGTTGTAGAGACAGGGAAAAGAACCAGGTGCTTGAGGAGAAGCAAGACCCAGCAGCAATATCTCAACTAAAAAAAGATTTTTCAACAGGTTGCAGGCACCTCTTTGCTTCAGTCACTTGCAGAGACTCAGCCCTAGCTCTCTCCATCTCTCCACCCCTGACCAAGAAGGGATAATGCTCCACAATTTGGGAGCACATCCCTTCTACCCTGCTACCAGCTCGGACTGTTTTGCAACCTTAAGTGCTCTGCCGCAGTTTCTGACTTCACATGAAAAGCACGAGGCTGATTTCACCTGGAGGACAAAGCAGAGCAGTGCCCAGTCCTGCTTGTTGAAAACAGGAGAGATGAAAGAGAAACCAGGCAGACTCCAGGGAAGATAGAAGAGCGCTGCAGAGGCATCTTGCAGCACATCAACTGTCCCTAGAAAGTCCAAGCAACACGGGGCAGCAAACCTCCCCTCCAGGAGGATTTCCACCTCTTTGTTAGAGAGTGCCAAGCATCCAGAGACCAACTCCGGAGCAATGTGAGCCACGAAGAAGCCGCCCTAGAGACGTCCTCCCCCGGGCACGTAGCTCCACACTGCACTGGCAGATGTGCAAGGCTTGCAAATAAAGGAGTTTCCAGTGCATCATCCAGGGCTGATGGGCAGAAATGCTGTCAGAGGAGAAACCTCTGCACAGAGACGTGGCAGAGGCTGGCATGGGTGTTGGCATTAGTCATGGCGCAGACTGTGCCAGCACACGGCTCCTCTTGAGCACAAGCACCGAGTCCTCCCCCTCCTACTCGGACTCTGCCCAGCCTACAGTTGCTGCAGTACCAATTCATTACGAGCCAGAAAACAGCTCGCACAACCACTGAGGGCCAACAGCCACCCTTCCTGTTGTCAAAAGGCATCACCCCAGCCAGGTGATGCAGCCTCCACCTGAAGAGCGGCCGCCATAATTTGTGTTTTACTCACCAGCTCATATTATGCCTGATTTGGTGTTGAACGCAGCAGTGCCTTGGGATGGGCTTTGACACCCACCGGTAACGGGCACCACTGGGACAAGCTGCTGCGTTCACATGAGTGTGAAAAGCCACCAGTGCCCCGCTTGGTCCTTGCTCCAGCATCGCTGTGGTACACCGAGATCCTGCTGTGTGCGTGGGCAGATGTGGGGAGATGCAGCACTATAATACATGGAAATACAGGATAAGATGAGCCCTGCCCCCATATAAACCACGCAAATGAAGAGAAGATCAGAAGATGTCCAGAGAGCAGGGAGGGCAGGAGCAGATCTGCATGGTGTCTCTCTTCCTAATTCCTACAGCCTCTTTAAAGCCCAGCAGAGATGGAGGTTATTAGCAGGTTCCCCAAGGTGGGAGACCAGAAGGGGACAGGGCAGCCTGCCCTGGCACCAAGAATGGGTGCTCTGGAACAACACCCATGGGAGAGCTATGGGTGCCCAGGGCATCTCTTGCTGCCCTCTGCTGGGATGGCTCCATGGACAATGGACACCGGGCCAGGAAAATCCTCACCAGAACAGGTCCACCGGAGGGAAACCCCCCTCTCTTGCTTCCACCCACCCTTCCCCAAAGATCAGCCACATCACCCCATGTGAAAACACGGTTCCCTCCCTCCCCCCGCACATGGGGACGGCAGGCTCAGCACCAGCTGGACCAGGGCTCCGCTTCTGCCGCCAAGTTTCCTCCTGTGCAAACGTGTGGCCTCCGCTTTCCAGGATACAGCCTGCCGCTACCCTTTTGTTCTAAAATCACCCTCCTGCAAACAAGCAAAGTCCAACAGTGGCTCGTATAATGGGTCCTTGTGCTGCTGGGTGGTGCCATCAATAAAAAAAAGAAAAAGAGAGTAATAAGTAAAGAAGGGAAAATAAAAGAGCAACGCTGCAGCCCTGAGGTCTGCCTGACAAAGGTGCTTTGTTGGGAAAGGTCAGTTCCAGAGCCAGGAGGGTTTCCCAGGCACAGGTCGTGTAAGCAAGGAAGAGGCGAGGATTTAGCAAGAAAGGAGGGGATTAAACACAGCTTTGTTAAACCACAACCCAGTGGAATCCTCTGAACGGCCCGAGCTTCCACCCAGAGGAGATGCACACTCAGGATTTGGTGTACTCCAAAGCAAGAGGTCCCCAGGCTCATTGCCTCCAGACCTGCACCAGGATGCACAGGAGCAAAGGAGGACGAGTCCGTGAGGACCCTCCCCGTGCAGCAAAACTGCGGGGCTGGGCACGAGATCAGGGAACCGGTTCAGCTCAGAAACAACTCCTAAAAAATAACCACTAACCAATGAAATAAAACAAATCCTCTGGCACGTGTCCTCCAGGATACGGGCCCTTCTCTGCCGGCTTGACATTAATCCTGTTTGGCAAGATAGCAAGAGCTCTTTTGCCCACAAGCAAGATGCAGCTGCAGGTTGATATAATGCCCTCTTGTGCAGCCTGGAAAAAAAGAAATGGATGAAAACAAACTTAAAATGTCCTACACAATTTGCCTTTAAAAAAAAAAAAAGCCACAAATAAAGAAAAATCAATTCCCCTTCCCCAAAAATTCTTTCAACTTTTAACAGCTGGGATTTTTTTCCCTTCACAGAAGCTGTATTTATTTGGTGACAGAGCAGCTCTTTTCCTGCCAAAGCAGCATCAGCTACAGAAAATGAGACCGTTCTCCATTCTCAAAAAATTCCTTATTTTTTAAGCTACTTATCCAAACAACAATTTCTTTCTCACTGAGAGCCATCGCCCCCCACTTAGAGATTAGAGTCCATAGAAATCATGATAGCTGTTATCAGCACCAATCACCATCACAGGGTGTATAAAATGTTATCAGCTTATTTTGTTCCAATTAGATAAGGAAACATGGGTGTTTCACAAAGAAATCCTGTAAGAACAGTTAATCAGTTGATAAAACTTTAAGTCAAGTGTGTAAATATACACCTGCTGGAACTAGTGGGATCGACAGGGGTTTTTTATCTATATATCTTTGTCGTGGATTTTTGCTATATTTTCTGTGTTAGGGTTTTGCTTTGGATTTTGAGCTCAAAACTGCAGCTGAACGCCCTTAAGCAGGAGAGCTCAGCCCTCCCTCTCCACAGGCAGCATCTGTGCAAGAATGAGAGCCTGTGCTTCAGTTTACTCATCCCTTCTGTCCTCCAAATATTAATTTTTTTCACGTAAACAGCAATGCATCTGACAAACAACCTTTGCCCCAGCAGTCACCCCAACTTTTCAGCGGCTCAAGCAAAACGACGTTTTGTGGCATTAACAAGACTCTTCCCCACCGCAAAGCGCATCCACCCACATCAAGGCACGCTCCAAGGCTATCTGTAAATGAGACATCCCGCGGCACCAGGATCATCAGGAGCAACCACCCGGCAGCAGATTAGCTGCTGAGCTTTCAACTCGTGCCGTTGCTATTTAAGACCAGCCCTACAGTCTCAAAACTAGACCAGAGAGATCAAGTCAGGTACCCACAGCTGCTCAGAGTGTCTCTACCTGGGCACGGGAGCTGCAGGTCTGAAGGCAACCCCTGCCCCAGTCCAGTGGGGCTCAAATCCAAGGCTTGAGCATTGCAAGAATAAATTCTACACTAAATCTTGAAAAAAGGAGGGCTCGGACAATTCAAGGTTGCCAAAAAGTGGTCAGTGCAAGTGGGCAGACAAATTTTCAGTCTCTAGGTGAAGGAGCTGAGGCCAAAGAGTCTGGATTCTGCAGCTGCAGCAGGGTGCAACTCCAAGTTTGTCATTCAACATCCCCTGGGGTAGACGGAAAACCATAGCCAAACATCCCTGGCTGAGCAAACACAGCTTCTCTATATAAACAAGCAAGTGAATCTTGAGGCATAATTTGTCATCTAATTGCACCAACACACCCAAGATTAATTGCTGCATTTGAAAGCAGAGAAGTTTTGATTTATGGCACGATCAGGTTTTATCAGCCAGTCAGCCAGTTACCAACTATTGCTGCCAAACTAAAAGCCATTGCAAACAGCCAAAGAAGAACTCTAACAGGGGATTTTCTGTGAAGCTAAGGAGTTGAGAGTTACTTAATCACACACAAGCCTGCTAGGGGCCCATAGATGTCAAGAGGGTGACATTAAAACCTCTGCCACATTTGCTCCAGACTCTGCTGAGGACTTCTTAGCCCATTGCACAATGGTCGCTTGTCTCATTAGGGTCTTGAAGATTTTATGGCATTATGGGCAGGTAGAAAAAGCTAAACCTAACAAAGTTTTCTACATTTCAAAGCCAAGGGAACATTTAGCAGAAATAACCCATTAAAGCACTATGTCCCTTTGTCTCAGATAAAGAAGGGTAATTAAAAAACCACCCTAATCCTAAATCAGGGCTTTGGCAGGCTACAGCCTCATAACCACTGAGGTGTTGAGCCAACCTTCCCACAGCCACCCAACCCTATGGGCATCGCCCCAGAAGCTCCCCGTGCGTTCACAGCTTCACTTGCCCAAAGCTGCCCCAGTTCAGCTCCCGCAGGGCCCCAGCATAAACCAGCAATCGCTTGGTGCTGGGCCAGGGTGCCCTGAGGGCCTGAGGGTGCTCAGCACACCCACAGTTTGCTCAAAACCTCCTAACAGCACCTGGTACGGCTCACAGCAACCGCTCTCCTCCAAAAGTGAAAGGGGAGCACCCACCTTCCACTGCAGAGCATCATGCCGAGAGCTCACGGGGAGCAGGAAGGATGGCCGGGGAGCAGGAGGGCCGGCCAAGGAGGGCCAAGGAGCAGAAGGTATGGCAGACTTGCAGGGCTGAAGACTACAGAAAGACTGAGCACCAGGCTTTGCAGGCAGCGAGGGCTCAGCCGTGTCCTGTGTCCTGCTCCACCTGCTGAGGCTGATTGCTGGGGTTTCAGTCAAAGGAGGTAAAATGCCCTAGTTAACCCAGGACAGAGCTAATCTGACCTTCACGCGTTCCTCAACGACCAGTGGTTCCCACTGACGAGGAGAAGCAGCAGGGACACCCTTGCAGCAGTGTCACCACAGCCGGACACCCATCAGGTGTCCAGATCCCAAATGTGAGGCCCCCCCATGCTTGACCCCAATGCCTTTTGCCTGCAATTCCCATCTTGTAGCCTGGCACGGGTGCAAGCTGGTTTCTTATCCAACCACCTGCTAATGAAATCACTTCCATTCCTCCAGGCTCACGTTCAAGTTTCCCATGTGGGAAGCATGCCTTTGGCAGCCAAGTGTGTATCATGAAGGGTGCTCAGGGACCGGAGAGTGACGGGAGCTGGAGACAAGCAAGATCTCACCCAGTTTCCCTCTGCTATGTGTGCTGGTTTGGGGTGGGACTGAGTTAATTTTCTTTGTTGTAGCTAGTATGGGGTTATGTTTTGGATTTATGCTGGAAACAGTGTTGATAATGCACCATATGACGTCATGCTCAGTATATAAACCTGAGGGAAGGAGGAGGAAGGGGGGACATTGGCAGGGATGGCGTTTGCCTTCCCCAGTCACCGTTAGGTGTGACGGAGCCCTGCTGTCCTGGGATGGCTGAGCCCCGCCTGCCCGTGGGAAGCAGTCAGTGAATTCCTGGTTTTGCTTTGCTTGCATGCACGGCTTTTCCTTTACCTGTTAAACTGCCTTTATCTCAACCCAGGAGTGTTCTCTCTTTTACCCTTCCCATTCTCTCCCTCTTCCCACCCGGAGGGGAGCGAGCGAGCAGCTGCGTGGTGCCTAGTTGCTGGCTGGGATTAAACCACAACTCTCCTTGCTGGCACCCAACAAAAGGTTTGAGATAACAACAGGTTTGATCAGAATGTGCTAGGTCAAATTTGTAGCTGTTATAGCTGCTATTGCCATTTAGCAGGCTCCTGTGCTTGCCGTGGGGCTTGCTTGCCTTACCCTGTGTCAGAGTCTAGTGCTCGTTAGTGGCTGCTTTTTGGCTTTCACTGCGTGCTGTGCTGCCGTACTGCTGATCGGCTGACTGTGCTGTGCCTGGGAATATTTTGATAGCAGCAATGGTGATGTGCCCGGGCTGGCAGATGGCCAGGGCATCGCCGCTGTGTCTGTGCTGCTGCACTGGGCAGGCTGGAACGCCAGTGTGAGCTCGAGTCAAAGGGACGGTGACCTTTGGATGAGTCGGTGTGGAAAGAAGGCACCCCAAAGTGACTGTGGCCATGAATAAGTCCACACCAGAGCAGGTATATCTCAAAGTGTCTGTGGCCATGGTTATGTCTGTGCCATGGAAGGTCTGCCTCTGAGGGATTTGTGGCCCAAGGATAAGTCCACACTGGAGAAGGTACACCTTGAAGCATCAGTGGCTGTGCATGAAGTCATGCTGGAGCACCTCAAAGCGTGTGGCCATGGCATTTGCCTTCCCCAGTCACCGTTAGGCGTGACGGAGCCCTGCTGTCCTGGAGATGGCTGAGCCCCGCCTGCCCGTGGGAAGGAGGGAATGAATTCCTTATTTTGCTTTGCTTGTGTGCATGGCTTTTGCTTTCCCTGTCAAATTGTCTTTATCTCCACCCAGGAGTTTTCTCACTTTTACCCTTCCAATTCTCTCCCTCTTCCCACCGGGAAGAGTGAGTGAGTGTCTGCACGGTGCTTAGTTGCCGGCTGAGGTTAAACCATGACCCTGTGTTAACAGCAAAGGGAGAAAAGTAATAGATCCGTCAAAAATCAAGATCTACCACGGGGTAGATACAGCCTGAGCTTAATTTCAGGAAGAGCTACATGGCATTGACCCCTAGTCTTAAGGGCACATGGCTCCAAATGAGCTTATCACAGCCTGCCATGTAGCTCAGCACCATCTCTGCATCCCACCACACTCTTCCTCCCTGGCATCAAGGGTCAGCCACAAGTGCAAGCCAGGAGGCTGTGGGCCCTTGACCTTGAAGTATTAAAGGCAGCTACTGTTTCCTGCCTAAAAAGCATGCACAAAAGTGAAAACAGGCAGGAAAATAATCTGTGTCCCTTCAGAGCTGCCAAAATACCTTGCTGGGAAGGCAAAAATATTTCTCTTTCATGGCTCTCCCTTTGCTCTTAAACACCTGAAAGCAAAACACAGAAAAAAGACCAAAGATGCTGAAACTGAAACCATGCACTCAGCGTCACCCCAAAGGAGGTGTTTCAGGTTAAACTACTGACCCGAGAAGGTCTGTCTTTGCCCAGTTATGCCTTGGCAGCAGCCGCTGCCAGCGAGAGGCAGCACACTCTGACACATGGGTATAAAATTGCCTCTGACTGGCCACAAACACCTTCAGCCATGGGGAAAATGAGAGTGGAGAGTGCTGATTCACAGGGCACCGGGCTCTGAACCGCTGTGCGGGGGACACACAGGGGAAAGCTTTGCCATCCCCTGCTCTCTTGTGCTGGGTTAGACCTGACATGCACCCCTGTGGGAAATGAAGGTCTCTTTGTAGAGGATCCAAGAAGGTGAAGGCAAAGCCTTTATTCCTCCTTGCTTGCAGTAAATCCCTCCAAAATGAACCATCACTTGGTTTGGCTGCACCTGCAGCTACAGGACAGTAGCACTGGAGCAGTTTGGTGTCTCTGTGGGTGCCTTCAGGTTGGTGCCTGGCAGCATCAAGGCATGCCAGCCTGACACTGTCACTCCAGGCGGGGAAATCGAGCCCCAGAGCTGGAGCTGGCTGGTGGCAGAATGAGGCTCGCCAGTCCTGTGTTATAATTTAAGAGCAGGCTTAAACAGAAACTCATCTTGTTTCCAGCCTGATTTTGGACAGGCCAGCAAGGCCACATCACACCATCGCCATCAGAGCAGCCTGGCTCCTCCTGCCTCTCCCCACGCTTGCAGCGACCAAGACCGGCAGAAGTGGGCAGGTCGGCCACGCAGCCAGTCCTGGTGGGACATAACGGGAAAAGGCAGCAAAGGTTGGATGGTGTATGGATGAGTTTATCCAAGGGTGGGTGGACATGGAGTACAGTCCAGGAGTTTTCCCTTATCAGCTTCTTTGGTCCATGCTCCATCAGTGCAGGATGCTTGTGTGTCCTCAAAGGAGCTTCTCCAAAGGTGCACACAGAGCAAGGATTTGTACCAAAACCAACCCAACTGGGCTGTGGCATCACCGTGCTGCCACTGACAGCATCCCCCAGCCTGGGGTCTTCCATCCCCGAAGAGAGGGCCATCACATCGCTTTGGTCCTTGCAGGGACAGACCGGGTGTCCGGGGAGTTTCCGAGCAGCGAGGAGGAGGCTGTGAGGCAGCAGAAGGGCAGGCAGAGGAAGGATGGGCAGAGGAAGGCTGCCACCTGCTGTCCATCAAAACCTCTCCAAGTCATAGACTGGGACAAAAGCCAGAGCTGCATGTGCATCTTAAAGCACAGGTTTATGCCCCCATGGTGCGGTTCTCCAATGTGGGAGATTCACCAGCAACTCAACCCAGGTGGATGGGGGAAGACCACGGAGGATGCTTGGAAAGGGGAGACCACAGCATCCCAACAGGCTGGTGAAAATCACTCCTGGACAGCAAAGAAAGTGTCCTGCAGGACATTTCTCCAACCGACCCGGACGCTTGGAGCCACAATTAAGGAAACCAAGATGAAACACGACAAGCACTGCGCTGGCTGAGGTGAAGCTCTCTTCTCCTGAGCCCCCCCACCGCTGCAGATAGCGCGTGTGTCTGCCTGGGCCAGGGGGACATCGCAAACAGTGTCATCGTGAGCTAATTTGGTGGCATTAATAAATATCCCATCCAAGTGATGGGTAAGAGATCTGGACCTCTCCTCCAAAGGTTGAGCTAATTAATCTCCTACCTTCCCCCACTGATGTCAGGCTTTCTCATAAGGCCATTGTTGGGCCTAATTAAAAGACTCTTCAGGACGAGTGTCCCCTGAACACCAGCCATATTTTGACAGTAACAATAATTACAGAAATCTCTTTGGTAGAATTGTAATAATTATCCCACCATGAGAGGAAAGGTTCCAGGAAGAAAGGTCAGTAAGTGGCAGAGAAATCAGGACTTGGAGCCCTCATCTCTTCTGGTTGCTGGTGTTGGGGTGAGGGAGAAACATGGCCCAGCTTTCTAAGACTTGCTTTAATCTGCCCATTGACCATATCTCTGTGAAAAGAGCAGATTTAGTCCCCTGAGCACAGAACCATAGACATTCCTTAGCCAAAAGCTCACCAAATACCTCAGAACTGCCCCAGAAACGCAGCCTGCCATCAATCCTCCAAATGACAAGCACTCAAAAGCTCATCTGACCTCCCAGCATCTTCGGGGAGCTCCGTATCCCCCCAGAGCTGTCAGCACCCTCTCCTCCAGGGCCAGATCCAGTTCTTTAGGGCTACCCTTGGTTTTGCTTTTTCAAGCCTTTTTTCCTTCACTGGACTCAAGATTTTAAAAAATAAGCCCAGTTCCCAGGAAACGTCCCTGCAAAATTATTGTCCTTGGTCTGATGAATTCCAAATGTTCCCCCAGCTCCGGGGCTGAGCCTGGATGTCCCATGGGGAAAAATGCTGAGCCAGCTCTGCAGCTGCTCACAGCACCTCCCGTCATCCCCAAACCAAAGAAATGACGGTGAACGGCCCCAGTTTCAGATCTGGCCTTGGGAAACAAAACCAGGCTTGGATCAAAAGTGGTGTCTGTCCAGCTGATGAGCTGTAACCCGAATTTTACACTGCAAGAAGCAAGTGCTTGGGTACCCAGAGCCTTCTTTTAAAATTTTTGCTTTTGCTTTTTTCTTCATGTCTTTTAACTCAAACCAAAGGTGTTTGAAAGGGCAGCCCTGTGGGAAGAGGAATCATTTCTCCATGCAAGATGCACTGTGGCAATAAGGAGCCATCTCACCTGAAACGAGGAAAACGATAGGTCACTCCTTTGGTCCAAGAAGTGGAAAAAAAATAGAAAAGATAAGAGAAACAGCAACAACAACAAAAAAAAAACCCTCGCTGAAGGCGTAAGCTGAAAAATACGGCAACAACTATATTTTTTGCAACAGCCCCTTTTAAAAAAATCCTGTAATGAATCATAATGACCCACCCAACTAAAACCGGGAGTCCTGATGACCTACCTGTCAGCTGTAGCATCCTGCTAACACGCTTAAAAGCACTGGTAAGGAGAAGAGTTTAGCCACAACCAGCTTGGAGGAAAACAGGACCTTGCTTTTAGGGGACCGGCTGTCTTTGCACAAGGTAAGTGCCTTTTCCTCTCTTCTTTATTACCAATCTCTGAAGAAATTAAATGAGAGTAATGAAAGTGCTTGGTGATAGGCAACCAAAAGCCTGATTTTCAGCAAATAAAGGGTGGGGGGTTGGCATTTTACTCCCCCTGAACTACTAAGGCATCCAGCAAAGATAAGAAATGTAAAGCTCTAATTAATCAATTCTTCTGAAAGCTGCCTTTCCAAGCAGGTAATGGTTGGGAAAGTTCTCCAGCGCTCTGGTGATAAGCTCAAGGTAGAAATATTGCTCCTAGACAGAAAAAAGGATGTTCGTGGTAAAGTTTAGTGCAATGAATTGTATCTTTAGGTTATAGAAACCCGTTCTTGAGGCTGTGTGCCTGCGCCTAAGCAACGGTAGACATGCCGATAGGTAATGGTGAGGATGGGATTTTCACATGCCCCCGTCAAAATGCTGCCGAGACACCTGGCAAGGAGGTTGTCTCGCGCTGGATCTGCCCCATGCCCTGCTGCCAGGGCTCCTGCAGGGGCTGGGGCGGGGGGCGTCAGTGGCCATGGCCACCCTGGACATTTCTGTCTTGACTTCTGCCTTCTCCAGAAAGAGAAATGCAGATCGTCCGGTGGCTGTACCTCTCCGGGCTGGTGTTTGCCGTGCTGATCCCGGCAGGGTGGCAGACGGGCCCCGAGGACTTGGATGACACATCCAGGTACGGGGTGCTGGAGGAGCTGGCCCAGGGAGACGGCCGTCGTGGGCAGGGGCTGTCGCAGCAGCTCAGCACTGTTACCTTTGCTGCCAGCCCTCTTGGCTCTGGGGCTATGGCAATGTGCCTGTTTCTTTTGTATTTATCCAGACAAGCTCCCTCCTGGCTCTCTACCAGCCCACGCAGGGCCATTGCCATGTGCCCCCCAAGATTTCTCTGCTGTGTCAGACCAGAGATGGGCTGCACGGGGACGTGGCAGGGCAGAGCCGGGATGGGGTGATGCTTTGGGCAGGGTGCTGAGCCCCACTCCACGCCAGCAGCCATGTGGGAGGAAAACCCTTTGGGGACCTTCTGCCAGGGTGAATTTGTGAAAGGGGGGGGACCCCAACATCAGCTATCGATCCTGGAGCTGGAAGGGGTCGATCTAAACCTCAGTGTGGCACCACGCTCCCTCCCAGGAGCAGCAAGCAGGGACCAGGGTGGAGGCACGAACCCACTACAGCCAAGCAAGACATAAGGCAGATAATATGGAGCAGGATATTGCATATATCTGATGTCAGAAACAACCCTGGCCAGGCCTGATAAACACCCCCCCCGAAACTGAAAATTATTTTTTATGTATTATTATTGCTTTTCTGGGGGCTGCTGCACACAGTAAAGTACTTTAGAGGACAGAGTCCCTGCCCTGGGGAGCTCGTGCAGGGAGGGCACAGGGTGCCCATGCCCCAGTGTGCTTAAACCCACCTTTCCTTCCCCCGTCCTCCTCTCCCGAGCAGATGGCAGGCGTATGAATCACAAAGCACCCAAAGCTTCACGTCCAACGCCAAGCGACACTCAGAGGGCACCTTCACCAGTGACTTCACCCACTACCTGGACAAGATGAAGGCCAAGGACTTTGTGCACTGGCTCATCAACACCAAGCGGTACAGGTAAAAAGGGGAGAGGGGAACAGGACCACGCTGGGAAATAACCTCCCACCACACCACGAGCCCCTGGACCCAATCGATAACGCAGTTTTAGTTTTCTCCTGGGTGTTTTCTTATTCTCGGCAGCACCACGAAGAGGTACCTGAAGGAGGAGCCCCGCAGCATCCCTGTCCCAGCAACATTCCCACCGCTCACGTAAGTAATCCCAAACGGCAACGGTGGCGAATTAAAACCAAACAAATGAGTAATTTTTAAACGTAGCCACAAATCAGTGGTTTCAGTGCAAAGGCAGAGCGCGGATCCCTACGCCTGATGCTGCTTCTCATTTTTGCTGGCTCACGTGGATTCACTGGTGTTTATTTGCCATAAAATAAGACAAGGAAAATTAAGCTGTTGGGGGTGCTTTAATAGTTTACAGCGGGATGCAGCTGTTCTGCTCTCACCATGTGCTGCTGTTTTACACTTTGTGTCAGTGTTAACATGGTGGGATCATTTCCATTTATAACGGATATTATCATGTTTTGGTCTTGTCAAATCAAAGTGGGGGCTAGTTTGCAAAGGAGAAAATCACCCCTGCTGTCTCAAAGCTACTAAAGTGATTTTAGGGGGACTTTCTATTCCATGAAACTGTTTGGTGTTTATTTGCTTTTTAATTTTAAGGTACAATTAAATGGCAAATCAAGGCATCGGCTATCCAGCACTGTCAGCCTGGGGGTGTCGGACCCCTCCACTGCTGGCAGCGATTGGACACTCTATGGGAAGGATTTCTCACACGTGGCCGCTTTAACCCATTCGGTGTTTCCCAGGCGCCTCCTCCTAAAGTTTTCACCTGGGATCGTGGATGTCTCAGCTCCGTTTCCTCTGTAACCGCTCCCGCGGCGCAGCAGACCCTGCAGCTTTCCCTAAATCGTAATAAAACCTTTGCTAAATCCGGCAGCCGGTTCATGACGTCTCCCACCCCCCCGAGCATCCCATTGGGATCCCACAAGCCGCTGGTCCTGGGAGGGGGTTCGAGGCACTGGGCTGCGATGCCCGTCCTGGCTCAGCTGCCCCGTTTTACTCTCAATTCCTCGAATTTGAGGAAAAAGGGCAATCAGGACGCACCCCCCTGCCCCCGGACCTGTGCCAGAGGGGATGTTGAAAGAAATTGAAAAAGAAAACGATATGACAGATAACTAGAACCTCTTTGGACTCAATTTAATGCTAATTAACTAATGAACTAATTTGATTTACTGCTAATTAAGCGCGGGGAGGAGGAGCTGCTCGCCCTGGATGGGGCAGTTTCCACCTTCTGCAGGCACCCTCATCCCGCCGCCCCATTGCGAACTCCCCGCACAGCCCCTGCTCTGGGGCGGGGGGTGGCGAGTGACACCGCGGTCCCCTCCCCCCGCAGCACGGAGCTCACTGCCGTTACGTGCAGAGACAAATCAAACTAGATTAAAAACTAAAAATAATACTTAAAATACATTTTCTAGAAATTAAAAAGAAACTGAAAGGAAAGTAAAAAGCAAGTAAAAATAAAATTTAAAAAAAAAGAAAAATAAACTTTAAAAAGAAAATCTATGAAAAGACGTACAAAAAGAAAATAGGAATAGAAAAATTTAAAAAAAGAATCAAGCCAAGCCCCTCGTTTCACCCCTTTCCCCAGGCAGCTGCTCCTGCCCAGGGAGGTGGATTTCCCCAAAACACCCCCCCGTAAAAAAGCCCCAGAGACTCCTCCAGCTCCCCCCCACCCTTCACAACACACGGCAGCGCCACAGCGAGACCTGCCAGGCTTTTATTGTCTCCTTTTCCCCATTCAAGGGGCGACAAGAGGAGAAAAGTCCCAGCGAGAGCCCGTCAGGCAACAGCAGCGCTTCACGGCCGGGGCCCACGCGGCGACGGCGCGGATCCAGGGGGTCGGAGCGGCACAGAACGGGCCCGAAATTAACCCAGGTTCTTTTTTTTTTCGCCCAAAGGGACCAACCCCACCAACATCCGAAGCCATAAATAACACGGATTCCCCCCCCCCCACCCTCGGTTTTATTGACAGCACGCAGCGATGCCAAACGAGAGCGTCTCTTACAATAAAATAAATATATTTCAGCATCTCCGAAACAAAAGTAATTCCTGTATTTCTACAAGTAGTGCAGCGGGGGAAAAATAAAATAATTAAACAAAACATATGTGCCAGCACCTTATTTATAACCTTTTTACACCATTCCCCCCCCCCCCCCCCTTAGGGATTCCTATGTGCTTCCTTTTGGGAAAAGTTTTCAGGGGCCCCACGGGGGATTCGGGGGCTCCTTTGTCGTGGTTCAGCCTCAGTCGGTAACTAAACACCCCGCAGCCGCTCGCTCACCCCCCACCCCTGTGGGATGGGGGAGAGAATCGGAAGAGCAGAAGCAAAAGAAAAACTTGTGGGTTGAGATAAGCACAGTTTAATAATTAAAATAATAATGATAATGATTATGATAATAATAACAATAATAATATAAGAAAACGGAGAAGGGAAAAAGGAAAAAAGCCAAACCACAAGCGGCACAGCCGCTCCCCACCCGCCGACCGACGCTGCCCGTCCCCGAGCCGCGATTGCTGCCTCCCTCCCCCGGCCAGCCCCTCCCAGGTACCGCACTGGGCATGACGTTCCATGAGATGGAATATCCCTTTGGCCAGTTTGGATCCGCTCTCTCGGCTGTGCCCCCTCCCCTCCCGGCTCCTTGTGCCCCCGGCAGAGCCTGGGAAGCTGGAAATGCCCTTGACTAGTACAAGCGCTGCCCAGCAACAGCCCAGACATCTATGTATTATCTCAACAGGTTTTTTTCCATGCTAATTTCAAAGCACAGCACTATACCAGCTAGAGTGAAGAGAATTAACTCTATCCCCGCTAAAACCATGACAGAAGGTTTTTCCCCCTGCCCCGTGTAATTCTCCTCTGCAGAAGGAAGCAGGAAACCCTGGCAAAACCAGGAGCCGTCCGTGGGTGTCTGGGGTAGAAAGGGGGCCGGCAGGCGGAGCGCTGGGTCCCGCCAGCCCCGGGTGTAACCAGGGTGATGAAGTGAACCAACCGTGGATGCTGCTGTGTCACGCAACTGAACGTTAAGTCTGGGGACAAGCAGTGTATTCTTTAATCATTAATGCAATAGATAATGTGCTTCTGTCAGAACCCCGCTCCTTTCAGACCCAAAGCCTAAGTTTTAGATCCGCAAAGCCTCACTCCTAGAGCTTAGGGGCCAAACCTCTGTTTTAAGGGCTAAATTACAGCCTCACGTTTAGGCAGCGATGATTCAGGGTATAAATGGTTGGGAGTTACTAATACAGTCTAGTGCAGCTCAGCTAAGGCTGGGACCCGGAGCCAAAACCTGGCCGGGATAAGGAGGCAGCCGAAACAAGAACAGCCTGCACGATGACTAAAGCTTGTTGCTTTAGGGAGTCAGAGAGGCCTCGAGATTCGAAGTACCTAAACAAAGTCACGATGACGTTTGGCCTTAAGACAAGCAGCCGTACAGAGCCACAAAGGTGAGGAACTGCAGAGCAGAGACTCGACCAGAACAGAGCAGCCCTCACGGGCAGCACGGGCGTCATCTCAGAAGCGAGTTTGCGGGAACACAAGGGTTAAGTAGCGGACACAGGGAGGAAGAGTATGTCCTTCATCCAGAGCCCCCTGAGGAGCAGCCGGAGACACCAGCAGGCGTGGGCAAGTAACCTCTGCCTATCTGTAGCTGTTATCAGAAAGCTAATGAATGTGCCTAGGAAGCACGTACTTAACGGGCACAAAGAGACCTGGGGGGTGCCCGGTAGGAGGAGGATCCCCCGTGCAGCCGCCGCCCCCCGCAAATACAGAATGCTGCCTTTTAACTCTGCGCTGGTGTCACCAGGCTCAGCCCCGAGCTCGGGGACATCAAGAGCAAAACCAAAGCTGCGCCTGGAGAAGGGGCTGCGCTCGGGCACCTCGGGGAAGCCCGGGTCGCTCTGTAAACCAGCAATTGCCAAGGCAGCTGCCAGCGTGTTGCAGCCCCCTGAGGCCGGGGGAGATGCAGACCCCCGCGGAGCCCGCACTTCACTACAACCCACTTGGCTTTTCCCTCCGGGGTGGCTTTCTTTTGTTCCGAAGTTGCAGAGATGCCCGGCCCGGGCTGAAACCGACCCCAGCCCCCGGCCCTGCTCCCTGCGAGGAGGGAGCGCAATCCGGCTGGGCTCTCCTTGTGCACAGGGGAGAAGGAAAACGGGAAAAACCAGCGTTCTCCTTTCTTTCGAAGGGCGATAATTGCATTTCAGGGGCAGGGCGGCAGGGACTGGTCCCACCCCGCCCAGCCCCGCAGCCAGGGCTCTTCACTGGCTCAGACCCCCACGGCAATGAAGGGTCATTGCCCAAGCGGAGGAGAGCTCAGGGCTCCCGGCCACCGGGAGCTTTCCCCTCCGGGCAGGCAGAGGCGGCGGGTCGGAGCAGCCAGCGCAGCCCCGCGCTCAGAGCACAGGAAGGCAGCGCGGACAGGGCGCGCACGGGCGTCACGGGGGAAGAGCAGCAGGAAAACCCAGCCTTTGCCCCCTGCCCTTTCTCCAAGCCTCGATTTTTAGCCTCCCCTCCTTTTCAAAGAGCTAACCCAGCCTCCTCCCCCTCCGACAGTTACCGTGCCGAGCTGGCTCCGGCCAAAGTACCCTTTGCAAAACCCCATCCCCTAAGAGGGGGAGTTACTGAATGCCGCCTTTGCCTGGGTCTTTACTGCTAAGGCCGGCCCTCAGGCATCTCAGCCCCCAGAGGAGAGAGCACAAATCGGGAGAAGGGAAGACTTACCAGCGGGGCAGAAGGACTGGCTCAGAGACCACCTGTGCAAACTGGGTCCTCGCCAATCCACGGGCCCCGATGGCATGCACCCACGGGTGCTGAGGGAGCTGGCGGAGGGATTCTGGCCGAGCCCCTGTGCATCATCTTTGAAAGGCCGTGGGGGACAGGAGAGGTGCCCGAGGGCTGGAGAACAGCAAATGTCACTCCAGCCCTGAAAAAGGGCAGGAAGGAGGAGCTGGGGAACTCTAGGCCAGGCAGCCTCACCTCCGTCCCTGGAGAGGGGATGGAGCACTTCATCCTGGAGGCCATCTCCAGGCACGTAGGGGACAAGAAGGTTATCGGGAAGAGTCAGCATGGACGCACCAAGGGAAGCTCATGCTTGACCAACCCGACAGCCTTCTCTGATGGCGTGACTGGCTGGGTGGACGACGGGAGAGCAGTGGGTGTTGTCTGTCTTGACTTCAGTAAGGCATTCGACACTGTCTCCCGCAGCATCCTCACAGGCAAGCTAAGGCAGTGGGGGTTGGAGGAGGGGACAGTGAGGTGGCCAGAGCCCCGGCTCAACAACAGATCATCAGAGGGTCGTGATCAGTGGAGCAGAGCCTGGCTGGAGGCCTGTCACTAGTGGTGTTCCCCAGGGGTCTGTGCTGGGCCCAGTCCTGGCCAACATATCCATCAGTGACCTGGATGATGGGATCGAGTGTCACCTCAGCAAGTTCCCTGACATTCCCAAGCTGGGAGGAGCGGCCGATGCACCAGAGGGCCGTGCTGCCACCCAGCGAGACCTGGCCAGGCTGGAGAGCTGGGCCCAGGGGACCTGATGAAATTCAACACGAGCACGTGCAGGGTCCTGCCCCGGGGGAGGAAGAACCCCCCGCACCAGCACAGGCTGGGGGCTGAACTGCTGGGGAGCGGCTCTGTTGAGAAGGCCCTGGGGGTGCTGGGGGACAAGAAGGTGACCCTGAGCCAACACCGTGCCCTTGGGGCCAGGAAGGCCAATGGTACCCAAGGATGCATGAAAAGGCGTGTGGAGCATCTCCCTTGGGAGGAAAGGCTGAGAGAGCAGGGTCTGTTCAGCCGCAGAAGAGGACGCTGAGGGGGGATCCCATCAGTACCTATAAATATCTGAAGGGCGGGTGTCAGGGGGATGGGGCCGGGCTCTTTTCGGTGGTGCCCAACGACAGGCCAAGGGGCAACAGGCACAAGTGGGAACACGGGAAGTTCCGCCTCAGTATGAGGACAAACCCCTTCCCTGTGCGGGTGCCAGAGCAGGGGCACAGGCTGCCCAGAGGGGCTGTGGAGTCCCTTCCCTGGAGACATCCACGCCCCGCCTGGACGCGGTCCTGTGCCCCTGCTCTGGCTGTGCCTGCTCAAGCAGGGGGTGGGACGGGGTGAGCTCCCGAGGGCCCTGCCAGCCCCCACCACGCTGGCATTCTGTGAAAAGCCCTCTGATGTTGGCCTTTGCTTGTGACGTGCTGCTTTCATCCTCCCAGAGCCATTTTGTATTTATATCAACTGTATATTTTCTATAACCTCACTCATCTTTATTTTCGCTCCCCTTTGCAAGGAGCGACAACCTGCCGTTGGCATCTCGGGTTGGGTCGATGCACGAAAAGGCTCCCGCAGCGGATGGGAGAAGCCAACGGCAGGAGGGGGTGCGGCCCCGTCCCAGCTGGGCACGGGGCACCGCCTGCAGATGCCAAGAGCCTGGAGCCCGTGCTGAGCCCACAGCGAGGCACAGGGATGCAAGGGCACCTTTTCTTCCGGGTCCTCCTCTCCTCCCAGGCTCCAGAGCCGCCCGACCCGACCGCGCGTGCCGGGGGTGACACCACGGCCCAGCAACCCCCCGGACTGCGAAGGGAGCACAACAACCAGCTCTGCTTGATGGCTTCTTCCTGCAAAGCGGCAGGAAGGGAAAAGCAGGAGGGAAAAAGCACCTGCCCGCTTCCCTCCTGGCTCGTCCCTCCCTGTGAGAGAAAAGGCTTTGCAAGGACAGGGGTGAAGAAGAAACCACACAGAGTCCCCGGGAGGTAAAAGGCAGGGAAGCGGCGGAACAAGGCAGGGGACAGCCCCGGGGCGCAGAGCCCCACGCCTCACCTGCCCGCTCCCATGACCACACGCTGCACTCAAGGCGCTCCATGTTCAGTGCTCCCTTCCATTCAGGTGACAGCCAGGGAACAAGAAGGGGGCATTTCTGCACTTTGCACCTTCCCGGTCGACGGCAGAGCCAAAGCAAAGGCGAGAAGTCAAAAAAAGAACCAAAGGGGGCGGAACTGGAGCGCAGGCAGCAAATGCTCGTCCTTCGCCTGGGCCCAACTGCTCGGAGGGTCCTTCCGCTGCCCCGCCACGGAGGGTGTCCCTCTCGGCCCAGGGAGAGACGCCGGAGTGAACTCAAGGGACGAGCCCGAGCCAGAGCACGAACCTTTTTGGGACGAAGAGGCAAGCGCAGAACACGTCACACCTCACAGAAGGTGTTTGTGTACATTCAGAGTTTATATTTGGAGAAAAGAGAAAGGCGAGGAGGAATTGGAGACTGAAAAAATAGCCCTGAATGAGGGAGCGGTAGCAGCCCCTCGACCACTACAAAACCGCACCAACACACGCACGTACACACGGAGGCGTAACGACACCCAGCTCCCACGGACTGTGATGCGCCCCTCACTTTGCTGCTCTGGAGATACCGAACGCCTGAAGCACACCCAGGGTAACCGACAACATCTGCATGGCTTTAATGGGAATCCTCCGGCTGAAGGGAAGCGGTTTCTCCCCGGGCCTGCGTCGGCACATCCCGCAGTCACGTTCTCACTCCTCTCCTTCAGAGTCAACATTCCTAGTCGTGAAAACCGGGGCAGGGGGAAAGAGAAGAAGAGGGAGAGCGTCGTCAGCGCCAGAGCGGCCGGCTGCTGCCGATTCAGCCCCGTGTGTGGCACCAGCCCGGCAGGGAGGAGCTGGTTTGCATGCCACGGCCCCTGCTGCCTGTGCCCAGGGCTCGCTCGGCAGTGCTGGCCAGAGCACGGCACAGCCGTAGGCACGCGCCGTCGCCGCAGAGGAGCACGGTCGCACTCACGGGCCAGCCTTTACCTCTTTCCTCCCCAGAGTCAGAGCGTTTCCCTCTTCATCGTCAGCGCCTTCCACACGGTCGTGTTGGACATCTCCTCTGAGATATTAATCTCCGAAGGATCAGCCCTGCAATAAATATTGCCCAGGGCAACGCGTGATTCTGGGAACTGACGGCACCAAGTGCGTTAGCATCGGCGAGAGGAACAGGGGGGCTCGGAGGAGCAAAGCTCAGCACAAGCACAGGGGCCTTTGCCGCGTGAGGAGCTTTGGGAGGCGAGCCCGAGAGCTGCAGAGCAACGGCTCCGTGCAACGGCTCTCGCTGCTGCGCAGCCCTGGAGCGGGCTCCTAAGCCACTGCTGCTACAGATCATGCCTGCAGCTCCTCAGCTGGAAGTACGAGGCTCTCCAGCTGCGTAAAGTCCCTGACGATGAGGGTGCCCGGGCTCAAACGTGAGCTGTGCAGCCACTCTGCTTGGAGGCAGAGCCCTGCCATCGCCTCCTGCAGCCCTGATTTTCCCCCCAAGCTGACTGCTGGTGCCTAAGGGATGCTCAGGAAAGAGGCAAGTGGAGAAAATTGGGCCAAACCCCTGCAGATCCATCCTGCCAGGGGCCCTGGGCCTCCACGGGGCTTTACCTGTCACTGGGTTGCTGTGGGATATCCAAGCCGCTGGTCTCCCCCAGTTCCAGCTGAACGGAATTTGCAGCAGCAGCTGCCATCGTCTTCTGGGACTCCTGGCGTAAAAAGGGACAAATCAATTTCTCCGTCTGTGACCAAAGTGGAGAGAAACACACCAGGCGGTAAAAGCGCTGCATGTGCCCTCTCCTTGGGACCCATGGCAGCTTCAGCTCCTAGTGCAGCAGGGTATCGACCTCCGCTCCAAACCTTTTGCAAGGGTTAAAAACACTATTAGCAGCAAATCTTCCCACCGTGAGTATCATCATCATCATCATCATCTTCCTCACCTTTTTTCCTCAAAGACTACTTTTTAAAATTCTCCCTCACTCAAGTGTTAAGCTAATTCAGGGAAAGACACGCTGAAGCTGTGGGATCTGGGCTATTGGGATCTATTTCTATTGCGTTCTGCTCCTCCCCCAACATTTCAAGACCAGCTGGGACAGAAAGAGGCCATCTCACAGCCCAAGGGAGACGACCGGCCCCGAGCCCCCAGCAAGCATTACCTCTTCTTCTTGGGCTTCGGTTTTGGCGTCGCCCAACCTCTGCTTCTTGCTTTCTGGCATCAGGTCATCCAGAAAGCTGAGCTCTCGCTTGGAGAAGCAGAAATCCATCGCTTTGCGCACAAAAACGAGAGCCAACACCTTTGTGAGGAAGAGGGAAGATGCGGTGAGGCCAGAGGCGACGCTACATCTCCCTCCAACGCTGCAAACCTCCCGCTGCCGACACCGGCAGCGGCTCTTACCATCATGGGAAAGATGATGGCGGCACGGGACGCCTTGATGCCCCAGAGCAGGACGAGGCAGATCAGCTGGATGGCGGTGAAGAAATGCACCTTTCGCAAGGGCACGTGCCGCAGGTAGACGAAATCCGGCTGGTGTTTCGCCGGCATCCAGAACAGCTTCAAGCGATCAAAGAACTGCAAAAAGCCAAGGGGGAAAAGTTGCCACCGGGGGACTGCGGAAGGTTTCCGGCCCCGTGGAGACGCGGAGGCAGTTCTCAGGGTCTCGCTTGCAAGGAGAGATCGCGGAGCCCACTCGCTTCCTCCTGGGAACAGCCCCCAGTTGCCCTTCGCTCCACCCAGCTTGCCCGCCAGAGCTGCCCACCACATTGCAAGGAGTCCACGGTCTTCTCTCAGCGGCATTTCTTGGCCCACCCAATCCCCCGGGGCAAGGATTTCCACCGGTGGCAGAAACTGCCTTCCCTTGGCACTGAATTCCCCCGCTTCCACCTCACCAAAGCCCGACCTGCCCTAAGCCGTGACACAGAGAGCCCTGACCGTGCCCGCTCCCCCAGCCCTACACCCCTCCTGGGCCTCCCCCGAGCTGCTGCTCACACAAAACACTTTCAGCGCTTGCTCCCGGAGAGGTGTTTTCCCACGCCACGGCTTTCTGCCCGCTCCTACGGCCGGGAAATACCAGGGAGCAGACGTGCCGCGCGCTGTAACAGAGCCCGTACCTGAATTCCTCTGAGGGACGACACACCCATGTAGAGGAAGACGCCGTAAAGCACAGGCATTGGGATGAACTGAAAACAAGAATGGAATCCTCCGTTCTGTTCTCCATCACATTTTCACTCTTACCACTCTCTTCTACGGGCACTGCCTGAAGTTGCCCAAAGCTCTGCAGCTCCCACGGGCTTGGAGGTGGGTCGGACTTTAACCGGGAGAGATTTTGTGCGTGCGAGGGAGCCAACGCTCTGCTTCAGGCTGAACGTCTGAGTTCCCTTTTGTCACAATAAGCCTCTCTTCCAGAGAGGTGGGAGGAAAAGAGGTCACTTCACCCGTGCTACCGCGTACCGCGCTCTGTGACGGTAGAAAACCATTTCTACGTGTTCTTGTGGCAACGCGCAAAGGCGCTGGGCCTCCTTTTAGCCTAGAGACGGCATTATTTTGTGGGAGGAACACGCAAGGAAGCCCTCGGGGACCATTTCGGCGTGTTTGGCTACTTGGAATGGCTGTTCTGAGGCGCTTGCGGGAGCCAATCGCCACCGAGAAGGTGCTGCCTGTTTGAAAGGGAGCAGAGGTACTGCTCGGAACGCGCCTAATTGTAACCCACGAACACGGGTGGGCCTGAAAGACGCCTGAACATTAAAGCGGTCGTCGTGCTCGCTTGCCGAGAGCGCAGCACACTGGGCCTGAAGGGCTGGAAAGCGTGACCGAGGCTGGTTCCCACCGCCGGTCAAGCCCCAAGGGCTGGGATTCACCTCCTCCTCTGCTCCACAACTACTCAGGCCTGGGAAGGGGGGACTCTTGTTTTTCAGAACCCCCCAAAAGCGCGTGGTTGTTGGGTGTTTTCCATTTTCCTCTTACCTTTAACACAGAAGTGAAGAAGACGGAGCAGCCCATGAGCACAAAGATCATCAAGCCAGTGACTCTCTGCTCTCGTATCCCCAAAAACTTGGGTTGCTCCCCGGGAGCTGAGCAGTCAGACTCTACTTTGAGGCTGTTCACATGGGTGATGGACAGGACGGTGGCAGCCACAAACCAGGGCAGCCCCATCACGGAGCACACCCCGAGCATCACGGCCACCACAAAAAGGTCCAGGTGGTACCCGCATCCTTTCTGCAGGGAGCAAAGCAAGAGGCAGAGTGTCCCACAGCAGAAGAGCAACGACAACGCCACAAGTCACGCTCCCACCCTACTGAGCTGAAGTCAGCTTCTTGAAAATTTAAAGCAAGGATTGGAAACAAATCAGGATGTAGCCAGTCTCTGCGCAAGCCCCTCGCATGGAAATCTGACAGGGGCTCAGACAAAGCGGATTGCGAGAGTCTGCGTGATATCGACTTCTCACAAAAAAGACATAAAACGACTTTTTCTCTTCATTCACAGAGAAATTGCCACCACTTGCAAAGAAGATGCGACTCTGAGCTATCCCTGGCAGCTCTTCAGAACGATTCCTTCCCCCAGCTGCCGCTGGCATTTTCAAACAAAAGCCCTCCTCTCTCTTGCTCCCGGACTGATTTGCTGCTCCGAAAGATTGCCCACCTCCCCTCCCCTGCCCTTTGCTCCCCGTGTCATCAGTAACCCAGGAGAGCATCCTGCCACACAGCCCGACCTCGTCCCACACCAACGCCTTCCCAAAGCTTTTGGAATAGGAGCTTCTCCCCACTCCTGCAGCCCACAGTGGGCTGGGGACGGGCTCATCTCTTGCAGCCCCTTACCTTCAGCCTGTGCTCCTTCCTGTTGACAATAACAGCCGTGATCTGCTGGTCCATGAAGATCAGGATGGTGCAAAGCAGAGCTGGGATGAGCGCAGCCGGAACCGTCCACCACGGGTTGGGGCCGATGGGGCTGATGAACCACCCGCGGTCATCTCTGGTCGGCTGCGACAAAGCACACGCATGTCACGATCCTCTCCCAGCCCAGCCGCCTCACTGCCTTTCAGTTTCCCCTCCAGCCCTGGGGCAGAGCAGCTCCCAGCCCTGGCTTCAAGTCACCCTCTCCCAGGGGGTTCAGCAGTGCCAGCGGCCTCTTTGCCAGCACCTACAGCTGCTTCTCCTGCGCGTCTCCAGAGCGCCGGGGCCGTCTTCTCGTTCCCACAAGGAAAGGATGCGCTCGGAGGTGGAAGAGGAGATGCTCACACCACCCGCATCTCCTCCAGACTCAGCCCCGTCCTGCCCTGCCCTGCCACCACCTTGTGGCATCCCCAGGGGCCGCAAACAGCTCCGCGCCAAAACACCCCCTTACCTTGAACACATGGGGCACGTGGAGCTTCGGGGACGGGATCCCAGTCACCAAGTCAATCAGCACCATGATGACGATGGTGAGGAAAACGGCAAAGTCGCTCACTGTGGCCCGTACCTGGGGCAAGAAACCAGAGCTGAAAGGGGCAGGTCGGAAATGCTACAGTGGTTTTGCACTCATGGAGCTGCGTGAGGGACAGCCCAGCCGATGGAGGGCTTGGCCTTCAAGGGCAACGTTTCCCAGCTCGACCAAGCGGTGGCAAATACTGCCGAGTGCTCCAGGAGAGCCGTCTGGGGAAAAGAGCGTGGAGACTGCTGCTGGCCACCAGCTTCTACCTACTCTGCTTGGGAAGTAACGGCTGGTTTTGAACTTCTTCAGCAAGCTCGACAGGACAAAGGTGGAGAAGAAGAGGATGCAGCACCACAAGAGGACATTAGGTGCGTAGGGGCCATCGCGCCCACAGGCAGCTCCTTGAAACTCGCCGTGCAAATACCGACATTCCTGCCGAAACAGAGCGTCAGCGCACAAAGGCAGTGCCCGTGCGGCAAGGAAACCTCGGGGAACCGGGGGGTTGTGAGGCTCTTGGGCCAAGAGCCACGACCCTGTAACTGCTGCTGCCCACGGAGATTTCTAGGTAACCAGCAGCAGCACCTGAACAAGCGACACATTCAACTGCACAGAGGAGAGCGGAGAGAGGAGCTGTGACGGGACACCACGCCACAGAGCCACGCCACATCCTCCGCTTGAATGGCAGGTAACCACGGCTGGAGGTGACACCGGAGGGGAAGGACGTGCTGGCAGCTCTTGGGGACAGGGCAAGGGAACAGGGCAGGAGGGCTGAGACAGACGCGACAGGAAGGGAGAAGAGGCAAAGCGTCCCTTCCCAGGGCAGGGCTCCCAGGACACGGCCGAGAGGGGACGAAGACGCCCATACGAGCCCCCCACCCTGTGCCTGAGCTCTGCTTCCAGCAACAACAGCCCGAGAGACTGCTCAGACATGCAAATTCATGCCTGCGCCTACAGACACGCTGGGTGAGCAAGCCAGGCCTGCAGGTATTAGGAACCACTTCAGGAAGCCAATGACTCCCTTCCAGCATGAACTCAAGTCCTCCAACTGCTCCAAGAATCAAACCACCCACTTAACCTCGCTCCCGGGCGGAAACACTGTCCTGCAACAGGCTTGAGGAGGACAGTTATTCCCCACAGCGCTGGGGACCAGGTGGCCGGGATAAGGCAGACTCTCCTTCGCAGGACCAAGCAGGTTAAACCCCCCCATCAGACTGAAGCCGTGACTTTTCAGAGCAGCACCAGCACAGCTGGAAGCCCGTCAGCACCGGAAGGCCTCTGACTCTTGCACCGTGCAAATGCCCCTGAGCCCGTGGCCGCGGCGCGAGGAAGCAGTGGCTCGGGCCACTTACAGTCACCGTGAGGTTTTCCCAGGCGATACCGGACACGTTGATCTTGTTGCTCTCCCAGAAGCGCAGGGTTTCGTTGCTGGGATGGGTCGGTGCCTCACACTTACAGCTGGGAGGAGAGAAGCCAAGGCAGAGGTAAGGGAAAGACGACGGAGGCGCAACCCTGAGCTCCTGCCAAGGGGCAGCGGCGTTTCAGGAGGACAAAAAACCCACGAGTAGAGGGTGAGGAGGTCAAGCTGGCTGTGCATGTGCACAGGGTAGGTCTCTCGCAGGTGACTCAGCTTCTCCAGAGCCTCGTAGATGAAGATGACGCAGATGAGGGAGGCGAAGGCTTCTTCGGTGAAGCGGGTGATGTAGCACACCAAAGAGCTGGCGTCGGTGGCCACCAGCACCATGCAGAAGGCGGCAGTCCACAGCCCGATGCACGCCCGCAGACAGAGATAGGAGAGCTTGTACTCCCTGGGAAACCAACAGAAAAAGAAGGGTGCAGAGGCCAGCAAGAGGCTCCGAGCTGTGCCTGCCCGCCTTGCTTCGGGGAAAATCGGCAGCGATTCAGGAGCGTGTCAAGGCTGGGGATGGTAAATGCACTTGCCCTGTTCTGCTACGGGCGGCCCCAGGGCTGCGGTGCAGGGGGGGGACCCGCAGGAGGAGGCCAATTCTTCCCTTATCACCATTTAGCAATTATCTTGGGTTAACGCCCTGGAAGCTAACGGAGGTCAGGGCCCTGTGGTGGAAGGTGGTGTTCTGCCACATCACCCCGACGCCCCAACACCAACCCCGGCTGGGTTTGCACCCAGTCATCTGCTGCCAGCGAGTTGGGGCTCAATAGAAGTGCAATTGCACTAACAGGGCAATAAGGACCCAAGTCATCCCAACCAAAGGATTGTCCTGGACAATCCCCATTTCACATGAAAAGGTCCTGCTTTTCAATACAATCATCAAAACACAGAAAACAACTTCAATCTAACAACTGCCACCGACAAAACCATCTTTGCTCCATGGCTGCCTTCTTGCGAAGGCTCTCGCAGCACCCAGCCGCGGCAGCCAGCCTTACTTGCAGAACTTGTAAAGGATCTTCTCAAACACAAGGACGGGTCCGGTGCTCCCGAGGATGGTGAGAGGCTGCCCAGCAAAGAGGGAATACACCACGCCGGTCATGGATGCGCCCACCAGCGACTCCATGGCACTCTGGCCGGGGAAGAGAGGCAGCCGTGAATACGTAAATCATTAGCGGGGGAGGGGGAAAACACCCCCAAACCCAAACCAAATTCCCCGCAGCAAGGACTTTTGCGAGAGTTTCATCCTCCCCCATGCCACCCAACAGAGAGAGGTGCTCACTATGTGGCCATTGGTCGCCTCCCCCAGCAGCCCCCCAAAGGTGATGACAGGGGACATGCAGGCACAGTAGAGGAAGAGGAAGGACGCCAGACACTGCAGCCTCAGACCATCCCGAAAGTCGCTCCAGAACCACGGGGCCTTTCGCTTCACATCCAGGATCAAACCTCCAAAGAGCCTGGAGGAAGGGAAAAAAAGAGACTCGTTTCCTGGAAGAGCCCATGGAGTTGTCCCTGCTGCAAAAGGACACTCGCAGGCACAGAAGAGCTCTCATGGCTAAGAAGCAGCAGTCTCCTTTACCCATTTTAGACCCAGCAAAAACTGACGCTCCCCAAACAATCCCTCCAACAACAAGAGAAAGGAAATAACCCGGGAGCCTATCCTCTCTTCTTGCAACAGGCCCTTGCTTTCCGAAGCAGCAGAGCTCTGCCTGGAGCTATTTACACATCTGCTTCCACCCCAAAGCAAGAAACCTTGTGTGCAGTGATGCTGTGGCTCAGCTCAGCTGCCCACATCTCCCACCTGGCCCCTTCACTAACCCCTAAATCCTGCTGGGCAGGAGCTGCATGCTCAGATTTCAGAGGCAAACAGGAAAAAAACCCAAACTATCACAGCTCCCACCTTCCCGTCCGCTCCAGTTCAGGACCACCGTGTTTCTCCGGCTCGCTGTGAGAAGCACTGTCACCGAGAGCTCCTGGCACCTTCCTTTTTTCCTGTTCAAATCCAAATAAGATAATGAAGAGTCGTATTTGTCACCACGGGCTTGTTTTGCTTCTGGTCCAGGTGTGTGACTGGGTCAAACTGGGACCTCGTGACTTGGGGCCTCTGAGCACCATCCCCAGCCGTGCCGCCGTCCTGCCCCTCCCCCTCGCATCCCCCTCGGCCGCAGCACCCACCTGCGAAGGGACGTTTTTGGGGGGCTCAATTCGGATCGATGGATCCCACTCTCCGGGCGGCAAGACCGTGACCTGATCCAGAAACTCGTCGACGCCGGCCACGAGGTCAGCCCGGTTCTTGGCTTTGTAGGCAACGTCGTGGAAAACCTGCCGAGGGGAGACAACCTGCTGAGAGGAGAACCCATCTCGCACGCCCTAACCAGCGCAATAAGCCCTTGGCTAAATGCACAACAACTTCCCTAGAACCGCAGACCAGTGCGGGTTGGAAGGGACCTTTCGAGGCCATCGAGTCCAACCCCCTGCCGTGAGCAGGGACGTCTCCAACTCCATCAGGTTTCCCCCACGTTTCCTGCTGGAAACGGCAGGAAATATTCCCCCAAGAGGAAAAACCCGTCCATCGTGGTACTTGGACTCATCTCTTCCACAAGGCCCCCGGCCCCCAAGGCACACCACACCCTTTGGCTTAAAGGGGAGACGTTTGGCTGGCCCTGGCAATGCCACCGCTGGGGACAGCGTGCTGGGGAACCCGGGGAGAAGGACGAGCCACAGGATGCACCCAGTGGGATTTCAGCCTCCAGGGGGTGGTGAGGGGTGCAAATCCACAGGTTTGCTTTGGGGCGCCAGCAAAGGGTGGGCTCTCTGGAAAGCTGTGGGCAGCTGGGACAGCAAAGCCTCTTCCTCGCTGCCTCGGACACAGGGAAAAGGGAAGGAAGCCCAAAACAACCCAGAGGCATCTCTTATCTCCTCGCACCTCATCCGTCATGAGAGTAGCCATGGACCTGCCGATCTCATGGTACTGATGGGCTTTTCCTTCCGGTCCAAGCAAAACAAACAGAAACCTGGGCAAGAGGAACAAAGTGAGGGAGAAGAACGTGTCCTTGCTCAAAGGGCACCCCAGGGAATGCCCGGGAGCTGCCAGCCCAGAGCACGGCTCGAGACGGGACACAGAGGCTCACCGCCTCCGCCATGCATTTGAAATTCATCACAACCGATGGTGGCAAATTTCAGTTTTGGGCCAACTCTCATTAAAATTGGCCAAGGGCTTTCAAAGATCCAGCAGGGAAGGGAGAAATGAGGGTGAGGAGATGGGAGTGGGAGAAACGTGCTTGCTCCCACTGCCCGCGTTCCCTCAGGACACCAAACTGATGCACGCAACTGGGTGTTGTGTTCTTCGGGGTTTGGAAAAGAAAAGCTTTGTGCTCCTCACGCAGACCTTGTGGGGATGGGAACTTCCATCAGGCCCGAGAGGAGGACAGCCGGGGTCAGGCGGACGAATGCCACGATGGGCTGGCGAAGGAAATCCAGCTCTCCTACAAGCACGTTGGACGCTTCAGCACCGGTGGGAATCTTCTTCATGAAGTGCAGCTCCGCCTGGGCACGACAAGCCATGTTCAGGCCCTTCCCCCAAACCCAAAGCCCACAGCACTCTACAGCACACTCTGCGGCCCCGTTTGCAAGAGCAAATCTGCGCCTAAAGGCGTCAGAAAGCCACAAGCGTCTCACCTTGCTTAAATCCATCGCGCTGCTCTCGTGGCTCACCCCATTTTTAGCTTCCGCAGCGGTGGCAGAAGGGTGAGGGGTGAGTGTTTGGGCTGGCAGGAAAAGGAAAGACACTCAGAAAGACGGACAAGGAGCAAGTGCGACGCTTCTCCTTTTTCAGGACAAGTCTCACGGGGCCAAAGCCCGGCAGAAGCCCTCACCTGGCTTGTCGAGGAGGTGCGGGTCCGACTGCTTCTTGCTCACATCAGCAAACAAGCAGACGATGGGGAGAAGGTTGTTTCTTTTCTTCTCGTTCTGGTGGTGATGCTTCTTCAGAAGCACTTCTCGAACTTTTGCCCGCACGCCCTCGTCAAACTCGGCGGACTCTTCTTGCTGGCCCAGGATCATATCTGGGGACGGCAAAGGGAAATCAAGCCGGCAGAGAAGAAACCCCCGCCAAGTCCCGACCCCCGCAGCCCCTGGAGAAGGCTGCGCCACGCAGGATACCCTAAGGAGGGCTCAGCCTTGCTTAGCAAGACATTTTCATACAGTTCAGCCTTTGCAACGAAAGCAAGACTTTTCCTGCGCTAAAAGACGCCATCAAAGCGCTTATTCAGCCCTCTGCAAAGATAAGTATTTCCCGTTCTAACCAATGCCTCTTTCTGGCCAGACCTGGCCTTTCTGTCTGACTCTGCGCGCCTAACCCAATTCTAGGCAATCTAGAGCACAGGCTCTCCCAGAGCTTCCTTGGCCGATCGACTGCAATTTGCCAAGCCCAGGGAGAAATGTGCTAAGAACGGCTCCGGCTCCTGCACCTCCTGAAAGGGCTGAATGGAGACCTCCCAGTCACAGATCAGTTCTCCAGAGCCGCTTTCTCAGTCAACTTCAGTTACCTTCCCCACAAACAGACACTGCTTGGGCATCTGCCAGGTAAACCCTGCCTTTAAACCCCTTCAATCCCGGCATGTTAAGAAGGCAAAGGGGAAAAAAAAGAATGTGAGGAAACGGCTTGTAAGAAAGAGTTGATTTAAGGAGGTTCAGCTCCTACGCAGACGCCGTATTTCTAAGAGCAGCCTGTTACGCCCTCACACACACTCCTGTTTGGCTGCAGAATATTCTCTAATCGCTTCTGCAACCCCACAAATTGCTCTCAAAAGGATCCCGTATGGGAAGAAAAAGCTGGTGCGACTGTTGCACGCCCAGGCTACATCCAAACCCAACCCATGACTTAAAAACCCAGTGGGGCTTCTGGAAAAGGACCCGCCGCTGGGGCAGGGCTCGATTTGGGAGTGAACGCGGCCGAGCTCGGCCCTTCCCGGAGGGATGTGGCGCCCACGGTACCTGCAATCTCTTCGATGCTGTTGGCACAAACGTCCAGCAGCACCGTGCCCTTGGTGATGCAGCTCCTCAGCTCAAAGAGGCTGTGCAAGGACAGCGTGGCCACGTAGGGCTTGCTCCAGCGCTCGCCGCCGTCTTCCACGTCCTCCTCAAACTTCAGCCACCTGCGGACAGCGGGTGCCATCAGCCCCATTGCAAGCAAACAGCCCCGGCTCTGCAAGGCCTTTCCTAGAGCTACGGGGCAGCAAGAGGAGGCGACTCCTCCCATCGGCACCTGCAGCTGCCAAAGCTCCTTCCGTCCCGCAGAGAGGAAAGCGGAGCCCAGGGGCGCCGCCAGCGTGGGGACCCCTCTCCCACCGCGCCCGCAGCAGGCATTTACCTTGCCCTTTCCTTCCACTCAGCACCTTCCCCCTCTTTCACGCAGATCTCATCCAGCTCGCTGAACAAGTCATGGGGGACGTGCTGCTCATCCTCCTCAGTCCCGAGGATGACCTGCACCCGCTGGGATGGGGTGTCTGGGGGCAGAAGACAAAGCCCCGTCCCGTTACCATGCCTCAATACGGCCCGTCACGCTCACATCCAAAGGGGCCATCGGCCTGGCACCAGCTCAGCCAGAAATACTGGGCTCGCCCCTCTCCCCTGCCTCTGCCTGGCCTTGCACGCAGCCACGGAGAAGCATCTGCTCCACCTCTGCACAACGACGGGCAGCTCTCCTGCCCCACGTTCCCACTTTTAAACCCGGGATCCCTCTAAGGAAGGCGAGCCTAAACCCATTAGGCATTTAACTGCCTTACAAACTTGAGAAAAGTTGGGGAAAAAGAGGGTCTTGCTAAATAACGCCACTTGCCCTCGGGAGAACAGCACGTCACTCAAACCAGACCCAGGCACTGCTTGCAGAAGACCCCAGCACCCAAGTAGCCCCGAGGAGCTCAGGGAACGCTGCGGCGGCACTTACAGCGGTAGCCCGGCTCCGTCAGGGCAGAGTCCTTCTCCCGTTCCCGTTTCCGATGCTTCTGGCTGTGGGGTCGGTGATGCCGGTGGCTCTGCCTCCCCAGCGGCACCCGCACGCCCACGTACAGGGTCCGGTGGCCTGCGAAAAAGCACCATTGGCAGCACTTTCGGCATCGCAGCGACGGTCGATGCGGCCGGTGCCTCTCGAAGCCACGCTTAAATCCCAGGAGAAGCACCGACTTCTCTGAATTTGATTGTCGCGGGACCTCCTTTTCCCAAGCCTATTTTCCTCAAACTTGGCAGAAACAGAGCAACAAGTGACGGCTCCGGCTCATCAAAGTGCCCTGAAAGTACCAAACCCCTTCTCCACCTCCAGCCTCGGCTGGACAACACGCAGACTTGCTCATGAAGCAGCGACAGAAGGTCGCTCTGCTGTTTTAGTGAGAAGCCCGGCACGTCCTGCTGCACGTGACGCGACACCGAGCAAGGCACCTTGTAGGGATTTTGTGCAAGGGGAAAACGTGCTGGGCTGGCGGCCCCTCTAGCAGGGGCTCAGCAGAGCCTCACCTTCCAGCTCCTCCTTCTCATAGTGAATATTGGCGACGGTGCTCGTTCCTCCCTGGTCAATGACCGCCTCTTCGTCATGCCTCTGCTCAGCAACGAGAAGGGGAAAGTTGGGGCTGGCTGTGGAGAGCTCCCTACGGGCCCCCGGCCACCATCCATCCCTGCGCCTGGGCAACTCCACGGGCATCACGCCTCTGCCTGCCTCCTCCTCCTCCAGGCACGGCCCCCGCTTCAAGAAGGGCCGGGAGCTGCTCGAGCAAGGCCAGCGCAGACCTGCCAAGATGCTCAAGGGGCTGGAGCATCTCCCTTGGGAGGAAAGGCTGAGAGACCTGGGTCTGTTCAGCCGCAGAAGAGGAGGCTGCGCGGGGATCTCATCAGTGCTTATAAATATCTGAAGGGCAGGTGTCAGGACGATGGGGCCGGACTCTTTTCAGTGGTGCCCAACGACCTTCGAGGCACAAAGGGGAAGCTTTGGGACTATTGAATTGATGAGGTAAAAGCGCAACTGAAATAAATCCGCAGGCTCGAGCGCGTTCTGCGGGTGTCGCAGTGGGATTTGGGAGTCGCAGCTTCCAAACGCCCCAAAGCCGGCGACACAGGGAAAGTCTCCTTCTCTCTCAGAAACCACTTTGCCTCCGTGCCCCGCACAGCGACGCTAAATCTCCCCCCCGCAGCCCTCCCCGGTGCAAAGCATCTCCCCCCGCCCGTCCTGCCGCGCTCCGGGGAAACGCCAAATGGGATTTTGGGGGGAGTTTCCCAACTGTTTGGGGGTGCTTGGCCCCTCGGCAGAGCCCCGGCCGGGCTACCTGTAACTCTTCCAGAAGGGTCATTTTGGAACCCCCAGTTGGGTCCATCCTCACGTCGGTCACCAGGTTGGGGGGAGAACTGAACCTCCCGATCAATCCGGAGGCCAGAGTCCCTCAGGACACCGGGGCGAGCCCTTATAAAGTGACCGCTGATGACATCAGCCTCTCGGGTAACAATGCAGGCCATTATTTCATCCCCAAGATTCTGCCCGCTTGCAACACTCGGGGCACGGGGAGACACCAGTTCTGCTTGGAGCAAAAGCTACCCCAAATAGAGAAATGGGGTGGCAACGCTGCATCCTGCTGGGCCAAGGGCTATCCGCCGTGGGAGGGAGGATTCATCTCGTTCATCCCACCCAAAGTGGAATTCATTACACTGATGCCAGCGTTATCATGGGCTGTGGGTAAGAGTGTCCACGGGGACAAACCGGGGGCTGCTCCGCCGGTGGAGCAGGAGATGCCCTCGTCGCCCCCCTCCTTGCCCCCACGTTTCCTTACTGGCAATAGAGGAGTATTAGATTCTGATTCACATTCCACCAAAAGCCCCTGTTCTAAATATTTGGTAATTAACCCCTCTCACCCTTTTCGAGCCTCCCACTTCACAGGATATTGGTGTTGTCTTACCGGCCTGGCTCCAGGTTTTAATGTTGCTTTTACCGGCTCTGCCAACTTAGATCGTCCCGGGACTTCGCTCGCCCAAACCAAAGGAATTACTGCATTTTCCACTTCTGCGGGAACCTGCTCCTCCCTGGGGAATCCTGTAACATAAACACTCTCGCCTCTGTGGCTTTTGATTCTGGTATCCGTAATTTCATCTCTCCACCTTCAAAAGTTCTTTGTGCATCCAATTTACTTAATAGCTCTCGTCCTCCCAGAGGCAGCGGGCATTCGGGCATATACAGAAACTGGCGAGTTACCCATTGTTTCCCCAATTTGAACTTTAAGGGCTCTCAGAAGGGCCAATTTTCGTTCTGCCCCGGCGCACCAACAACATCTGCGGATTTATGACTGAATTTCCCTTTACATGTATTCAACACCAAATAAGTGGCCCGCGAATCTACTAAAAATTCTATTTCTCATTCCCTAGCTTCAAGGTAACCAGGGGTTCAGCTCGGCTTGATTCCCCCGCTCTCCTTCGTGCCGAGCTACTTCAAGCATTTGACCCAAACCTCTAGGTTCAAGTGCTTCCAGTTTCTGAAGTTTCTTTCTAATATCTGGGCCGATTGCCCCATGAATATAGAGGCCAAGTGTATTGCTGCTTCTGGGTTGTTTGTTTTTCTTTTTCTGGGTCCAAACTGGTACATTTTCTGGCAGCCACATTCAGTCTTTCCATAAAGGCGGAAGGGGACTCATTTAATTCTTGCCTCACTTCAAAAATTTTGACCAATTTCTTGCTTTTGCCATTGCCTGTCCTACACCAAATAAAATCCACCCCGATATCCAGTCAGCATTCCCCTGGCTCCCAGACGATTAGGGTCCCACTCGGGATTTGGAGATGGAGAATTCGGATCCACTCTCCCCTGTAAATCCCCATTAGCGTGTGCTCCCTGCACCTGCCTTCTGGCTGGATTCCGTACCCTTGTCTTTTCAGTTTCATCAAGCAAAGTATCCAGTGTCACAACTAGAGCAACACTTTTTCGAGTTCTCACCACAGTTTCCTCCTTTCAAACCCGCTGCCACAGAATTTTGGGGATATATCCCACACTGGTTCTGCCACTCTGGAGGATTCCGCAATGGAAAGGGTAAATCCACGTAAGCCATGTCATGCCATTTCCCTTCTCTTTTGCAAAATAACATCAACTGCAAAATGGTGCTATATTGCTGTAATTACAGGGCAGATTAATTACTTCCCCTCCTCTCATTTGCAGCTCCTCCAGCCGGGTCCCATGGGTGCAGCGGGGGAGTGGGCAGAGCCGCCCCTGGACAAGCAGCCCACACCCGGGGCCGCCCGAAAAAGCAGCTCCTCCACAGAAACAGGGAGAACGGACAAAAAAAATACGGAAAGAAAATAGGAAAATAAAGAAATAAAAAACCCCAAACCAAGCCCCTCGTTTCCCCTCTTTCCCCAGGCAGCTGCTCCTGCCCAGGGAGGTGGATTTCCCCAAAACACCCCCCCGTAAAAAAGCCCCAGAGACTCCTCCAGCTCCCCCCCACCCTTCACAACACACGGCAGCGCCACAGCGAGACCTGCCAGGCTTTTATTGTCTCCTTTTCCCCATTCAAGGGGCGACAAGAGGAGAAAAGTCCCAGCGAGAGCCCGTCAGGCAACAGCAGCGCTTCGCGGCCGGGGCCCACGCGGCGACGGCGCGGATCCAGGGGGTCGGAGCGGCACAGAACGGGCCCGAAATTAACCCCGGTTCTTTTTTTTTTCGCCCAAAGGGACCAACCCCACCAACATCCGAAGCCATAAATAACACGGATTCCGCCCCCCCCCCTCGGTTTTATTGACAGCACGCAGCGATGCCAAACGAGAGCGTCTCTCGGCGGCTCGGGCGCAGCTCGGCCCCACACAGCCGCTCGCTCAGCCCCCACCGGCGGGGCGGGGAGAGACCCAGAAGGGCAAAGCTCGGGCCCGGAGGGAGGAACAGGTCAATAACTACAATAAAACAGAAGCAGCGACAACAACGCAACGGAAAGGAAAACACTGAGAGGGGCGCGAAACCCGGGCGGGGGGGGGGGGGGACGGGACGGGGGCGGGGAAGGAGGGGACCGAAGGCCCCGAACAACCCGCCCGTGACGCAGCCGCTCACCGCCCGCCGACCCGACGCCGCCAGGCCCCGAGCCGCAACCGCCCCGCGCGCGCCAGCCCACCCGCCTCACGGCCCGCTCCCGGCCTCACGTGGTACGGGACGAGCAGCCCATTGGCCAGGCGGGCTCAGCTGGCCTGGCTGTGGCCCCGCCCCTGCCGGCCTCTCGCCCGCGCGCGGAGCCCGGGAAGCTGGAGCGGCCCCTCACGGCTCTGGGCGCTGCGGGGCGGGAGTTAACTCTTGCTCGGCCGCAGGCGCCGCAGCCTCCTACAGTAAAAGACATGTATTTCAGCGTCTCCGGCACAAAAATAATGCCTCTATTTCTACAAGTAGCGCAGAGCACGGAGGGAAAAATAAAATAATGGGAAAAAACTATGTGCCAGCACCTTATTTATTACCTTTTTACACCATTTTTTTCCCCCCTTAGGGATTGCCACGTGCTTCCTTTTGGGAAACGTTTTCAGGGGCCCCACGGGGGATTCGGGGGCTCCTTTAAGGCACCAGAGAGGAGAAAAACACCCAGCCCCTCCCTGCACGGGGGGAAGGGGATTTGCTGCCAACTAAGGCGTTCCAGGGCACTTCAGAGATATTTTTCCTTCTAGTCCTAAAGCAACTCCAGGCACCTTTGAGAGGGTTTTTCCCCCTGCCCCGTGTAATTCTCCTCTGCAGAAGGAAGCAGGAAATCCTGGCAAAACCAGGAGCCGTCCGTGGGTGTCTGGGGTAGAAAGGGGGCCGGCAGGCGGAGCGCTGGGTCCCGCCAGCCCCGGGTGTAACCGGGGTGATGAAGTGAACCAACCGTGGATGCTGCTGTGTCACACAACTGAACGTTAAGTCTGGGGACAAGCAGTGTATTCTTTAATCATTAATGCAATAGATAATGTGCTTCTGTCAGAACCCCGCTCCTTTCAGACTCAAAGCCTAAGTTTTAGATCCGCAAAGCCTCACTCCTAGAGCTTAGGGGCCAAACCTCTGTTTTAAGGGCTAAATTACAGCCTCACGTTTAGGCAGCGATGATTCAGGGTATAAATGGTTGGGAGTTACTAATACCGTCTAGCGCAGCTCAGCTAAGGCTGGGACCCGGAGCCAAAACCTGGCCGGGATAAGGAGGCAGCCGAAACAAGAACAGCCTGCACGATGACTAAAGCTTGTTGCTTTAGGGAGTCAGAGAGGCCTCGAGATTCGAAGTACCTAAACAAAGTCACGATGACGTTTGGCCTTAAGAAAAGCAGCCGTACAGAGCCACAAAGGTGAGGAACTGCAGAGCAGAGACTCGACCAGAACAGAGCAGCCCTCACGGGCAGCACGGGCGTCATCTCAGAAGCGAGTTTGCGGGAACACAAGGGTTAAGTAGCGGACACAGGGAGGAAGAGTATGTCCTTCATCCAGAGCCCCCTGAGGAGCAGCCGGAGACACCAGCAGGCGTGGGCAAGTAACCTCTGCCTATCTGTAGCTGTTATCAGAAAGCTAATGAATGTGCCTAGGAAGCACGTACTTAACGGGCACAAAGAGACCTGGGGGGTGCCCGGTAGGAGGAGGATCCCCCGTGCAGCCGCCGCCCCCCGCAAATACAGAATGCTGCCTTTTAACTCTGCGCTGGTGTCACCAGGCTCAGCCCCGAGCTCGGGGACATCAAGAGCAAAACCAAAGCTGCGCCTGGAGAAGGGGCTGCGCTCGGGCACCTCGGGGAAGCCCGGGTCGCTCTGTAAACCAGCAATTGCCAAGGCAGCTGCCAGCGTGTTGCAGCCCCCTGAGGCCGGGGGAGATGCAGACCCCCGCGGAGCCCGCACTTCACTACAACCCACTTGGCTTTTCCCTCCGGGGTGGCTTTCTTTTGTTCCGAAGTTGCAGAGATGCCCGGCCCGGGCTGAAACCGACCCCAGCCCCCGGCCCTGCTCCCTGCGAGGAGGGAGCGCAATCCGGCTGGGCTCTCCTTGTGCACAGGGGAGAAGGAAAACGGGAAAAACCAGCGTTCTCCTTTCTTTCGAAGGGCGATAATTGCATTTCAGGGGCAGGGCGGCAGGGACTGGTCCCACCCCGCCCAGCCCCGCAGCCAGGGCTCTTCACTGGCTCAGACCCCCACGGCAATGAAGGGTCATTGCCCAAGCGGAGGAGAGCTCAGGGCTCCCGGCCACCGGGAGCTTTCCCCTCCGGGCAGGCAGAGGCGGCGGGTCGGAGCAGCCAGCGCAGCCCCGCGCTCAGAGCACAGGAAGGCAGCGCGGACAGGGCGCGCACGGGCGTCACGGGGGAAGAGCAGCAGGAAAACCCAGCCTTTGCCCCCTGCCCTTTCTCCAAGCCTCGATTTTTAGCCTCCCCTCCTTTTCAAAGAGCTAACCCAGCCTCCTCCCCCTCCGACAGTTACCGTGCCGAGCTGGCTCCGGCCAAAGTACCCTTTGCAAAACCCCATCCCCTAAGAGGGGGAGTTACTGAATGCCGCCTTTGCCTGGGTCTTTACTGCTAAGGCCGGCCCTCAGGCATCTCAGCCCCCAGAGGAGAGAGCACAAATCGGGAGAAGGGAAGACTTACCAGCGGGGCAGAAGGACTGGCTCAGAGACCACCTGTGCAAACTGGGTCCTCGCCAATCCACGGGCCCCGATGGCATGCACCCACGGGTGCTGAGGGAGCTGGCGGAGGGATTCTGGCCGAGCCCCTGTGCATCATCTTTGAAAGGCCGTGGGGGACAGGAGAGGTGCCCGAGGGCTGGAGAACAGCAAATGTCACTCCAGCCCTGAAAAAGGGCAGGAAGGAGGAGCTGGGGAACTCTAGGCCAGGCAGCCTCACCTCCGTCCCTGGAGAGGGGATGGAGCACTTCATCCTGGAGGCCATCTCCAGGCACGTAGGGGACAAGAAGGTTATCGGGATGAGTCAGCATGGATGCACCAAGGGAAGCTCATGCTTGACCAACCCGACAGCCTTCTCTGATGGCGTGACTGGCTGGGTGGACGACGGGAGAGCAGTGGGTGTTGTCTGTCTTGACTTCAGTAAGGCATTCGACACTGTCTCCCACAGCATCCTCACAGGCAAGCTAAGGCAGTGGGGGTTGGAGGAGGGGACAGTGAGGTGGCCAGAGCCCTGGCTCAACAACAGATCATCAGAGGGTCGTGATCAGTGGAGCAGAGCCTGGCTGGAGGCCTGTCACTAGTGGTGTTCCCCAGGGGTCTGTGCTGGGCCCAGTCCTGGCCAACATATCCATCAGTGACCTGGATGATGGGATCGAGCGTCCCCTCAGCAAGTTCCCTGACATTCCCAAGCTGGGAGGAGCGGCCGATGCACCAGAGGGCCGTGCTGCCACCCAGCGAGACCTGGCCAGGCTGGAGAGCTGGGCCCAGGGGACCTGATGAAATTCAACACGAGCACGTGCAGGGTCCTGCCCCGGGGGAGGAAGAACCCCCCGCACCGGCACAGGCTGGGGGCTGAACTGCTGGGGAGCGGCTCTGTTGAGAAGGCCCTGGGAGTGCTGGGGGACAAGAAGGTGACCCTGAGCCAGCACCGTGCCCTTGGGGCCAGGAAGGCCAATGGTACCCAAGGATGCATGAAAAGGCGTGTGGAGCATCTCCCTTGGGAGGAAAGGCTGAGAGAGCAGGATCTGTTCAGCCGCAGAAGAGGACGCTGAGGGGGGATCCCATCAGTACCTATAAATATCTGAAGGGCAGGTGTCAGGGGGATGGGGCCGGGCTCTTTTCGGTGGTGCCCAATGACAGGCCAAGGGGCAACAGGCACAAGTGGGAACACGGGAAGTTCCACCTCAGTATGAGGACAAACCCCTTCCCTGTGCGGGTGCCAGAGCAGGGGCACAGGCTGCCCAGAGGGGCTGTGGAGTCCCTTCCCTGGAGACATCCACGCCCCGCCTGGACGCGGTCCTGTGCCCCTGCTCTGGCTGTGCCTGCTCAAGCAGGGGGTGGGACGGGGTGAGCTCCCGAGGGCCCTGCCAGCCCCCACCACGCTGGCATTCTGTGAAAAGCCCTCTGATGTTGGCCTTTGCTTGTGACGTGCTGCTTTCATCCTCCCAGAGCCATTTTGTATTTATATCAACTGTATATTTTCTATAACCTCACTCATCTTCATTTTCTCTCCCATTTGCAAGGAGCGACAACCTGCCGTTGGCATCTTGGGTTGGGTCGATGCACGAAAAGGCTCCCGCAGCGGATGGGAGAAGCCAACGGCAGGAGGGGGTGCGGCCCCGTCCCAGCTGGGCACGGGGCACCGCCTGCAGATGCCAAGAGCCTGGAGCCCGTGCTGAGCCCACAGCGAGGCACAGGGATGCAAGGGCACCTTTTCTTCCGGGTCCTCCTCTCCTCCCAGGCTCCAGAGCCGCCCGACCCGACCGCGCGTGCCGGGGGTGACACCACGGCCCAGCAACCCCCCGGACTGCGAAGGGAGCACAACAACCAGCTCTGCTTGACGGCTTCTTCCTGCAAAGCGGCAGGAAGGGAAAGGCAGGAGGGAAAAAGCACCTGCCCGCTTCCCTCCTGGCTCGTCCCTCCCTGTGAGAGAAAAGGCTTTGCAAGGACAGGGGTGAAGAAGAAACCACACAGAGTCCCCGGGAGGTAAAAGGCAGGGAAGCGGCGGAACAAGGCAGGGGACAGCCCCGGGGCGCAGAGCCCCACGCCTCACCTGCCCGCTCCCATGACCACACGCTGCACTCAAGGCGCTCCATGTTCAGTGCTCCCTTCCATTCAGGTCACAGCCAGGGAACAAGAAGGGGGCATTTCTGCACTTTGCACCTTCCCGGTCGACGGCAGAGCCAAAGCAAAGGCGAGAAGTCAAAAAAAGAACCAAAGGGGGCGGAACTGGAGCGCAGGCAGCAAATGCTCGTCCTTCGCCTGGGCCCAACTGCTCGGAGGGTCCTTCCGCTGCCCCGCCACGGAGGGTGTCCCTCTCGGCCCAGGGAGAGACGCGGGAGTGAACTCAAGGGACGAGCCCGAGCCAGAGCACGAACCTTTTTGGGACGAAGAGGCAAGCGCAGAACACGTCACACCTCACAGAAGGTGTTTGTGTACATTCAGAGTTTATATTTGGAGAAAAGAGAAAGGCGAGGAGGAATTGGAGACTGAAAAAATAGCCCTGAATGAGGGAGCGGTAGCAGCCCCTCGACCACTACAAAACCGCACCAACACACGCACGTACACACGGAGGCGTAACGACACCCAGCTCCCACGGACTGTGATGCGCCCCTCACTTTGCTGCTCTGGAGATACCGAACGCCTGAAGCACACCCAGGGTAACTGACAACATCTGCATGGCTTTAATGGGAATCCTCCGGCTGAAGGGAAGCGGTTTCTCCCCGGGCCTGTGTCGGCACATGCCGCAGTCACGTTCTCACTCCCCTCCTTCAGAGTCAACATTCCTAGTCGTGAAAACCGGGGCAGGGGGAAAGAGAAGAAGAGGGAGAGCGTCGTCAGCGCCAGAGCGGCCGGCTGCTGCCGATTCAGCCCCGTGTGTGGCACCAGCCCGGCAGGGAGGAGCTGGTTTGCATGCCACGGCCCCTGCTGCCTGTGCCCAGGGCTCGCTCGGCAGTGCTGGCCAGAGCACGGCACAGCCGTAGGCACGCGCCGTCGCCGCAGAGGAGCACGGTCGCACTCACGGGCCAGCCTTTACCTCTTTCCTCCCCAGAGTCAGAGCGTTTCCCTCTTCATCGTCAGCGCCTTCCACACGGTCGTGTTGGACATCTCCTCTGAGATATTAATCTCCGAAGGATCAGCCCTGCAATAAATATTGCCCAGGGCAACGCGTGATTCTGGGAACTGACGGCACCAAGTGCGTTAGCATCGGCGAGAGGAACAGGGGGGCTCGGAGGAGCAAAGCTCAGCACAAGCACAGGGGCCTTTGCCGCGTGAGGAGGTTTGGGAGGCGAGCCCGAGAGCTGCAGAGCAACGGCTCCGTGCAACGGCTCTCGCTGCTGCGCAGCCCTGGAGCGGGCTCCTAAGCCACTGCTGCTACAGATCATGCCTGCAGCTCCTCAGCTGGAAGTACGAGGCTCTCCAGCTGCGTAAAGTCCCTGACGATGAGGGTGCCCGGGCTCAAACGTGAGCTGTGCAGCCACTCTGCTTGGAGGCAGAGCCCTGCCATCGCCTCCTGCAGCCCTGATTTTCCCCCCAAGCTGACTGCTGGTGCCTAAGGGATGCTCAGGAAAGAGGCAAGTGGAGAAAATTGGGCCAAACCCCTGCAGATCCATCCTGCCAGGGGCCCTGGGCCTCCACGGGGCTTTACCTGTCACTGGGTTGCTGTGGGATATCCAAGCCGCTGGTCTCCCCCAGTTCCAGCTGAACGGAATTTGCAGCAGCAGCTGCCATCGTCTTCTGGGACTCCTGGCGTAAAAAGGGACAAATCAATTTCTCCGTCTGTGACCAAAGTGGAGAGAAACACACCAGGCGGTAAAAGCGCTGCATGTGCCCTCTCCTTGGGACCCATGGCAGCTTCAGCTCTTAGTGCAGCAGGGTATCGACCTCCGCTCCAAACCTTTTGCAAGGGTTAAAAACACTATTAGCAGCAAATCTTCCCACCGTGAGTATCATCATCATCATCATCATCATCTTCCTCACCTTTTTTCCTCAAAGACTACTTTTTAAAATTCTCCCTCACTCAAGTGTTAAGCTAATTCAGGGAAAGACACGCTGAAGCTGTGGGATCTGGGCTATTGGGATCTATTTCTATTGCGTTCTGCTCCTCCCCCAACATTTCAAGACCAGCTGGGACAGAAAGAGGCCATCTCACAGCCCAAGGGAGACGACCGGCCCCGAGCCCCCAGCAAGCATTACCTCTTCTTCTTGGGCTTCGGTTTTGGCGTCGCCCAACCTCTGCTTCTTGCTTTCTGGCATCAGGTCATCCAGAAAGCTGAGCTCTCGCTTGGAGAAGCAGAAATCCATCGCTTTGCGCACAAAAACGAGAGCCAACACCTTTGTGAGGAAGAGGGAAGATGCGGTGAGGCCAGAGGCGACGCTACATCTCCCTCCAACGCTGCAAACCTCCCGCTGCCGACACCGGCAGCGGCTCTTACCATCATGGGAAAGATGATGGCGGCACGGGACGCCTTGATGCCCCAGAGCAGGACGAGGCAGATCAGCTGGATGGCGGTGAAGAAATGCACCTTTCGCAAGGGCACGTGCCGCAGGTAGACGAAATCCGGCTGGTGTTTCGCCGGCATCCAGAACAGCTTCAAGCGATCAAAGAACTGCAAAAAGCCAAGGGGGAAAAGTTGCCACCGGGGACTGCGGAAGGTTTCCGGCCCCGTGGAGACGCGGAGGCAGTTCTCAGGGTCTCGCTTGCAAGGAGAGATCGCGGAGCCCACTCGCTTCCTCCTGGGAGCAGCCCCCAGTTGCCCTTCGCTCCACCCAGCTTGCCCGCCAGAGCTGCCCACCACATTGCAAGGAGTCCACGGTCTTCTCTCAGCGGCATTTCTTGGCCCACCCAATCCCCCGGGGCAAGGATTTCCACCGGTGGCAGAAACTGCCTTCCCTTGGCACTGAATTCCCCCGCTTCCACCTCACCAAAGCCCGACCTGCCCTAAGCCGTGACACAGAGAGCCCTGACCGTGCCCGCTCCCCCAGCCCTACACCCCTCCTGGGCCTCCCCCGAGCTGCTGCTCACACAAAACACTTTCAGCGCTTGCTCCCGGAGAGGTGTTTTCCCACGCCACGGCTTTCTGCCCGCTCCTACGGCCGGGAAATACCAGGGAGCAGACGTGCCGCGCGCTGTAACAGAGCCCGTACCTGAATTCCTCTGAGGGACGACACACCCATGTAGAGGAAGACGCCGTAAAGCACAGGCATTGGGATGAACTGAAAACAAGAATGGAATCCTTTGTTTTGTTCTCCATCACATTTTCACTCTTACCACTCTCTTCTACGGGCACTGCCTGAAGTTGCCCAAAGCTCTGCAGCTCCCACGGGCTTGGAGGTGGGTCGGATTTTAACCGGGAGAGATTTTGTGCGTGCGAGGGAGCCAACGCTCTGCTTCAGGCTGAACGTCTGAGTTCCCTTTTGTCACAATAAGCCTCTCTTCCAGAGAGGTGGGAGGAAAAGAGGTCACTTCACCCGTGCTACCGCGTACCGCGCTCTGTGACGGTAGAAAACCATTTCTACGTGTTCTTGTGGTAACGCGCAAAGGCGCTGGGCCTCCTTTTAGCCTAGAGATGGCATTATTTTGTGGGAGGAACACGCAAGGAAGCCCTCGGGGACCATTTCGGCGTGTTTGGCTACTTGGAATGGCTGTTCTGAGGCGCTTGCGGGAGCCAATCGCCACCGAGAAGGTGCTGCCTGTTTGAAAGGGAGCAGAGGTACTGCTCGGAACGCGCCTAATTGTAACCCACGAACACGGGTGGGCCTGAAAGACGCCTGAACATTAAAGCGGTCGTCGTGCTCGCTTGCCGAGAGCGCAGCACACTGGGGCCTGAAGGGCTGGAAAGCGTGACCGAGGCTGGTTCCCACCGCCGGTCAAGCCCCAAGGGCTGGGATTCACCTCCTCCTCTGCTCCACAACTACTCAGGCCTGGGAAGGGGGGACTCTTGTTTTTTAGAACCCCCCAAAAGCGCGTGGTTGTTGGGTGTTTTCCATTTTCCTCTTACCTTTAACACAGATGTGAAGAAGACGGAGCAGCCCATGAGCACAAAGATCATCAAGCCAGTGACTCTCTGCTCTCGTATCCCCAAAAACTTGGGTTGCTCCCCGGGAGCTGAGCAGTCAGACTCTACTTTGAGGCTGTTCACATGGGTGATGGACAGGACGGTGGCAGCCACAAACCAGGGCAGCCCCATCACGGAGCACACCCCGAGCATCACGGCCACCACAAAAAGGTCCAGGTGGTACCCGCATCCTTTCTGCAGGGAGCAAAGCAAGAGGCAGAGTGTCCCACAGCAGAAGAGCAACGACAACGCCACAAGTCACGCTCCCACCCTACTGAGCTGAAGTCAGTTTCTTGAAAATTTAAAGCAAGGATTGGAAACAAATCAGGATGTAGCCAGTCTCTGCGCAAGCCCCTCGCATGGAAATCTGACAGGGGCTCAGACAAAGCGGATTGCGAGAGTCTGCGTGATATCGACTTCTCACAAAAAAGACATAAAACAACTTTTTCTCTTCATTCACAGAGAAATTGCCACCACTTGCAAAGAAGATGCGACTCTGAGCTATCCCTGGCAGCTCTTCAGAACGATTCCTTCCCCCAGCTGCCGCTGGCATTTTCAAACAAAAGCCCTCCTCTCTCTTGCTCCCGGACTGATTTGCTGCTCCGAAAGATTGCCCACCTCCCCTCCCCTGCCCTTTGCTCCCCGTGTCATCAGTAACCCAGGAGAGCATCCTGCCACACAGCCCGACCTCATCCCACACCAACGCCTTCCCAAAGCTTTTGGAATAGGAGCTTCTCCCCACTCCTGCAGCCCACAGTGGGCTGGGGACGGGCTCATCTCTTGCAGCCCCTTACCTTCAGCCTGTGCTCCTTCCTGTTGACAATAACAGCCGTGATCTGCTGGTCCATGAAGATCAGGATGGTGCAAAGCAGAGCTGGGATGAGCGCAGCTGGCACCGTCCACCATGGGTTGGGGCCGATGGGGCTGACGAACCACCCGCGGTCATCTCTGGTCGGCTGCGACAAAGCACACGCATGTCACGATCCTCTCCCAGCCCAGCCGCCTCACTGCCTTTCAGTTTCCCCTCCAGCCCTGGGGCAGAGCAGCTCCCAGCCCTGGCTTCAAGTCACCCTCTCCCAGGGGGTTCAGCAGTGCCAGCGGCCTCTTTGCCAGCACCTACAGCTGCTTCTCCTGCGCGTCTCCAGAGCGCCGGGGCCGTCTTCTCGTTCCCACAAGGAAAGGATGCGCTCGGAGGTGGAAGAGGAGATGCTCACACCACCCCCATCTCCTCCAGACTCAGCCCCGTCCTGCCCTGCCCTGCCACCACCTTGTGGCATCCCCAGGGGCCGCAAACAGCTCCGCGCCAAAACACCCCCTTACCTTGAACACATGGGGCACGTGGAGCTTCGGGGACGGGATCCCAGTCACCAAGTCAATCAGCACCATGATGACGATGGTGAGGAAAACGGCAAAGTCGCTCACTGTGGCCCGTACCTGGGGCAAGAAACCAGAGCTGAAAGGGGCAGGTCGGAAATGCTACAGTGGTTTTGCACTCATGGAGCTGCGTGAGGGACAGCCCAGCCGATGGAGGGCTTGGCCTTCAAGGGCAACGTTTCCCAGCTCGACCAAGCGGTGGCAAATACTGCCGAGTGCTCCAGGAGAGGCGTCTGGGGAAAAGAGCGTGGAGACTGCTGCTGGCCACCAGCTTCTACCTACTCTGCTTGGGAAGTAACGGCTGGTTTTGAACTTCTTCAGCAAGCTCGACAGGACAAAGGTGGAGAAGAAGAGGATGCAGCACCACAAGAGGACATTAGGTGCGTAGGGGCCATCGCGCCCACAGGCAGCTCCTTGAAACTCGCCGTGCAAATACCGACATTCCTGCCGAAACAGAGCGTCAGCGCACAAAGGCAGTGCCCGTGCGGCAAGGAAACCTCGGGGAACCGGGGGGTTGTGAGGCTCTTGGGCCAAGAGCCACGACCCTGTAACTGCTGCTGCCCACGGAGATTTCTAGGTAACCAGCAGCAGCAGCAGCACCTGAACAAGCGACACATTCAACTGCACAGAGGAGAGCGGAGAGAGGAGCTGTGACGGGACACCACGCCACAGAGCCACGCCACATCCTCCGCTTGAATGGCAGGTAACCACGGCTGGAGGTGACGCCGGAGGGGAAGGACGTGCTGGCAGCTCTTGGGGACAGGGCAAGGGAACAGGGCAGGAGGGCTGAGACAGACGCGACAGGAAGGGAGAAGAGGCAAAGCGTCCCTTCCCAGGGCAGGGCTCCCAGGACACGGCCGAGAGGGGACGAAGACGCCCATACGAGCCCCCCACCCTGTGCCTGAGCTCTGCTTCCAGCAACAACAGCCCGAGAGACTGCTCAGACATGCAAATTCATGCCTGCGCCTACAGACACGCTGGGTGAGCAAGCCAGGCCTGCAGGTATTAGGAACCACTTCAGGAAGCCAATGACTCCCTTCCAGCATGAACTCAAGTCCTCCAACTGCTCCAAGAATCAAACCACCCACTTAACCTCGCTCCCGGGCGGAAACACTGTCCTGCAACAGGCTTGAGGAGGACAGTTATTCCCCACAGCGCTGGGGACCAGGTGGCCGGGACAAGGCAGACTCTCCTTCGCAGGACCAAGCAGGTTAAACCCCCCCATCAGACTGAAGCCGTGACTTTTCAGAGCAGCACCAGCACAGCTGGAAGCCCATCAGCACCAGAAGGCCTCTGACTCTTGCACCGTGCAAATGCCCCTGAGCCCGTGGCCGCGGCGCGAGGAAGCAGTGGCTCGGGCCACTTACAGTCACCGTGAGGTTTTCCCAGGCGATACCGGACACGTTGATCTTGTTGCTCTCCCAGAAGCGCAGGGTTTCGTTGCTGGGATGGGTCGGTGCCTCACACTTACAGCTGGGAGGAGAGAAGCCAAGGCAGGGGTAAGGGAAAGACGACGGAGGCGCAACCCTGAGCTCCTGCCAAGGGGCAGCGGCGTTTCAGGAGGACAAAAAACCCACGAGTAGAGGGTGAGGAGGTCGAGCTGGCTGTGCATGTGCACAGGGTAGGTCTCTCGCAGGTGACTCAGCTTCTCCAGAGCCTCGTAGATGAAGATGACGCAGATGAGGGAGGCGAAGGCTTCTTCGGTGAAGCGGGTGATGTAGCACACCAAAGAGCTGGCGTCGGTGGCCACCAGCACCATGCAGAAGGCGGCAGTCCACAGCCCGATGCACGCCCGCAGACAGAGATAGGAGAGCTTGTACTCCCTGGGAAACCAACAGAAAAAGAAGGGTGCAGAGGCCAGCAAGAGGCTCCGAGCCGTGCCTGCCTGCCTTGCTTCGGGGAAAATCGGCAGCGATTCAGGAGCGTGTCAAGGCTGGGGATGGTAAATGCACTTGCCCTGTTCTGCTACGGGCGGCCTCAGGGCTGCGGTGCAGGGGGGGGACCCGCAGGAGGAGGCCAATTCTTCCCTTATCACCATTTAGCAATTATCTTGGGTTAACGCCCTGGAAGCTAACGGAGGTCAGGGCCCTGTGGTGGAAGGTGGTGTTCTGCCACATCACCCCGACGCCCCAACACCAACCCCGGCTGGGTTTGCACCCAGTCATCTGCTGCCAGCGAGTTGGGGCTCAATAGAAGTGCAATTGCACTAACAGGGCAATAAGGATCCAAGTCATCCCAACCAAAGGATTGTCCTGGACAATCCCCATTTCACATGAAAAGGTCCTGCTTTTCAATACAATCATCAAAACACAGAAAACAACTTCAATCTAACAACTGCCACCGACAAAACCATCTTTGCTCCATGGCTGCCTTCTTGCGAAGGCTCTCGCAGCACCCAGCCGCGGCAGCCAGCCTTACTTGCAGAACTTGTAAAGGATCTTCTCAAACACAAGGACGGGTCCGGTGCTCCCGAGGATGGTGAGAGGCTGCCCAGCAAAGAGGGAATACACCACGCCGGTCATGGATGCGCCCAGCAGCGACTCCATGGCACTCTGGCCGGGGAAGAGAGGCAGCCGTGAATACGTAAATCATTAGCAGGGGAGGGGGGAAACACCCCCAAACCCAAAGCAAATTCCCCGCAGCAAGGACTTTTGCGAGAGTTTCATCCTCCCCCATGCCACCCAACAGAGAGAGGTGCTCACTATGTGGCCATTGGTCGCCTCCCCCAGCAGCCCCCCAAAGGTGATGACAGGGGACATGCAGGCACAGTAGAGGAAGAGGAAGGACGCCAGACACTGCAGCCTCAGACCATCCCGAAAGTCGCTCCAGAACCACGGGGCCTTTCGCTTCACGTCCAGGATCAAACCTCCAAAGAGCCTGGAGGAAGGGAAAAAAAGAGACTCGTTTCCTGGAAGAGCCCATGGAGTTGTCCCTGCTGCAAAAGGACACTCGCAGGCACAGAAGAGCTCTCATGGCTAAGAAGCAGCAGTCTCCTTTACCCATTTTAGACCCAGCAAAAACTGACGCTCCCCAAACAATCCCTCCAACAACAAGAGAAAGGAAATAACCCGGGAGCCTATCCTCTCTTCTTGCAACAGGCCCTTGCTTTCCGAAGCAGCAGAGCTCTGCCTGGAGCTATTTACACATCTGCTTCCACCCCAAAGCAAGAAACCTTGTGTGCAGTGATGCTGTGGCTCAGCTCAGCTGCCCACATCTCCCACCTGGCCCCTTCACTAACCCCTAAATCCTGCTGGGCAGGAGCTGCATGCTCAGATTTCAGAGGCAAACAGGAAAAAAACCCAAACTATCACAGCTCCCACCTTCCCGTCCGCTCCAGTTCAGGACCACCGTGTTTCTCCGGCTCGCTGTGAGAAGCACTGTCACCGAGAGCTCCTGGCACCTTCCTTTTTTCCTGTTCAAATCCAAATAAGATAATGAAGAGTCGTATTTGTCACCACGGGCTTGTTTTGCTTCTGGTCCAGGTGTGTGACTGGGTCAAACTGGGACCTCGTAACTTGGGGCCTCTGAGCACCATCCCCAGCCGTGCCGCCATCCTGCCCCTCCCCCTCGCATCCCCCTCGGCCGCAGCACCCACCTGCGAAGGGACGTTTTTGGGGGGCTCGATTCGGATCGATGGATCCCACTCTCCTGGCGGCAAGACCGTGACCTGATCCAGAAACTCGTCGATGCCGGCCACGAGGTCAGCCCGGTTCTTGGCTTTGTAGGCAACGTCGTGGAAAACCTGCCGAGGGGAGACAACCTGCTGAGAGGAGAACCCATCTCGCACGCCCTAACCAGCGCAATAAGCCCTTGGCTAAATGCACAACAACTTCCCTAGAACCGCAGACCAGTGCGGGTTGGAAGGGACCTTTCGAGGCCATCGAGTCCAACCCCCTGCCGTGAGCAGGGACGTCTCCAACTCCATCAGGTTTCCCCCACGTTTCCTGCTGGAAACGGCAGGAAATATTCCCCCAAGAGGAAAAACCCGTCCATCGTGGTACTTGGACTCATCTCTTCCACAAGGCCCCCGGCCCCCAAGGCACACCACACCCTTTGGCTTAAAGGGGAGACGTTTGGCTGGCCCTGGCAATGCCACCGCTGGGGACAGCGTGCTGGGGAACCCGGGGAGAAGGACGAGCCACAGGATGCACCCAGTGGGATTTCAGCCTCCAGGGGGTGGTGGGGGGTGCAAATCCACAGGTTTGCTTTGGGGCGCCAGCAAAGGGTGGGCTCTCTGGAAAGCTGTGGGCAGCTGGGACAGCAAAGCCTCTTCCTCGCTGCCTCGGACACAGGGAAAAGGGAAGGAAGCCCAAAACAACCCAGAGGCATCTCTTATCTCCTCGCACCTCATCCGTCATGAGAGTAGCCATGGACCTGCCGATCTCATGGTACTGATGGGCTTTTCCTTCCGGTCCAAGCAAAACAAACAGGAACCTGGGCAAGAGGAACAAAGTGAGGGAGAAGAACGTGTCCTTGCTCAAAGGGCACCCCAGGGAATGCCCGGGAGCTGCCAGCCCAGAGCACGGCTCGAGACGGGACACAGAGGCTCACCGCCTCCGCCATGCATTTGAAATTCATCACAACCGATGGTGGCAAATTTCAGTTTTGGGCCAACTCTCATTAAAATTGGCCAAGGGCTTCCAAAGATCCAGCAGGGAAGGGAGAAATGAGGGTGAGGAGATGGGAGTGGGAGAAACGTGCTTGCTCCCACTGCCCGCGTTCCCTCAGGACACCAAACTGATGCACGCAACTGGGTGTTGTGTTCTTGGGGGTTTGGAAAAGAAAAGCTTTGTGCTCCTCACACAGACCTTGTGGGGATGGGAACTTCCATCAGGCCCGAGAGGAGGACAGCCGGGGTCAGGCGGACGAATGCCACGATGGGCTGGCGAAGGAAATCCAGCTCTCCTACAAGCACGTTGGACGCTTCAGCACCGGTGGGAATCTTCTTCATGAAGTGCTGCTCCGCCTGGGCACGACAAGCCATGTTCAGGCCCTTCCCCCAAACCCAAAGCCCACAGCACTCTACAGCACACTCTGCGGCCCCGTTTGCAAGAGCAAATCTGCGCCTAAAGGCGTCAGAAAGCCACAAGCGTCTCACCTTGCTTAAATCCATCACGCTGCTCTCGTGGCTCACCCCATTTTTAGCTTCCGCAGCGGTGGCAGAAGGGTGAGGGGTGAGTGTTTGGGCTGGCAGGAAAAGGAAAGACACTCAGAAAGACGGACAAGGAGCAAGTGCGACGCTTCTCCTTTTTCAGGACAAGTCTCACGGGGCCAAAGCCCGGCAGAAGCCCTCACCTGGCTTGTCGAGGAGGTGCGGGTCCGACTGCTTCTTGCTCACATCAGCAAACGAGCAGACGATGGGGAGAAGGTTGTTTCTTTTCTTCTCGTTCTGGTGGTGATGCTTCTTCAGAAGCACTTCTCGAACTTTTGCCCGCACGCCCTCGTCAAACTCGGCGGACTCTTCTTGCTGGCCCAGGATCATATCTGGGGACAGCAAAGGGAAATCAAGCCGGCAGAGAAGAAACCCCCGCCAAGTCCCGACCCCCGCAGCCCCTGGAGAAGGCTGCGCCATGCAGGATACCCTAAGGAGGGCTCAGCCTTGCTTAGCAAGACATTTTCATACAGTTCAGCCTTTGCAACGAAAGCAAGACTTTTCCTGCGCTAAAAGACGCCATCAAAGCGCTTATTCAGCCCTCTGCAAAGATAAGTATTTCCCGTTCTAACCAATGCCTCTTTCTGGCCAGACCTGGCCTTTCTGTCTGACTCTGCGCACCTAACCCAATTCTAGGCAATCTAGAGCACAGGCTCTCCCAGAGCTTCCTTGGCCGATCGACTGCAATTTGCCAAGCCCAGGGAGAAATGTGCTAAGAACGGCTCCGGCTCCTGCACCTCCTGAAAGGGCTGAATGGAGACCTCCCAGTCACAGATCAGTTCTCCAGAGCCGCTTTCTCAGTCAACTTCAGTTACCTTCCCCACAAACAGACACTGCTTGGGCATCTGCCAGGTAAACCCTGCCTTTAAACCCCTTCAATCCTGGCATGTTAAGAAGGCAAAGGGGAAAACAAAGAATGTGAGGAAACGGCTTGTAAGAAAGAGTTGATTTAAGGAGGTTCAGCTCCTACGCAGACGCCGTATTTCTAAGAGCAGCCTGTTACGCCCTCACACACACTCCTGTTTGGCTGCAGAATATTCTCTAATTGCTTCTGCAACCCCACAAATTGCTCTCAAAAGGATCCCGTATGGGAAGAAAAAGCTGGTGCGACTGTTGCACGCCCAGGCTACATCCAAACCCAACCCATGACTTAAAAACCCAGTGGGGCTTCTGGAAAAGGACCCGCCGCTGGGGCAGGGCTCGATTTGGGAGTGAACGTGGCCGAGCTCGGCCCTTCCCGGAGGGATGTGGCGCCCACGGTACCTGCAATCTCTTCGATGCTGTTGGCACCAACGTCCAGCAGCACCGTGCCCTTGGTGATGCAGCTCCTCAGCTCAAAGAGGCTGTGCAAGGACAGCGTGGCCACGTAGGGCTTGCTCCAGCGCTCGCCGCCGTCTTCCACGTCCTCCTCAAACTTCAGCCACCTGCGGACAGCGGGTGCCATCAGCCCCATTGCAAGAAAACAGCCCTGGCTCTGCAAGGCCTTTCCTAGAGCTACGGGGCAGCAAGAGGAGGCGACTCCTCCCATCGGCACCTGCAGCTGCCAAAGCTCCTTCCGTCCCGCAGAGAGGAAAGCGGAGCCCAGGGGCGCCGCCAGCGTGGGGACCCCTCTCCCACCGCGCCCGCAGCAGGCATTTACCTTGCCCTTTCCTTCCACTCAGCACCTTCCCCCTCTTTCACGCAGATCTCATCCAGCTCGCTGAACAAGTCATGGGGGACGTGCTGCTCATCCTCCTCGGTCCCAAGGATGAACTGCACCTGCTGGGATGGGGTGTCTGGGGGCAGAAGACAAAGCCCCGTCCCATTACCATGCCTCAATACGGCCCGTCACGCTCACATCCAAAGGGGCCATCGGCCTGGCACCAGCTCAGCCAGAAATACTGGGCTCGCCCCTCTCCCCTGCCTCTGCCTGGCCTTGCACGCAGCCACGGAGAAGCATCTGCTCCACCTCTGCACAACGACGGGCAGCTCTCCTGCCCCACGTTCCCACTTTTAAACCCGGGATCCCTCTAAGGAAGGCGAGCCTAAACCCATTAGGCATTTAACTGCCTTACAAACTTGAGAAAAGTTGGGGAAAAAGAGGGTCTTGCTAAATAACGCCACTTGCCCTCGGGAGAACAGCACGTCACTCAAACCAGACCCAGGCACTGCTTGCAGAAGACCCCAGCACCCAAGTAGCCCCGAGGAGCTCAGGGAACGCTGCGGCGGCACTTACAGCGGTAGCCCGGCTCCGTCAGGGCAGAGTCCTTCTCCCGTTCCCGTGGCTTCTGGCTGTGGGGTCGGTGATGCCGGTGGCTCCGCCTCCCCAGCGGCACCCGCACGCCCACGTACAGGGTCCGGTGGCCTGCGAAAAAGCACCATTGGCAGCACTTTCGGCATCGCAGCAACGGTCGATGCGGCCGGTGCCTCTCGAAGCCATGCTTAAATCCCAGGAGAAGCACCGACTTCTCTGAATTTGATTGTCGCGGGACCTCCTTTTCCCAAGCCTATTTTCCTCAAACTCGGCAGAAACAGAGCAACAAGTGACGGCTCCGGCTCATCAAAGTGCCCTGAAAGTACCAAACCCCTTCTCCACCTCCAGCCTCGGCTGGACAACACGCAGACTTGCTCATGAAGCAGCGACAGAAGGTCGCTCTGCTGTTTTAGTGAGAAGCCCGGCACGTCCTGCTGCACGTGACGCGACACCGAGCAAGGCACCTTGTAGGGATTTTGTGCAAGGGGAAAACGTGCTGGGCTGGCGGCCCCTCTAGCAGGGGCTCAGCAGAGCCTCACCTTCCAGCTCCTCCTTCTCATAGTGAATATTGGCAACGGTGCTCGTTCTTCCCTGGTCAATGACCGCCTCTTCGTCATGCCTCTGCTCAGCAACGAGAAGGGGAAAGTTGGGGCTGGCTGTGGAGAGCTCCCTACGGGCCCCCGGCCACCATCCACCCCTGCGCCTGGGCAACTCCACGGGCATCACGCCTCTGCCTGCCTCCTCCTCCTCCAGGCACGGCCCCCGCTTCAAGAAGGGCCAGGAGCTGCTCGAGCAAGGCCAGCGCAGACCTGCCAAGATGCTCAGGGGCTGGAGCATCTCCCTTGGGAGGAAAGGCTGAGAGACCTGGGTCTGTTCAGCCGCAGAAGAGGAGGCTGCGCGGGGATCTCATCAGTGCTTATAAATATCTGAAGGGCAGGTGTCAGGACGATGGGGCCGGACTCTTTTCAGTGGTGCCCAACGACCTTCGAGGCACAAAGGGGAAGCTTTGGGACTATTGAATTGATGAGGTAAAAGCGCAACTGAAATAAATCCGCAGGCTCGAGCGCGTTCTGCGGGTGTCACAGTGGGATTTGGGAGTCGCAGCTTCCAAACGCCCCAAAGCGGGCGACACAGGGAAAATCTCCTTCTCTCTCAGAAACCACTTTGCCTCCGTGCCCTGCACAGCGACGCTAAATCTGCCCCCCGCAGCCCTCCCCGGTGCAAAGCATCTCCCCCCGCCCGTCCTGCCGCGCTCCGGGGAAACGCCAAATGGGATTTTGGGGGGAGTTTCCCAACTGTTTGGGGGTGCTTGGCCCCTCGGCAGAGCCCCGGCCGGGCTACCTGTAACTCTTCCAGAAGGGTCATTTTGGAACCCCCAGTTGGGTCCATCCTCACGTCGGTCACCAGGTTGGGGGGAGAACTGAACCTCCCGATCAATCCGGAGGCCAGAGTCCCTCAGGACACCGGGGCAAGCCCTTATAAAGTGACCGCTGATGACATCAGCCTCTCGGGTAACAATGCAGGCCATTATTTCATCCCCAAGATTCTGCCCGCTTGCAACACTCGGGGCACGGGGAGACACCAGTTCTGCTTGGAACAAAAGCTACCCCAAATAGAGAAATGGGGTGGCAACGCTGCATCCTGCTGGGCCAAGGGCTACCCGCCGTGGCAGGGAGGATTCATCTCGTTCATCCCACCCAAAGTGGAATTCATTACACTGATGCCAGCGTTATCATGGGCTGTGGGTAAGAGTGTCCACGGGGACAAACCGGGGGCTGCTCCGCCGGTGGAGCAGGAGATGCCCTCGTCGCCCCCCTCCTTGCCCCCACGTTTCCTTACTGGCAATAGAGGAGTATTAGATTCTGATTCACATTCCACCAAAAGCCCCTGTTCTAAATAATTGGTAATTAACCCCTCTCACCCTTTTCGAGCCTCCCACTTCACAGGATATTGGTGTTGTCTTACCGGCCTGGCTCCAGGTTTTAATGTTGCTTTTACCGGCTCTGCCAACTTAGATCGTCCTGGGACTTCGCTCGCCCAAACCAAAGGAATTACTGCATTTTCCACTTCTGCGGGAACCTGCTCCTCCCTGGGGAATCCTGTAACATAAACACTCTCGCCTCTGTGGCTTTTGATTCTGGTATCCATAATTTCATCTCTCCACCTTCAAAAGTTCTTTGTGCATCCAATTTACTTAATAGCTCTCGTCCTCCCAGAGGCAGCGGGCATTCGGGCATATACAGAAACTGGCGAGTTACCCATTGTTTCCCCAATTTGAACTTTAAGGGCTCTCAGAAGGGCCAATTTTCGTTCTGCCCCGGCGCACCAACAACATCTGCGGATTTATGACTGAATTTCCCTTTACATGTATTCAACACCAAATAAGTGGCCCGCGAATCTACTAAAAATTCTATTTCTCATTCCCTAGCTTCAAGGTAACCAGGGGTTCAGCTCGGCTTGATTCCCCCGCTCTCCTTCGTGCCGAGCTACTTCAAGCATTTGACCCAAACCTCTAGGTTCAAGTGCTTCCAGTTTCTGAAGTTTCTTTCTAATATCTGGGCCGATTGCCCCATGAATATAGAGGCCAAGTGTATTGCTGCTTCTGGGTTGTTTGTTTTTCTTTTTCTGGGTCCAAACTGGTACATTTTCTGGCAGCCACATTCAGTCTTTCCATAAAGGCGGAAGGGGACTCATTTAATTCTTGCCTCACTTCAAAAATTTTGACCAATTTCTTCCTTTTGCCATTGCCTGTCCTACACCAAATAAAATCCACCCCGATATCCAGTCAGCATTCCCCTGGCTCCCAGACGATTAGGGTCCCACTCGGGATTTGGAGATGGAGAATTCGGATCCACTCTCCCCTGTAAATCCCCATTAGCGTGTGCTCCCTGCACCTGCCTTCTGGCTGGATTCCGTACCCTTGTCTTTTCAGTTTCATCAAGCAAAGTATCCAGTGTCACAACTAGAGCAACACTTTTTCGAGTTCTCACCACAGTTTCCTCCTTTCAAACCCGCTGCCACAGAATTTTGGGGATATATCCCACACTGGTTCTGCCACTCTGGAGGATTCCGCAATGGAAAGGGTAAATCCACGTAAGCCATGTCATGCCATTTCCCTTCTCTTTTGCAAAATAACATCAACTGCAAAATGGTGCTATATTGCTGTAATTACAGGGCAGATTAATTACTTCCCCTCCTCTCATTTGCAGCTCCTCCAGCCGGGTCCCATGGGTGCAGCGGGGGAGTGGGCAGAGCCGCCCCTGGACAAGCAGCCCACACCCGGGGCCGCCCGAAAAAGCAGCTCCTCCACAGAAACAGGGAGAACGGACAAAAAAAATACGGAAAGAAACTAGGAAAATAAAGAAATAAAAAACCCCAAACCAAGCCCCTCGTTTCCCCTCTTTCCCCAGGCAGCTGCTCCTGCCCAGGGAGGTGGATTTCCCCAAAACACCCCCCCGTAAAAAAGCCCCAGAGACTCCTCCAGCTCCCCCCCACCCTTCACAACACACGGCAGCGCCACAGCGAGACCTGCCAGGCTTTTATTGCCTCCTTTTCCCCATTCAAGGGGCGACAAGAGGAGAAAAGTCCCAGCGAGAGCCCGTCAGGCAACAGCAGCGCTTCACGGCCGGGGCCCACGCGGCGACGGCGCGGATCCAGGGGGTCGGAGCGGCACAGAACGGGCCCGAAATTAACCCCGGTTCTTTTTTTTTTCGCCCAAAGGGACCAACCCCACCAACATCCGAAGCCATAAATAACACGGATTCCGCCCCCCCCTCGGTTTTATTGACAGCACGCAGCGATGCCAAACGAGAGCGTCTCTCGGCGGCTCGGGCGCAGCTCGGCCCCACACAGCCGCTCGCTCAGCCCCCACCGGCGGGGCGGGGAGAGACCCAGAAGGGCAAAGCTCGGGCCCGGAGGGAGGAACAGGTCAATAACTACAATAAAACAGAAGCAGCGACAACAACGCAACGGAAAGGAAAACACTGACAGGGGCGCGAAACCCGGGCGGGGGGGGGGGGGGGACGGGACGGGGGCGGGGAAGGAGGGGACCGAAGGCCCCGAACAACCCGCCCGTGACGCAGCCGCTCACCGCCCGCCGACCCGACGCCGCCAGGCCCCGAGCCGCAACCGCCCCGCGCGCGCCAGCCCACCCGCCTCACGGCCCGCTCCCGGCCTCACGTGGTACGGGACGAGCAGCCCATTGGCCAGGCGGGCTCAGCTGGCCTGGCTGTGGCCCCGCCCCTGCCGGCCTCTCGCCCGCGCGCGGAGCCCGGGAAGCTGGAGCGGCCCCTCACGGCTCTGGGCGCTGCGGGGCGGGAGTTAACTCTTGCTCGGCCGCAGGCGCCGCAGCCTCCTACAGTAAAAGACATGTATTTTTCCCCCTGCCCCGTGTAATTCTCCTCTGCAGAAGGAAGCAGGAAACCCTGGCAAAACCAGGAGCCGTCCGTGGGTGTCTGGGGTAGAAAGGGGGCCGGCAGGCGGAGCGCTGGGTCCCGCCAGCCCCGGGTGTAACCGGGGTGATGAAGTGAACCAACCGTGGATGCTGCTGTGTCACGCAACTGAACGTTAAGTCTGGGGACAAGCAGTGTATTCTTTAATCATTAATGCAATAGATAATGTGCTTCTGTCAGAACCCCGCTCCTTTCAGACTCAAAGCCTAAGTTTTAGATCCGCAAAGCCTCACTCCTAGAGCTTAGGGGCCAAACCTCTGTTTTAAGGGCTAAATTACAGCCTCACGTTTAGGCAGCGATGATTCAGGGTATAAATGGTTGGGAGTTACTAATACAGTCTAGCGCAGCTCAGCTAAGGCTGGGACCCGGAGCCAAAACCTGGCCGGGATAAGGAGGCAGCCGAAACAAGAACAGCCTGCACGATGACTAAAGCTTGTTGCTTTAGGGAGTCAGAGAGGCCTCGAGATTCGAAGTACCTAAACAAAGTCACGATGACGTTTGGCCTTAAGAAAAGCAGCCGTACAGAGCCACAAAGGTGAGGAACTGCAGAGCAGAGACTCGACCAGAACAGAGCAGCCCTCACGGGCAGCACGGGCGTCATCTCAGAAGCGAGTTTGCGGGAACACAAGGGTTAAGTAGCGGACACAGGGAGGAAGAGTGTGTCCTTCATCCAGAGCCCCCTGAGGAGCAGCCGGAGACACCAGCAGGCGTGGGCAAGTAACCTCTGCCTATCTGTAGCTGTTATCAGAAAGCTAATGAATGTGCCTAGGAAGCACGTACTTAACGGGCACAAAGAGACCTGGGGGGTGCCCGGTAGGAGGAGGATCCCCCGTGCAGCCGCCGCCCCCCGCAAATACAGAATGCTGCCTTTTAACTCTGCGCTGGTGTCACCAGGCTCAGCCCCGAGCTCGGGGACATCAAGAGCAAAACCAAAGCTGCGCCTGGAGAAGGGGCTGCGCTCGGGCACCTCGGGGAAGCCCGGGTCGCTCTGTAAACCAGCAATTGCCAAGGCAGCTGCCAGCGTGTTGCAGCCCCCGGAGGCCGGGGGAGATGCAGACCCCCGCGGAGCCCGCACTTCACTACAACCCACTTGGCTTTTCCCTCCGGGGTGGCTTTCTTTTGTTCCGAAGTTGCAGAGATGCCCGGCCCGGGCTGAAACCGACCCCAGCCCCCGGCCCTGCTCCTTGCGAGGAGGGAGCGCAATCCGGCTGGGCTCTCCTTGTGCACAGGGGAGAAGGAAAACGGGAAAAACCAGCGTTCTCCTTTCTTTCGAAGGGCGATAATTGCATTTCAGGGGCAGGGCGGCAGGGACTGGTCCCACCCCGCCCAGCCCCGCAGCCAGGGCTCTTCACTGGCTCAGACCCCCACGGCAATGAAGGGTCATTGCCCAAGCGGAGGAGAGCTCAGGGCTCCCGGCCACCGGGAGCTTTCCCCTCCGGGCAGGCAGAGGCGGCGGGTCGGAGCAGCCAGCGCAGCCCCGCGCTCAGAGCACAGGAAGGCAGCGCGGACAGGGCGCGCACGGGCGTCACGGGGGAAGAGCAGCAGGAAAACCCAGCCTTTGCCCCCTGCCCTTTCTCCAAGCCTCGATTTTTAGCCTCCTCTCCTTTTCAAAGAGCTAACCCAGCCTCCTCCCCCTCCGACAGTTACCGTGCCGAGCTGGCTCCGGCCAAAGTACCCTTTGCAAAACCCCATCCCATAAGAGGGGGAGTTACTGAATGCCGCCTTTGCCTGGGTCTTTACTGCTAAGGCCGGCCCTCAGGCATCTCAGCCCCCAGAGGAGAGAGCACAAATCGGGAGAAGGGAAGACTTACCAGCGGGGCAGAAGGACTGGCTCAGAGACCACCTGTGCAAACTGGGTCCTCGCCAATCCACGGGCCCCGATGGCATGCACCCACGGGTGCTGAGGGAGCTGGCGGAGGGATTCTGGCCGAGCCCCTGTGCATCATCTTTGAAAGGCCGTGGGGGACAGGAGAGGTGCCCGAGGGCTGGAGAACAGCAAATGTCACTCCAGCCCTGAAAAAGGGCAGGAAGGAGGAGCTGGGGAACTCTAGGCCAGGCAGCCTCACCTCCGTCCCTGGAGAGGGGATGGAGCACTTCATCCTGGAGGTCATCTCCAGGCACGTAGGGGACAAGAAGGTTATCGGGAAGAGTCAGCATGGACGCACCAAGGGAAGCTCATGCTTGACCAACCCGACAGCCTTCTCTGATGGCGTGACTGGCTGGGTGGACGACGGGAGAGCAGTGGGTGTTGTCTGTCTTGACTTCAGTAAGGCATTCGACACTGTCTCCCGCAGCATCCTCACAGGCAAGCTAAGGCAGTGGGGGTTGGAGGAGGGGACAGTGAGGTGGCCAGAGCCCCGGCTCAACAACAGATCATCAGAGGGTCGTGATCAGTGGAGCAGAGCCTGGCTGGAGGCCTGTCACTAGTGGTGTTCCCCAGGGGTCTGTGCTGGGCCCAGTCCTGGCCAACATATCCATCAGTGACCTGGATGATGGGATCGAGTGTCACCTCAGCAAGTTCCCTGACATTCCCAAGCTGGGAGGAGCGGCCGATGCACCAGAGGGCCGTGCTGCCACCCAGCGAGACCTGGCCAGGCTGGAGAGCTGGGCCCAGGGGACCTGATGAAATTCAACACGAGCACGTGCAGGGTCCTGCCCCAGGGGAGGAAGAACCCCCCGCACCGGCACAGGCTGGGGGCTGAACTGCTGGGGAGCGGCTCTGTTGAGAAGGCCCTGGGAGTGCTGGGGGACAAGAAGGTGACCCTGAGCCAGCACCGTGCCCTTGGGGCCAGGAAGGCCAATGGTACCCAAGGATGCATGAAAAGGCGTGTGGAGCATCTCCCTTGGGAGGAAAGGCTGAGAGAGCAGGGTCTGTTCAGCCGCAGAAGAGGACGCTGAGGGGGGATCCCATCAGTACCTATAAATATCTGAAGGGCGGGTGTCAGGGGGATGAGGCCGGGCTCTTTTCAGCGGTGCCCAACGACAGGCCAAGGGGCAACGGGCACAAGTGGGAACACGGGAAGTTCCGCCTCAGTATGAGGACAAACCCCTTCCCTGTGCGGGTGCCAGAGCAGGGGCACAGGCTGCCCAGAGGGGCTGTGGAGTCCCTTCCCTGGAGACATCCACGCCCCGCCTGGACGCGGTCCTGTGCCCCTGCTCTGGCTGTGCCTGCTCAAGCAGGGGGTGGGACGGGGTGAGCTCCCGAGGGCCCTGCCAGCCCCCACCATGCTGGCATACTGTGAAAAGCCCTCTGATGTTGGCCTTTGCTTGTGACGTGCTGCTTTCATCCTCCCAGAGCCATTTTGTATTTATATCAACTGTATATTTTCTATAACCTCACTCATCTTCATTTTCGCTCCCCTTTGCAAGGAGCGACAACCTGCCGTTGGCATCTCGGGTTGGGTCGATGCACGAAAAGGCTCCCGCAGCGGATGGGAGAAGCCAACGGCAGGAGGGGGTGCGGCCCCGTCCCAGCTGGGCATGGGGCACCGCCTGCAGATGCCAAGAGCCTGGAGCCCGTGCTGAGCCCACAGCGAGGCACAGGGATGCAAGGGCACCTTTTCTTCCGGGTCCTCCTCTCCTCCCAGGCTCCAGAGCCGCCCGACCCGACCGCGCGTGCCGGGGGTGACACCACGGCCCAGCAACCCCCCGGACTGCGAAGGGAGCACAACAACCAGCTCTGCTTGATGGCTTCTTCCTGCAAAGCCGCAGGAAGGGAAAGGCAGGAGGGAAAAAGCACCTGCCCGCTTCCCTCCTGGCTCGTCCCTCCCTGTGAGAGAAAAGGCTTTGCAAGGACAGGGGTGAAGAAGAAACCACACAGAGTCCCCGGGAGGTAAAAGGCAGGGAAGCGGCGGAACAAGGCAGGGGACAGCCCCGGGGCGCAGAGCCCCACGCCTCACCTGCCCGCTCCCATGACCACACGCTGCACTCAAGGCGCTCCATGTTCAGTGCTCCCTTCCATTCAGGTGACAGCCAGGGAACAAGAAGGGGGCATTTCTGCACTTTGCACCTTCCCGGTCGACGGCAGAGCCAAAGCAAAGGCGAGAAGTCAAAAAAAGAACCAAAGGGGGCGGAACTGGAGCGCAGGCAGCAAATGCTCGTCCTTCGCCTGGGCCCAACTGCTCGGAGGGTCCTTCCGCTGCCCCGCCACGGAGGGTGTCCCTCTCGGCCCAGGGAGAGACGCCGGAGTGAACTCAAGGGAGGAGCCCGAGCCAGAGCACGAACCTTTTTGGGACGAAGAGGCAAGCGCAGAACACGTCACACCTCACAGAAGGTGTTTGTGTACATTCAGAGTTTATATTTGGAGAAAAGAGAAAGGCGAGGAGGAATTGGAGACTGAAAAAATAGCCCTGAATGAGGGAGCGGTAGCAGCCCCTCGACCACTACAAAACCGCACCAACACACGCACGTACACACGGAGGCGTAACGACACCCAGCTCCCACGGACTGTGATGCGCCCCTCACTTTGCTGCTCTGGAGATACCGAACGCCTGAAGCACCCCCAGGGTAACCGACAACATCTGCATGGCTTTAATGGGAATCCTCCGGCTGAAGGGAAGCGGTTTCTCCCCGGGCCTGCGTCGGCACATCCCGCAGTCACGTTCTCACTCCTCTCCTTCAGAGTCAACATTCCTAGTCGTGAAAACCGGGGCAGGGGGAAAGAGAAGAAGAGGGAGAGCGTCGTCAGCGCCAGAGCGGCCGGCTGCTGCCGATTCAGCCCCGTGTGTGGCACCAGCCCGGCAGGGAGGAGCTGGTTTGCATGCCACGGCCCCTGCTGCCTGTGCCCAGGGCTCGCTCGGCAGTGCTGGCCAGAGCACGGCACAGCCGTAGGCACGCGCCGTCGCCGCAGAGGAGCACGGTCGCACTCACGGGCCAGCCTTTACCTCTTTCCTCCCCAGAGTCAGAGCGTTTCCCTCTTCATCGTCAGCGCCTTCCACACGGTCGTGTTGGACATCTCCTCTGAGATATTAATCTCCGAAGGATCAGCCCTGCAATAAATATTGCCCAGGGCAACGCGTGATTCTGGGAACTGACGGCACCAAGTGCGTTAGCATCGGCGAGAGGAACAGGGGGGCTCGGAGGAGCAAAGCTCAGCACAAGCACAGGGGCCTTTGCCGCGTGAGGAGGTTTGGGAGGCGAGCCCGAGAGCTGCAGAGCAACGGCTCCGTGCAACGGCTCTCGCTGCTGCGCAGCCCTGGAGCGGGCTCCTAAGCCACTGCTGCTACAGATCATGCCTGCAGCTCCTCAGCTGGAAGCACGAGGCTCTCCAGCTGCGTAAAGTCCCTGACGATGAGGGTGCCCGGGCTCAAACGTGAGCTGTGCAGCCACTCTGCTTGGAGGCAGAGCCCTGCCATCGCCTCCTGCAGCCCTGATTTTCCCCCCAAGCTGACTGCTGGTGCCTAAGGGATGCTCAGGAAAGAGGCAAGTGGAGAAAATTGGGCCAAACCCCTGCAGATCCATCCTGCCAGGGGCCCTGGGCCTCCACGGGGCTTTACCTGTCACTGGGTTGCTGTGGGATATCCAAGCCGCTGGTCTCCCCCAGTTCCAGCTGAACGGAATTTGCAGCAGCAGCTGCCATCGTCTTCTGGGACTCCTGGCGTAAAAAGGGACAAATCAATTTCTCCGTCTGTGACCAAAGTGGAGAGAAACACACCAGGCGGTAAAAGCGCTGCATGTGCCCTCTCCTTGGGACCCATGGCAGCTTCAGCTCTTAGTGCAGCAGGGTATCGACCTCCGCTCCAAACCTTTTGCAAGGGTTAAAAACACTATTAGCAGCAAATCTTCCCACCGTGAGTATCATCATCATCATCATCATCATCTTCCTCACCTTTTTTCCTCAAAGACTACTTTTTAAAATTCTCCCTCACTCAAGTGTTAAGCTCACTGCTAATTCAGGGAAAGACACGCTGAAGCTGTGGGATCTGGGCTATTGGGATCTATTTCTATTGCGTTCTGCTCCTCCCCCAACATTTCAAGACCAGCTGGGACAGAAAGAGGCCATCTCACAGCCCAAGGGAGACGACCGGCCCCGAGCCCCCAGCAAGCATTACCTCTTCTTCTTGGGCTTCGGTTTTGGCGTCGCCCAACCTCTGCTTCTTGCTTTCTGGCATCAGGTCATCCAGAAAGCTGAGCTCTCGCTTGGAGAAGCAGAAATCCATCGCTTTGCGCACAAAAACGAGAGCCAACACCTTTGTGAGGAAGAGGGAAGATGCGGTGAGGCCAGAGGCGACGCTACATCTCCCTCCAACGCTGCAAACCTCCCGCTGCCGACACCGGCAGCGGCTCTTACCATCATGGGAAAGATGATGGCGGCACGGGACGCCTTGATGCCCCAGAGCAGGACGAGGCAGATCAGCTGGATGGCGGTGAAGAAATGCACCTTTCGCAAGGGCACGTGCCGCAGGTAGACGAAATCCGGCTGGTGTTTCGCCAGCATCCAGAACAGCTTCAAGCGATCGAAGAACTGCAAAAAGCCAAGGGGGAAAAGTTGCCACCGTGGGACTGCGGAAGGTTTCTGGCCCCGTGGAGACGCGGAGGCAGTTCTCAGGGTCTCGCTTGCAAGGAGAGATCGCGGAGCCCACTCGCTTCCTCCTGGGAGCAGCCCCCAGTTGCCCTTCGCTCCACCCAGCTTGCCCGCCAGAGCTGCCCACCACATTGCAAGGAGTCCACGGTCTTCTCTCGGCGGCATTTCTTGGCCCACCCAATCCCCCGGCAAGGATTTCCACCGGTGGCAGAAACTGCCTTCCCTTGGCACTGAATTCCCCCGCTTCCACCTCACCAAAGCCCGACCTGCCCTAAGCCGTGACACAGAGAGCCCTGACCGTGCCCGCTCCCCCAGCCCTACACCCCTCCTGGGCCTCCCCCGAGCTGCTGCTCACACAAAACACTTTCAGCGCTTGCTCCCGGAGAGGTGTTTTCCCACGCCACTGCTTTCTGCCCGCTCCTACGGCCGGGAAATACCAGGGAGCAGACGTGCCGCGCGCTGTAACAGAGCCCGTACCTGAATTCCTCTGAGGGACGACACACCCATGTAGAGGAAGACGCCGTAAAGCACAGGCATTGGGATGAACTGAAAACAAGAATGGAATCCTCCGTTCTGTTCTCCATCACATTTTCACTCTTACCACTCTCTTCTACGGGCACTGCCTGAAGTTGCCCAAAGCTCTGCAGCTCCCACGGGCTTGGAGGTGGGTCGGACTTTAACCGGGAGAGATTTTGTGCGTGCGAGGGAGCCAACGCTCTGCTTCAGGCTGAACGTCTGAGTTCCCTTTTGTCACAATAAGCCTCTCTTCCAGAGAGGTGGGAGGAAAAGAGGTCACTTCACCCGTGCTACCGCGTACCGCGCTCTGTGACGGTAGAAAACCATTTCTACGTGTTCTTGTGGCAACGCGCAAAGGCGCTGGGCCTCCTTTTAGCCTAGAGACGGCATTATTTTGTGGGAGGAACACGCAAGGAAGCCCTCGGGGACCATTTTGGCGTGTTTGGCTACTTGGAATGGCTGTTCTGAGGCGCTTGCGGGAGCCAATCGCCACCGAGAAGGTGCTGCCTGTTTGAAAGGGAGCAGAGGTACTGCTCGGAACGCGCCTAATTGTAACCCACGAACACGGGTGGGCCTGAAAGACGCCTGAACATTAAAGCGGTCGTCGTGCTCGCTTGCCGAGAGCGCAGCACACTGGGGCCTGAAGGGCTGGAAAGCGTGACCGAGGCTGGTTCCCACCGCCGGTCAAGCCCCAAGGGCTGGGATTCACCTCCTCCTCTGCTCCACAACTACTCAGGCCTGGGAAGGGGGGACTCTTGTTTTTCAGAACCCCCCAAAAGCACGTGGTTGTTGGGTGTTTTCCATTTTCCTCTTACCTTTAACACAGAAGTGAAGAAGACGGAGCAGCCCATGAGCACAAAGATCATCAAGCCAGTGACTCTCTGCTCTCGTATCCCCAAAAACTTGGGTTGCTCCCCGGGAGCTGAGCAGTCAGACTCTACTTTGAGGCTGTTCACATGGGTGACGGACAGGACGGTGGCAGCCACAAACCAGGGCAGCCCCATCACGGAGCACACCCCGAGCATCACGGCCACCACAAAAAGGTCCAGGTGGTACCCGCATCCTTTCTGCAGGGAGCAAAGCAAGAGGCAGAGTGTCCCACAGCAGAAGAGCAACGACAACGTCGCAAGTCACGCTCCCACCCTACTGAGCTGAAGTCAGCTTCTTGAAAATTTAAAGCAAGGATTGGAAACAAATCAGGATGTAGCCAGTCTCTGCGCAAGCCCCTCGCATGGAAATCTGACAGGGGCTCAGACAAAGCAGATTGCGAGAGTCTGCGTGATATCGACTTCTCACAAAAAAGACATAAAACGACTTTTTCTCTTCATTCACAGAGAAATTGCCACCACTTGCAAAGAAGATGCGACTCTGAGCTATCCCTGGCAGCTCTTCAGAACGATTCCTTCCCCCAGCTGCCGCTGGCATTTTCAAACAAAAGCCCTCCTCTCTCTTGCTCCCCGACTGATTTGCTGCTCCGAAAGATTGCCCACCTCCCCTCCCCTGCCCTTTGCTCCCCGTGTCATCAGTAACCCAGGAGAGCATCCTGCCACACAGCCCGACCTCGTCCCACACCAACGCCTTCCCAAAGCTTTTGGAATAGGAGCTTCTCCCCACTCCTGCAGCCCACAGTGGGCTGGGGACGGGCTCATCTCTTGCAGCCCCTTACCTTCAGCCTGTGCTCCTTCCTGTTGACAATAACAGCCGTGATCTGCTGGTCCATGAAGATCAGGATGGTGCAGAGCAGAGCTGGGATGAGCGCAGCCGGCACCGTCCACCACGGGTTGGGGCCGATGGGGCTGATGAACCACCCGCGGTCATCTCTGGTCGGCTGCGACAAAGCACACGCATGTCACGATCCTCTCCCAGCCCAGCCGCCTCACTGCCTTTCAGTTTCCCCTCCAGCCCTGGGGCAGAGCAGCTCCCAGCCCTGGCTTCAAGTCACCCTCTCCCAGGGGGTTCAGCAGTGCCAGCGGCCTCTTTGCCAGCACCTACAGCTGCTTCTCCTGCGCGTCTCCAGAGCGCCGGGGCCGTCTTCTCGTTCCCACAAGGAAAGGATGCGCTCGGAGGTGGAAGAGGAGATGCTCACACCACCCGCATCTCCTCCAGACTCAGCCCCGTCCTGCCCTGCCCTGCCACCACCTTGTGGCATCCCCAGGGGCCGCAAACAGCTCCGCGCCAAAACACCCCCTTACCTTGAACACATGGGGCACATGGAGCTTCGGGGACGGGATCCCAGTCACCAAGTCAATGAGCACCATGATGACGATGGTGAGGAAAACGGCAAAGTCGCTCACTGTGGCCCGTACCTGGGGCAAGAAACCAGAGCTGAAAGGGGCAGGTCGGAAATGCTACAGTGGTTTTGCACTCATGGAGCTGCGTGAGGGACAGCCCAGCCGATGGAGGGCTTGGCCTTCAAGGGCAACGTTTCCCAGCTCGACCAAGCGGTGGCAAATACAGCCGAGTGCTCCAGGAGAGCCGTCTGGGGAAAAGAGCGTGGAGACTGCTGCTGGCAACCAGCTTCTACCTACTCTGCTTGGGAAGTAACGGCTGGTTTTGAACTTCTTCAGCAAGCTCGACAGGACAAAGGTGGAGAAGAAGAGGATGCAGCACCACAAGAGGACATTAGGTGCGTAGGGGCCATCGCGCCCACAGGCAGCTCCTTGAAACTCGCCGTGCAAATACCGACATTCCTGCCAAAACAGAGCGTCAGCGCACAAAGGCAGTGCCCGTGCGGCAAGGAAACCTCGGGGAACCGGGGGGTTGTGAGGCTCTTGGGCCAAGAGCCACGACCCTGTAACTGCTGCTGCCCACGGAGATTTCTAGGTAACCAGCAGCAGCAGCACCTCCTGAACAAGCGACACATTCAACTGCACAGAGGAGAGCGGAGAGAGGAGCTGTGACGGGACACCACGCCACAGAGCCACACCACATCCTCCGCTTGAATGGCAGGTAACCACGGCTGGAGGTGACACCGGAGGGGAAGGACGTGCTGGCAGCTCTTGGGGACAGGGCAAGGGAACAGGGCAGGAGGGCTGAGACAGACGCGACAGGAAGGGAGAAGAGGCAAAGCGTCCCTTCCCAGGGCAGGGCTCCCAGGACACGGCCGAGAGGGGATGAAGACGCCCATACGAGCCCCCCACCCTGTGCCTGAGCTCTGCTTCCAGCAACAACAGCCCGAGAGACTGCTCAGACATGCAAATTCATGCCTGCGCCTACAGACACGCTGGGTGAGCAAGCCAGGCCTGCAGGTATTAGGAACCACTTCAGGAAGCCAATGACTCCCTTCCAGCATGAACTCAAGTCCTCCAACTGCTCCAAGAATCAAACCACCCACTTAACCTCGCTCCCGGGCGGAAACACTGTCCTGCAACAGGCTTGAGGAGGACAGTTATTCCCCACAGTGCTGGGGACCAGGTGGCCGGGACAAGGCAGACTCTCCTTCGCAGGACCAAGCAGGTTAAACCCCCCCATCAGACTGAAGCCGTGACTTTTCAGAGCAGCACCAGCACAGCTGGAAGCCCATCAGCACCGGAAGGCCTCTGACTCTTGCACCGTGCAAATGCCCCTGAGCCCGTGACCGCGGCGCGAGGAAGCAGTGGCTCGGGCCACTTACAGTCACCGTGAGGTTTTCCCAGGCGATACCGGACACGTTGATCTTGTTGCTCTCCCAGAAGCGCAGGGTTTCGTTGCTGGGATGGGTCGGTGCCTCACACTTACAGCTGGGAGGAGAGAAGCCAAGGCAGGGGTAAGGGAAAGACGACGGAGGCGCAACCCTGAGCTCCTGCCAAGGGGCAGCGGCGTTTCAGGAGGACAAAAAACCCACGAGTAGAGGGTGAGGAGGTCGAGCTGGCTGTGCATGTGCACAGGGTAGGTCTCTCGCAGGTGACTCAGCTTCTCCAGAGCCTCGTAGATGAAGATGACGCAGATGAGGGAGGCGAAGGCTTCTTCGGTGAAGCGGGTGATGTAGCACACCAAAGAGCTGGCGTCGGTGGCCACCAGCACCATGCAGAAGGCGGCAGTCCACAGCCCGATGCACGCCCGCAGACAGAGATAGGAGAGCTTGTACTCCCTGGGAAACCAACAGAAAAAGAAGGGTGCAGAGGCCAGCAAGACGCTCCGAGCTGTGCCTGCCTGCCTTCCTTCGGGGAAAATCGGCAGCGATTCAAGAGCGTGTCAAGGCTGGGGATGGTAAATGCACTTGCCCTGTTCTGCTACGGGCGGCCTCAGGGCTGTGGTGCAGGGGGGGGACCCGCAGGAGGCGGCCAATTCTTCCCTTATCACCATTTAGCAATTATCTTGGGTTAACGCCCTGGAAGCTAACGGAGGTCAGGGCCCTGTGGTGGAAGGTGGTGTTCTGCCGCATCACCCCGACGCCCCAACACCAACCCCGGCTGGGTTTGCACCCAGTCATCTGCTGCCAGCGAGTTGGGGCTCAATAGAAGTGCAATTGCACTAACAGGGCAATAAGGATCCAAGTCATCCCAACCAAAGGATTGTCCTGGACAACCCCCATTTCACATGAAAAGGTCCTGCTTTTCAATACAATCATCAAAACACAGAAAACAACTTCAATCTAACAACTGCCACCGACAAAACCATCTTTGCTCCATGGCTGCCTTCTTGCAAAGGCTCTCGCAGCACCCAGCCGCGGCAGCCAGCCTTACTTGCAGAACTTGTAAAGGATCTTCTCAAACACAAGGACGGGTCCGGTGCTCCCGAGGATGGTGAGAGGCTGCCCAGCAAAGAGGGAATACACCACGCCGGTCATGGATGCGCCCAGCAGCGACTCCATGGCACTCTGGCCGGGGAAGAGAGGCAGCCGTGAATACGTAAATCATTAGCAGGGGAGGGGGGAAACACCCCCAAACCCAAAGCAAATTCCCCGCAGCAAGGACTTTTGCGAGAGTTTCATCCTCCCCCATGCCACCCAACAGAGAGAGGTGCTCACTATGTGGCCATTGGTCGCCTCCCCCAGCAGCCCCCCAAAGGTGATGACAGGGGACATGCAGGCACAGTAGAGGAAGAGGAAGGACGCCAGACACTGCAGCCTCAGACCATCCCGAAAGTCGCTCCAGAACCACGGGGCCTTTCGCTTCACGTCCAGGATCAAACCTCCAAAGAGCCTGGAGGAAGGGAAAAAAAGAGACTCGTTTCCTGGAAGAGCCCATGGAGTTGTCCCTGCTGCAAAAGGACGCTCGCAGGCACAGAAGAGCTCTCATGGCTAAGAAGCAGCAGTCTCCTTTACCCATTTTAGACCCAGCAAAAACTGACGCTCCCCAAACAATCCCTCCAACAACAAGAGAAAGGAAATAACCCGGGAGCCTATCCTCTCTTCTTGCAACAGGCCCTTGCTTTCCGAAGCAGCAGAGCTCTGCCTGGAGCTATTTACACATCTGCTTCCACCCCAAAGCAAGAAACCTTGTGTGCAGTGATGCTGTGGCTCAGCTCAGCTGCCCACATCTCCCACCTGGCCCCTTCACTAACCCCTAAATCCTGCTGGGCAGGAGCTGCATGCTCAGATTTCAGAGGCAAACAGGAAAAAAACCCAAACTATCACAGCTCCCACCTTCCCGTCCGCTCCAGTTCAGGACCACCGTGTTTCTCCGGCTCGCTGTGAGAAGCACTGTCACCAAGAGCTCCTGGCACCTTCCTTTTTTCCTGTTCAAATCCAAATAAGATAATGAAGAGTCGTATTTGTCACCACGGGCTTGCTTTGCTTCTGGTCCAGGTGTGTGACTGGGTCAAACTGGGACCTCGTAACTTGGGGCCTCTGAGCACCATCCCCAGCCGTGCCGCCGTCCTGCCCCTCCCCCTCGCATCCCCCTCGGCCGCAGCACCCACCTGCGAAGGGACGTTTTTGGGGGGCTCGATTCGGATCGACGGATCCCACTCTCCTGGTGGCAAGACCGTGACCTGATCCAGAAACTCGTCGACGCCAGCCACGAGGTCAGCCCGGTTCTTGGCTTTGTAGGCAACGTCGTGGAAAACCTGCCGAGGGGAGACAACCTGCTGAGAGGAGAACCCATCTCGCACGCCCTAACCAGCGCAATAAGCCCTTGGCTAAATGCACAACAACTTCCCTAGAACCGCAGACCGGTGCGGGTTGGAAGGGACCTTTCGAGGCCATCGAGTCCAACCCCCTGCCGTGAGCAGGGACGTCTCCAACTCCATCAGGTTTCCCCCACGTTTCCTGCTGGAAACGGCAGGAAATATTCCCCCAAGAGGAAAAACCCGTCCATCGTGGTACTTGGACTCATCTCTTCCACAAGGCCCCCGGCCCCCAAGGCACACCACACCCTTTGGCTTAAAGGGGAGACGTTTGGCTGGCCCTGGCAATGCCACCGCTGGGGACAGCGTGCTGGGGAACCCGGGGAGAAGGACGAGCCACAGGATGCACCCAGTGGGATTTCAGCCTCCAGGGGGTGGTGGGGGGTGCAAATCCACAGGTTTGCTTTGGGGCGCCAGCAAAGGGTGGGCTCTCTGGAAAGCTGTGGGCAGCTGGGACAGCAAAGCCTCTTCCTCGCTGCCTCGGACACAGGGAAAAGGGAAGGAAGCCCAAAACAACCCAGAGGCATCTCTTATCTCCTCGCACCTCATCCGTCATGAGAGTAGCCATGGACCTGCCGATCTCATGGTACTGATGGGCTTTTCCTTCCGGTCCAAGCAAAACAAACAGGAACCTGGGCAAGAGGAACAAAGTGAGGGAGAAGAACGTGTCCTTGCTCAAAGGGCACCCCAGGGAATGCCCGGGAGCTGCCAGCCCAGAGCACGGCTCGAGACGGGACACAGAGGCTCACCGCCTCCGCCATGCATTTGAAATTCATCACAACCGATGGTGGCAAATTTCAGTTTTGGGCCAACTCTCATTAAAATTGGCCAAGGGCTTTCAAAGATCCAGCAGGGAAGGGAGAAATGAGGGTGAGGAGATGGGAGTGGGAGAAACGTGCTTGCTCCCACTGCCCGCGTTCCCTCGGGACACCAAACTGATGCACGCAACTGGGTGTTGTGTTCTTGGGGGTTTGGAAAAGAAAAGCTTTGTGCTCCTCACGCAGACCTTGTGGGGATGGGAACTTCCATCAGGCCCGAGAGGAGGACAGCCGGGGTCAGGCGGACGAATGCCACGATGGGCTGGCGAAGGAAATCCAGCTCTCCTACAAGCACGTTGGACGCTTCAGCACCGGTGGGAATCTTCTTCATGAAGTGCTGCTCCGCCTGGGCACGACAAGCCATGTTCAGGCCCTTCCCCCAAACCCAAAGCCCACAGCACTCTACAGCACACTCTGCGGCCCCGTTTGCAAGAGCAAATCTGCGCCTAAAGGCGTCAGAAAGCCACAAGCGTCTCACCTTGCTTAAATCCATCGCGCTGCTCTCGTGGCTCACCCCATTTTTAGCTTCCGCAGCGGTGGCAGAAGGGTGAGGGGTGAGTGTTTGGGCTGGCAGGAAAAGGAAAGACACTCAGAAAGACGGACAAGGAGCAAGTGCGACGCTTCTCCTTTTTCAGGACAAGTCTCACGGGGCCAAAGCCCGGCAGAAGCCCTCACCTGGCTTGTCGAGGAGGTGCGGGTCCGACTGCTTCTTGCTCACATCAGCAAACGAGCAGACGATGGGGAGAAGGTTGTTTCTTTTCTTCTCGTTCTGGTGGTGATGCTTCTTCAGAAGCACTTCTCGAACTTTTGCCCGCACGCCCTCGTCAAACTCGGCGGACTCTTCTTGCTGGCCCAGGATCATATCTGGGGACAGCAAAGGGAAATCAAGCCGGCAGAGAAGAAACCCCCGCCAAGTCCCGACCCCCGCAGCCCCTGGAGAAGGCTGCGCCACGCAGGATACCCTAAGCAGGGCTCAGCCTTGCTTAGCAAGACGTTTTCATACAGTTCAGCCTTTGCAACGAAAGCAAGACTTTTCCTGCGCTAAAAGACGCCATCAAAGCGCTTATTCAGCCCTCTGCAAAGATAAGTATTTCCCGTTCTAACCAATGCCTCTTTCTGGCCAGACCTGGCCTTTCTGTCTGACTCTGCGCACCTAACCCAATTCTAGGCAATCTAGAGCACAGGCTCTCCCAGAGCTTCCTTGGCCGATCGACTGCAATTTGCCAAGCCCAGGGAGAAATGTGCTAAGAACGGCTCCGGCTCCTGCACCTCCTGAAAGGGCTGAATGGAGACCTCCCAGTCACAGATCAGTTCTCCAGAGCCGCTTTCTCAGTCAACTTCAGTTACCTTCCCCACAAACAGACACTGCTTGGGCATCTGCCAGGTAAGCCCTGCCTTTAAACCCCTTCAATCCCGGCATGTTAAGAAGGCAAAGGGGAAAACAAAGAATGTGAGGAAACGGCTTGTAAGAAAGAGTTGATTTAAGGAGGTTCAGCTCCTACGCAGACGCCGTATTTCTAAGAGCAGCCTGTTACGCCCTCACACACACTCCTGTTTGGCTGCAGAATATTCTCTAATCGCTTCTGCAACCCCACAAATTGCTCTCAAAAGGATCCCGTATGGGAAGAAAAAGCTGGTGCGACTGTTGCACGCCCAGGCTACATCCAAACCCAACCCATGACTTAAAAACCCAGTGGGGCTTCTGGAAAAGGACCCGCCGCTGGGGCAGGGCTCGATTTGGGAGTGAACGTGGCCGAGCTCGGCCCTTCCCGGAGGGATGTGGCGCCCACGGTACCTGCAATCTCTTCGATGCTGTTGGCACAAACGTCCAGCAGCACCGTGCCCTTGGTGATGCAGCTCCTCAGCTCAAAGAGGCTGTGCAAGGACAGCGTGGCCACGTAGGGCTTGCTCCAGCGCTCGCCGCCGTCTTCCACGTCCTCCTCAAACTTCAGCCACCTGCGGACAGCGGGTGCCATCAGCCCCATTGCAAGCAAACAGCCCCGGCTCTGCAAGGCCTTTCCTAGAGCTACGGGGCAGCAAGAGGAGGCGACTCCTCCCATCGGCACCTGCAGCTGCCAAAGCTCCTTCCGTCCCGCAGAGAGGAAAGCGGAGCCCAGGGGCGCCGCCAGCGTGGGGACCCCTCTCCCACCGCGCCCGCAGCAGGCATTTACCTTGCCCTTTCCTTCCACTCAGCACCTTCCCCCTCTTTCACGCAGATCTCATCCAGCTCGCTGAACAAGTCATGGGGGACGTGCTGCTCATCCTCCTCGGTCCCAAGGATGAACTGCACCCGCTGGGATGGGGTGTCTGGGGGCAGAAGACAAAGCCCCGTCCCGTTACCATGCCTCAATACGGCCCGTCACGCTCACATCCAAAGGGGCCATCGGCCTGGCACCAGCTCAGCCAGAAATACTGGGCTCGCCCCTCTCCCCTGCCTCTGCCTGGCCTTGCACGCAGCCACGGAGAAGCATCTGCTCCACCTCTGCACAACGACGGGCAGCTCTCCTGCCCCACGTTCCCACTTTTAAACCCGGGATCCCTCTAAGGAAGGCGAGCCTAAACCCATTAGGCATTTAACTGCCTTACAAACTTGAGAAAAGTTGCGGAAAAAGAGGGTCTTGCTAAATAACGCCACTTTCCCTCGGGAGAACAGCACATCACTCAAACCAGCCCCAGGCACTGCTTGCAGAAGACCCCAGCACCCAAGTAGCCCCGAGGAGCTCAGGGAACGCTGCGGCGGCACTTACAGCGGTAGCCCGGCTCCGTCAGGGCAGAGTCCTTCTCCCGTTCCCGTGGCTTCTGGCTGTGGGGTCGGTGATGCCGGTGGCTCTGCCTCCCCAGCGGCATCCGCACGCCCACGTACAGGGTCCGGTGGCCTGCGAAAAAGCACCATTGGCAGCACTTTCGGCATCGCAGCAACGGTCGATGCGGCCGGTGCCTCTCGAAGCCATGCTTAAATCCCAGGAGAAGCACCGACTTCTCTGAATTTGATTGTCGCGGGACCTCCTTTTCCCAAGCCTATTTTCCTCAAACTTGGCAGAAACAGAGCAACAAGTGACGGCTCCGGCTCATCAAAGTGCCCTGAAAGTACCAAACCCCTTCTCCACCTCCAGCCTCGGCTGGACAACACGCAGACTTGCTCATGAAGCAGCGACAGAAGGTCGCTCTGCTGTTTTAGTGAGAAGCCCGGCACGTCCTGCTGCACGTGACGCGACACCGAGCAAGGCACCTTGTAGGGATTTTGTGCAAGGGGAAAACGTGCTGGGCTGGCGGCCCCTCTAGCAGGGGCTCAGCAGAGCCTCACCTTCCAGCTCCTCCTTCTCATAGTGAATATTGGCGACGGTGCTCGTTCTTCCCTGGTCAATGACCGCCTCTTCGTCATGCCTCTGCTCAGCAACGAGAAGGGGAAAGTTGGGGCTGGCTGTGGAGAGCTCCCTACGGGCCCCCGGCCACCATCCACCCCTGCGCCTGGGCAACTCCACGGGCATCACGCCTCTGCCTGCCTCCTCCTCCTCCAGGCACGGCCCCCGCTTCAAGAAGGGCCGGGAGCTGCTCGAGCAAGGCCAGCGCAGACCTGCCAAGATGCTCAGGGGCTGGAGCATCTCCCTTGGGAGGAAAGGCTGAGAGACCTGGGTCTGTTCAGCCGCAGAAGAGGAGGCTGCGCGGGGATCTCATCAGTGCTTATAAATATCTGAAGGGCAGGTGTCAGGACGATGGGGCCGGACTCTTTTCAGTGGTGCCCAACGACCTTCGAGGCACAAAGGGGAAGCTTTGGGACTATTGAATTGATGAGGTAAAAGCGCAACTGAAATAAATCCGCAGGCTCGAGCGCGTTCTGCGGGTGTCACAGTGGGATTTGGGAGTCGCAGCTTCCAAACGCCCCAAAGCGGGCGACACAGGGAAAGTCTCCTTCTCTCTCAGAAACCACTTTGCCTCCGTGCCCCGCACAGCGACGCTAAATCTGCCCCCCGCAGCCCTCCCCGGTGCAAAGCATCTCCCCCCGCCCGTCCTGCCACGCTCCGGGGAAACGCCAAATGGGATTTTGGGGGGAGTTTCCCAACTGTTTGGGGGTGCTTGGCCCCTCGGCAGAGCCCCGGCCGGGCTACCTGTAACTCTTCCAGAAGGGTCATTTTGGAACCCCCAGTTGGGTCCATCCTCACGTCGGTCACCAGGTTGGGGGGAGAACTGAACCTCCCGATCAATCCGGAGGCCAGAGTCCCTCAGGACACTGGGGCGAGCCCTTATAAAGTGACCGCTGATGACATCAGCCTCTCGGGTAACAATGCAGGCCATTATTTCATCCCCAAGATTCTGCCCGCTTGCAACACTCGGGGCACGGGGAGACACCAGTTCTGCTTGGAGCAAAAGCTACCCCAAATAGAGAAATGGGGTGGCAACGCTGCATCCTGCTGGGCCAAGGGCTACCCGCCGTGGCAGGGAGGATTCATCTCGTTCATCCCACCCAAAGTGGAATTCATTACACTGATGCCAGCGTTATCATGGGCTGTGGGTAAGAGTGTCCACGGGGACAAACCGGGGGCTGCTCCGCCGGTGGAGCAGGAGATGCCCTCGTCGCCCCCCTCCTTGCCCCCACGTTTCCTTACTGGCAATAGAGGAGTATTAGATTCTGATTCACATTCCACCAAAAGCCCCTGTTCTAAATAATTGGTAATTAACCCCTCTCACCCTTTTCGAGCCTCCCACTTCACAGGATATTGGTGTTGTCTTACCGGCCTGGCTCCAGGTTTTAATGTTGCTTTTACCGGCTCTGCCAACTTAGATCGTCCCGGGACTTCGCTCGCCCAAACCAAAGGAATTACTGCATTTTCCACTTCTGCGGGAACCTGCTCCTCCCTGGGGAATCCTGTAACATAAACACTCTCGCCTCTGTGGCTTTTGATTCTGGTATCCGTAATTTCATCTCTCCACCTTCAAAAGTTCTTTGTGCACCCAATTTACTTAATAGCTCTCGTCCTCCCAGAGGCAGCGGGCATTCGGGCATATACAGAAACTGGCGAGTTACCCATTGTTTCCCCAATTTGAACTTTAAGGGCTCTCAGAAGGGCCAATTTTCGTTCTGCCCCGGCGCACCAACAACATCTGCCGATTTATGACTGAATTTCCCTTTACATGTATTCAACACCAAATAAGTGGCCCGCGAATCTACTAAAAATTCTATTTCTCATTCCCTAGCTTCAAGGTAACCAGGGGTTCAGCTCGGCTTGATTCCCCCGCTCTCCTTCGTGCCGAGCTACTTCAAGCATTTGACCCAAACCTCTAGGTTCAAGTGCTTCCAGTTTCTGAAGTTTCTTTCTAATATCTGGGCCGATTGCCCCATGAATATAGAGGCCAAGTGTATTGCTGCTTCTGGGTTGTTTGTTTTTCTTTTTCTGGGTCCAAACTGGTACATTTTCTGGCAGCCACATTCAGTCTTTCCATAAAGGCGGAAGGGGACTCATTTAATTCTTGCCTCACTTCAAAAATTTTGACCAATTTCTTGCTTTTGCCATTGCCTGTCCTACACCAAATAAAATCCACCCCGATATCCAGTCAGCATTCCCCTGGCTCCCAGACGATTAGGGTCCCACTCGGGATTTGGAGATGGAGAATTCGGATCCACTCTCCCCTGTAAATCCCCATTAGCGTGTGCTCCCTGCACCTGCCTTCTGGCTGGATTCCGTACCCTTGTCTTTTCACTTTCATCAAGCAAAGTATCCAGTGTCACAACTAGAGCAACACTTTTTCGAGTTCTCACCACAGTTTCCTCCTTTCAAACCCGCTGCCACAGAATTTTGGGGATATATCCCACACTGGTTCTGCCACTCTGGAGGATTCCGCAATGGAAAGGGTAAATCCACGTAAGCCATGTCATGCCATTTCCCTTCTCTTTTGCAAAATAACATCAACTGCAAAATGGTGCTATATTGCTGTAATTACAGGGCAGATTAATTACTTCCCCTCCTCTCATTTGCAGCTCCTCCAGCCGGGTCCCATGGGTGCAGCGGGGGAGTGGGCAGAGCCGCCCCTGGACAAGCAGCCCACACCCGGGGCCGCCCGAAAAAGCAGCTCCTCCACAGAAACAGGGAGAACGGACAAAAAAAATACGGAAAGAAAATAGGAAAATAAAGAAATAAAAAACCCCAAACCAAGCCCCTCGTTTCACCTCTTTCCCCAGGCAGCTGCTCCTGCCCAGGGAGGTGGATTTCCCCAAAACACCCCCCCGTAAAAAAGCCCCAGAGACTCCTCCAGCTCCCCCCCACCCTTCACAACACACGGCAGCGCCACAGCGAGACCTGCCAGGCTTTTATTGTCTCCTTTTCCCCATTCAAGGGGCGACAAGAGGAGAAAAGTCCCAGCGAGAGCCCGTCAGGCAACAGCAGCGCTTCGCGGCCGGGGCCCACGCGGCGACGGCGCGGATCCAGGGGGTCGGAGCGGCACAGAACGGGCCCGAAATTAACCCCGGTTCTTTTTTTTTTCGCCCAAAGGGACCAACCCCATCAACATCCGAAGCCATAAATAACACGGATTCCGCCCCCCCCCCCCTCGGTTTTATTGACAGCACGCAGCGATGCCAAACGAGAGCGTCTCTCGGCGGCTCGGGCGCAGCTCGGCCCCACACAGCCGCTCGCTCAGCCCCCACCGGCGGGGCGGGGAGAGACCCAGAAGGGCAAAGCTCGGGCCCGGAGGGAGGAACAGGTCAATAACTACAATAAAACAGAAGCAGCGACAACAACGCAACGGAAAGGAAAACACTGAGAGGGGCGCGAAACCCGGGCGGGGGGGGGGGGGGACGGGACGGGGGCGGGGAAGGAGGGGACCGAAGGCCCCGAACAACCCGCCCGTGACGCAGCCGCTCACCGCCCGCCGACCCGACGCCGCCAGGCCCCGAGCCGCAACCGCCCCGCGCGCGCCAGCCCACCCGCCTCACGGCCCGCTCCCGGCCTCACGTGGTACGGGACGAGCAGCCCATTGGCCAGGCGGGCTCAGCTGGCCTGGCTGTGGCCCCGCCCCTGCCGGCCTCTCGCCCGCGCGCGGAGCCCGGGAAGCTGGAGCGGCCCCTCACGGCTCTGGGCGCTGCGGGGCGGGAGTTAACTCTTGCTCGGCCGCAGGCGCCGCAGCCTCCTACAGTAAAAGACATGTATTTTTCCCCCTGCCCCGTGTAATTCTCCTCTGCAGAAGGAAGCAGGAAACCCTGGCAAAACCAGGAGCCGTCCGTGGGTGTCTGGGGTAGAAAGGGGGCCGGCAGGCGGAGCGCTGGGTCCCGCCAGCCCCGGGTGTAACCGGGGTGATGAAGTGAACCAACCGTGGATGCTGCTGTGTCACGCAACTGAACGTTAAGTCTGGGGACAAGCAGTGTATTCTTTAATCATTAATGCAATAGATAATGTGCTTCTGTCAGAACCCCGCTCCTTTCAGACTCAAAGCCTAAGTTTTAGATCCGCAAAGCCTCACTCCTAGAGCTTAGGGGCCAAACCTCTGTTTTAAGGGCTAAATTACAGCCTCACGTTTAGGCAGCGATGATTCAGGGTATAAATGGTTGGGAGTTACTAATACAGTCTAGCGCAGCTCAGCTAAGGCTGGGACCCGGAGCCAAAACCTGGCCAGGATAAGGAGGCAGCCGAAACAAGAACAGCCTGCACGATGACTAAAGCTTGTTGCTTTAGGGAGTCAGAGAGGCCTCGAGATTCGAAGTACCTAAACAAAGTCACGATGACGTTTGGCCTTAAGAAAAGCAGCCGTACAGAGCCACAAAGGTGAGGAACTGCAGAGCAGAGACTCGACCAGAACAGAGCAGCCCTCACGGGCAGCACGGGCGTCATCTCAGAAGCGAGTTTGCGGGAACACAAGGGTTAAGTAGCGGACACAGGGAGGAAGAGTATGTCCTTCATCCAGAGCCCCCTGAGGAGCAGCCGGAGACACCAGCAGGCGTGGGCAAGTAACCTCTGCCTATCTGTAGCTGTTATCAGAAAGCTAATGAATGTGCCTAGGAAGCACGTACTTAACGGGCACAAAGAGACCTGGGGGGTGCCCGGTAGGAGGAGGATCCCCCGTGCAGCCGCCGCCCCCCGCAAATACAGAATGCTGCCTTTTAACTCTGCGCTGGTGTCACCAGGCTCAGCCCCGAGCTCGGGGACATCAAGAGCAAAACCAAAGCTGCGCCTGGAGAAGGGGCTGCGCTCGGGCACCTCGGGGAAGCCCGGGTCGCTCTGTAAACCAGCAATTGCCAAGGCAGCTGCCAGCGTGTTGCAGCCCCCTGAGGCCGGGGGAGATGCAGACCCCCGCGGAGCCCGCACTTCACTACAACCCACTTGGCTTTTCCCTCCGGGGTGGCTTTCTTTTGTTCCGAAGTTGCAGAGATGCCCGGCCCGGGCTGAAACCGACCCCAGCCCCCGGCCCTGCTCCTTGCGAGGAGGGAGCGCAATCCGGCTGGGCTCTCCTTGTGCACAGGGGAGAAGGAAAACGGGAAAAACCAGCGTTCTCCTTTCTTTCGAAGGGCGATAATTGCATTTCAGGGGCAGGGCGGCAGGGACTGGTCCCACCCCGCCCAGCCCCGCAGCCAGGGCTCTTCACTGGCTCAGACCCCCACGGCAATGAAGGGTCATTGCCCAAGCGGAGGAGAGCTCAGGGCTCCCGGCCACCGGGAGCTTTCCCCTCCGGGCAGGCAGAGGCGGCGGGTCGGAGCAGCCAGCGCAGCCCCGCGCTCAGAGCACAGGAAGGCAGCGCGGACAGGGCGCGCACGGGCGTCACGGGGGAAGAGCAGCAGGAAAACCCAGCCTTTGCCCCCTGCCCTTTCTCCAAGCCTCGATTTTTAGCCTCCCCTCCTTTTCAAAGAGCTAACCCAGCCTCCTCCCCCTCCGACAGTTACCGTGCCGAGCTGGCTCCGGTCAAAGTACCCTTTGCAAAACCCCATCCCCTAAGAGGGGGAGTTACTGAATGCCGCCTTTGCCTGGGTCTTTACTGCTAAGGCCGGCCCTCAGGCATCTCAGCCCCCAGAGGAGAGAGCACAAATCGGGAGAAGGGAAGACTTACCAGCGGGGCAGAAGGACTGGCTCAGAGACCACCTGTGCAAACTGGGTCCTCGCCAATCCACGGGCCCCGATGGCATGCACCCACGGGTGCTGAGGGAGCTGGCGGAGGGATTCTGGCCGAGCCCCTGTGCATCATCTTTGAAAGGCCGTGGGGGACAGGAGAGGTGCCCGAGGGCTGGAGAACAGCAAATGTCACTCCAGCCCTGAAAAAGGGCAGGAAGGAGGAGCTGGGGAACTCTAGGCCAGGCAGCCTCACCTCCGTCCCTGGAGAGGGGATGGAGCACTTCATCCTGGAGGTCATCTCCAGGCACGTAGGGGACAAGAAGGTTATCGGGAAGAGTCAGCATGGACGCACCAAGGGAAGCTCATGCTTGACCAACCCGACAGCCTTCTCTGATGGCGTGACTGGCTGGGTGGACGACGGGAGAGCAGTGGGTGTTGTCTGTCTTGACTTCAGTAAGGCATTCGACACTGTCTCCCACAGCATCCTCACAGGCAAGCTAAGGCAGTGGGGGTTGGAGGAGGGGACAGTGAGGTGGCCAGAGCCCTGGCTCAACAACAGATCATCAGAGGGTCGTGATCAGTGGAGCAGAGCCTGGCTGGAGGCCTGTCACTAGTGGTGTTCCCCAGGGGTCTGTGCTGGGCCCAGTCCTGGCCAACATATCCATCAGTGACCTGGATGATGGGATCGAGTGTCACCTCAGCAAGTTCCCTGACATTCCCAAGCTGGGAGGAGCGGCCGATGCACCAGAGGGCCGTGCTGCCACCCAGCGAGACCTGGCCAGGCTGGAGAGCTGGGCCCAGGGGACCTGATGAAATTCAACACGAGCACGTGCAGGGTCCTGCCCCGGGGGAGGAAGAACCCCCCGCACCGGCACAGGCTGGGGGCTGAACTGCTGGGGAGCGGCTCTGTTGAGAAGGCCCTGGGGGTGCTGGGGGACAAGAAGGTGACCCTGAGCCAGCACCGTGCCCTTGGGGCCAGGAAGGCCAATGGTACCCAAGGATGCATGAAAAGGCGTGTGGAGCATCTCCCTTGGGAGGAAAGGCTGAGAGAGCAGGGTCTGTTCAGCCGCAGAAGAGGACGCTGAGGGGGGATCCCATCAGTACCTATAAATATCTGAAGGGCGGGTGTCAGGGGGATGGGGCCGGGCTCTTTTCGGTGGTGCCCAACAACAGGCCAAGGGGCAACGGGCACAAGTGGGAACACGGGAAGTTCCGCCTCAGTATGAGGACAAACCCCTTCCCTGTGCGGGTGCCAGAGCAGGGGCACAGGCTGCCCAGAGGGGCTGTGGAGTCCCTTCCCTGGAGACATCCACGCCCCGCCTGGACGCGGTCCTGTGCCCCTGCTCTGGCTGTGCCTGCTCAAGCAGGGGGTGGGACGGGGTGAGCTCCCGAGGGCCCTGCCAGCCCCCACCATGCTGGCATTCTGTGAAAAGCCCTCTGATGTTGGCCTTTGCTTGTGACGTGCTGCTTTCATCCTCCCAGAGCCATTTTGTATTTATATCAACTGTATATTTTCTATAACCTCACTCATCTTTATTTTCGCTCCCCTTTGCAAGGAGCGACAACCTGCCGTTGGCATCTCGGGTTGGGTCGATGCACGAAAAGGCTCCCGCAGCGGATGGGAGAAGCCAACGGCAGGAGGGGGTGCGGCCCCGTCCCAGCTGGGCACGCGGCACCGCCTGCAGATGCCAAGAGCCTGGAGCCCGTGCTGAGCCCACAGCGAGGCACAGGGATGCAAGGGCACCTTTTCTTCCGGGTCCTCCTCTCCTCCCAGGCTCCAGAGCCGCCCGACCCGACCGCGCGTGCCGGGGGTGACACCACGGCCCAGCAACCCCCCGGACTGCGAAGGGAGCACAACAACCAGCTCTGCTTGACGGCTTCTTCCTGCAAAGCGGCAGGAAGGGAAAAGCAGGAGGGAAAAAGCACCTGCCCGCTTCCCTCCTGGCTCGTCCCTCCCTGTGAGAGAAAAGGCTTTGCAAGGACAGGGGTGAAGAAGAAACCACACAGAGTCCCCGGGAGGTAAAAGGCAGGGAAGCGGCGGAACAAGGCAGGGGACAGCCCCGGGGCGCAGAGCCCCACGCCTCACCTGCCCGCTCCCATGACCACACGCTGCACTCAAGGCGCTCCATGTTCAGTGCTCCCTTCCATTCAGGTGACAGCCAGGGAACAAGAAGGGGGCATTTCTGCACTTTGCACCTTCCCGGTCGACGGCAGAGCCAAAGCAAAGGCGAGAAGTCAAAAAAAGAACCAAAGGGGGCGGAACTGGAGCGCAGGCAGCAAATGCTCGTCCTTCGCCTGGGCCCAACTGCTCGGAGGGTCCTTCCGCTGCCCCGCCACGGAGGGTGTCCCTCTCGGCCCAGGGAGAGACGCGGGAGTGAACTCAAGGGAGGAGCCCGAGCCAGAGCACGAACCTTTTTGGGACGAAGAGGCAAGCGCAGAACACGTCACACCTCACAGAAGGTGTTTGTGTACATTCAGAGTTTATATTTGGAGAAAAGAGAAAGGCGAGGAGGAATTGGAGACTGAAAAAATAGCCCTGAATGAGGGAGCGGTAGCAGCCCCTCGACCACTACAAAACCGCACCAACACACGCACGTACACACGGAGGCGTAACGACACCCAGCTCCCACGGACTGTGATGCGCCCCTCACTTTGCTGCTCTGGAGATACCGAACGCCTGAAGCACACCCAGGGTAACCGACAACATCTGCATGGCTTTAATGGGAATCCTCCGGCTGAAGGGAAGCGGTTTCTCCCCGGGCCTGCGTCGGCACATCCCGCAGTCACGTTCTCACTCCTCTCCTTCAGAGTCAACATTCCTAGTCGTGAAAACCGGGGCAGGGGGAAAGAGAAGAAGAGGGAGAGCGTCGTCAGCGCCAGAGCGGCCGGCTGCTGCCGATTCAGCCCCGTGTGTGGCACCAGCCCGGCAGGGAGGAGCTGGTTTGCATGCCACGGCCCCTGCTGCCTGTGCCCAGGGCTCGCTCGGCAGTGCTGGCCAGAGCACGGCACAGCCGTAGGCACGCGCCGTCGCCGCAGAGGAGCACGGTCGCACTCACGGGCCAGCCTTTACCTCTTTCCTCCCCAGAGTCAGAGCGTTTCCCTCTTCATCGTCAGCGCCTTCCACACGGTCGTGTTGGACATCTCCTCTGAGATATTAATCTCCGAAGGATCAGCCCTGCAATAAATATTGCCCAGGGCAACGCGTGATTCTGGGAACTGACGGCACCAAGTGCGTTAGCATCGGCGAGAGGAACAGGGGGGCTCGGAGGAGCAAAGCTCAGCACAAGCACAGGGGCCTTTGCCGCGTGAGGAGCTTTGGGAGGCGAGCCCGAGAGCTGCAGAGCAACGGCTCCGTGCAACGGCTCTCGCTGCTGCGCAGCCCTGGAGCGGGCTCCTAAGCCACTGCTGCTACAGATCATGCCTGCAGCTCCTCAGCTGGAAGTACGAGGCTCTCCAGCTGCGTAAAGTCCCTGACGATGAGAGTGCCCGGGCTCAAACGTGAGCTGTGCAGCCACTCTGCTTGGAGGCAGAGCCCTGCCATCGCCTCCTGCAGCCCTGATTTTCCCCCCAAGCTGACTGCTGGTGCCTAAGGGATGCTCAGGAAAGAGGCAAGTGGAGAAAATTGGGCCAAACCCCTGCAGATCCATCCTGCCAGGGGCCCTGGGCCTCCACGGGGCTTTACCTGTCACTGGGTTGCTGTGGGATATCCAAGCCGCTGGTCTCCCCCAGTTCCAGCTGAACGGAATTTGCAGCAGCAGCTGCCATCGTCTTCTGGGACTCCTGGCGTAAAAAGGGACAAATCAATTTCTCCGTCTGTGACCAAAGTGGAGAGAAACACACCAGGCGGTAAAAGCGCTGCATGTGCCCTCTCCTTGGGACCCATGGCAGCTTCAGCTCTTAGTGCAGCAGGGTATCGACCTCCGCTCCAAACCTTTTGCAAGGGTTAAAAACACTATTAGCAGCAAATCTTCCCACCGTGAGTATCATCATCATCATCATCATCATCTTCCTCACCTTTTTTCCTCAAAGACTACTTTTTAAAATTCTCCCTCACTCAAGTGTTAAGCTCACTGCTAATTCAGGGAAAGACACGCTGAAGCTGTGGGATCTGGGCTATTGGGATCTATTTCTATTGCGTTCTGCTCCTCCCCCAACATTTCAAGACCAGCTGGGACAGAAAGAGGCCATCTCACAGCCCAAGGGAGACGACCGGCCCCGAGCCCCCAGCAAGCATTACCTCTTCTTCTTGGGCTTCGGTTTTGGCGTCGCCCAACCTCTGCTTCTTGCTTTCTGGCATCAGGTCATCCAGAAAGCTGAGCTCTCGCTTGGAGAAGCAGAAATCCATCGCTTTGCGCACAAAAACGAGAGCCAACACCTTTGTGAGGAAGAGGGAAGATGCGGTGAGGCCAGAGGCGACGCTACATCTCCCTCCAACGCTGCAAACCTCCCGCTGCCGACACCGGCAGCGGCTCTTACCATCATGGGAAAGATGATGGCGGCACGGGACGCCTTGATGCCCCAGAGCAGGACGAGGCAGATCAGCTGGATGGCGGTGAAGAAATGCACCTTTCGCAAGGGCACGTGCCGCAGGTAGACGAAATCCGGCTGGTGTTTCGCCGGCATCCAGAACAGCTTCAAGCGATCAAAGAACTGCAAAAAGCCAAGGGGGAAAAGTTGCCACCGGGGGACTGCGGAAGGTTTCTGGCCCCGTGGAGACGCGGAGGCAGTTCTCAGGGTCTCGCTTGCAAGGAGAGATCGCGGAGCCCACTCGCTTCCTCCTGGGAGCAGCCCCCAGTTGCCCTTCGCTCCACCCAGCTTGCCCGCCAGAGCTGCCCACCACATTGCAAGGAGTCCACGGTCTTCTCTCAGCGGCATTTCTTGGCCCACCCAATCCCCCGGGGCAAGGATTTCCACCGGTGGCAGAAACTGCCTTCCCTTGGCACTGAATTCCCCCGCTTCCACCTCACCAAAGCCCGACCTGCCCTAAGCCGTGACACAGAGAGCCCTGACCGTGCCCGCTCCCCCAGCCCTGCACCCCTCCTGGGCCTCCCCCGAGCTGCTGCTCACACAAAACACTTTCAGCGCTTGCTCCCGGAGAGGTGTTTTCCCACGCCACGGCTTTCTGCCCGCTCCTACGGCCGGGAAATACCAGGGAGCAGACGTGCCGCGCGCTGTAACAGAGCCCGTACCTGAATTCCTCTGAGGGACGACACACCCATGTAGAGGAAGACGCCGTAAAGCACAGGCATTGGGATGAACTGAAAACAAGAATGGAATCCTCCGTTCTGTTCTCCATCACATTTTCACTCTTACCACTCTCTTCTACGGGCACTGCCTGAAGTTGCCCAAAGCTCTGCAGCTCCCACGGGCTTGGAGGTGGGTCGGACTTTAACCGGGAGAGATTTTGTGCGTGCGAGGGAGCCAACGCTCTGCTTCAGGCTGAACGTCTGAGTTCCCTTTTGTCACAATAAGCCTCTCTTCCAGAGAGGTGGGAGGAAAAGAGGTCACTTCACCCGTGCTACCGCGTACCGCGCTCTGTGACGGTAGAAAACCATTTCTACGTGTTCTTGTGGCAACGCGCAAAGGCGCTGGGCCTCCTTTTAGCCTAGAGATGGCATTATTTTGTGGGAGGAACACGCAAGGAAGCCCTCGGGGACCATTTCGGCGTGTTTGGCTACTTGGAATGGCTGTTCTGAGGCGCTTGCGGGAGCCAATCGCCACCGAGAAGGTGCTGCCTGTTTGAAAGGGAGCAGAGGTACTGCTCGGAACGCGCCTAATTGTAACCCACGAACACGGGTGGGCCTGAAAGACGCCTGAACATTAAAGCGGTCGTCGTGCTCGCTTGCCGAGAGCGCAGCACACTGGGGCCTGAAGGGCTGGAAAGCGTGACCGAGGCTGGTTCCCACCGCCGGTCAAGCCCCAAGGGCTGGGATTCACCTCCTCCTCTGCTCCACAACTACTCAGGCCTGGGAAGGGGGGACTCTTGTTTTTCAGAACCCCCCAAAAGCGCGTGGTTGTTGGGTGTTTTCCATTTTCCTCTTACCTTTAACACAGAAGTGAAGAAGACGGAGCAGCCCATGAGCACAAAGATCATCAAGCCAGTGACTCTCTGCTCTCGTATCCCCAAAAACTTGGGTTGCTCCCCGGGAGCTGAGCAGTCAGACTCTACTTTGAGGCTGTTCACATGGGTGATGGACAGGACGGTGGCAGCCACAAACCAGGGCAGCCCCATCACGGAGCACACCCCGAGCATCACGGCCACCACAAAAAGGTCCAGGTGGTACCCGCATCCTTTCTGCAGGGAGCAAAGCAAGAGGCAGAGTGTCCCACAGCAGAAGAGCAACGACAATGCCGCAAGTCACGCTCCCACCCTACTGAGCTGAAGTCAGCTTCTTGAAAATTTAAAGCAAGGATTGGAAACAAATCAGGATGTAGCCAGTCTCTGCGCAAGCCCCTCGCATGGAAATCTGACAGGGGCTCAGACAAAGCGGATTGCGAGAGTCTGCGCGATATCGACTTCTCACAAAAAAGACATAAAACGACTTTTTCTCTTCATTCACAGAGAAATTGCCACCACTTGCAAAGAAGATGCGACTCTGAGCTATCCCTGGCAGCTCTTCAGAACGATTCCTTCCCCCAGCTGCCGCTGGCATTTTCAAACAAAAGCCCTCCTCTCTCTTGCTCCCCGACTGATTTGCTGCTCCGAAAGATTGCCCACCTCCCCTCCCCTGCCCTTTGCTCCCCGTGTCATCAGTAACCCAGGAGAGCATCCTGCCACACAGCCCGACCTCGTCCCACACCAACGCCTTCCCAAAGCTTTTGGAATAGGAGCTTCTCCCCACTCCTGCAGCCCACAGTGGGCTGGGGACGGGCTCATCTCTTGCAGCCCCTTACCTTCAGCCTGTGCTCCTTCCTGTTGACAATAACAGCCGTGATCTGCTGGTCCATGAAGATCAGGATGGTGCAAAGCAGAGCTGGGATGAGCGCAGCTGGCACCGTCCACCACGGGTTGGGGCCGATGGGGCTGATGAACCACCCGCGGTCATCTCTGGTCGGCTGCGACAAAGCACACGCATGTCACGATCCTCTCCCAGCCCAGCCGCCTCACTGCCTTTCAGTTTCCCCTCCAGCCCTGGGGCAGAGCAGCTCCCAGCCCTGGCTTCAAGTCACCCTCTCCCAGGGGGTTCAGCAGTGCCAGCGGCCTCTTTGCCAGCACCTACAGCTGCTTCTCCTGCGCGTCTCCAGAGCGCCGGGGCCGTCTTCTCGTTCCCACAAGGAAAGGATGCGCTCGGAGGTGGAAGAGGAGATGCTCACACCACCCGCATCTCCTCCAGACTCAGCCCCGTCCTGCCCTGCCCTGCCACCACCTTGTGGCATCCCCAGGGGCCGCAAACAGCTCCGCGCCAAAACACCCCCTTACCTTGAACACATGGGGCACGTGGAGCTTCGGGGACGGGATCCCAGTCACCAAGTCAATGAGCATCATGATGACGATGGTGAGGAAAACGGCAAAGTCGCTCACTGTGGCCCGTACCTGGGGCAAGAAACCAGAGCTGAAAGGGGCAGGTCGGAAATGCTACAGTGGTTTTGCACTCATGGAGCTGCGTGAGGGACAGCCCAGCCGATGGAGGGCTTGGCCTTCAAGGGCAACGTTTCCCAGCTCGACCAAGCGGTGGCAAATACTGCTGAGTGCTCCAGGAGAGCCCTCTGGGGAAAAGAGCGTGGAGACTGCTGCCGGCCACCAGCTTCTACCTACTCTGCTTGGGAAGTAACGGCTGGTTTTGAACTTCTTCAGCAAGCTCGACAGGACAAAGGTGGAGAAGAAGAGGATGCAGCACCACAAGAGGACATTAGGTGCGTAGGGGCCATCGCGCCCACAGGCAGCTCCTTGAAACTCGCCGTGCAAATACCGACATTCCTGCCGAAACAGAGCGTCAGCGCACAAAGGCAGTGCCCGTGCGGCAAGGAAACCTCGGGGAACCGGGGGGTTGTGAGGCTCTTGGGCCAAGAGCCACGACCCTGTAACTGCTGCTGCCCACGGAGATTTCTAGGTAACCAGCAGCAGCAGCAGCACCTGAACAAGCGACACATTCAACTGCACAGAGGAGAGCGGAGAGAGGAGCTGTGACGGGACACCACGCCACAGAGCCACGCCACATCCTCCGCTTGAATGGCAGGTAACCACGGCTGGAGGTGACGCCGGAGGGGAAGGACGTGCTGGCAGCTCTTGGGGACAGGGCAAGGGAACAGGGCAGGAGGGCTGAGACAGACGCGACAGGAAGGGAGAAGAGGCAAAGCGTCCCTTCCCAGGGCAGGGCTCCCAGGACACGGCCGAGAGGGGACGAAGACGCCCATACGAGCCCCCCACCCTGTGCCTGAGCTCTGCTTCCAGCAACAACAGCCCGAGAGACTGCTCAGACATGCAAATTCATGCCTGCGCCTACAGACACGCTGGGTGAGCAAGCCAGGCCTGCAGGTATTAGGAACCACTTCAGGAAGCCAATGACTCCCTTCCAGCATGAACTCAAGTCCTCCAACTGCTCCAAGAATCAAACCACCCACTTAACCTCGCTCCCGGGCGGAAACACTGTCCTGCAACAGGCTTGAGGAGGACAGTTATTCCCCACAGCGCTGGGGACCAGGTGGCCGGGACAAGGCAGACTCTCCTTCGCAGGACCAAGCAGGTTAAACCCCCCCATCAGACTGAAGCCGTGACTTTTCAGAGCAGCACCAGCACAGCTGGAAGCCCATCAGCACCGGAAGGCCTCTGACTCTTGCACCGTGCAAATGCCCCTGAGCCCGTGGCCGCGGCGCGAGGAAGCAGTGGCTCGGGCCACTTACAGTCACCGTGAGGTTTTCCCAGGCGATACCGGACACGTTGATCTTGTTGCTCTCCCAGAAGCGCAGGGTTTCGTTGCTGGGATGGGTCGGTGCCTCACACTTACAGCTGGGAGGAGAGAAGCCAAGGCAGGGGTAAGGGAAAGACGACGGAGGCGCAACCCTGAGCTCCTGCCAAGGGGCAGCGGCGTTTCAGGAGGACAAAAAACCCACGAGTAGAGGGTGAGGAGGTCGAGCTGGCTGTGCATGTGCACAGGGTAGGTCTCTCGCAGGTGACTCAGCTTCTCCAGAGCCTCGTAGATGAAGATGACGCAGATGAGGGAGGCGAAGGCTTCTTCGGTGAAGCGGGTGATGTAGCACACCAAAGAGCTGGCGTCGGTGGCCACCAGCACCATGCAGAAGGCGGCAGTCCACAGCCCGATGCACGCCCGCAGACAGAGATAGGAGAGCTTGTACTCCCTGGGAAACCAACAGAAAAAGAAGGGTGCAGAGGCCAGCAAGAGGCTCCGAGCCGTGCCTGCCTGCCTTGCTTCGGGGAAAATCGGCAGCGATTCAGGAGCGTGTCAAGGCTGGGGATGGTAAATGCACTTGCCCTGTTCTACTACGGGCGGCCTCAGGGCTGCGGTGCAGGGGGGGGACCCGCAGGAGGCGGCCAATTCTTCCCTTATCACCATTTAGCAATTATCTTGTGTTAACGCCCTGGAAGCTAACGGAGGTCAGGGCCCTGTGGTGGAAGGTAGTGTTCTGCCACATCACCCCGACGCCCCAACACCAACCCCGGCTGGGTTTGCACCCAGTCATCTGCTGCCAGCGAGTTGGGGCTCAATAGAAGTGCAATTGCACTAACAGGGCAATAAGGATCCAAGTCATCCCAACCAAAGGATTGTCCTGGACAATCCCCATTTCACATGAAAAGGTCCTGCTTTTCAATACAATCATCAAAACACAGAAAACAACTTCAATCTAACAACTGCCACCGACAAAACCATCTTTGCTCCATGGCTGCCTTCTTGCGAAGGCTCTTGCAGCACCCAGCCGCGGCAGCCAGCCTTACTTGCAGAACTTGTAAAGGATCTTCTCAAACACAAGGACGGGTCCGGTGCTCCCGAGGATGGTGAGAGGCTGCCCAGCAAAGAGGGAATACACCATGCCGGTCATGGATGCGCCCAGCAGCGACTCCATGGCACTCTGGCCGGGGAAGAGAGGCAGCCGTGAATACGTAAATCATTAGCAGGGGAGGGGGAAAACACCCCCAAACCCAAAGCAAATTCCCCGCAGCAAGGACTTTTGCGAGAGTTTCATCCTCCCCCATGCCACCCAACAGAGAGAGGTGCTCACTATGTGGCCATTGGTCGCCTCCCCCAGCAGCCCCCCAAAGGTGATGACAGGGGACATGCAGGCACAGTAGAGGAAGAGGAAGGACGCCAGACACTGCAGCCTCAGACCATCCCGAAAGTCGCTCCAGAACCACGGGGCCTTTCGCTTCACGTCCAGGATCAAACCTCCAAAGAGCCTGGAGGAAGGGAAAAAAAGAGACTCGTTTCCTGGAAGAGCCCATGGAGTTGTCCCTGCTGCAAAAGGACGCTCGCAGGCACAGAAGAGCTCTCATGGCTAAGAAGCAGCAGTCTCCTTTACCCATTTTAGACCCAGCAAAAACTGACGCTCCCCAAACAATCCCTCCAACAACAAGAGAAAGGAAATAACCCGGGAGCCTATCCTCTCTTCTTGCAACAGGCCCTTGCTTTCCGAAGCAGCAGAGCTCTGCCTGGAGCTATTTACACATCTGCTTCCACCCCAAAGCAAGAAACCTTGTGTGCAGTGATGCTGTGGCTCAGCTCAGCTGCCCACATCTCCCACCTGGCCCCTTCACTAACCCCTAAATCCTGCTGGGCAGGAGCTGCATGCTCAGATTTCAGAGGCAAACAGGAAAAAAACCCAAACTATCACAGCTCCCACCTTCCCGTCCGCTCCAGTTCAGGACCACTGTGTTTCTCCGGCTCGCTGTGAGAAGCACTGTCACCGAGAGCTCCTGGCACCTTCCTTTTTTCCTGTTCAAATCCAAATAAGATAATGAAGAGTCGTATTTGTCACCACGGGCTTGTTTTGCTTCTGGTCCAGGTGTGTGACTGGGTCAAACTGGGACCTCGTGACTTGGGGCCTCTGAGCACCATCCCCAGCCGTGCCGCCGTCCTGCCCCTCCCCCTCGCATCCCCCTCGGCCGCAGCACCCACCTGCGAAGGGACGTTTTTGGGGGGCTCGATTCGGATCGACGGATCCCACTCTCCTGGTGGCAAGACCGTGACCTGATCCAGAAACTCGTCGACGCCAGCCACGAGGTCAGCCCGGTTCTTGGCTTTGTAGGCAACGTCGTGGAAAACCTGCCGAGGGGAGACAACCTGCTGAGAGGAGAACCCATCTCGCACGCCCTAACCAGCGCAATAAGCCCTTGGCTAAATGCACAACAACTTCCCTAGAACCGCAGACCGGTGCGGGTTGGAAGGGACCTTTCGAGGCCATCGAGTCCAACCCCCTGCCGTGAGCAGGGACGTCTCCAACTCCATCAGGTTTCCCCCACGTTTCCTGCTGGAAACGGCAGGAAATATTCCCCCAAGAGGAAAAACCCGTCCATCGTGGTACTTGGACTCATCTCTTCCACAAGGCCCCCGGCCCCCAAGGCACACCACACCCTTTGGCTTAAAGGGGAGACGTTTGGCTGGCCCTGGCAATGCCACCGCTGGGGACAGCGTGCTGGGGAACCCGGGGAGAAGGACGAGCCACAGGATGCACCCAGTGGGATTTCAGCCTCCAGGGGGTGGTGGGGGGTGCAAATCCACAGGTTTGCTTTGGGGCGCCAGCAAAGGGTGGGCTCTCTGGAAAGCTGTGGGCAGCTGGGACAGCAAAGCCTCTTCCTCGCTGCCTCGGACACAGGGAAAAGGGAAGGAAGCCCAAAACAACCCAGAGGCATCTCTTATCTCCTCGCACCTCATCCGTCATGAGAGTAGCCATGGACCTGCCGATCTCATGGTACTGATGGGCTTTTCCTTCCGGTCCAAGCAAAACAAACAGGAACCTGGGCAAAAGGAACAAAGTGAGGGAGAAGAACGTGTCCTTGCTCAAAGGGCACCCCAGGGAATGCCCGGGAGCTGCCAGCCCAGAGCACGGCTCGAGACGGGACACAGAGGCTCACCGCCTCCGCCATGCATTTGAAATTCATCACAACCGATGGTGGCAAATTTCAGTTTTGGGCCAACTCTCATTAAAATTGGCCAAGGGCTTTCAAAGATCCAGCAGGGAAGGGAGAAATGAGGGTGAGGAGATGGGAGTGGGAGAAACGTGCTTGCTCCCACTGCCCGCGTTCCCTCAGGACACCAAACTGATGCACGCAACTGGGTGTTGTGTTCTTGGGGGTTTGGAAAAGAAAAGCTTTGTGCTCCTCACGCAGACCTTGTGGGGATGGGAACTTCCATCAGGCCCGAGAGGAGGACAGCCGGGGTCAGGCGGACGAATGCCACGATGGGCTGGCGAAGGAAATCCAGCTCTCCTACAAGCACGTTGGACGCTTCAGCACCGGTGGGAATCTTCTTCATGAAGTGCTGCTCCGCCTGGGCACGACAAGCCATGTTCAGGCCCTTCCCCCAAACCCAAAGCCCACAGCACTCTACAGCACACTCTGCGGCCCCGTTTGCAAGAGCAAATCTGCGCCTAAAGGCTTCAGAAAGCCACAAGCGTCTCACCTTGCTTAAATCCATCGCGCTGCTCTTGTGGCTCACCCCATTTTTAGCTTCCGCAGCGGTGGCAGAAGGGTGAGGGGTGAGTGTTTGGGCTGGCAGGAAAAGGAAAGACACTCAGAAAGACGGACAAGGAGCAAGTGCGACGCTTCTCCTTTTTCAGGACAAGTCTCACGGGGCCAAAGCCCAGCAGAAACCCTCACCTGGCTTGTCGAGGAGGTGCGGGTCCGACTGCTTCTTGCTCACATCAGCAAACAAGCAGACAATGGGGAGAAGGTTGTTTCTTTTCTTCTCGTTCTGGTGGTGATGCTTCTTCAGAAGCACTTCTCGAACTTTTGCCCGCACGCCCTCGTCAAACTCGGCGGACTCTTCTTGCTGGCCCAGGATCATATCTGGGGACAGCAAAGGGAAATCAAGCCGGCAGAGAAGAAACCCCCGCCAAGTCCCGACCCCCGCAGCCCCTGGAGAAGGCTGCGCCACGCAGGATACCCTAAGGAGGGCTCAGCCTTGCTTAGCAAGACATTTTCATACAGTTCAGCCTTTGCAACGAAAGCAAGACTTTTCCTGCGCTAAAAGACGCCATCAAAGCGCTTATTCAGCCCTCTGCAAAGATAAGTATTTCCCGTTCTAACCAATGCCTCTTTCTGGCCAGACCTGGCCTTTCTGTCTGACTCTGCGCACCTAACCCAATTCTAGGCAATCTAGAGCACAGGCTCTCCCAGAGCTTCCTTGGCCGATCGACTGCAATTTGCCAAGCCCAGGGAGAAATGTGCTAAGAACGGCTCCGGCTCCTGCACCTCCTGAAAGGGCTGAATGGAGACCTCCCAGTCACAGATCAGTTCTCCAGAGCCGCTTTCTCAGTCAACTTCAGTTACCTTCCCCACAAACAGACACTGCTTGGGCATCTGCCAGGTAAACCCTGCCTTTAAACCCCTTCAATCCCGGCATGTTAAGAAGGCAAAGGGGAAAAAAAAGAATGTGAGGAAACGGCTTGTAAGAAAGAGTTGATTTAAGGAGGTTCAGCTCCTACGCAGACGCCGTATTTCTAAGAGCAGCCTGTTACGCCCTCACACACACTCCTGTTTGGCTGCAGAATATTCTCTAATTGCTTCTGCAACCCCACAAATTGCTCTCAAAAGGATCCCGTGTGGGAAGAAAAAGCTGGTGCGACTGTTGCACGCCCAGGCTACATCCAAACCCAACCCATGACTTAAAAACCCAGTGGGGCTTCTGGAAAAGGACCCGCCGCTGGGGCAGGGCTCGATTTGGGAGTGAACGTGGCCGAGCTCGGCCCTTCCCGGAGGGATGTGGCGCCCACGGTACCTGCAATCTCTTCGATGCTGTTGGCACAAATGTCCAGCAGCACCGTGCCCTTGGTGATGCAGCTCCTCAGCTCAAAGAGGCTGTGCAAGGACAGTGTGGCCACGTAGGGCTTGCTCCAGCGCTCGCCGCCGTCTTCCACATCCTCCTCAAACTTCAGCCACCTGCGGACAGCGGGTGCCATCAGCCCCATTGCAAGAAAACAGCCCCGGCTCTGCAAGGCCTTTCCTAGAGCTACGGGGCAGCAAGAGGAGGCGACTCCTCCCATCGGCACCTGCAGCTGCCAAAGCTCCTTCCGTCCCGCAGAGAGGAAAGCGGAGCCCAGGGGCGCCGCCAGCGTGGGGACCCCTCTCCCACCGCGCCCGCAGCAGGCATTTACCTTGCCCTTTCCTTCCACTCAGCACCTTCCCCCTCTTTCACGCAGATCTCATCCAGCTCGCTGAACAAGTCATGGGGGACGTGCTGCTCATCCTCCTCGGTCCCAAGGATGACCTGCACCCGCTGGGATGGGGTGTCTGGGGGCAGAAGACAAAGCCCCGTCCCGTTACCATGCCTCAATACGGCCCGTCACGCTCACATCCAAAGGGGCCATCGGCCTGGCACCAGCTCAGCCAGAAATACTGGGCTCGCCCCTCTCCCCTGCCTCTGCCTGGCCTTGCACGCAGCCACGGAGAAGCATCTGCTCCACCTCTGCACAACGACGGGCAGCTCTCCTGCCCCACGTTCCCACTTTTAAACCCGGGATCCCTCTAAGGAAGGCGAGCCTAAACCCATTAGGCATTTAACTGCCTTACAAACTTGAGAAAAGTTGGGGAAAAAGAGGGTCTTGCTAAATAACGCCACTTTCCCTCGGGAGAACAGCACATCACTCAAACCAGCCCCAGGCACTGCTTGCAGAAGACCCCAGCACCCAAGTAGCCCCGAGGAGCTCAGGGAACGCTGCGGCGGCACTTACAGCGGTAGCCCGGCTCCGTCAGGGCAGAGTCCTTCTCCCGTTCCCGTGGCTTCTGGCTGTGGGGTCGGTGATGCCGGTGGCTCTGCCTCCCCAGCGGCATCCGCACGCCCACGTACAGGGTCCGGTGGCCTGCGAAAAAGCACCATTGGCAGCACTTTCGGCATCGCAGCGACGGTCGATGCGGCCGGTGCCTCTCGAAGCCATGCTTAAATCCCAGGAGAAGCACCGACTTCTCTGAATTTGATTGTCGCGGGACCTCCTTTTCCCAAGCCTATTTTCCTCAAACTTGGCAGAAACAGAGCAACAAGTGACGGCTCCGGCTCATCAAAGTGCCCTGAAAGTACCAAACCCCTTCTCCACCTCCAGCCTCGGCTGGACAACACGCAGACTTGCTCATGAAGCAGCGACAGAAGGTCGCTCTGCTGTTTTAGTGAGAAGCCCGGCACGTCCTGCTGCACGTGACGCGACACCGAGCAAGGCACCTTGTAGGGATTTTGTGCAAGGGGAAAACGTGCTGGGCTGGCGGCCCCTCTAGCAGGGGTTCAGCAGAGCCTCACCTTCCAGCTCCTCCTTCTCATAGTGAATATTGGCGACGGTGCTCGTTCTTCCCTGGTCAATGACCGCCTCTTCGTCATGCCTCTGCTCAGCAACGAGAAGGGGAAAGTTGGGGCTGGCTGTGGAGAGCTCCCGTACGGGCCCCCGGCCACCATCCACCCCTGCGCCTGGGCAACTCCACGGGCATCACGCCTCTGCCTGCCTCCTCCTCCTCCAGGCACGGCCCCCGCTTCAAGAAGGGCCAGGAGCTGCTCGAGCAAGGCCAGCGCAGACCTGCCAAGATGCTCAGGGGCTGGAGCATCTCCCTTGGGAGGAAAGGCTGAGAGACCTGCGTCTGTTCAGCCGCAGAAGAGGAGGCTGCGCGGGGATCTCATCAGTGCTTATAAATATCTGAAGGGCAGGTGTCAGGACGATGGGGCCGGACTCTTTTCAGTGGTGCCCAACGACCTTCGAGGCACAAAGGGGAAGCTTTGGGACTATTGAATTGATGAGGTAAAAGCGCAACTGAAATAAATCCGCAGGCTCGAGCGCGTTCTGCGGGTGTCACAGTGGGATTTGGGAGTCGCAGCTTCCAAACGCCCCAAAGCGGGCGACACAGGGAAAGTCTCCTTCTCTCTCAGAAACCACTTTGCCTCCGTGCCCCGCACAGCGACGCTAAATCTGCCCCCCGCAGCCCTCCCCGGTGCAAAGCATCTCCCCCCGCCCGTCCTGCCGCGCTCCGGGGAAACGCCAAATGGGATTTTGGGGGGAGTTTCCCAACTGTTTGGGGGTGCTTGGCCCCTCGGCAGAGCCCCGGCCGGGCTACCTGTAACTCTTCCAGAAGGGTCATTTTGGAACCCCCAGTTGGGTCCATCCTCACGTCGGTCACCAGGTTGGGGGGAGAACTGAACCTCCCGATCAATCCGGAGGCCAGAGTCCCTCAGGACACTGGGGCGAGCCCTTATAAAGTGACCGCTGATGACATCAGCCTCTCGGGTAACAATGCAGGCCATTATTTCATCCCCAAGATTCTGCCCGCTTGCAACACTCGGGGCACGGGGAGACACCAGTTCTGCTTGGAGCAAAAGCTACCCCAAATAGAGAAATGGGGTGGCAACGCTGCATCCTGCTGGGCCAAGGGCTACCCGCCGTGGCAGGGAGGATTCATCTCGTTCATCCCACCCAAAGTGGAATTCATTACACTGATGCCAGCGTTATCATGGGCTGTGGGTAAGAGTGTCCACGGGGACAAACCGGGGGCTGCTCCGCCGGTGGAGCAGGAGATGCCCTCGTCGCCCCCCTCCTTGCCCCCACGTTTCCTTACTGGCAATAGAGGAGTATTAGATTCTGATTCACATTCCACCAAAAGCCCCTGTTCTAAATAATTGGTAATTAACCCCTCTCACCCTTTTCGAGCCTCCCACTTCACAGGATATTGGTGTTGTCTTACCGGCCTGGCTCCAGGTTTTAATGTTGCTTTTACCGGCTCTGCCAACTTAGATCGTCCCGGGACTTCGCTCGCCCAAACCAAAGGAATTACTGCATTTTCCACTTCTGCGGGAACCTGCTCCTCCCTGGGGAATCCTGTAACATAAACACTCTCGCCTCTGTGGCTTTTGATTCTGGTATCCGTAATTTCATCTCTCCACCTTCAAAAGTTCTTTGTGCACCCAATTTACTTAATAGCTCTCGTCCTCCCAGAGGCAGCGGGCATTCGGGCATATACAGAAACTGGCGAGTTACCCATTGTTTCCCCAATTTGAACTTTAAGGGCTCTCAGAAGGGCCAATTTTCGTTCTGCCCCGGCGCACCAACAACATCTGCCGATTTATGACTGAATTTCCCTTTACATGTATTCAACACCAAATAAGTGGCCCGCGAATCTACTAAAAATTCTATTTCTCATTCCCTAGCTTCAAGGTAACCAGGGGTTCAGCTCGGCTTGATTCCCCCGCTCTCCTTCGTGCCGAGCTACTTCAAGCATTTGACCCAAACCTCTAGGTTCAAGTGCTTCCAGTTTCTGAAGTTTCTTTCTAATATCTGGGCCGATTGCCCCATGAATATAGAGGCCAAGTGTATTGCTGCTTCTGGGTTGTTTGTTTTTCTTTTTCTGGGTCCAAACTGGTACATTTTCTGGCAGCCACATTCAGTCTTTCCATAAAGGCGGAAGGGGACTCATTTAATTCTTGCCTCACTTCAAAAATTTTGACCAATTTCTTCCTTTTGCCATTGCCTGTCCTACACCAAATAAAATCCACCCCGATATCCAGTCAGCATTCCCCTGGCTCCCAGACGATTAGGGTCCCACTCGGGATTTGGAGATGGAGAATTCGGATCCACTCTCCCCTGTAAATCCCCATTAGCGTGTGCTCCCTGCACCTGCCTTCTGGCTGGATTCCGTACCCTTGTCTTTTCAGTTTCATCAAGCAAAGTATCCAGTGTCACAACTAGAGCAACACTTTTTCGAGTTCTCACCACAGTTTCCTCCTTTCAAACCCGCTGCCACAGAATTTTGGGGATATATCCCACACTGGTTCTGCCACTCTGGAGGATTCCGCAATGGAAAGGGTAAATCCACGTAAGCCATGTCATGCCATTTCCCTTCTCTTTTGCAAAATAACATCAACTGCAAAATGGTGCTATATTGCTGTAATTACAGGGCAGATTAATTACTTCCCCTCCTCTCATTTGCAGCTCCTCCAGCCGGGTCCCATGGGTGCAGCGGGGGAGTGGGCAGAGCCGCCCCTGGACAAGCAGCCCACACCCGGGGCCGCCCGAAAAAGCAGCTCCTCCACAGAAACAGGGAGAACGGACAAAAAAAATACGGAAAGAAAATAGGAAAATAAAGAAATAAAAAACCCCAAACCAAGCCCCTCGTTTCCCCTCTTTCCCCAGGCAGCTGCTCCTGCCCAGGGAGGTGGATTTCCCCAAAACACCCCCCCGTAAAAAAGCCCCAGAGACTCCTCCAGCTCCCCCCCACCCTTCACAACACACGGCAGCGCCACAGCGAGACCTGCCAGGCTTTTATTGTCTCCTTTTCCCCATTCAAGGGGCGACAAGAGGAGAAAAGTCCCAGCGAGAGCCCGTCAGGCAACAGCAGCGCTTCGCGGCCGGGGCCCACGCGGCGACGGCGCGGATCCAGGGGGTCGGAGCGGCACAGAACGGGCCCGAAATTAACCCCGGTTCTTTTTTTTTTCGCCCAAAGGGACCAACCCCATCAACATCCGAAGCCATAAATAACACGGATTCCGCCCCCCCCCCCTCGGTTTTATTGACAGCACGCAGCGATGCCAAACGAGAGCGTCTCTCGGCGGCTCGGGCGCAGCTCGGCCCCACACAGCCGCTCGCTCAGCCCCCACCGGCGGGGCGGGGAGAGACCCAGAAGGGCAAAGCTCGGGCCCGGAGGGAGGAACAGGTCAATAACTACAATAAAACAGAAGCAGCGACAACAACGCAACGGAAAGGAAAACACTGAGAGGGGCGCGAAACCCGGGCGGGGGGGGGGGGGGACGGGACGGGGGCGGGGAAGGAGGGGACCGAAGGCCCCGAACAACCCGCCCGTGACGCAGCCGCTCACCGCCCGCCGACCCGACGCCGCCAGGCCCCGAGCCGCAACCGCCCCGCGCGCGCCAGCCCACCCGCCTCACGGCCCGCTCCCGGCCTCACGTGGTACGGGACGAGCAGCCCATTGGCCAGGCGGGCTCAGCTGGCCTGGCTGTGGCCCCGCCCCTGCCGGCCTCTCGCCCGCGCGCGGAGCCCGGGAAGCTGGAGCGGCCCCTCACGGCTCTGGGCGCTGCGGGGCGGGAGTTAACTCTTGCTCGGCCGCAGGCGCCGCAGCCTCCTACAGTAAAAGACATGTATTTTTCCCCCTGCCCCGTGTAATTCTCCTCTGCAGAAGGAAGCAGGAAACCCTGGCAAAACCAGGAGCCGTCCGTGGGTGTCTGGGGTAGAAAGGGGGCCGGCAGGCGGAGCGCTGGGTCCCGCCAGCCCCGGGTGTAACCGGGGTGATGAAGTGAACCAACCGTGGATGCTGCTGTGTCACGCAACTGAACGTTAAGTCTGGGGACAAGCAGTGTATTCTTTAATCATTAATGCAATAGATAATGTGCTTCTGTCAGAACCCCGCTCCTTTCAGACTCAAAGCCTAAGTTTTAGATCCGCAAAGCCTCACTCCTAGAGCTTAGGGGCCAAACCTCTGTTTTAAGGGCTAAATTACAGCCTCACGTTTAGGCAGCGATGATTCAGGGTATAAATGGTTGGGAGTTACTAATACAGTCTAGCGCAGCTCAGCTAAGGCTGGGACCCGGAGCCAAAACCTGGCCGGGATAAGGAGGCAGCCGAAACAAGAACAGCCTGCACGATGACTAAAGCTTGTTGCTTTAGGGAGTCAGAGAGGCCTCGAGATTCGAAGTACCTAAACAAAGTCACGATGACGTTTGGCCTTAAGAAAAGCAGCCGTACAGAGCCACAAAGGTGAGGAACTGCAGAGCAGAGACTCGACCAGAACAGAGCAGCCCTCACGGGCAGCACGGGCGTCATCTCAGAAGCGAGTTTGCGGGAACACAAGGGTTAAGTAGCGGACACAGGGAGGAAGAGTGTGTCCTTCATCCAGAGCCCCCTGAGGAGCAGCCGGAGACACCAGCAGGCGTGGGCAAGTAACCTCTGCCTATCTGTAGCTGTTATCAGAAAGCTAATGAATGTGCCTAGGAAGCACGTACTTAACGGGCACAAAGAGACCTGGGGGGTGCCCGGTAGGAGGAGGATCCCCCGTGCAGCCGCCGCCCCCCGCAAATACAGAATGCTGCCTTTTAACTCTGCGCTGGTGTCACCAGGCTCAGCCCCGAGCTCGGGGACATCAAGAGCAAAACCAAAGCTGCGCCTGGAGAAGGGGCTGCGCTCGGGCACCTCGGGGAAGCCCGGGTCGCTCTGTAAACCAGCAATTGCCAAGGCAGCTGCCAGCGTGTTGCAGCCCCCGGAGGCCGGGGGAGATGCAGACCCCCGCGGAGCCCGCACTTCACTACAACCCACTTGGCTTTTCCCTCCGGGGTGGCTTTCTTTTGTTCCGAAGTTGCAGAGATGCCCGGCCCGGGCTGAAACCGACCCCAGCCCCCGGCCCTGCTCCTTGCGAGGAGGGAGCGCAATCCGGCTGGGCTCTCCTTGTGCACAGGGGAGAAGGAAAACGGGAAAAACCAGCGTTCTCCTTTCTTTCGAAGGGCGATAATTGCATTTCAGGGGCAGGGCGGCAGGGACTGGTCCCACCCCGCCCAGCCCCGCAGCCAGGGCTCTTCACTGGCTCAGACCCCCACGGCAATGAAGGGTCATTGCCCAAGCGGAGGAGAGCTCAGGGCTCCCGGCCACCGGGAGCTTTCCCCTCCGGGCAGGCAGAGGCGGCGGGTCGGAGCAGCCAGCGCAGCCCCGCGCTCAGAGCACAGGAAGGCAGCGCGGACAGGGCGCGCACGGGCGTCACGGGGGAAGAGCAGCAGGAAAACCCAGCCTTTGCCCCCTGCCCTTTCTCCAAGCCTCGATTTTTAGCCTCCTCTCCTTTTCAAAGAGCTAACCCAGCCTCCTCCCCCTCCGACAGTTACCGTGCCGAGCTGGCTCCGGCCAAAGTACCCTTTGCAAAACCCCATCCCCTAAGAGGGGGAGTTACTGAATGCCGCCTTTGCCTGGGTCTTTACTGCTAAGGCCGGCCCTCAGGCATCTCAGCCCCCAGAGGAGAGAGCACAAATCGGGAGAAGGGAAGACTTACCAGCGGGGCAGAAGGACTGGCTCAGAGACCACCTGTGCAAACTGGGTCCTCGCCAATCCACGGGCCCCGATGGCATGCACCCACGGGTGCTGAGGGAGCTGGCGGAGGGATTCTGGCCGAGCCCCTGTGCATCATCTTTGAAAGGCCGTGGGGGACAGGAGAGGTGCCCGAGGGCTGGAGAACAGCAAATGTCACTCCAGCCCTGAAAAAGGGCAGGAAGGAGGAGCTGGGGAACTCTAGGCCAGGCAGCCTCACCTCCGTCCCTGGAGAGGGGATGGAGCACTTCATCCTGGAGGTCATCTCCAGGCACGTAGGGGACAAGAAGGTTATCGGGAAGAGTCAGCATGGACGCACCAAGGGAAGCTCATGCTTGACCAACCCGACAGCCTTCTCTGATGGCGTGACTGGCTGGGTGGACGACGGGAGAGCAGTGGGTGTTGTCTGTCTTGACTTCAGTAAGGCATTCGACACTGTCTCCCGCAGCATCCTCACAGGCAAGCTAAGGCAGTGGGGGTTGGAGGAGGGGACAGTGAGGTGGCCAGAGCCCCGGCTCAACAACAGATCATCAGAGGGTCGTGATCAGTGGAGCAGAGCCTGGCTGGAGGCCTGTCACTAGTGGTGTTCCCCAGGGGTCTGTGCTGGGCCCAGTCCTGGCCAACATATCCATCAGTGACCTGGATGATGGGATCGAGTGTCACCTCAGCAAGTTCCCTGACATTCCCAAGCTGGGAGGAGCGGCCGATGCACCAGAGGGCCGTGCTGCCACCCAGCGAGACCTGGCCAGGCTGGAGAGCTGGGCCCAGGGGACCTGATGAAATTCAACACGAGCACGTGCAGGGTCCTGCCCCAGGGGAGGAAGAACCCCCCGCACCGGCACAGGCTGGGGGCTGAACTGCTGGGGAGCGGCTCTGTTGAGAAGGCCCTGGGAGTGCTGGGGGACAAGAAGGTGACCCTGAGCCAGCACCGTGCCCTTGGGGCCAGGAAGGCCAATGGTACCCAAGGATGCATGAAAAGGCGTGTGGAGCATCTCCCTTGGGAGGAAAGGCTGAGAGAGCAGGGTCTGTTCAGCCGCAGAAGAGGACGCTGAGGGGGGATCCCATCAGTACCTATAAATATCTGAAGGGCGGGTGTCAGGGGGATGAGGCCGGGCTCTTTTCAGCGGTGCCCAACGACAGGCCAAGGGGCAACAGGCACAAGTGGGAACACGGGAAGTTCCGCCTCAGTATGAGGACAAACCCCTTCCCTGTGCGGGTGCCAGAGCAGGGGCACAGGCTGCCCAGAGGGGCTGTGGAGTCCCTTCCCTGGAGACATCCACGCCCCGCCTGGACGCGGTCCTGTGCCCCTGCTCTGGCTGTGCCTGCTCAAGCAGGGGGTGGGACGGGGTGAGCTCCCGAGGGCCCTGCCAGCCCCCACCATGCTGGCATACTGTGAAAAGCCCTCTGATGTTGGCCTTTGCTTGTGACGTGCTGCTTTCATCCTCCCAGAGCCATTTTGTATTTATATCAACTGTATATTTTCTATAACCTCACTCATCTTCATTTTCGCTCCCCTTTGCAAGGAGCGACAACCTGCCGTTGGCATCTCGGGTTGGGTCGATGCACGAAAAGGCTCCCGCAGCGGATGGGAGAAGCCAACGGCAGGAGGGGGTGCGGCCCCGTCCCAGCTGGGCATGGGGCACCGCCTGCAGATGCCAAGAGCCTGGAGCCCGTGCTGAGCCCACAGCGAGGCACAGGGATGCAAGGGCACCTTTTCTTCCGGGTCCTCCTCTCCTCCCAGGCTCCAGAGCCGCCCGACCCGACCGCGCGTGCCGGGGGTGACACCACGGCCCAGCAACCCCCCGGACTGCGAAGGGAGCACAACAACCAGCTCTGCTTGATGGCTTCTTCCTGCAAAGCCGCAGGAAGGGAAAGGCAGGAGGGAAAAAGCACCTGCCCGCTTCCCTCCTGGCTCGTCCCTCCCTGTGAGAGAAAAGGCTTTGCAAGGACAGGGGTGAAGAAGAAACCACACAGAGTCCCCGGGAGGTAAAAGGCAGGGAAGCGGCGGAACAAGGCAGGGGACAGCCCCGGGGCGCAGAGCCCCACGCCTCACCTGCCCGCTCCCATGACCACACGCTGCACTCAAGGCGCTCCATGTTCAGTGCTCCCTTCCATTCAGGTGACAGCCAGGGAACAAGAAGGGGGCATTTCTGCACTTTGCACCTTCCCGGTCGACGGCAGAGCCAAAGCAAAGGCGAGAAGTCAAAAAAAGAACCAAAGGGGGCGGAACTGGAGCGCAGGCAGCAAATGCTCGTCCTTCGCCTGGGCCCAACTGCTCGGAGGGTCCTTCCGCTGCCCCGCCACGGAGGGTGTCCCTCTCGGCCCAGGGAGAGACGCCGGAGTGAACTCAAGGGAGGAGCCCGAGCCAGAGCACGAACCTTTTTGGGACGAAGAGGCAAGCGCAGAACACGTCACACCTCACAGAAGGTGTTTGTGTACATTCAGAGTTTATATTTGGAGAAAAGAGAAAGGCGAGGAGGAATTGGAGACTGAAAAAATAGCCCTGAATGAGGGAGCGGTAGCAGCCCCTCGACCACTACAAAACCGCACCAACACACGCACGTACACACGGAGGCGTAACGACACCCAGCTCCCACGGACTGTGATGCGCCCCTCACTTTGCTGCTCTGGAGATACCGAACGCCTGAAGCACCCCCAGGGTAACCGACAACATCTGCATGGCTTTAATGGGAATCCTCCGGCTGAAGGGAAGCGGTTTCTCCCCGGGCCTGCGTCGGCACATCCCGCAGTCACGTTCTCACTCCTCTCCTTCAGAGTCAACATTCCTAGTCGTGAAAACCGGGGCAGGGGGAAAGAGAAGAAGAGGGAGAGCGTCGTCAGCGCCAGAGCGGCCGGCTGCTGCCGATTCAGCCCCGTGTGTGGCACCAGCCCGGCAGGGAGGAGCTGGTTTGCATGCCACGGCCCCTGCTGCCTGTGGCCAGGGCTCGCTCGGCAGTGCTGGCCAGAGCACGGCACAGCCGTAGGCACGCGCCGTCGCCGCAGAGGAGCACGGTCGCACTCACGGGCCAGCCTTTACCTCTTTCCTCCCCAGAGTCAGAGCGTTTCCCTCTTCATCGTCAGCGCCTTCCACACGGTCGTGTTGGACATCTCCTCTGAGATATTAATCTCCGAAGGATCAGCCCTGCAATAAATATTGCCCAGGGCAACGCGTGATTCTGGGAACTGACGGCACCAAGTGCGTTAGCATCGGCGAGAGGAACAGGGGGGCTCGGAGGAGCAAAGCTCAGCACAAGCACAGGGGCCTTTGCCGCGTGAGGAGGTTTGGGAGGCGAGCCCGAGAGCTGCAGAGCAACGGCTCCGTGCAACGGCTCTCGCTGCTGCGCAGCCCTGGAGCGGGCTCCTAAGCCACTGCTGCTACAGATCATGCCTGCAGCTCCTCAGCTGGAAGCACGAGGCTCTCCAGCTGCGTAAAGTCCCTGACGATGAGGGTGCCCGGGCTCAAACGTGAGCTGTGCAGCCACTCTGCTTGGAGGCAGAGCCCTGCCATCGCCTCCTGCAGCCCTGATTTTCCCCCCAAGCTGACTGCTGGTGCCTAAGGGATGCTCAGGAAAGAGGCAAGTGGAGAAAATTGGGCCAAACCCCTGCAGATCCATCCTGCCAGGGGCCCTGGGCCTCCACGGGGCTTTACCTGTCACTGGGTTGCTGTGGGATATCCAAGCCGCTGGTCTCCCCCAGTTCCAGCTGAACGGAATTTGCAGCAGCAGCTGCCATCGTCTTCTGGGACTCCTGGCGTAAAAAGGGACAAATCAATTTCTCCGTCTGTGACCAAAGTGGAGAGAAACACACCAGGCGGTAAAAGCGCTGCATGTGCCCTCTCCTTGGGACCCATGGCAGCTTCAGCTCTTAATGCAGCAGGGTATCGACCTCCGCTCCAAACCTTTTGCAAGGGTTAAAAACACTATTAGCAGCAAATCTTCCCACCGTGAGTATCATCATCATCATCTTCCTCACCTTTTTTCCTCAAAGACTACTTTTTAAAATTCTCCCTCACTCAAGTGTTAAGCTCACTGCTAATTCAGGGAAAGACACGCTGAAGCTGTGGGATCTGGGCTATTGGGATCTATTTCTATTGCGTTCTGCTCCTCCCCCAACATTTCAAGACCAGCTGGGACAGAAAGAGGCCATCTCACAGCCCAAGGGAGACGACCGGCCCCGAGCCCCCAGCAAGCATTACCTCTTCTTCTTGGGCTTCGGTTTTGGCGTCGCCCAACCTCTGCTTCTTGCTTTCTGGCATCAGGTCATCCAGAAAGCTGAGCTCTCGCTTGGAGAAGCAGAAATCCATCGCTTTGCGCACAAAAACGAGAGCCAACACCTTTGTGAGGAAGAGGGAAGATGCGGTGAGGCCAGAGGCGACGCTACATCTCCCTCCAACGCTGCAAACCTCCCGCTGCCGACACCGGCAGCGGCTCTTACCATCATGGGAAAGATGATGGCGGCACGGGACGCCTTGATGCCCCAGAGCAGGACGAGGCAGATCAGCTGGATGGCGGTGAAGAAATGCACCTTTCGCAAGGGCACGTGCCGCAGGTAGACGAAATCCGGCTGGTGTTTCGCCGGCATCCAGAACAGCTTCAAGCGATCGAAGAACTGCAAAAAGCCAAGGGGGAAAAGTTGCCACCGTGGGACTGCGGAAGGTTTCTGGCCCCGTGGAGACGCGGAGGCAGTTCTCAGGGTCTCGCTTGCAAGGAGAGATCGCGGAGCCCACTCGCTTCCTCCTGGGAGCAGCCCCCAGTTGCCCTTCGCTCCACCCAGCTTGCCCGCCAGAGCTGCCCACCACATTGCAAGGAGTCCACGGTCTTCTCTCGGCGGCATTTCTTGGCCCACCCAATCCCCCGGCAAGGATTTCCACCGGTGGCAGAAACTGCCTTCCCTTGGCACTGAATTCCCCCGCTTCCACCTCACCAAAGCCCGACCTGCCCTAAGCCGTGACACAGAGAGCCCTGACCGTGCCCGCTCCCCCAGCCCTACACCCCTCCTGGGCCTCCCCCGAGCTGCTGCTCACACAAAACACTTTCAGCGCTTGCTCCCGGAGAGGTGTTTTCCCACGCCACTGCTTTCTGCCCGCTCCTACGGCCGGGAAATACCAGGGAGCAGACGTGCCGCGCGCTGTAACAGAGCCCGTACCTGAATTCCTCTGAGGGACGACACACCCATGTAGAGGAAGACGCCGTAAAGCACAGGCATTGGGATGAACTGAAAACAAGAATGGAATCCTCCGTTCTGTTCTCCATCACATTTTCACTCTTACCACTCTCTTCTACGGGCACTGCCTGAAGTTGCCCAAAGCTCTGCAGCTCCCACGGGCTTGGAGGTGGGTCGGACTTTAACCGGGAGAGATTTTGTGCGTGCGAGGGAGCCAACGCTCTGCTTCAGGCTGAACGTCTGAGTTCCCTTTTGTCACAATAAGCCTCTCTTCCAGAGAGGTGGGAGGAAAAGAGGTCACTTCACCCGTGCTACCGCGTACCGCGCTCTGTGATGGTAGAAAACCATTTCTACGTGTTCTTGTGGCAACGCGCAAAGGCGCTGGGCCTCCTTTTAGCCTAGAGATGGCATTATTTTGTGGGAGGAACACGCAAGGAAGCCCTCGGGGACCATTTCGGCGTGTTTGGCTACTTGGAATGGCTGTTCTGAGGCGCTTGCGGGAGCCAATCGCCACCGAGAAGGTGCTGCCTGTTTGAAAGGGAGCAGAGGTACTGCTCGGAACGCGCCTAATTGTAACCCACGAACACGGGTGGGCCTGAAAGACGCCTGAACATTAAAGCGGTCGTCGTGCTCGCTTGCCGAGAGCGCAGCACACTGGGGCCTGAAGGGCTGGAAAGCGTGACCGAGGCTGGTTCCCACCGCCGGTCAAGCCCCAAGGGCTGGGATTCACCTCCTCCTCTGCTCCACAACTACTCAGGCCTGGGAAGGGGGGACTCTTGTTTTTCAGAACCCCCCAAAAGCACGTGGTTGTTGGGTGTTTTCCATTTTCCTCTTACCTTTAACACAGAAGTGAAGAAGACGGAGCAGCCCATGAGCACAAAGATCATCAAGCCAGTGACTCTCTGCTCTCGTATCCCCAAAAACTTGGGTTGCTCCCCGGGAGCTGAGCAGTCAGACTCTACTTTGAGGCTGTTCACATGGGTGATGGACAGGACGGTGGCAGCCACAAACCAGGGCAGCCCCATCACGGAGCACACCCCGAGCATCACGGCCACCACAAAAAGGTCCAGGTGGTACCCGCATCCTTTCTGCAGGGAGCAAAGCAAGAGGCAGAGTGTCCCACAGCAGAAGAGCAACGACAATGCCGCAAGTCACGCTCCCACCCTACTGAGCTGAAGTCAGCTTCTTGAAAATTTAAAGCAAGGATTGGAAACAAATCAGGATGTAGCCAGTCTCTGCGCAAGCCCCTCGCATGGAAATCTGACAGGGGCTCAGACAAAGCGGATTGCGAGAGTCTGCGCGATATCGACTTCTCACAAAAAAGACATAAAACGACTTTTTCTCTTCATTCACAGAGAAATTGCCACCACTTGCAAAGAAGATGCGACTCTGAGCTATCCCTGGCAGCTCTTCAGAACGATTCCTTCCCCCAGCTGCCGCTGGCATTTTCAAACAAAAGCCCTCCTCTCTCTTGCTCCCCGACTGATTTGCTGCTCCGAAAGATTGCCCACCTCCCCTCCCCTGCCCTTTGCTCCCCGTGTCATCAGTAACCCAGGAGAGCATCCTGCCACACAGCCCGACCTCGTCCCACACCAACGCCTTCCCAAAGCTTTTGGAATAGGAGCTTCTCCCCACTCCTGCAGCCCACAGTGGGCTGGGGACGGGCTCATCTCTTGCAGCCCCTTACCTTCAGCCTGTGCTCCTTCCTGTTGACAATAACAGCCGTGATCTGCTGGTCCATGAAGATCAGGATGGTGCAAAGCAGAGCTGGGATGAGCGCAGCTGGCACCGTCCACCACGGGTTGGGGCCGATGGGGCTGATGAACCACCCGCGGTCATCTCTGGTCGGCTGCGACAAAGCACACGCATGTCACGATCCTCTCCCAGCCCAGCCGCCTCACTGCCTTTCAGTTTCCCCTCCAGCCCTGGGGCAGAGCAGCTCCCAGCCCTGGCTTCAAGTCACCCTCTCCCAGGGGGTTCAGCAGTGCCAGCGGCCTCTTTGCCAGCACCTACAGCTGCTTCTCCTGCGCGTCTCCAGAGCGCCGGGGCCGTCTTCTCGTTCCCACAAGGAAAGGATGCGCTCGGAGGTGGAAGAGGAGATGCTCACACCACCCGCATCTCCTCCAGACTCAGCCCCGTCCTGCCCTGCCCTGCCACCACCTTGTGGCATCCCCAGGGGCCGCAAACAGCTCCGCGCCAAAACACCCCCTTACCTTGAACACATGGGGCACGTGGAGCTTCGGGGACGGGATCCCAGTCACCAAGTCAATGAGCATCATGATGACGATGGTGAGGAAAACGGCAAAGTCGCTCACTGTGGCCCGTACCTGGGGCAAGAAACCAGAGCTGAAAGGGGCAGGTCGGAAATGCTACAGTGGTTTTGCACTCATGGAGCTGCGTGAGGGACAGCCCAGCCGATGGAGGGCTTGGCCTTCAAGGGCAACGTTTCCCAGCTCGACCAAGCGGTGGCAAATACTGCTGAGTGCTCCAGGAGAGCCCTCTGGGGAAAAGAGCGTGGAGACTGCTGCCGGCCACCAGCTTCTACCTACTCTGCTTGGGAAGTAACGGCTGGTTTTGAACTTCTTCAGCAAGCTCGACAGGACAAAGGTGGAGAAGAAGAGGATGCAGCACCACAAGAGGACATTAGGTGCGTAGGGGCCATCGCGCCCACAGGCAGCTCCTTGAAACTCGCCGTGCAAATACCGACATTCCTGCCGAAACAGAGCGTCAGCGCACAAAGGCAGTGCCCGTGCGGCAAGGAAACCTCGGGGAACCGGGGGGTTGTGAGGCTCTTGGGCCAAGAGCCACGACCCTGTAACTGCTGCTGCCCACGGAGATTTCTAGGTAACCAGCAGCAGCAGCAGCACCTGAACAAGCGACACATTCAACTGCACAGAGGAGAGCGGAGAGAGGAGCTGTGACGGGACACCACGCCACAGAGCCACGCCACATCCTCCGCTTGAATGGCAGGTAACCACGGCTGGAGGTGACGCCGGAGGGGAAGGACGTGCTGGCAGCTCTTGGGGACAGGGCAAGGGAACAGGGCAGGAGGGCTGAGACAGACGCGACAGGAAGGGAGAAGAGGCAAAGCGTCCCTTCCCAGGGCAGGGCTCCCAGGACACGGCCGAGAGGGGACGAAGACGCCCATACGAGCCCCCCACCCTGTGCCTGAGCTCTGCTTCCAGCAACAACAGCCCGAGAGACTGCTCAGACATGCAAATTCATGCCTGCGCCTACAGACACGCTGGGTGAGCAAGCCAGGCCTGCAGGTATTAGGAACCACTTCAGGAAGCCAATGACTCCCTTCCAGCATGAACTCAAGTCCTCCAACTGCTCCAAGAATCAAACCACCCACTTAACCTCGCTCCCGGGCGGAAACACTGTCCTGCAACAGGCTTGAGGAGGACAGTTATTCCCCACAGCGCTGGGGACCAGGTGGCCGGGACAAGGCAGACTCTCCTTCGCAGGACCAAGCAGGTTAAACCCCCCCATCAGACTGAAGCCGTGACTTTTCAGAGCAGCACCAGCACAGCTGGAAGCCCATCAGCACCGGAAGGCCTCTGACTCTTGCACCGTGCAAATGCCCCTGAGCCCGTGGCCGCGGCGCGAGGAAGCAGTGGCTCGGGCCACTTACAGTCACCGTGAGGTTTTCCCAGGCGATACCGGACACGTTGATCTTGTTGCTCTCCCAGAAGCGCAGGGTTTCGTTGCTGGGATGGGTCGGTGCCTCACACTTACAGCTGGGAGGAGAGAAGCCAAGGCAGGGGTAAGGGAAAGACGACGGAGGCGCAACCCTGAGCTCCTGCCAAGGGGCAGCGGCGTTTCAGGAGGACAAAAAACCCACGAGTAGAGGGTGAGGAGGTCGAGCTGGCTGTGCATGTGCACAGGGTAGGTCTCTCGCAGGTGACTCAGCTTCTCCAGAGCCTCGTAGATGAAGATGACGCAGATGAGGGAGGCGAAGGCTTCTTCGGTGAAGCGGGTGATGTAGCACACCAAAGAGCTGGCGTCGGTGGCCACCAGCACCATGCAGAAGGCGGCAGTCCACAGCCCGATGCACGCCCGCAGACAGAGATAGGAGAGCTTGTACTCCCTGGGAAACCAACAGAAAAAGAAGGGTGCAGAGGCCAGCAAGAGGCTCCGAGCCGTGCCTGCCTGCCTTGCTTCGGGGAAAATCGGCAGCGATTCAGGAGCGTGTCAAGGCTGGGGATGGTAAATGCACTTGCCCTGTTCTACTACGGGCGGCCTCAGGGCTGCGGTGCAGGGGGGGGACCCGCAGGAGGCGGCCAATTCTTCCCTTATCACCATTTAGCAATTATCTTGTGTTAACGCCCTGGAAGCTAACGGAGGTCAGGGCCCTGTGGTGGAAGGTAGTGTTCTGCCACATCACCCCGACGCCCCAACACCAACCCCGGCTGGGTTTGCACCCAGTCATCTGCTGCCAGCGAGTTGGGGCTCAATAGAAGTGCAATTGCACTAACAGGGCAATAAGGATCCAAGTCATCCCAACCAAAGGATTGTCCTGGACAATCCCCATTTCACATGAAAAGGTCCTGCTTTTCAATACAATCATCAAAACACAGAAAACAACTTCAATCTAACAACTGCCACCGACAAAACCATCTTTGCTCCATGGCTGCCTTCTTGCGAAGGCTCTTGCAGCACCCAGCCGCGGCAGCCAGCCTTACTTGCAGAACTTGTAAAGGATCTTCTCAAACACAAGGACGGGTCCGGTGCTCCCGAGGATGGTGAGAGGCTGCCCAGCAAAGAGGGAATACACCATGCCGGTCATGGATGCGCCCAGCAGCGACTCCATGGCACTCTGGCCGGGGAAGAGAGGCAGCCGTGAATACGTAAATCATTAGCAGGGGAGGGGGAAAACACCCCCAAACCCAAAGCAAATTCCCCGCAGCAAGGACTTTTGCGAGAGTTTCATCCTCCCCCATGCCACCCAACAGAGAGAGGTGCTCACTATGTGGCCATTGGTCGCCTCCCCCAGCAGCCCCCCAAAGGTGATGACAGGGGACATGCAGGCACAGTAGAGGAAGAGGAAGGACGCCAGACACTGCAGCCTCAGACCATCCCGAAAGTCGCTCCAGAACCACGGGGCCTTTCGCTTCACGTCCAGGATCAAACCTCCAAAGAGCCTGGAGGAAGGGAAAAAAAGAGACTCGTTTCCTGGAAGAGCCCATGGAGTTGTCCCTGCTGCAAAAGGACGCTCGCAGGCACAGAAGAGCTCTCATGGCTAAGAAGCAGCAGTCTCCTTTACCCATTTTAGACCCAGCAAAAACTGACGCTCCCCAAACAATCCCTCCAACAACAAGAGAAAGGAAATAACCCGGGAGCCTATCCTCTCTTCTTGCAACAGGCCCTTGCTTTCCGAAGCAGCAGAGCTCTGCCTGGAGCTATTTACACATCTGCTTCCACCCCAAAGCAAGAAACCTTGTGTGCAGTGATGCTGTGGCTCAGCTCAGCTGCCCACATCTCCCACCTGGCCCCTTCACTAACCCCTAAATCCTGCTGGGCAGGAGCTGCATGCTCAGATTTCAGAGGCAAACAGGAAAAAAACCCAAACTATCACAGCTCCCACCTTCCCGTCCGCTCCAGTTCAGGACCACTGTGTTTCTCCGGCTCGCTGTGAGAAGCACTGTCACCGAGAGCTCCTGGCACCTTCCTTTTTTCCTGTTCAAATCCAAATAAGATAATGAAGAGTCGTATTTGTCACCACGGGCTTGTTTTGCTTCTGGTCCAGGTGTGTGACTGGGTCAAACTGGGACCTCGTGACTTGGGGCCTCTGAGCACCATCCCCAGCCGTGCCGCCGTCCTGCCCCTCCCCCTCGCATCCCCCTCGGCCGCAGCACCCACCTGCGAAGGGACGTTTTTGGGGGGCTCGATTCGGATCGACGGATCCCACTCTCCTGGTGGCAAGACCGTGACCTGATCCAGAAACTCGTCGACGCCAGCCACGAGGTCAGCCCGGTTCTTGGCTTTGTAGGCAACGTCGTGGAAAACCTGCCGAGGGGAGACAACCTGCTGAGAGGAGAACCCATCTCGCACGCCCTAACCAGCGCAATAAGCCCTTGGCTAAATGCACAACAACTTCCCTAGAACCGCAGACCGGTGCGGGTTGGAAGGGACCTTTCGAGGCCATCGAGTCCAACCCCCTGCCGTGAGCAGGGACGTCTCCAACTCCATCAGGTTTCCCCCACGTTTCCTGCTGGAAACGGCAGGAAATATTCCCCCAAGAGGAAAAACCCGTCCATCGTGGTACTTGGACTCATCTCTTCCACAAGGCCCCCGGCCCCCAAGGCACACCACACCCTTTGGCTTAAAGGGGAGACGTTTGGCTGGCCCTGGCAATGCCACCGCTGGGGACAGCGTGCTGGGGAACCCGGGGAGAAGGACGAGCCACAGGATGCACCCAGTGGGATTTCAGCCTCCAGGGGGTGGTGGGGGGTGCAAATCCACAGGTTTGCTTTGGGGCGCCAGCAAAGGGTGGGCTCTCTGGAAAGCTGTGGGCAGCTGGGACAGCAAAGCCTCTTCCTCGCTGCCTCGGACACAGGGAAAAGGGAAGGAAGCCCAAAACAACCCAGAGGCATCTCTTATCTCCTCGCACCTCATCCGTCATGAGAGTAGCCATGGACCTGCCGATCTCATGGTACTGATGGGCTTTTCCTTCCGGTCCAAGCAAAACAAACAGGAACCTGGGCAAAAGGAACAAAGTGAGGGAGAAGAACGTGTCCTTGCTCAAAGGGCACCCCAGGGAATGCCCGGGAGCTGCCAGCCCAGAGCACGGCTCGAGACGGGACACAGAGGCTCACCGCCTCCGCCATGCATTTGAAATTCATCACAACCGATGGTGGCAAATTTCAGTTTTGGGCCAACTCTCATTAAAATTGGCCAAGGGCTTTCAAAGATCCAGCAGGGAAGGGAGAAATGAGGGTGAGGAGATGGGAGTGGGAGAAACGTGCTTGCTCCCACTGCCCGCGTTCCCTCAGGACACCAAACTGATGCACGCAACTGGGTGTTGTGTTCTTGGGGGTTTGGAAAAGAAAAGCTTTGTGCTCCTCACGCAGACCTTGTGGGGATGGGAACTTCCATCAGGCCCGAGAGGAGGACAGCCGGGGTCAGGCGGACGAATGCCACGATGGGCTGGCGAAGGAAATCCAGCTCTCCTACAAGCACGTTGGACGCTTCAGCACCGGTGGGAATCTTCTTCATGAAGTGCTGCTCCGCCTGGGCACGACAAGCCATGTTCAGGCCCTTCCCCCAAACCCAAAGCCCACAGCACTCTACAGCACACTCTGCGGCCCCGTTTGCAAGAGCAAATCTGCGCCTAAAGGCTTCAGAAAGCCACAAGCGTCTCACCTTGCTTAAATCCATCGCGCTGCTCTTGTGGCTCACCCCATTTTTAGCTTCCGCAGCGGTGGCAGAAGGGTGAGGGGTGAGTGTTTGGGCTGGCAGGAAAAGGAAAGACACTCAGAAAGACGGACAAGGAGCAAGTGCGACGCTTCTCCTTTTTCAGGACAAGTCTCACGGGGCCAAAGCCCAGCAGAAACCCTCACCTGGCTTGTCGAGGAGGTGCGGGTCCGACTGCTTCTTGCTCACATCAGCAAACAAGCAGACAATGGGGAGAAGGTTGTTTCTTTTCTTCTCGTTCTGGTGGTGATGCTTCTTCAGAAGCACTTCTCGAACTTTTGCCCGCACGCCCTCGTCAAACTCGGCGGACTCTTCTTGCTGGCCCAGGATCATATCTGGGGACAGCAAAGGGAAATCAAGCCGGCAGAGAAGAAACCCCCGCCAAGTCCCGACCCCCGCAGCCCCTGGAGAAGGCTGCGCCACGCAGGATACCCTAAGGAGGGCTCAGCCTTGCTTAGCAAGACATTTTCATACAGTTCAGCCTTTGCAACGAAAGCAAGACTTTTCCTGCGCTAAAAGACGCCATCAAAGCGCTTATTCAGCCCTCTGCAAAGATAAGTATTTCCCGTTCTAACCAATGCCTCTTTCTGGCCAGACCTGGCCTTTCTGTCTGACTCTGCGCACCTAACCCAATTCTAGGCAATCTAGAGCACAGGCTCTCCCAGAGCTTCCTTGGCCGATCGACTGCAATTTGCCAAGCCCAGGGAGAAATGTGCTAAGAACGGCTCCGGCTCCTGCACCTCCTGAAAGGGCTGAATGGAGACCTCCCAGTCACAGATCAGTTCTCCAGAGCCGCTTTCTCAGTCAACTTCAGTTACCTTCCCCACAAACAGACACTGCTTGGGCATCTGCCAGGTAAACCCTGCCTTTAAACCCCTTCAATCCCGGCATGTTAAGAAGGCAAAGGGGAAAAAAAAGAATGTGAGGAAACGGCTTGTAAGAAAGAGTTGATTTAAGGAGGTTCAGCTCCTACGCAGACGCCGTATTTCTAAGAGCAGCCTGTTACGCCCTCACACACACTCCTGTTTGGCTGCAGAATATTCTCTAATTGCTTCTGCAACCCCACAAATTGCTCTCAAAAGGATCCCGTGTGGGAAGAAAAAGCTGGTGCGACTGTTGCACGCCCAGGCTACATCCAAACCCAACCCATGACTTAAAAACCCAGTGGGGCTTCTGGAAAAGGACCCGCCGCTGGGGCAGGGCTCGATTTGGGAGTGAACGTGGCCGAGCTCGGCCCTTCCCGGAGGGATGTGGCGCCCACGGTACCTGCAATCTCTTCGATGCTGTTGGCACAAATGTCCAGCAGCACCGTGCCCTTGGTGATGCAGCTCCTCAGCTCAAAGAGGCTGTGCAAGGACAGTGTGGCCACGTAGGGCTTGCTCCAGCGCTCGCCGCCGTCTTCCACATCCTCCTCAAACTTCAGCCACCTGCGGACAGCGGGTGCCATCAGCCCCATTGCAAGAAAACAGCCCCGGCTCTGCAAGGCCTTTCCTAGAGCTACGGGGCAGCAAGAGGAGGCGACTCCTCCCATCGGCACCTGCAGCTGCCAAAGCTCCTTCCGTCCCGCAGAGAGGAAAGCGGAGCCCAGGGGCGCCGCCAGCGTGGGGACCCCTCTCCCACCGCGCCCGCAGCAGGCATTTACCTTGCCCTTTCCTTCCACTCAGCACCTTCCCCCTCTTTCACGCAGATCTCATCCAGCTCGCTGAACAAGTCATGGGGGACGTGCTGCTCATCCTCCTCGGTCCCAAGGATGACCTGCACCCGCTGGGATGGGGTGTCTGGGGGCAGAAGACAAAGCCCCGTCCCGTTACCATGCCTCAATACGGCCCGTCACGCTCACATCCAAAGGGGCCATCGGCCTGGCACCAGCTCAGCCAGAAATACTGGGCTCGCCCCTCTCCCCTGCCTCTGCCTGGCCTTGCACGCAGCCACGGAGAAGCATCTGCTCCACCTCTGCACAACGACGGGCAGCTCTCCTGCCCCACGTTCCCACTTTTAAACCCGGGATCCCTCTAAGGAAGGCGAGCCTAAACCCATTAGGCATTTAACTGCCTTACAAACTTGAGAAAAGTTGGGGAAAAAGAGGGTCTTGCTAAATAACGCCACTTTCCCTCGGGAGAACAGCACATCACTCAAACCAGCCCCAGGCACTGCTTGCAGAAGACCCCAGCACCCAAGTAGCCCCGAGGAGCTCAGGGAACGCTGCGGCGGCACTTACAGCGGTAGCCCGGCTCCGTCAGGGCAGAGTCCTTCTCCCGTTCCCGTGGCTTCTGGCTGTGGGGTCGGTGATGCCGGTGGCTCTGCCTCCCCAGCGGCATCCGCACGCCCACGTACAGGGTCCGGTGGCCTGCGAAAAAGCACCATTGGCAGCACTTTCGGCATCGCAGCGACGGTCGATGCGGCCGGTGCCTCTCGAAGCCATGCTTAAATCCCAGGAGAAGCACCGACTTCTCTGAATTTGATTGTCGCGGGACCTCCTTTTCCCAAGCCTATTTTCCTCAAACTTGGCAGAAACAGAGCAACAAGTGACGGCTCCGGCTCATCAAAGTGCCCTGAAAGTACCAAACCCCTTCTCCACCTCCAGCCTCGGCTGGACAACACGCAGACTTGCTCATGAAGCAGCGACAGAAGGTCGCTCTGCTGTTTTAGTGAGAAGCCCGGCACGTCCTGCTGCACGTGACGCGACACCGAGCAAGGCACCTTGTAGGGATTTTGTGCAAGGGGAAAACGTGCTGGGCTGGCGGCCCCTCTAGCAGGGGTTCAGCAGAGCCTCACCTTCCAGCTCCTCCTTCTCATAGTGAATATTGGCGACGGTGCTCGTTCTTCCCTGGTCAATGACCGCCTCTTCGTCATGCCTCTGCTCAGCAACGAGAAGGGGAAAGTTGGGGCTGGCTGTGGAGAGCTCCCGTACGGGCCCCCGGCCACCATCCACCCCTGCGCCTGGGCAACTCCACGGGCATCACGCCTCTGCCTGCCTCCTCCTCCTCCAGGCACGGCCCCCGCTTCAAGAAGGGCCAGGAGCTGCTCGAGCAAGGCCAGCGCAGACCTGCCAAGATGCTCAGGGGCTGGAGCATCTCCCTTGGGAGGAAAGGCTGAGAGACCTGCGTCTGTTCAGCCGCAGAAGAGGAGGCTGCGCGGGGATCTCATCAGTGCTTATAAATATCTGAAGGGCAGGTGTCAGGACGATGGGGCCGGACTCTTTTCAGTGGTGCCCAACGACCTTCGAGGCACAAAGGGGAAGCTTTGGGACTATTGAATTGATGAGGTAAAAGCGCAACTGAAATAAATCCGCAGGCTCGAGCGCGTTCTGCGGGTGTCACAGTGGGATTTGGGAGTCGCAGCTTCCAAACGCCCCAAAGCGGGCGACACAGGGAAAGTCTCCTTCTCTCTCAGAAACCACTTTGCCTCCGTGCCCCGCACAGCGACGCTAAATCTGCCCCCCGCAGCCCTCCCCGGTGCAAAGCATCTCCCCCCGCCCGTCCTGCCGCGCTCCGGGGAAACGCCAAATGGGATTTTGGGGGGAGTTTCCCAACTGTTTGGGGGTGCTTGGCCCCTCGGCAGAGCCCCGGCCGGGCTACCTGTAACTCTTCCAGAAGGGTCATTTTGGAACCCCCAGTTGGGTCCATCCTCACGTCGGTCACCAGGTTGGGGGGAGAACTGAACCTCCCGATCAATCCGGAGGCCAGAGTCCCTCAGGACACTGGGGCGAGCCCTTATAAAGTGACCGCTGATGACATCAGCCTCTCGGGTAACAATGCAGGCCATTATTTCATCCCCAAGATTCTGCCCGCTTGCAACACTCGGGGCACGGGGAGACACCAGTTCTGCTTGGAGCAAAAGCTACCCCAAATAGAGAAATGGGGTGGCAACGCTGCATCCTGCTGGGCCAAGGGCTACCCGCCGTGGCAGGGAGGATTCATCTCGTTCATCCCACCCAAAGTGGAATTCATTACACTGATGCCAGCGTTATCATGGGCTGTGGGTAAGAGTGTCCACGGGGACAAACCGGGGGCTGCTCCGCCGGTGGAGCAGGAGATGCCCTCGTCGCCCCCCTCCTTGCCCCCACGTTTCCTTACTGGCAATAGAGGAGTATTAGATTCTGATTCACATTCCACCAAAAGCCCCTGTTCTAAATAATTGGTAATTAACCCCTCTCACCCTTTTCGAGCCTCCCACTTCACAGGATATTGGTGTTGTCTTACCGGCCTGGCTCCAGGTTTTAATGTTGCTTTTACCGGCTCTGCCAACTTAGATCGTCCCGGGACTTCGCTCGCCCAAACCAAAGGAATTACTGCATTTTCCACTTCTGCGGGAACCTGCTCCTCCCTGGGGAATCCTGTAACATAAACACTCTCGCCTCTGTGGCTTTTGATTCTGGTATCCGTAATTTCATCTCTCCACCTTCAAAAGTTCTTTGTGCACCCAATTTACTTAATAGCTCTCGTCCTCCCAGAGGCAGCGGGCATTCGGGCATATACAGAAACTGGCGAGTTACCCATTGTTTCCCCAATTTGAACTTTAAGGGCTCTCAGAAGGGCCAATTTTCGTTCTGCCCCGGCGCACCAACAACATCTGCCGATTTATGACTGAATTTCCCTTTACATGTATTCAACACCAAATAAGTGGCCCGCGAATCTACTAAAAATTCTATTTCTCATTCCCTAGCTTCAAGGTAACCAGGGGTTCAGCTCGGCTTGATTCCCCCGCTCTCCTTCGTGCCGAGCTACTTCAAGCATTTGACCCAAACCTCTAGGTTCAAGTGCTTCCAGTTTCTGAAGTTTCTTTCTAATATCTGGGCCGATTGCCCCATGAATATAGAGGCCAAGTGTATTGCTGCTTCTGGGTTGTTTGTTTTTCTTTTTCTGGGTCCAAACTGGTACATTTTCTGGCAGCCACATTCAGTCTTTCCATAAAGGCGGAAGGGGACTCATTTAATTCTTGCCTCACTTCAAAAATTTTGACCAATTTCTTCCTTTTGCCATTGCCTGTCCTACACCAAATAAAATCCACCCCGATATCCAGTCAGCATTCCCCTGGCTCCCAGACGATTAGGGTCCCACTCGGGATTTGGAGATGGAGAATTCGGATCCACTCTCCCCTGTAAATCCCCATTAGCGTGTGCTCCCTGCACCTGCCTTCTGGCTGGATTCCGTACCCTTGTCTTTTCAGTTTCATCAAGCAAAGTATCCAGTGTCACAACTAGAGCAACACTTTTTCGAGTTCTCACCACAGTTTCCTCCTTTCAAACCCGCTGCCACAGAATTTTGGGGATATATCCCACACTGGTTCTGCCACTCTGGAGGATTCCGCAATGGAAAGGGTAAATCCACGTAAGCCATGTCATGCCATTTCCCTTCTCTTTTGCAAAATAACATCAACTGCAAAATGGTGCTATATTGCTGTAATTACAGGGCAGATTAATTACTTCCCCTCCTCTCATTTGCAGCTCCTCCAGCCGGGTCCCATGGGTGCAGCGGGGGAGTGGGCAGAGCCGCCCCTGGACAAGCAGCCCACACCCGGGGCCGCCCGAAAAAGCAGCTCCTCCACAGAAACAGGGAGAACGGACAAAAAAAATACGGAAAGAAAATAGGAAAATAAAGAAATAAAAAACCCCAAACCAAGCCCCTCGTTTCCCCTCTTTCCCCAGGCAGCTGCTCCTGCCCAGGGAGGTGGATTTCCCCAAAACACCCCCCCGTAAAAAAGCCCCAGAGACTCCTCCAGCTCCCCCCCACCCTTCACAACACACGGCAGCGCCACAGCGAGACCTGCCAGGCTTTTATTGTCTCCTTTTCCCCATTCAAGGGGCGACAAGAGGAGAAAAGTCCCAGCGAGAGCCCGTCAGGCAACAGCAGCGCTTCGCGGCCGGGGCCCACGCGGCGACGGCGCGGATCCAGGGGGTCGGAGCGGCACAGAACGGGCCCGAAATTAACCCCGGTTCTTTTTTTTTTCGCCCAAAGGGACCAACCCCATCAACATCCGAAGCCATAAATAACACGGATTCCGCCCCCCCCCCCTCGGTTTTATTGACAGCACGCAGCGATGCCAAACGAGAGCGTCTCTCGGCGGCTCGGGCGCAGCTCGGCCCCACACAGCCGCTCGCTCAGCCCCCACCGGCGGGGCGGGGAGAGACCCAGAAGGGCAAAGCTCGGGCCCGGAGGGAGGAACAGGTCAATAACTACAATAAAACAGAAGCAGCGACAACAACGCAACGGAAAGGAAAACACTGAGAGGGGCGCGAAACCCGGGCGGGGGGGGGGGGGGACGGGACGGGGGCGGGGAAGGAGGGGACCGAAGGCCCCGAACAACCCGCCCGTGACGCAGCCGCTCACCGCCCGCCGACCCGACGCCGCCAGGCCCCGAGCCGCAACCGCCCCGCGCGCGCCAGCCCACCCGCCTCACGGCCCGCTCCCGGCCTCACGTGGTACGGGACGAGCAGCCCATTGGCCAGGCGGGCTCAGCTGGCCTGGCTGTGGCCCCGCCCCTGCCGGCCTCTCGCCCGCGCGCGGAGCCCGGGAAGCTGGAGCGGCCCCTCACGGCTCTGGGCGCTGCGGGGCGGGAGTTAACTCTTGCTCGGCCGCAGGCGCCGCAGCCTCCTACAGTAAAAGACATGTATTTTTCCCCCTGCCCCGTGTAATTCTCCTCTGCAGAAGGAAGCAGGAAACCCTGGCAAAACCAGGAGCCGTCCGTGGGTGTCTGGGGTAGAAAGGGGGCCGGCAGGCGGAGCGCTGGGTCCCGCCAGCCCCGGGTGTAACCGGGGTGATGAAGTGAACCAACCGTGGATGCTGCTGTGTCACGCAACTGAACGTTAAGTCTGGGGACAAGCAGTGTATTCTTTAATCATTAATGCAATAGATAATGTGCTTCTGTCAGAACCCCGCTCCTTTCAGACTCAAAGCCTAAGTTTTAGATCCGCAAAGCCTCACTCCTAGAGCTTAGGGGCCAAACCTCTGTTTTAAGGGCTAAATTACAGCCTCACGTTTAGGCAGCGATGATTCAGGGTATAAATGGTTGGGAGTTACTAATACAGTCTAGCGCAGCTCAGCTAAGGCTGGGACCCGGAGCCAAAACCTGGCCGGGATAAGGAGGCAGCCGAAACAAGAACAGCCTGCACGATGACTAAAGCTTGTTGCTTTAGGGAGTCAGAGAGGCCTCGAGATTCGAAGTACCTAAACAAAGTCACGATGACGTTTGGCCTTAAGAAAAGCAGCCGTACAGAGCCACAAAGGTGAGGAACTGCAGAGCAGAGACTCGACCAGAACAGAGCAGCCCTCACGGGCAGCACGGGCGTCATCTCAGAAGCGAGTTTGCGGGAACACAAGGGTTAAGTAGCGGACACAGGGAGGAAGAGTGTGTCCTTCATCCAGAGCCCCCTGAGGAGCAGCCGGAGACACCAGCAGGCGTGGGCAAGTAACCTCTGCCTATCTGTAGCTGTTATCAGAAAGCTAATGAATGTGCCTAGGAAGCACGTACTTAACGGGCACAAAGAGACCTGGGGGGTGCCCGGTAGGAGGAGGATCCCCCGTGCAGCCGCCGCCCCCCGCAAATACAGAATGCTGCCTTTTAACTCTGCGCTGGTGTCACCAGGCTCAGCCCCGAGCTCGGGGACATCAAGAGCAAAACCAAAGCTGCGCCTGGAGAAGGGGCTGCGCTCGGGCACCTCGGGGAAGCCCGGGTCGCTCTGTAAACCAGCAATTGCCAAGGCAGCTGCCAGCGTGTTGCAGCCCCCGGAGGCCGGGGGAGATGCAGACCCCCGCGGAGCCCGCACTTCACTACAACCCACTTGGCTTTTCCCTCCGGGGTGGCTTTCTTTTGTTCCGAAGTTGCAGAGATGCCCGGCCCGGGCTGAAACCGACCCCAGCCCCCGGCCCTGCTCCTTGCGAGGAGGGAGCGCAATCCGGCTGGGCTCTCCTTGTGCACAGGGGAGAAGGAAAACGGGAAAAACCAGCGTTCTCCTTTCTTTCGAAGGGCGATAATTGCATTTCAGGGGCAGGGCGGCAGGGACTGGTCCCACCCCGCCCAGCCCCGCAGCCAGGGCTCTTCACTGGCTCAGACCCCCACGGCAATGAAGGGTCATTGCCCAAGCGGAGGAGAGCTCAGGGCTCCCGGCCACCGGGAGCTTTCCCCTCCGGGCAGGCAGAGGCGGCGGGTCGGAGCAGCCAGCGCAGCCCCGCGCTCAGAGCACAGGAAGGCAGCGCGGACAGGGCGCGCACGGGCGTCACGGGGGAAGAGCAGCAGGAAAACCCAGCCTTTGCCCCCTGCCCTTTCTCCAAGCCTCGATTTTTAGCCTCCTCTCCTTTTCAAAGAGCTAACCCAGCCTCCTCCCCCTCCGACAGTTACCGTGCCGAGCTGGCTCCGGCCAAAGTACCCTTTGCAAAACCCCATCCCCTAAGAGGGGGAGTTACTGAATGCCGCCTTTGCCTGGGTCTTTACTGCTAAGGCCGGCCCTCAGGCATCTCAGCCCCCAGAGGAGAGAGCACAAATCGGGAGAAGGGAAGACTTACCAGCGGGGCAGAAGGACTGGCTCAGAGACCACCTGTGCAAACTGGGTCCTCGCCAATCCACGGGCCCCGATGGCATGCACCCACGGGTGCTGAGGGAGCTGGCGGAGGGATTCTGGCCGAGCCCCTGTGCATCATCTTTGAAAGGCCGTGGGGGACAGGAGAGGTGCCCGAGGGCTGGAGAACAGCAAATGTCACTCCAGCCCTGAAAAAGGGCAGGAAGGAGGAGCTGGGGAACTCTAGGCCAGGCAGCCTCACCTCCGTCCCTGGAGAGGGGATGGAGCACTTCATCCTGGAGGTCATCTCCAGGCACGTAGGGGACAAGAAGGTTATCGGGAAGAGTCAGCATGGACGCACCAAGGGAAGCTCATGCTTGACCAACCCGACAGCCTTCTCTGATGGCGTGACTGGCTGGGTGGACGACGGGAGAGCAGTGGGTGTTGTCTGTCTTGACTTCAGTAAGGCATTCGACACTGTCTCCCGCAGCATCCTCACAGGCAAGCTAAGGCAGTGGGGGTTGGAGGAGGGGACAGTGAGGTGGCCAGAGCCCCGGCTCAACAACAGATCATCAGAGGGTCGTGATCAGTGGAGCAGAGCCTGGCTGGAGGCCTGTCACTAGTGGTGTTCCCCAGGGGTCTGTGCTGGGCCCAGTCCTGGCCAACATATCCATCAGTGACCTGGATGATGGGATCGAGTGTCACCTCAGCAAGTTCCCTGACATTCCCAAGCTGGGAGGAGCGGCCGATGCACCAGAGGGCCGTGCTGCCACCCAGCGAGACCTGGCCAGGCTGGAGAGCTGGGCCCAGGGGACCTGATGAAATTCAACACGAGCACGTGCAGGGTCCTGCCCCAGGGGAGGAAGAACCCCCCGCACCGGCACAGGCTGGGGGCTGAACTGCTGGGGAGCGGCTCTGTTGAGAAGGCCCTGGGAGTGCTGGGGGACAAGAAGGTGACCCTGAGCCAGCACCGTGCCCTTGGGGCCAGGAAGGCCAATGGTACCCAAGGATGCATGAAAAGGCGTGTGGAGCATCTCCCTTGGGAGGAAAGGCTGAGAGAGCAGGGTCTGTTCAGCCGCAGAAGAGGACGCTGAGGGGGGATCCCATCAGTACCTATAAATATCTGAAGGGCGGGTGTCAGGGGGATGAGGCCGGGCTCTTTTCAGCGGTGCCCAACGACAGGCCAAGGGGCAACAGGCACAAGTGGGAACACGGGAAGTTCCGCCTCAGTATGAGGACAAACCCCTTCCCTGTGCGGGTGCCAGAGCAGGGGCACAGGCTGCCCAGAGGGGCTGTGGAGTCCCTTCCCTGGAGACATCCACGCCCCGCCTGGACGCGGTCCTGTGCCCCTGCTCTGGCTGTGCCTGCTCAAGCAGGGGGTGGGACGGGGTGAGCTCCCGAGGGCCCTGCCAGCCCCCACCATGCTGGCATACTGTGAAAAGCCCTCTGATGTTGGCCTTTGCTTGTGACGTGCTGCTTTCATCCTCCCAGAGCCATTTTGTATTTATATCAACTGTATATTTTCTATAACCTCACTCATCTTCATTTTCGCTCCCCTTTGCAAGGAGCGACAACCTGCCGTTGGCATCTCGGGTTGGGTCGATGCACGAAAAGGCTCCCGCAGCGGATGGGAGAAGCCAACGGCAGGAGGGGGTGCGGCCCCGTCCCAGCTGGGCATGGGGCACCGCCTGCAGATGCCAAGAGCCTGGAGCCCGTGCTGAGCCCACAGCGAGGCACAGGGATGCAAGGGCACCTTTTCTTCCGGGTCCTCCTCTCCTCCCAGGCTCCAGAGCCGCCCGACCCGACCGCGCGTGCCGGGGGTGACACCACGGCCCAGCAACCCCCCGGACTGCGAAGGGAGCACAACAACCAGCTCTGCTTGATGGCTTCTTCCTGCAAAGCCGCAGGAAGGGAAAGGCAGGAGGGAAAAAGCACCTGCCCGCTTCCCTCCTGGCTCGTCCCTCCCTGTGAGAGAAAAGGCTTTGCAAGGACAGGGGTGAAGAAGAAACCACACAGAGTCCCCGGGAGGTAAAAGGCAGGGAAGCGGCGGAACAAGGCAGGGGACAGCCCCGGGGCGCAGAGCCCCACGCCTCACCTGCCCGCTCCCATGACCACACGCTGCACTCAAGGCGCTCCATGTTCAGTGCTCCCTTCCATTCAGGTGACAGCCAGGGAACAAGAAGGGGGCATTTCTGCACTTTGCACCTTCCCGGTCGACGGCAGAGCCAAAGCAAAGGCGAGAAGTCAAAAAAAGAACCAAAGGGGGCGGAACTGGAGCGCAGGCAGCAAATGCTCGTCCTTCGCCTGGGCCCAACTGCTCGGAGGGTCCTTCCGCTGCCCCGCCACGGAGGGTGTCCCTCTCGGCCCAGGGAGAGACGCCGGAGTGAACTCAAGGGAGGAGCCCGAGCCAGAGCACGAACCTTTTTGGGACGAAGAGGCAAGCGCAGAACACGTCACACCTCACAGAAGGTGTTTGTGTACATTCAGAGTTTATATTTGGAGAAAAGAGAAAGGCGAGGAGGAATTGGAGACTGAAAAAATAGCCCTGAATGAGGGAGCGGTAGCAGCCCCTCGACCACTACAAAACCGCACCAACACACGCACGTACACACGGAGGCGTAACGACACCCAGCTCCCACGGACTGTGATGCGCCCCTCACTTTGCTGCTCTGGAGATACCGAACGCCTGAAGCACCCCCAGGGTAACCGACAACATCTGCATGGCTTTAATGGGAATCCTCCGGCTGAAGGGAAGCGGTTTCTCCCCGGGCCTGCGTCGGCACATCCCGCAGTCACGTTCTCACTCCTCTCCTTCAGAGTCAACATTCCTAGTCGTGAAAACCGGGGCAGGGGGAAAGAGAAGAAGAGGGAGAGCGTCGTCAGCGCCAGAGCGGCCGGCTGCTGCCGATTCAGCCCCGTGTGTGGCACCAGCCCGGCAGGGAGGAGCTGGTTTGCATGCCACGGCCCCTGCTGCCTGTGGCCAGGGCTCGCTCGGCAGTGCTGGCCAGAGCACGGCACAGCCGTAGGCACGCGCCGTCGCCGCAGAGGAGCACGGTCGCACTCACGGGCCAGCCTTTACCTCTTTCCTCCCCAGAGTCAGAGCGTTTCCCTCTTCATCGTCAGCGCCTTCCACACGGTCGTGTTGGACATCTCCTCTGAGATATTAATCTCCGAAGGATCAGCCCTGCAATAAATATTGCCCAGGGCAACGCGTGATTCTGGGAACTGACGGCACCAAGTGCGTTAGCATCGGCGAGAGGAACAGGGGGGCTCGGAGGAGCAAAGCTCAGCACAAGCACAGGGGCCTTTGCCGCGTGAGGAGGTTTGGGAGGCGAGCCCGAGAGCTGCAGAGCAACGGCTCCGTGCAACGGCTCTCGCTGCTGCGCAGCCCTGGAGCGGGCTCCTAAGCCACTGCTGCTACAGATCATGCCTGCAGCTCCTCAGCTGGAAGCACGAGGCTCTCCAGCTGCGTAAAGTCCCTGACGATGAGGGTGCCCGGGCTCAAACGTGAGCTGTGCAGCCACTCTGCTTGGAGGCAGAGCCCTGCCATCGCCTCCTGCAGCCCTGATTTTCCCCCCAAGCTGACTGCTGGTGCCTAAGGGATGCTCAGGAAAGAGGCAAGTGGAGAAAATTGGGCCAAACCCCTGCAGATCCATCCTGCCAGGGGCCCTGGGCCTCCACGGGGCTTTACCTGTCACTGGGTTGCTGTGGGATATCCAAGCCGCTGGTCTCCCCCAGTTCCAGCTGAACGGAATTTGCAGCAGCAGCTGCCATCGTCTTCTGGGACTCCTGGCGTAAAAAGGGACAAATCAATTTCTCCGTCTGTGACCAAAGTGGAGAGAAACACACCAGGCGGTAAAAGCGCTGCATGTGCCCTCTCCTTGGGACCCATGGCAGCTTCAGCTCTTAATGCAGCAGGGTATCGACCTCCGCTCCAAACCTTTTGCAAGGGTTAAAAACACTATTAGCAGCAAATCTTCCCACCGTGAGTATCATCATCATCATCTTCCTCACCTTTTTTCCTCAAAGACTACTTTTTAAAATTCTCCCTCACTCAAGTGTTAAGCTCACTGCTAATTCAGGGAAAGACACGCTGAAGCTGTGGGATCTGGGCTATTGGGATCTATTTCTATTGCGTTCTGCTCCTCCCCCAACATTTCAAGACCAGCTGGGACAGAAAGAGGCCATCTCACAGCCCAAGGGAGACGACCGGCCCCGAGCCCCCAGCAAGCATTACCTCTTCTTCTTGGGCTTCGGTTTTGGCGTCGCCCAACCTCTGCTTCTTGCTTTCTGGCATCAGGTCATCCAGAAAGCTGAGCTCTCGCTTGGAGAAGCAGAAATCCATCGCTTTGCGCACAAAAACGAGAGCCAACACCTTTGTGAGGAAGAGGGAAGATGCGGTGAGGCCAGAGGCGACGCTACATCTCCCTCCAACGCTGCAAACCTCCCGCTGCCGACACCGGCAGCGGCTCTTACCATCATGGGAAAGATGATGGCGGCACGGGACGCCTTGATGCCCCAGAGCAGGACGAGGCAGATCAGCTGGATGGCGGTGAAGAAATGCACCTTTCGCAAGGGCACGTGCCGCAGGTAGACGAAATCCGGCTGGTGTTTCGCCGGCATCCAGAACAGCTTCAAGCGATCGAAGAACTGCAAAAAGCCAAGGGGGAAAAGTTGCCACCGTGGGACTGCGGAAGGTTTCTGGCCCCGTGGAGACGCGGAGGCAGTTCTCAGGGTCTCGCTTGCAAGGAGAGATCGCGGAGCCCACTCGCTTCCTCCTGGGAGCAGCCCCCAGTTGCCCTTCGCTCCACCCAGCTTGCCCGCCAGAGCTGCCCACCACATTGCAAGGAGTCCACGGTCTTCTCTCGGCGGCATTTCTTGGCCCACCCAATCCCCCGGCAAGGATTTCCACCGGTGGCAGAAACTGCCTTCCCTTGGCACTGAATTCCCCCGCTTCCACCTCACCAAAGCCCGACCTGCCCTAAGCCGTGACACAGAGAGCCCTGACCGTGCCCGCTCCCCCAGCCCTACACCCCTCCTGGGCCTCCCCCGAGCTGCTGCTCACACAAAACACTTTCAGCGCTTGCTCCCGGAGAGGTGTTTTCCCACGCCACTGCTTTCTGCCCGCTCCTACGGCCGGGAAATACCAGGGAGCAGACGTGCCGCGCGCTGTAACAGAGCCCGTACCTGAATTCCTCTGAGGGACGACACACCCATGTAGAGGAAGACGCCGTAAAGCACAGGCATTGGGATGAACTGAAAACAAGAATGGAATCCTCCGTTCTGTTCTCCATCACATTTTCACTCTTACCACTCTCTTCTACGGGCACTGCCTGAAGTTGCCCAAAGCTCTGCAGCTCCCACGGGCTTGGAGGTGGGTCGGACTTTAACCGGGAGAGATTTTGTGCGTGCGAGGGAGCCAACGCTCTGCTTCAGGCTGAACGTCTGAGTTCCCTTTTGTCACAATAAGCCTCTCTTCCAGAGAGGTGGGAGGAAAAGAGGTCACTTCACCCGTGCTACCGCGTACCGCGCTCTGTGACGGTAGAAAACCATTTCTACGTGTTCTTGTGGCAACGCGCAAAGGCGCTGGGCCTCCTTTTAGCCTAGAGATGGCATTATTTTGTGGGAGGAACACGCAAGGAAGCCCTCGGGGACCATTTCGGCGTGTTTGGCTACTTGGAATGGCTGTTCTGAGGCGCTTGCGGGAGCCAATCGCCACCGAGAAGGTGCTGCCTGTTTGAAAGGGAGCAGAGGTACTGCTCGGAACGCGCCTAATTGTAACCCACGAACACGGGTGGGCCTGAAAGACGCCTGAACATTAAAGCGGTCGTCGTGCTCGCTTGCCGAGAGCGCAGCACACTGGGGCCTGAAGGGCTGGAAAGCGTGACCGAGGCTGGTTCCCACCGCCGGTCAAGCCCCAAGGGCTGGGATTCACCTCCTCCTCTGCTCCACAACTACTCAGGCCTGGGAAGGGGGGACTCTTGTTTTTCAGAACCCCCCAAAAGCACGTGGTTGTTGGGTGTTTTCCATTTTCCTCTTACCTTTAACACAGAAGTGAAGAAGACGGAGCAGCCCATGAGCACAAAGATCATCAAGCCAGTGACTCTCTGCTCTCGTATCCCCAAAAACTTGGGTTGCTCCCCGGGAGCTGAGCAGTCAGACTCTACTTTGAGGCTGTTCACATGGGTGATGGACAGGACGGTGGCAGCCACAAACCAGGGCAGCCCCATCACGGAGCACACCCCGAGCATCACGGCCACCACAAAAAGGTCCAGGTGGTACCCGCATCCTTTCTGCAGGGAGCAAAGCAAGAGGCAGAGTGTCCCACAGCAGAAGAGCAACGACAACGTCGCAAGTCACGCTCCCACCCTACTGAGCTGAAGTCAGCTTCTTGAAAATTTAAAGCAAGGATTGGAAACAAATCAGGATGTAGCCAGTCTCTGCGCAAGCCCCTCGCATGGAAATCTGACAGGGGCTCAGACAAAGCAGATTGCGAGAGTCTGCGTGATATCGACTTCTCACAAAAAAGACATAAAACGACTTTTTCTCTTCATTCACAGAGAAATTGCCACCACTTGCAAAGAAGATGCAACTCTGAGCTATCCCTGGCAGCTCTTCAGAACGATTCCTTCCCCCAGCTGCCGCTGGCATTTTCAAACAAAAGCCCTCCTCTCTCTTGCTCCCCGACTGATTTGCTGCTCCGAAAGATTGCCCACCTCCCCTCCCCTGCCCTTTGCTCCCCGTGTCATCAGTAACCCAGGAGAGCATCCTGCCACACAGCCCGACCTCGTCCCACACCAACGCCTTCCCAAAGCTTTTGGAATAGGAGCTTCTCCCCACTCCTGCAGCCCACAGTGGGCTGGGGACGGGCTCATCTCTTGCAGCCCCTTACCTTCAGCCTGTGCTCCTTCCTGTTGACAATAACAGCCGTGATCTGCTGGTCCATGAAGATCAGGATGGTGCAGAGCAGAGCTGGGATGAGCGCAGCCGGCACCGTCCACCACGGGTTGGGGCCGATGGGGCTGATGAACCACCCGCGGTCATCTCTGGTCGGCTGCGACAAAGCACACGCATGTCACGATCCTCTCCCAGCCCAGCCGCCTCACTGCCTTTCAGTTTCCCCTCCAGCCCTGGGGCAGAGCAGCTCCCAGCCCTGGCTTCAAGTCACCCTCTCCCAGGGGGTTCAGCAGTGCCAGCGGCCTCTTTGCCAGCACCTACAGCTGCTTCTCCTGCGCGTCTCCAGAGCGCCGGGGCCGTCTTCTCGTTCCCACAAGGAAAGGATGCGCTCGGAGGTGGAAGAGGAGATGCTCACACCACCCGCATCTCCTCCAGACTCAGCCCCGTCCTGCCCTGCCCTGCCACCACCTTGTGGCATCCCCAGGGGCCGCAAACAGCTCCGCGCCAAAACACCCCCTTACCTTGAACACATGGGGCACGTGGAGCTTCGGGGACGGGATCCCAGTCACCAAGTCAATCAGCACCATGATGACGATGGTGAGGAAAACGGCAAAGTCGCTCACTGTGGCCCGTACCTGGGGCAAGAAACCAGAGCTGAAAGGGGCAGGTCGGAAATGCTACAGTGATTTTGCACTCATGGAGCTGCGTGAGGGACAGCCCAGCCGATGGAGGGCTTGGCCTTCAAGGGCAACGTTTCCCAGCTCGACCAAGCGGTGGCAAATACTGCTGAGTGCTCCAGGAGAGCCGTCTGGGGAAAAGAGCGTGGAGACTGCTGCTGGCCACCAGCTTCTACCTACTCTGCTTGGGAAGTAACGGCTGGTTTTGAACTTCTTCAGCAAGCTCGACAGGACAAAGGTGGAGAAGAAGAGGATGCAGCACCACAAGAGGACATTAGGTGCGTAGGGGCCATCGCGCCCACAGGCAGCTCCTTGAAACTCGCCGTGCAAATACCGACATTCCTGCCAAAACAGAGCGTCAGCGCACAAAGGCAGTGCCCGTGCGGCAAGGAAACCTCGGGGAACCGGGGGGTTGTGAGGCTCTTGGGCCAAGAGCCACGACCCTGTAACTGCTGCTGCCCACGGAGATTTCTAGGTAACCAGCAGCAGCAGCACCTCCTGAACAAGCGACACATTCAACTGCACAGAGGAGAGCGGAGAGAGGAGCTGTGACGGGACACCACGCCACAGAGCCACACCACATCCTCCGCTTGAATGGCAGGTAACCACGGCTGGAGGTGACACCGGAGGGGAAGGACGTGCTGGCAGCTCTTGGGGACAGGGCAAGGGAACAGGGCAGGAGGGCTGAGACAGACGCGACAGGAAGGGAGAAGAGGCAAAGCGTCCCTTCCCAGGGCAGGGCTCCCAGGACACGGCCGAGAGGGGATGAAGACGCCCATACGAGCCCCCCACCCTGTGCCTGAGCTCTGCTTCCAGCAACAACAGCCCGAGAGACTGCTCAGACATGCAAATTCATGCCTGCGCCTACAGACACGCTGGGTGAGCAAGCCAGGCCTGCAGGTATTAGGAACCACTTCAGGAAGCCAATGACTCCCTTCCAGCATGAACTCAAGTCCTCCAACTGCTCCAAGAATCAAACCACCCACTTAACCTCGCTCCCGGGCGGAAACACTGTCCTGCAACAGGCTTGAGGAGGACAGTTATTCCCCACAGTGCTGGGGACCAGGTGGCCGGGACAAGGCAGACTCTCCTTCGCAGGACCAAGCAGGTTAAACCCCCCCATCAGACTGAAGCCGTGACTTTTCAGAGCAGCACCAGCACAGCTGGAAGCCCATCAGCACCGGAAGGCCTCTGACTCTTGCACCGTGCAAATGCCCCTGAGCCCGTGACCGCGGCGCGAGGAAGCAGTGGCTCGGGCCACTTACAGTCACCGTGAGGTTTTCCCAGGCGATACCGGACACGTTGATCTTGTTGCTCTCCCAGAAGCGCAGGGTTTCGTTGCTGGGATGGGTCGGTGCCTCACACTTACAGCTGGGAGGAGAGAAGCCAAGGCAGGGGTAAGGGAAAGACGACGGAGGCGCAACCCTGAGCTCCTGCCAAGGGGCAGCGGCGTTTCAGGAGGACAAAAAACCCACGAGTAGAGGGTGAGGAGGTCGAGCTGGCTGTGCATGTGCACAGGGTAGGTCTCTCGCAGGTGACTCAGCTTCTCCAGAGCCTCGTAGATGAAGATGACGCAGATGAGGGAGGCGAAGGCTTCTTCGGTGAAGCGGGTGATGTAGCACACCAAAGAGCTGGCGTCGGTGGCCACCAGCACCATGCAGAAGGCGGCAGTCCACAGCCCGATGCACGCCCGCAGACAGAGATAGGAGAGCTTGTACTCCCTGGGAAACCAACAGAAAAAGAAGGGTGCAGAGGCCAGCAAGACGCTCCGAGCTGTGCCTGCCTGCCTTCCTTCGGGGAAAATCGGCAGCGATTCAAGAGCGTGTCAAGGCTGGGGATGGTAAATGCACTTGCCCTGTTCTGCTACGGGCGGCCTCAGGGCTGTGGTGCAGGGGGGGGACCCGCAGGAGGCGGCCAATTCTTCCCTTATCACCATTTAGCAATTATCTTGGGTTAACGCCCTGGAAGCTAACGGAGGTCAGGGCCCTGTGGTGGAAGGTGGTGTTCTGCCGCATCACCCCGACGCCCCAACACCAACCCCGGCTGGGTTTGCACCCAGTCATCTGCTGCCAGCGAGTTGGGGCTCAATAGAAGTGCAATTGCACTAACAGGGCAATAAGGATCCAAGTCATCCCAACCAAAGGATTGTCCTGGACAACCCCCATTTCACATGAAAAGGTCCTGCTTTTCAATACAATCATCAAAACACAGAAAACAACTTCAATCTAACAACTGCCACCGACAAAACCATCTTTGCTCCATGGCTGCCTTCTTGCAAAGGCTCTCGCAGCACCCAGCCGCGGCAGCCAGCCTTACTTGCAGAACTTGTAAAGGATCTTCTCAAACACAAGGACGGGTCCGGTGCTCCCGAGGATGGTGAGAGGCTGCCCAGCAAAGAGGGAATACACCACGCCGGTCATGGATGCGCCCAGCAGCGACTCCATGGCACTCTGGCCGGGGAAGAGAGGCAGCCGTGAATACGTAAATCATTAGCAGGGGAGGGGGGAAACACCCCCAAACCCAAAGCAAATTCCCCGCAGCAAGGACTTTTGCGAGAGTTTCATCCTCCCCCATGCCACCCAACAGAGAGAGGTGCTCACTATGTGGCCATTGGTCGCCTCCCCCAGCAGCCCCCCAAAGGTGATGACAGGGGACATGCAGGCACAGTAGAGGAAGAGGAAGGACGCCAGACACTGCAGCCTCAGACCATCCCGAAAGTCGCTCCAGAACCACGGGGCCTTTCGCTTCACGTCCAGGATCAAACCTCCAAAGAGCCTGGAGGAAGGGAAAAAAAGAGACTCGTTTCCTGGAAGAGCCCATGGAGTTGTCCCTGCTGCAAAAGGACGCTCGCAGGCACAGAAGAGCTCTCATGGCTAAGAAGCAGCAGTCTCCTTTACCCATTTTAGACCCAGCAAAAACTGACGCTCCCCAAACAATCCCTCCAACAACAAGAGAAAGGAAATAACCCGGGAGCCTATCCTCTCTTCTTGCAACAGGCCCTTGCTTTCCGAAGCAGCAGAGCTCTGCCTGGAGCTATTTACACATCTGCTTCCACCCCAAAGCAAGAAACCTTGTGTGCAGTGATGCTGTGGCTCAGCTCAGCTGCCCACATCTCCCACCTGGCCCCTTCACTAACCCCTAAATCCTGCTGGGCAGGAGCTGCATGCTCAGATTTCAGAGGCAAACAGGAAAAAAACCCAAACTATCACAGCTCCCACCTTCCCGTCCGCTCCAGTTCAGGACCACCGTGTTTCTCCGGCTCGCTGTGAGAAGCACTGTCACCAAGAGCTCCTGGCACCTTCCTTTTTTCCTGTTCAAATCCAAATAAGATAATGAAGAGTCGTATTTGTCACCACGGGCTTGCTTTGCTTCTGGTCCAGGTGTGTGACTGGGTCAAACTGGGACCTCGTAACTTGGGGCCTCTGAGCACCATCCCCAGCCGTGCCGCCGTCCTGCCCCTCCCCCTCGCATCCCCCTCGGCCGCAGCACCCACCTGCGAAGGGACGTTTTTGGGGGGCTCGATTCGGATCGACGGATCCCACTCTCCTGGTGGCAAGACCGTGACCTGATCCAGAAACTCGTCGACGCCAGCCACGAGGTCAGCCCGGTTCTTGGCTTTGTAGGCAACGTCGTGGAAAACCTGCCGAGGGGAGACAACCTGCTGAGAGGAGAACCCATCTCGCACGCCCTAACCAGCGCAATAAGCCCTTGGCTAAATGCACAACAACTTCCCTAGAACCGCAGACCGGTGCGGGTTGGAAGGGACCTTTCGAGGCCATCGAGTCCAACCCCCTGCCGTGAGCAGGGACGTCTCCAACTCCATCAGGTTTCCCCCACGTTTCCTGCTGGAAACGGCAGGAAATATTCCCCCAAGAGGAAAAACCCATCCATCGTGGTACTTGGACTCATCTCTTCCACAAGGCCCCCGGCCCCCAAGGCACACCACACCCTTTGGCTTAAAGGGGAGACGTTTGGCTGGCCCTGGCAATGCCACCGCTGGGGACAGCGTGCTGGGGAACCCGGGGAGAAGGACGAGCCACAGGATGCACCCAGTGGGATTTCAGCCTCCAGGGGGTGGTGGGGGGTGCAAATCCACAGGTTTGCTTTGGGGCGCCAGCAAAGGGTGGGCTCTCTGGAAAGCTGTGGGCAGCTGGGACAGCAAAGCCTCTTCCTCGCTGCCTCGGACACAGGGAAAAGGGAAGGAAGCCCAAAACAACCCAGAGGCATCTCTTATCTCCTCGCACCTCATCCGTCATGAGAGTAGCCATGGACCTGCCGATCTCATGGTACTGATGGGCTTTTCCTTCCGGTCCAAGCAAAACAAACAGGAACCTGGGCAAGAGGAACAAAGTGAGGGAGAAGAACGTGTCCTTGCTCAAAGGGCACCCCAGGGAATGCCCGGGAGCTGCCAGCCCAGAGCACGGCTCGAGACGGGACACAGAGGCTCACCGCCTCCGCCATGCATTTGAAATTCATCACAACCGATGGTGGCAAATTTCAGTTTTGGGCCAACTCTCATTAAAATTGGCCAAGGGCTTTCAAAGATCCAGCAGGGAAGGGAGAAATGAGGGTGAGGAGATGGGAGTGGGAGAAACGTGCTTGCTCCCACTGCCCGCGTTCCCTCGGGACACCAAACTGATGCACGCAACTGGGTGTTGTGTTCTTGGGGGTTTGGAAAAGAAAAGCTTTGTGCTCCTCACGCAGACCTTGTGGGGATGGGAACTTCCATCAGGCCCGAGAGGAGGACAGCCGGGGTCAGGCGGACGAATGCCACGATGGGCTGGCGAAGGAAATCCAGCTCTCCTACAAGCACGTTGGACGCTTCAGCACCGGTGGGAATCTTCTTCATGAAGTGCTGCTCCGCCTGGGCACGACAAGCCATGTTCAGGCCCTTCCCCCAAACCCAAAGCCCACAGCACTCTACAGCACACTCTGCGGCCCCGTTTGCAAGAGCAAATCTGCGCCTAAAGGCGTCAGAAAGCCACAAGCGTCTCACCTTGCTTAAATCCATCGCGCTGCTCTCGTGGCTCACCCCATTTTTAGCTTCCGCAGCGGTGGCAGAAGGGTGAGGGGTGAGTGTTTGGGCTGGCAGGAAAAGGAAAGACACTCAGAAAGACGGACAAGGAGCAAGTGCGACGCTTCTCCTTTTTCAGGACAAGTCTCACGGGGCCAAAGCCCGGCAGAAGCCCTCACCTGGCTTGTCGAGGAGGTGCGGGTCCGACTGCTTCTTGCTCACATCAGCAAACGAGCAGACGATGGGGAGAAGGTTGTTTCTTTTCTTCTCGTTCTGGTGGTGATGCTTCTTCAGAAGCACTTCTCGAACTTTTGCCCGCATGCCCTCGTCAAACTCGGCGGACTCTTCTTGCTGGCCCAGGATCATATCTGGGGACAGCAAAGGGAAATCAAGCCGGCAGAGAAGAAACCCCCGCCAAGTCCCGACCCCCGCAGCCCCTGGAGAAGGCTGCGCCACGCAGGATACCCTAAGCAGGGCTCAGCCTTGCTTAGCAAGACGTTTTCATACAGTTCAGCCTTTGCAACGAAAGCAAGACTTTTCCTGCGCTAAAAGACGCCATCAAAGCGCTTATTCAGCCCTCTGCAAAGATAAGTATTTCCCGTTCTAACCAATGCCTCTTTCTGGCCAGACCTGGCCTTTCTGTCTGACTCTGCGCACCTAACCCAATTCTAGGCAATCTAGAGCACAGGCTCTCCCAGAGCTTCCTTGGCCGATCGACTGCAATTTGCCAAGCCCAGGGAGAAATGTGCTAAGAACGGCTCCGGCTCCTGCACCTCCTGAAAGGGCTGAATGGAGACCTCCCAGTCACAGATCAGTTCTCCAGAGCCGCTTTCTCAGTCAACTTCAGTTGCCTTCCCCACAAACAGACACTGCTTGGGCATCTGCCAGGTAAACCCTGCCTTTAAACCCCTTCAATCCCGGCATGTTAAGAAGGCAAAGGGGAAAACAAAGAATGTGAGGAAACGGCTTGTAAGAAAGAGTTGATTTAAGGAGGTTCAGCTCCTACGCAGACGCCGTATTTCTAAGAGCAGCCTGTTACGCCCTCACACACACTCCTGTTTGGCTGCAGAATATTCTCTAATCGCTTCTGCAACCCCACAAATTGCTCTCAAAAGGATCCCGTATGGGAAGAAAAAGCTGGTGCGACTGTTGCACGCCCAGGCTACATCCAAACCCAACCCATGACTTAAAAACCCAGTGGGGCTTCTGGAAAAGGACCCGCCGCTGGGGCAGGGCTCGATTTGGGAGTGAACGTGGCCGAGCTCGGCCCTTCCCGGAAGGATGTGGCGCCCACGGTACCTGCAATCTCTTCGATGCTGTTGGCACAAACGTCCAGCAGCACCGTGCCCTTGGTGATGCAGCTCCTCAGCTCAAAGAGGCTGTGCAAGGACAGCGTGGCCACGTAGGGCTTGCTCCAGCGCTCGCCGCCGTCTTCCACGTCCTCCTCAAACTTCAGCCACCTGCGGACAGCGGGTGCCATCAGCCCCATTGCAAGCAAACAGCCCCGGCTCTGCAAGGCCTTTCCTAGAGCTACGGGGCAGCAAGAGGAGGCGACTCCTCCCATCGGCACCTGCAGCTGCCAAAGCTCCTTCCGTCCCGCAGAGAGGAAAGCGGAGCCCAGGGGCGCCGCCAGCATGGGGACCCCTCTCCCACCGCGCCCGCAGCAGGCATTTACCTTGCCCTTTCCTTCCACTCAGCACCTTCCCCCTCTTTCACGCAGATCTCATCCAGCTCGCTGAACAAGTCATGGGGGACGTGCTGCTCATCCTCCTCGGTCCCAAGGATGAACTGCACCCGCTGGGATGGGGTGTCTGGGGGCAGAAGACAAAGCCCCGTCCCGTTACCATGCCTCAATACGGCCCGTCACGCTCACATCCAAAGGGGCCATCGGCCTGGCACCAGCTCAGCCAGAAATACTGGGCTCGCCCCTCTCCCCTGCCTCTGCCTGGCCTTGCACGCAGCCACGGAGAAGCATCTGCTCCACCTCTGCACAACGACGGGCAGCTCTCCTGCCCCACGTTCCCACTTTTAAACCCGGGATCCCTCTAAGGAAGGCGAGCCTAAACCCATTAGGCATTTAACTGCCTTACAAACTTGAGAAAAGTTGGGGAAAAAGAGGGTCTTGCTAAATAACGCCACTTTCCCTCGGGAGAACAGCACATCACTCAAACCAGCCCCAGGCACTGCTTGCAGAAGACCCCAGCACCCAAGTAGCCCCGAGGAGCTCAGGGAACGCTGCGGCGGCACTTACAGCGGTAGCCCGGCTCCGTCAGGGCAGAGTCCTTCTCCCGTTCCCGTGGCTTCTGGCTGTGGGGTCGGTGATGCCGGTGGCTCTGCCTCCCCAGCGGCATCCGCACGCCCACGTACAGGGTCCGGTGGCCTGCGAAAAAGCACCATTGGCAGCACTTTCGGCATCGCAGCAACGGTCGATGCGGCCGGTGCCTCTCGAAGCCATGCTTAAATCCCAGGAGAAGCACCGACTTCTCTGAATTTGATTGTCGCGGGACCTCCTTTTCCCAAGCCTATTTTCCTCAAACTTGGCAGAAACAGAGCAACAAGTGACGGCTCCGGCTCATCAAAGTGCCCTGAAAGTACCAAACCCCTTCTCCACCTCCAGCCTCGGCTGGACAACACGCAGACTTGCTCATGAAGCAGCGACAGAAGGTCGCTCTGCTGTTTTAGTGAGAAGCCCGGCACGTCCTGCTGCACGTGACGCGACACCGAGCAAGGCACCTTGTAGGGATTTTGTGCAAGGGGAAAACGTGCTGGGCTGGCGGCCCCTCTAGCAGGGGCTCAGCAGAGCCTCACCTTCCAGCTCCTCCTTCTCATAGTGAATATTGGCGACGGTGCTCGTTCTTCCCTGGTCAATGACCGCCTCTTCGTCATGCCTCTGCTCAGCAACGAGAAGGGGAAAGTTGGGGCTGGCTGTGGAGAGCTCCCTACGGGCCCCCGGCCACCATCCACCCCTGCGCCTGGGCAACTCCACGGGCATCACGCCTCTGCCTGCCTCCTCCTCCTCCAGGCACGGCCCCCGCTTCAAGAAGGGCCGGGAGCTGCTCGAGCAAGGCCAGCGCAGACCTGCCAAGATGCTCAGGGGCTGGAGCATCTCCCTTGGGAGGAAAGGCTGAGAGACCTGGGTCTGTTCAGCCGCAGAAGAGGAGGCTGCGCGGGGATCTCATCAGTGCTTATAAATATCTGAAGGGCAGGTGTCAGGACGATGGGGCCGGACTCTTTTCAGTGGTGCCCAACGACCTTCGAGGCACAAAGGGGAAGCTTTGGGACTATTGAATTGATGAGGTAAAAGCGCAACTGAAATAAATCCGCAGGCTCGAGCGCGTTCTGCGGGTGTCACAGTGGGATTTGGGAGTCGCAGCTTCCAAACGCCCCAAAGCGGGCGACACAGGGAAAGTCTCCTTCTCTCTCAGAAACCACTTTGCCTCCGTGCCCCGCACAGCGACGCTAAATCTGCCCCCCGCAGCCCTCCCCGGTGCAAAGCATCTCCCCCCGCCCGTCCTGCCACGCTCTGGGGAAACGCCAAATGGGATTTTGGGGGGAGTTTCCCAACTGTTTGGGGGTGCTTGGCCCCTCGGCAGAGCCCCGGCCGGGCTACCTGTAACTCTTCCAGAAGGGTCATTTTGGAACCCCCAGTTGGGTCCATCCTCACGTCGGTCACCAGGTTGGGGGGAGAACTGAACCTCCCGATCAATCCGGAGGCCAGAGTCCCTCAGGACACTGGGGCGAGCCCTTATAAAGTGACCGCTGATGACATCAGCCTCTCGGGTAACAATGCAGGCCATTATTTCATCCCCAAGATTCTGCCCGCTTGCAACACTCGGGGCACGGGGAGACACCAGTTCTGCTTGGAGCAAAAGCTACCCCAAATAGAGAAATGGGGTGGCAACGCTGCATCCTGCTGGGCCAAGGGCTACCCGCCGTGGCAGGGAGGATTCATCTCGTTCATCCCACCCAAAGTGGAATTCATTACACTGATGCCAGCGTTATCATGGGCTGTGGGTAAGAGTGTCCACGGGGACAAACCGGGGGCTGCTCCGCCGGTGGAGCAGGAGATGCCCTCGTCGCCCCCCTCCTTGCCCCCACGTTTCCTTACTGGCAATAGAGGAGTATTAGATTCTGATTCACATTCCACCAAAAGCCCCTGTTCTAAATAATTGGTAATTAACCCCTCTCACCCTTTTCGAGCCTCCCACTTCACAGGATATTGGTGTTGTCTTACCGGCCTGGCTCCAGGTTTTAATGTTGCTTTTACCGGCTCTGCCAACTTAGATCGTCCCGGGACTTCGCTCGCCCAAACCAAAGGAATTACTGCATTTTCCACTTCTGCGGGAACCTGCTCCTCCCTGGGGAATCCTGTAACATAAACACTCTCGCCTCTGTGGCTTTTGATTCTGGTATCCGTAATTTCATCTCTCCACCTTCAAAAGTTCTTTGTGCACCCAATTTACTTAATAGCTCTCGTCCTCCCAGAGGCAGCGGGCATTCGGGCATATACAGAAACTGGCGAGTTACCCATTGTTTCCCCAATTTGAACTTTAAGGGCTCTCAGAAGGGCCAATTTTCGTTCTGCCCCGGCGCACCAACAACATCTGCCGATTTATGACTGAATTTCCCTTTACATGTATTCAACACCAAATAAGTGGCCCGCGAATCTACTAAAAATTCTATTTCTCATTCCCTAGCTTCAAGGTAACCAGGGGTTCAGCTCGGCTTGATTCCCCCGCTCTCCTTCGTGCCGAGCTACTTCAAGCATTTGACCCAAACCTCTAGGTTCAAGTGCTTCCAGTTTCTGAAGTTTCTTTCTAATATCTGGGCCGATTGCCCCATGAATATAGAGGCCAAGTGTATTGCTGCTTCTGGGTTGTTTGTTTTTCTTTTTCTGGGTCCAAACTGGTACATTTTCTGGCAGCCACATTCAGTCTTTCCATAAAGGCGGAAGGGGACTCATTTAATTCTTGCCTCACTTCAAAAATTTTGACCAATTTCTTGCTTTTGCCATTGCCTGTCCTACACCAAATAAAATCCACCCCGATATCCAGTCAGCATTCCCCTGGCTCCCAGACGATTAGGGTCCCACTCGGGATTTGGAGATGGAGAATTCGGATCCACTCTCCCCTGTAAATCCCCATTAGCGTGTGCTCCCTGCACCTGCCTTCTGGCTGGATTCCGTACCCTTGTCTTTTCACTTTCATCAAGCAAAGTATCCAGTGTCACAACTAGAGCAACACTTTTTCGAGTTCTCACCACAGTTTCCTCCTTTCAAACCCGCTGCCACAGAATTTTGGGGATATATCCCACACTGGTTCTGCCACTCTGGAGGATTCCGCAATGGAAAGGGTAAATCCACGTAAGCCATGTCATGCCATTTCCCTTCTCTTTTGCAAAATAACATCAACTGCAAAATGGTGCTATATTGCTGTAATTACAGGGCAGATTAATTACTTCCCCTCCTCTCATTTGCAGCTCCTCCAGCCGGGTCCCATGGGTGCAGCGGGGGAGTGGGCAGAGCCGCCCCTGGACAAGCAGCCCACACCCGGGGCCGCCCGAAAAAGCAGCTCCTCCACAGAAACAGGGAGAACGGACAAAAAAAATACGGAAAGAAAATAGGAAAATAAAGAAATAAAAAACCCCAAACCAAGCCCCTCGTTTCCCCTCTTTCCCCAGGCAGCTGCTCCTGCCCAGGGAGGTGGATTTCCCCAAAACACCCCCCCGTAAAAAAGCCCCAGAGACTCCTCCAGCTCCCCCCCACCCTTCACAACACACGGCAGCGCCACAGCGAGACCTGCCAGGCTTTTATTGTCTCCTTTTCCCCATTCAAGGGGCGACAAGAGGAGAAAAGTCCCAGCGAGAGCCCGTCAGGCAACAGCAGCGCTTCACGGCCGGGGCCCACGCGGCGACGGCGCGGATCCAGGGGGTCGGAGCGGCACAGAACGGGCCCGAAATTAACCCCGGTTCTTTTTTTTTTCGCCCAAAGGGACCAACCCCACCAACATCCGAAGCCATAAATAACACGGATTCCGCCCCCCCCCCCTCGGTTTTATTGACAGCACGCAGCGATGCCAAACGAGAGCGTCTCTCGGCGGCTCGGGCGCAGCTCGGCCCCACACAGCCGCTCGCTCAGCCCCCACCGGCGGGGCGGGGAGAGACCCAGAAGGGCAAAGCTCGGGCCCGGAGGGAGGAACAGGTCAATAACTACAATAAAACAGAAGCAGCGACAACAACGCAACGGAAAGGAAAACACTGACAGGGGCGCGAAACCCGGGCGGGGGGGGGGGGACGGGACGGGGGGGGGGAAGGAGGGGACCGAAGGCCCCGAACAACCCGCCCGTGACGCAGCCGCTCACCGCCCGCCGACCCGACGCCGCCAGGCCCCGAGCCGCAACCGCCCCGCGCGCGCCAGCCCACCCGCCTCACGGCCCGCTCCCGGCCTCACGTGGTACGGGACGAGCAGCCCATTGGCCAGGCGGGCTCAGCTGGCCTGGCTGTGGCCCCGCCCCTGCCGGCCTCTCGCCCGCGCGCGGAGCCCGGGAAGCTGGAGCGGCCCCTCACGGCTCTGGGCGCTGCGGGGCGGGAGTTAACTCTTGCTCGGCCGCAGGCGCCGCAGCCTCCTACAGTAAAAGACATGTATTTTTCCCCCTGCCCCGTGTAATTCTCCTCTGCAGAAGGAAGCAGGAAACCCTGGCAAAACCAGGAGCCGTCCGTGGGTGTCTGGGGTAGAAAGGGGGCCGGCAGGCGGAGCGCTGGGTCCCGCCAGCCCCGGGTGTAACCGGGGTGATGAAGTGAACCAACCGTGGATGCTGCTGTGTCACGCAACTGAACGTTAAGTCTGGGGACAAGCAGTGTATTCTTTAATCATTAATGCAATAGATAATGTGCTTCTGTCAGAACCCCGCTCCTTTCAGACTCAAAGCCTAAGTTTTAGATCCGCAAAGCCTCACTCCTAGAGCTTAGGGGCCAAACCTCTGTTTTAAGGGCTAAATTACAGCCTCACGTTTAGGCAGCGATGATTCAGGGTATAAATGGTTGGGAGTTACTAATACAGTCTAGCGCAGCTCAGCTAAGGCTGGGACCCGGAGCCAAAACCTGGCTGGGATAAGGAGGCAGCCGAAACAAGAACAGCCTGCACGATGACTAAAGCTTGTTGCTTTAGGGAGTCAGAGAGGCCTCGAGATTCGAAGTACCTAAACAAAGTCACGATGACGTTTGGCCTTAAGAAAAGCAGCCGTACAGAGCCACAAAGGTGAGGAACTGCAGAGCAGAGACTCGACCAGAACAGAGCAGCCCTCACGGGCAGCACGGGCGTCATCTCAGAAGCGAGTTTGCGGGAACACAAGGGTTAAGTAGCGGACACAGGGAGGAAGAGTATGTCCTTCATCCAGAGCCCCCTGAGGAGCAGCCGGAGACACCAGCAGGCGTGGGCAAGTAACCTCTGCCTATCTGTAGCTGTTATCAGAAAGCTAATGAATGTGCCTAGGAAGCACGTACTTAACGGGCACAAAGAGACCTGGGGGGTGCCCGGTAGGAGGAGGATCCCCCGTGCAGCCGCCGCCCCCCGCAAATACAGAATGCTGCCTTTTAACTCTGCGCTGGTGTCACCAGGCTCAGCCCCGAGCTCGGGGACATCAAGAGCAAAACCAAAGCTGCGCCTGGAGAAGGGGCTGCGCTCGGGCACCTCGGGGAAGCCCGGGTCGCTCTGTAAACCAGCAATTGCCAAGGCAGCTGCCAGCGTGTTGCAGCCCCCTGAGGCCGGGGGAGATGCAGACCCCCGCGGAGCCCGCACTTCACTACAACCCACTTGGCTTTTCCCTCCGGGGTGGCTTTCTTTTGTTCCGAAGTTGCAGAGATGCCCGGCCCGGGCTGAAACCGACCCCAGCCCCCGGCCCTGCTCCTTGCGAGGAGGGAGCGCAATCCGGCTGGGCTCTCCTTGTGCACAGGGGAGAAGGAAAACGGGAAAAACCAGCGTTCTCCTTTCTTTCGAAGGGCGATAATTGCATTTCAGGGGCAGGGCGGCAGGGACTGGTCCCACCCCGCCCAGCCCCGCAGCCAGGGCTCTTCACTGGCTCAGACCCCCACGGCAATGAAGGGTCATTGCCCAAGCGGAGGAGAGCTCAGGGCTCCCGGCCACCGGGAGCTTTCCCCTCCGGGCAGGCAGAGGCGGCGGGTCGGAGCAGCCAGCGCAGCCCCGCGCTCAGAGCACAGGAAGGCAGCGCGGACAGGGCGCGCACGGGCGTCACGGGGGAAGAGCAGCAGGAAAACCCAGCCTTTGCCCCCTGCCCTTTCTCCAAGCCTCGATTTTTAGCCTCCCCTCCTTTTCAAAGAGCTAACCCAGCCTCCTCCCCCTCCGACAGTTACCGTGCCGAGCTGGCTCCGGTCAAAGTACCCTTTGCAAAACCCCATCCCCTAAGAGGGGGAGTTACTGAATGCCGCCTTTGCCTGGGTCTTTACTGCTAAGGCCGGCCCTCAGGCATCTCAGCCCCCAGAGGAGAGAGCACAAATCGGGAGAAGGGAAGACTTACCAGCGGGGCAGAAGGACTGGCTCAGAGACCACCTGTGCAAACTGGGTCCTCGCCAATCCACGGGCCCCGATGGCATGCACCCACGGGTGCTGAGGGAGCTGGCGGAGGGATTCTGGCCGAGCCCCTGTGCATCATCTTTGAAAGGCCGTGGGGGACAGGAGAGGTGCCCGAGGGCTGGAGAACAGCAAATGTCACTCCAGCCCTGAAAAAGGGCAGGAAGGAGGAGCTGGGGAACTCTAGGCCAGGCAGCCTCACCTCCGTCCCTGGAGAGGGGATGGAGCACTTCATCCTGGAGGTCATCTCCAGGCACGTAGGGGACAAGAAGGTTATCGGGAAGAGTCAGCATGGACGCACCAAGGGAAGCTCATGCTTGACCAACCCGACAGCCTTCTCTGATGGCGTGACTGGCTGGGTGGACGACGGGAGAGCAGTGGGTGTTGTCTGTCTTGACTTCAGTAAGGCATTCGACACTGTCTCCCACAGCATCCTCACAGGCAAGCTAAGGCAGTGGGGGTTGGAGGAGGGGACAGTGAGGTGGCCAGAGCCCTGGCTCAACAACAGATCATCAGAGGGTCGTGATCAGTGGAGCAGAGCCTGGCTGGAGGCCTGTCACTAGTGGTGTTCCCCAGGGGTCTGTGCTGGGCCCAGTCCTGGCCAACATATCCATCAGTGACCTGGATGATGGGATCGAGTGTCACCTCAGCAAGTTCCCTGACATTCCCAAGCTGGGAGGAGCGGCCGATGCACCAGAGGGCCGTGCTGCCACCCAGCGAGACCTGGCCAGGCTGGAGAGCTGGGCCCAGGGGACCTGATGAAATTCAACACGAGCACGTGCAGGGTCCTGCCCCGGGGGAAGGAAGAACCCCCCGCACCGGCACAGGCTGGGGGCTGAACTGCTGGGGAGCGGCTCTGTTGAGAAGGCCCTGGGGGTGCTGGGGGACAAGAAGGTGACCCTGAGCCAGCACCGTGCCCTTGGGGCCAGGAAGGCCAATGGTACCCAAGGATGCATGAAAAGGTGTGTGGAGCATCTCCCTTGGGAGGAAAGGCTGAGAGAGCAGGGTCTGTTCAGCCGCAGAAGAGGACGCTGAGGGGGGATCCCATCAGTACCTATAAATATCTGAAGGGCGGGTGTCAGGGGGATGGGGCCGGGCTCTTTTCGGTGGTGCCCAACAACAGGCCAAGGGGCAACGGGCACAAGTGGGAACACGGGAAGTTCCGCCTCAGTATGAGGACAAACCCCTTCCCTGTGCGGGTGCCAGAGCAGGGGCACAGGCTGCCCAGAGGGGCTGTGGAGTCCCTTCCCTGGAGACATCCACGCCCCGCCTGGACGCGGTCCTGTGCCCCTGCTCTGGCTGTGCCTGCTCAAGCAGGGGGTGGGACGGGGTGAGCTCCCGAGGGCCCTGCCAGCCCCCACCATGCTGGCATTCTGTGAAAAGCCCTCTGATGTTGGCCTTTGCTTGTGACGTGCTGCTTTCATCCTCCCAGAGCCATTTTGTATTTATATCAACTGTATATTTTCTATAACCTCACTCATCTTTATTTTCGCTCCCCTTTGCAAGGAGCGACAACCTGCCGTTGGCATCTCGGGTTGGGTCGATGCACGAAAAGGCTCCCGCAGCGGATGGGAGAAGCCAACGGCAGGAGGGGGTGCGGCCCCGTCCCAGCTGGGCACGCGGCACCGCCTGCAGATGCCAAGAGCCTGGAGCCCGTGCTGAGCCCACAGCGAGGCACAGGGATGCAAGGGCACCTTTTCTTCCGGGTCCTCCTCTCCTCCCAGGCTCCAGAGCCGCCCGACCCGACCGCGCGTGCCGGGGGTGACACCACGGCCCAGCAACCCCCCGGACTGCGAAGGGAGCACAACAACCAGCTCTGCTTGACGGCTTCTTCCTGCAAAGCGGCAGGAAGGGAAAAGCAGGAGGGAAAAAGCACCTGCCCGCTTCCCTCCTGGCTCGTCCCTCCCTGTGAGAGAAAAGGCTTTGCAAGGACAGGGGTGAAGAAGAAACCACACAGAGTCCCCGGGAGGTAAAAGGCAGGGAAGCGGCGGAACAAGGCAGGGGACAGCCCCGGGGCGCAGAGCCCCACGCCTCACCTGCCCGCTCCCATGACCACACGCTGCACTCAAGGCGCTCCATGTTCAGTGCTCCCTTCCATTCAGGTGACAGCCAGGGAACAAGAAGGGGGCATTTCTGCACTTTGCACCTTCCCGGTCGACGGCAGAGCCAAAGCAAAGGCGAGAAGTCAAAAAAAGAACCAAAGGGGGCGGAACTGGAGCGCAGGCAGCAAATGCTCGTCCTTCGCCTGGGCCCAACTGCTCGGAGGGTCCTTCCGCTGCCCCGCCACGGAGGGTGTCCCTCTCGGCCCAGGGAGAGACGCGGGAGTGAACTCAAGGGAGGAGCCCGAGCCAGAGCACGAACCTTTTTGGGACGAAGAGGCAAGCGCAGAACACGTCACACCTCACAGAAGGTGTTTGTGTACATTCAGAGTTTATATTTGGAGAAAAGAGAAAGGCGAGGAGGAATTGGAGACTGAAAAAATAGCCCTGAATGAGGGAGCGGTAGCAGCCCCTCGACCACTACAAAACCGCACCAACACACGCACGTACACACGGAGGCGTAACGACACCCAGCTCCCACGGACTGTGATGCGCCCCTCACTTTGCTGCTCTGGAGATACCGAACGCCTGAAGCACACCCAGGGTAACCGACAACATCTGCATGGCTTTAATGGGAATCCTCCGGCTGAAGGGAAGCGGTTTCTCCCCGGGCCTGTGTCGGCACATCCCGCAGTCACGTTCTCACTCCTCTCCTTCAGAGTCAACATTCCTAGTCGTGAAAACCGGGGCAGGGGGAAAGAGAAGAAGAGGGAGAGCGTCGTCAGCGCCAGAGCGGCCGGCTGCTGCCGATTCAGCCCCGTGTGTGGCACCAGCCCGGCAGGGAGGAGCTGGTTTGCATGCCACGGCCCCTGCTGCCTGTGCCCAGGGCTCGCTCGGCAGTGCTGGCCAGAGCACGGCACAGCCGTAGGCACGCGCCGTCGCCGCAGAGGAGCACGGTCGCACTCACGGGCCAGCCTTTACCTCTTTCCTCCCCAGAGTCAGAGCGTTTCCCTCTTCATCGTCAGCGCCTTCCACACGGTCGTGTTGGACATCTCCTCTGAGATATTAATCTCCGAAGGATCAGCCCTGCAATAAATATTGCCCAGGGCAACGCGTGATTCTGGGAACTGACGGCACCAAGTGCGTTAGCATCGGCGAGAGGAACAGGGGGGCTCGGAGGAGCAAAGCTCAGCACAAGCACAGGGGCCTTTGCCGCGTGAGGAGCTTTGGGAGGCGAGCCCGAGAGCTGCAGAGCAACGGCTCCGTGCAACGGCTCTCGCTGCTGCGCAGCCCTGGAGCGGGCTCCTAAGCCACTGCTGCTACAGATCATGCCTGCAGCTCCTCAGCTGGAAGTACGAGGCTCTCCAGCTGCGTAAAGTCCCTGATCATGAGGGTGCCCGGGCTCAAACGTGAGCTGTGCAGCCACTCTGCTTGGAGGCAGAGCCCTGCCATCGCCTCCTGCAGCCCTGATTTTCCCCCCAAGCTGACTGCTGGTGCCTAAGGGATGCTCAGGAAAGAGGCAAGTGGAGAAAATTGGGCCAAACCCCTGCAGATCCATCCTGCCAGGGGCCCTGGGCCTCCACGGGGCTTTACCTGTCACTGGGTTGCTGTGGGATATCCAAGCCGCTGGTCTCCCCCAGTTCCAGCTGAACGGAATTTGCAGCAGCAGCTGCCATCGTCTTCTGGGACTCCTGGCGTAAAAAGGGACAAATCAATTTCTCCGTCTGTGACCAAAGTGGAGAGAAACACACCAGGCGGTAAAAGCGCTGCATGTGCCCTCTCCTTGGGACCCATGGCAGCTTCAGCTCTTAGTGCAGCAGGGTATCGACCTCCGCTCCAAACCTTTTGCAAGGGTTAAAAACACTATTAGCAGCAAATCTTCCCACCGTGAGTATCATCATCATCATCATCATCATCTTCCTCACCTTTTTTCCTCAAAGACTACTTTTTAAAATTCTCCCTCACTCAAGTGTTAAGCTCACTGCTAATTCAGGGAAAGACACGCTGAAGCTGTGGGATCTGGGCTATTGGGATCTATTTCTATTGCGTTCTGCTCCTCCCCCAACATTTCAAGACCAGCTGGGACAGAAAGAGGCCATCTCACAGCCCAAGGGAGACGACCGGCCCCGAGCCCCCAGCAAGCATTACCTCTTCTTCTTGGGCTTCGGTTTTGGCGTCGCCCAACCTCTGCTTCTTGCTTTCTGGCATCAGGTCATCCAGAAAGCTGAGCTCTCGCTTGGAGAAGCAGAAATCCATCGCTTTGCGCACAAAAACGAGAGCCAACACCTTTGTGAGGAAGAGGGAAGATGCGGTGAGGCCAGAGGCGACGCTACATCTCCCTCCAACGCTGCAAACCTCCCGCTGCCGACACCGGCAGCGGCTCTTACCATCATGGGAAAGATGATGGCGGCACGGGACGCCTTGATGCCCCAGAGCAGGACGAGGCAGATCAGCTGGATGGCGGTGAAGAAATGCACCTTTCGCAAGGGCACGTGCCGCAGGTAGACGAAATCCGGCTGGTGTTTCGCCGGCATCCAGAACAGCTTCAAGCGATCAAAGAACTGCAAAAAGCCAAGGGGGAAAAGTTGCCACCGGGGGACTGCGGAAGGTTTCTGGCCCCGTGGAGACGCGGAGGCAGTTCTCAGGGTCTCGCTTGCAAGGAGAGATCGCGGAGCCCACTCGCTTCCTCCTGGGAGCAGCCCCCAGTTGCCCTTCGCTCCACCCAGCTTGCCCGCCAGAGCTGCCCACCACATTGCAAGGAGTCCACGGTCTTCTCTCAGCGGCATTTCTTGGCCCACCCAATCCCCCGGGGCAAGGATTTCCACCGGTGGCAGAAACTGCCTTCCCTTGGCACTGAATTCCCCCGCTTCCACCTCACCAAAGCCCGACCTGCCCTAAGCCGTGACACAGAGAGCCCTGACCGTGCCCGCTCCCCCAGCCCTGCACCCCTCCTGGGCCTCCCCCGAGCTGCTGCTCACACAAAACACTTTCAGCGCTTGCTCCCGGAGAGGTGTTTTCCCACGCCACGGCTTTCTGCCCGCTCCTACGGCCGGGAAATACCAGGGAGCAGACGTGCCGCGCGCTGTAACAGAGCCCGTACCTGAATTCCTCTGAGGGACGACACACCCATGTAGAGGAAGACGCCGTAAAGCACAGGCATTGGGATGAACTGAAAACAAGAATGGAATCCTCCGTTCTGTTCTCCATCACATTTTCACTCTTACCACTCTCTTCTACGGGCACTGCCTGAAGTTGCCCAAAGCTCTGCAGCTCCCACGGGCTTGGAGGTGGGTCGGACTTTAACCGGGAGAGATTTTGTGCGTGCGAGGGAGCCAACGCTCTGCTTCAGGCTGAACGTCTGAGTTCCCTTTTGTCACAATAAGCCTCTCTTCCAGAGAGGTGGGAGGAAAAGAGGTCACTTCACCCGTGCTACCGCGTACCGCGCTCTGTGACGGTAGAAAACCATTTCTACGTGTTCTTGTGGCAACGCGCAAAGGCGCTGGGCCTCCTTTTAGCCTAGAGATGGCATTATTTTGTGGGAGGAACACGCAAGGAAGCCCTCGGGGACCATTTCGGCGTGTTTGGCTACTTGGAATGGCTGTTCTGAGGCGCTTGCGGGAGCCAATCGCCACCGAGAAGGTGCTGCCTGTTTGAAAGGGAGCAGAGGTACTGCTCGGAACGCGCCTAATTGTAACCCACGAACACGGGTGGGCCTGAAAGACGCCTGAACATTAAAGCGGTCGTCGTGCTCGCTTGCCGAGAGCGCAGCACACTGGGGCCTGAAGGGCTGGAAAGCGTGACCGAGGCTGGTTCCCACCGCCGGTCAAGCCCCAAGGGCTGGGATTCACCTCCTCCTCTGCTCCACAACTACTCAGGCCTGGGAAGGGGGGACTCTTGTTTTTCAGAACCCCCCAAAAGCGCGTGGTTGTTGGGTGTTTTCCATTTTCCTCTTACCTTTAACACAGAAGTGAAGAAGACGGAGCAGCCCATGAGCACAAAGATCATCAAGCCAGTGACTCTCTGCTCTCGTATCCCCAAAAACTTGGGTTGCTCCCCGGGAGCTGAGCAGTCAGACTCTACTTTGAGGCTGTTCACATGGGTGATGGACAGGACGGTGGCAGCCACAAACCAGGGCAGCCCCATCACGGAGCACACCCCGAGCATCACGGCCACCACAAAAAGGTCCAGGTGGTACCCGCATCCTTTCTGCAGGGAGCAAAGCAAGAGGCAGAGTGTCCCACAGCAGAAGAGCAACGACAATGCCGCAAGTCACGCTCCCACCCTACTGAGCTGAAGTCAGCTTCTTGAAAATTTAAAGCAAGGATTGGAAACAAATCAGGATGTAGCCAGTCTCTGCGCAAGCCCCTCGCATGGAAATCTGACAGGGGCTCAGACAAAGCGGATTGCGAGAGTCTGCGCGATATCGACTTCTCACAAAAAAGACATAAAACGACTTTTTCTCTTCATTCACAGAGAAATTGCCACCACTTGCAAAGAAGATGCGACTCTGAGCTATCCCTGGCAGCTCTTCAGAACGATTCCTTCCCCCAGCTGCCGCTGGCATTTTCAAACAAAAGCCCTCCTCTCTCTTGCTCCCCGACTGATTTGCTGCTCCGAAAGATTGCCCACCTCCCCTCCCCTGCCCTTTGCTCCCCGTGTCATCAGTAACCCAGGAGAGCATCCTGCCACACAGCCCGACCTCGTCCCACACCAACGCCTTCCCAAAGCTTTTGGAATAGGAGCTTCTCCCCACTCCTGCAGCCCACAGTGGGCTGGGGACGGGCTCATCTCTTGCAGCCCCTTACCTTCAGCCTGTGCTCCTTCCTGTTGACAATAACAGCCGTGATCTGCTGGTCCATGAAGATCAGGATGGTGCAAAGCAGAGCTGGGATGAGCGCAGCTGGCACCGTCCACCACGGGTTGGGGCCGATGGGGCTGATGAACCACCCGCGGTCATCTCTGGTCGGCTGCGACAAAGCACACGCATGTCACGATCCTCTCCCAGCCCAGCCGCCTCACTGCCTTTCAGTTTCCCCTCCAGCCCTGGGGCAGAGCAGCTCCCAGCCCTGGCTTCAAGTCACCCTCTCCCAGGGGGTTCAGCAGTGCCAGCGGCCTCTTTGCCAGCACCTACAGCTGCTTCTCCTGCGCGTCTCCAGAGCGCCGGGGCCGTCTTCTCGTTCCCACAAGGAAAGGATGCGCTCGGAGGTGGAAGAGGAGATGCTCACACCACCCGCATCTCCTCCAGACTCAGCCCCGTCCTGCCCTGCCCTGCCACCACCTTGTGGCATCCCCAGGGGCCGCAAACAGCTCCGCGCCAAAACACCCCCTTACCTTGAACACATGGGGCACGTGGAGCTTCGGGGACGGGATCCCAGTCACCAAGTCAATGAGCATCATGATGACGATGGTGAGGAAAACGGCAAAGTCGCTCACTGTGGCCCGTACCTGGGGCAAGAAACCAGAGCTGAAAGGGGCAGGTCGGAAATGCTACAGTGGTTTTGCACTCATGGAGCTGCGTGAGGGACAGCCCAGCCGATGGAGGGCTTGGCCTTCAAGGGCAACGTTTCCCAGCTCGACCAAGCGGTGGCAAATACTGCTGAGTGCTCCAGGAGAGCCCTCTGGGGAAAAGAGCGTGGAGACTGCTGCCGGCCACCAGCTTCTACCTACTCTGCTTGGGAAGTAACGGCTGGTTTTGAACTTCTTCAGCAAGCTCGACAGGACAAAGGTGGAGAAGAAGAGGATGCAGCACCACAAGAGGACATTAGGTGCGTAGGGGCCATCGCGCCCACAGGCAGCTCCTTGAAACTCGCCGTGCAAATACCGACATTCCTGCCGAAACAGAGCGTCAGCGCACAAAGGCAGTGCCCGTGCGGCAAGGAAACCTCGGGGAACCGGGGGGTTGTGAGGCTCTTGGGCCAAGAGCCACGACCCTGTAACTGCTGCTGCCCACGGAGATTTCTAGGTAACCAGCAGCAGCAGCAGCACCTGAACAAGCGACACATTCAACTGCACAGAGGAGAGCGGAGAGAGGAGCTGTGACGGGACACCACGCCACAGAGCCACGCCACATCCTCCGCTTGAATGGCAGGTAACCACGGCTGGAGGTGACGCCGGAGGGGAAGGACGTGCTGGCAGCTCTTGGGGACAGGGCAAGGGAACAGGGCAGGAGGGCTGAGACAGACGCGACAGGAAGGGAGAAGAGGCAAAGCGTCCCTTCCCAGGGCAGGGCTCCCAGGACACGGCCGAGAGGGGACGAAGACGCCCATACGAGCCCCCCACCCTGTGCCTGAGCTCTGCTTCCAGCAACAACAGCCCGAGAGACTGCTCAGACATGCAAATTCATGCCTGCGCCTACAGACACGCTGGGTGAGCAAGCCAGGCCTGCAGGTATTAGGAACCACTTCAGGAAGCCAATGACTCCCTTCCAGCATGAACTCAAGTCCTCCAACTGCTCCAAGAATCAAACCACCCACTTAACCTCGCTCCCGGGCGGAAACACTGTCCTGCAACAGGCTTGAGGAGGACAGTTATTCCCCACAGCGCTGGGGACCAGGTGGCCGGGACAAGGCAGACTCTCCTTCGCAGGACCAAGCAGGTTAAACCCCCCCATCAGACTGAAGCCGTGACTTTTCAGAGCAGCACCAGCACAGCTGGAAGCCCATCAGCACCGGAAGGCCTCTGACTCTTGCACCGTGCAAATGCCCCTGAGCCCGTGGCCGCGGCGCGAGGAAGCAGTGGCTCGGGCCACTTACAGTCACCGTGAGGTTTTCCCAGGCGATACCGGACACGTTGATCTTGTTGCTCTCCCAGAAGCGCAGGGTTTCGTTGCTGGGATGGGTCGGTGCCTCACACTTACAGCTGGGAGGAGAGAAGCCAAGGCAGGGGTAAGGGAAAGACGACGGAGGCGCAACCCTGAGCTCCTGCCAAGGGGCAGCGGCGTTTCAGGAGGACAAAAAACCCACGAGTAGAGGGTGAGGAGGTCGAGCTGGCTGTGCATGTGCACAGGGTAGGTCTCTCGCAGGTGACTCAGCTTCTCCAGAGCCTCGTAGATGAAGATGACGCAGATGAGGGAGGCGAAGGCTTCTTCGGTGAAGCGGGTGATGTAGCACACCAAAGAGCTGGCGTCGGTGGCCACCAGCACCATGCAGAAGGCGGCAGTCCACAGCCCGATGCACGCCCGCAGACAGAGATAGGAGAGCTTGTACTCCCTGGGAAACCAACAGAAAAAGAAGGGTGCAGAGGCCAGCAAGAGGCTCCGAGCCGTGCCTGCCTGCCTTGCTTCGGGGAAAATCGGCAGCGATTCAGGAGCGTGTCAAGGCTGGGGATGGTAAATGCACTTGCCCTGTTCTACTACGGGCGGCCTCAGGGCTGCGGTGCAGGGGGGGGACCCGCAGGAGGCGGCCAATTCTTCCCTTATCACCATTTAGCAATTATCTTGTGTTAACGCCCTGGAAGCTAACGGAGGTCAGGGCCCTGTGGTGGAAGGTAGTGTTCTGCCACATCACCCCGACGCCCCAACACCAACCCCGGCTGGGTTTGCACCCAGTCATCTGCTGCCAGCGAGTTGGGGCTCAATAGAAGTGCAATTGCACTAACAGGGCAATAAGGATCCAAGTCATCCCAACCAAAGGATTGTCCTGGACAATCCCCATTTCACATGAAAAGGTCCTGCTTTTCAATACAATCATCAAAACACAGAAAACAACTTCAATCTAACAACTGCCACCGACAAAACCATCTTTGCTCCATGGCTGCCTTCTTGCGAAGGCTCTTGCAGCACCCAGCCGCGGCAGCCAGCCTTACTTGCAGAACTTGTAAAGGATCTTCTCAAACACAAGGACGGGTCCGGTGCTCCCGAGGATGGTGAGAGGCTGCCCAGCAAAGAGGGAATACACCACGCCGGTCATGGATGCGCCCAGCAGCGACTCCATGGCACTCTGGCCGGGGAAGAGAGGCAGCCGTGAATACGTAAATCATTAGCAGGGGAGGGGGAAAACACCCCCAAACCCAAAGCAAATTCCCCGCAGCAAGGACTTTTGCGAGAGTTTCATCCTCCCCCATGCCACCCAACAGAGAGAGGTGCTCACTATGTGGCCATTGGTCGCCTCCCCCAGCAGCCCCCCAAAGGTGATGACAGGGGACATGCAGGCACAGTAGAGGAAGAGGAAGGACGCCAGACACTGCAGCCTCAGACCATCCCGAAAGTCGCTCCAGAACCACGGGGCCTTTCGCTTCACGTCCAGGATCAAACCTCCAAAGAGCCTGGAGGAAGGGAAAAAAAGAGACTCGTTTCCTGGAAGAGCCCATGGAGTTGTCCCTGCTGCAAAAGGACGCTCGCAGGCACAGAAGAGCTCTCATGGCTAAGAAGCAGCAGTCTCCTTTACCCATTTTAGACCCAGCAAAAACTGACGCTCCCCAAACAATCCCTCCAACAACAAGAGAAAGGAAATAACCCGGGAGCCTATCCTCTCTTCTTGCAACAGGCCCTTGCTTTCCGAAGCAGCAGAGCTCTGCCTGGAGCTATTTACACATCTGCTTCCACCCCAAAGCAAGAAACCTTGTGTGCAGTGATGCTGTGGCTCAGCTCAGCTGCCCACATCTCCCACCTGGCCCCTTCACTAACCCCTAAATCCTGCTGGGCAGGAGCTGCATGCTCAGATTTCAGAGGCAAACAGGAAAAAAACCCAAACTATCACAGCTCCCACCTTCCCGTCCGCTCCAGTTCAGGACCACTGTGTTTCTCCGGCTCGCTGTGAGAAGCACTGTCACCGAGAGCTCCTGGCACCTTCCTTTTTTCCTGTTCAAATCCAAATAAGATAATGAAGAGTCGTATTTGTCACCACGGGCTTGTTTTGCTTCTGGTCCAGGTGTGTGACTGGGTCAAACTGGGACCTCGTGACTTGGGGCCTCTGAGCACCATCCCCAGCCGTGCCGCCGTCCTGCCCCTCCCCCTCGCATCCCCCTCGGCCGCAGCACCCACCTGCGAAGGGACGTTTTTGGGGGGCTCGATTCGGATCGATGGATCCCACTCTCCTGGCGGCAAGACCGTGACCTGATCCAGAAACTCGTCGACGCCGGCCACGAGGTCAGCCCGGTTCTTGGCTTTGTAGGCAACGTCGTGGAAAACCTGCCGAGGGGAGACAACCTGCTGAGAGGAGAACCCATCTCGCACGCCCTAACCAGCGCAATAAGCCCTTGGCTAAATGCACAACAACTTCCCTAGAACCGCAGACCGGTGCGGGTTGGAAGGGACCTTTCGAGGCCATCGAGTCCAACCCCCTGCCGTGAGCAGGGACGTCTCCAACTCCATCAGGTTTCCCCCACGTTTCCTGCTGGAAACGGCAGGAAATATTCCCCCAAGAGGAAAAACCCGTCCATCGTGGTACTTGGACTCATCTCTTCCACAAGGCCCCCGGCCCCCAAGGCACACCACACCCTTTGGCTTAAAGGGGAGACGTTTGGCTGGCCCTGGCAATGCCACCGCTGGGGACAGCGTGCTGGGGAACCCGGGGAGAAGGACGAGCCACAGGATGCACCCAGTGGGATTTCAGCCTCCAGGGGGTGGTGGGGGGTGCAAATCCACAGGTTTGCTTTGGGGCGCCAGCAAAGGGTGGGCTCTCTGGAAAGCTGTGGGCAGCTGGGACAGCAAAGCCTCTTCCTCGCTGCCTCGGACACAGGGAAAAGGGAAGGAAGCCCAAAACAACCCAGAGGCATCTCTTATCTCCTCGCACCTCATCCGTCATGAGAGTAGCCATGGACCTGCCGATCTCATGGTACTGATGGGCTTTTCCTTCCGGTCCAAGCAAAACAAACAGGAACCTGGGCAAAAGGAACAAAGTGAGGGAGAAGAACGTGTCCTTGCTCAAAGGGCACCCCAGGGAATGCCCGGGAGCTGCCAGCCCAGAGCACGGCTCGAGACGGGACACAGAGGCTCACCGCCTCCGCCATGCATTTGAAATTCATCACAACCGATGGTGGCAAATTTCAGTTTTGGGCCAACTCTCATTAAAATTGGCCAAGGGCTTTCAAAGATCCAGCAGGGAAGGGAGAAATGAGGGTGAGGAGATGGGAGTGGGAGAAACGTGCTTGCTCCCACTGCCCGCGTTCCCTCAGGACACCAAACTGATGCACGCAACTGGGTGTTGTGTTCTTGGGGGTTTGGAAAAGAAAAGCTTTGTGCTCCTCACGCAGACCTTGTGGGGATGGGAACTTCCATCAGGCCCGAGAGGAGGACAGCCGGGGTCAGGCGGACGAATGCCACGATGGGCTGGCGAAGGAAATCCAGCTCTCCTACAAGCACGTTGGACGCTTCAGCACCGGTGGGAATCTTCTTCATGAAGTGCTGCTCCGCCTGGGCACGACAAGCCATGTTCAGGCCCTTCCCCCAAACCCAAAGCCCACAGCACTCTACAGCACACTCTGCGGCCCCGTTTGCAAGAGCAAATCTGCGCCTAAAGGCTTCAGAAAGCCACAAGCGTCTCACCTTGCTTAAATCCATCGCGCTGCTCTTGTGGCTCACCCCATTTTTAGCTTCCGCAGCGGTGGCAGAAGGGTGAGGGGTGAGTGTTTGGGCTGGCAGGAAAAGGAAAGACACTCAGAAAGACGGACAAGGAGCAAGTGCGACGCTTCTCCTTTTTCAGGACAAGTCTCACGGGGCCAAAGCCCAGCAGAAACCCTCACCTGGCTTGTCGAGGAGGTGCGGGTCCGACTGCTTCTTGCTCACATCAGCAAACAAGCAGACGATGGGGAGAAGGTTGTTTCTTTTCTTCTCGTTCTGGTGGTGATGCTTCTTCAGAAGCACTTCTCGAACTTTTGCCCGCACGCCCTCGTCAAACTCGGCGGACTCTTCTTGCTGGCCCAGGATCATATCTGGGGACGGCAAAGGGAAATCAAGCCGGCAGAGAAGAAACCCCCGCCAAGTCCCGACCCCCGCAGCCCCTGGAGAAGGCTGCGCCACGCAGGATACCCTAAGGAGGGCTCAGCCTTGCTTAGCAAGACATTTTCATACAGTTCAGCCTTTGCAACGAAAGCAAGACTTTTCCTGCGCTAAAAGACGCCATCAAAGCGCTTATTCAGCCCTCTGCAAAGATAAGTATTTCCCGTTCTAACCAATGCCTCTTTCTGGCCAGACCTGGCCTTTCTGTCTGACTCTGCGCACCTAACCCAATTCTAGGCAATCTAGAGCACAGGCTCTCCCAGAGCTTCCTTGGCCGATCGACTGCAATTTGCCAAGCCCAGGGAGAAATGTGCTAAGAACGGCTCCGGCTCCTGCACCTCCTGAAAGGGCTGAATGGAGACCTCCCAGTCACAGATCAGTTCTCCAGAGCCGCTTTCTCAGTCAACTTCAGTTACCTTCCCCACAAACAGACACTGCTTGGGCATCTGCCAGGTAAACCCTGCCTTTAAACCCCTTCAATCCCGGCATGTTAAGAAGGCAAAGGGGAAAAAAAAGAATGTGAGGAAACGGCTTGTAAGAAAGAGTTGATTTAAGGAGGTTCAGCTCCTACGCAGACGCCGTATTTCTAAGAGCAGCCTGTTACGCCCTCACACACACTCCTGTTTGGCTGCAGAATATTCTCTAATTGCTTCTGCAACCCCACAAATTGCTCTCAAAAGGATCCCGTGTGGGAAGAAAAAGCTGGTGCGACTGTTGCACGCCCAGGCTACATCCAAACCCAACCCATGACTTAAAAACCCAGTGGGGCTTCTGGAAAAGGACCCGCCGCTGGGGCAGGGCTCGATTTGGGAGTGAACGTGGCCGAGCTCGGCCCTTCCCGGAGGGATGTGGCGCCCACGGTACCTGCAATCTCTTCGATGCTGTTGGCACAAATGTCCAGCAGCACCGTGCCCTTGGTGATGCAGCTCCTCAGCTCAAAGAGGCTGTGCAAGGACAGCGTGGCCACGTAGGGCTTGCTCCAGCGCTCGCCGCCGTCTTCCACATCCTCCTCAAACTTCAGCCACCTGCGGACAGCGGGTGCCATCAGCCCCATTGCAAGAAAACAGCCCCGGCTCTGCAAGGCCTTTCCTAGAGCTACGGGGCAGCAAGAGGAGGCGACTCCTCCCATCGGCACCTGCAGCTGCCAAAGCTCCTTCCGTCCCGCAGAGAGGAAAGCGGAGCCCAGGGGCGCCGCCAGCGTGGGGACCCCTCTCCCACCGCGCCCGCAGCAGGCATTTACCTTGCCCTTTCCTTCCACTCAGCACCTTCCCCCTCTTTCACGCAGATCTCATCCAGCTCGCTGAACAAGTCATGGGGGACGTGCTGCTCATCCTCCTCGGTCCCAAGGATGACCTGCACCCGCTGGGATGGGGTGTCTGGGGGCAGAAGACAAAGCCCCGTCCCGTTACCATGCCTCAATACGGCCCGTCACGCTCACATCCAAAGGGGCCATCGGCCTGGCACCAGCTCAGCCAGAAATACTGGGCTCGCCCCTCTCCCCTGCCTCTGCCTGGCCTTGCACGCAGCCACGGAGAAGCATCTGCTCCACCTCTGCACAACGACGGGCAGCTCTCCTGCCCCACGTTCCCACTTTTAAACCCGGGATCCCTCTAAGGAAGGCGAGCCTAAACCCATTAGGCATTTAACTGCCTTACAAACTTGAGAAAAGTTGGGGAAAAAGAGGGTCTTGCTAAATAACGCCACTTTCCCTCGGGAGAACAGCACATCACTCAAACCAGCCCCAGGCACTGCTTGCAGAAGACCCCAGCACCCAAGTAGCCCCGAGGAGCTCAGGGAACGCTGCGGCGGCACTTACAGCGGTAGCCCGGCTCCGTCAGGGCAGAGTCCTTCTCCCGTTCCCGTGGCTTCTGGCTGTGGGGTCGGTGATGCCGGTGGCTCTGCCTCCCCAGCGGCATCCGCACGCCCACGTACAGGGTCCGGTGGCCTGCGAAAAAGCACCATTGGCAGCACTTTCGGCATCGCAGCGACGGTCGATGCGGCCGGTGCCTCTCGAAGCCATGCTTAAATCCCAGGAGAAGCACCGACTTCTCTGAATTTGATTGTCGCGGGACCTCCTTTTCCCAAGCCTATTTTCCTCAAACTTGGCAGAAACAGAGCAACAAGTGACGGCTCCGGCTCATCAAAGTGCCCTGAAAGTACCAAACCCCTTCTCCACCTCCAGCCTCGGCTGGACAACACGCAGACTTGCTCATGAAGCAGCGACAGAAGGTCGCTCTGCTGTTTTAGTGAGAAGCCCGGCACGTCCTGCTGCACGTGACGCGACACCGAGCAAGGCACCTTGTAGGGATTTTGTGCAAGGGGAAAACGTGCTGGGCTGGCGGCCCCTCTAGCAGGGGTTCAGCAGAGCCTCACCTTCCAGCTCCTCCTTCTCATAGTGAATATTGGCGACGGTGCTCGTTCTTCCCTGGTCAATGACCGCCTCTTCGTCATGCCTCTGCTCAGCAACGAGAAGGGGAAAGTTGGGGCTGGCTGTGGAGAGCTCCCGTACGGGCCCCCGGCCACCATCCACCCCTGCGCCTGGGCAACTCCACGGGCATCACGCCTCTGCCTGCCTCCTCCTCCTCCAGGCACGGCCCCCGCTTCAAGAAGGGCCAGGAGCTGCTCGAGCAAGGCCAGCGCAGACCTGCCAAGATGCTCAGGGGCTGGAGCATCTCCCTTGGGAGGAAAGGCTGAGAGACCTGCGTCTGTTCAGCCGCAGAAGAGGAGGCTGCGCGGGGATCTCATCAGTGCTTATAAATATCTGAAGGGCAGGTGTCAGGACGATGGGGCCGGACTCTTTTCAGTGGTGCCCAACGACCTTCGAGGCACAAAGGGGAAGCTTTGGGACTATTGAATTGATGAGGTAAAAGCGCAACTGAAATAAATCCGCAGGCTCGAGCGCGTTCTGCGGGTGTCACAGTGGGATTTGGGAGTCGCAGCTTCCAAACGCCCCAAAGCGGGCGACACAGGGAAAGTCTCCTTCTCTCTCAGAAACCACTTTGCCTCCGTGCCCCGCACAGCGACGCTAAATCTGCCCCCCGCAGCCCTCCCCGGTGCAAAGCATCTCCCCCCGCCCGTCCTGCCGCGCTCCGGGGAAACGCCAAATGGGATTTTGGGGGGAGTTTCCCAACTGTTTGGGGGTGCTTGGCCCCTCGGCAGAGCCCCGGCCGGGCTACCTGTAACTCTTCCAGAAGGGTCATTTTGGAACCCCCAGTTGGGTCCATCCTCACGTCGGTCACCAGGTTGGGGGGAGAACTGAACCTCCCGATCAATCCGGAGGCCAGAGTCCCTCAGGACACTGGGGCGAGCCCTTATAAAGTGACCGCTGATGACATCAGCCTCTCGGGTAACAATGCAGGCCATTATTTCATCCCCAAGATTCTGCCCGCTTGCAACACTCGGGGCACGGGGAGACACCAGTTCTGCTTGGAGCAAAAGCTACCCCAAATAGAGAAATGGGGTGGCAACGCTGCATCCTGCTGGGCCAAGGGCTACCCGCCGTGGCAGGAAGGATTCATCTCGTTCATCCCACCCAAAGTGGAATTCATTACACTGATGCCAGCGTTATCATGGGCTGTGGGTAAGAGTGTCCACGGGGACAAACCGGGGGCTGCTCCGCCGGTGGAGCAGGAGACGCCCTCGTCGCCCCCCTCCTTGCCCCCACGTTTCCTTACTGGCAATAGAGGAGTATTAGATTCTGATTCACATTCCACCAAAAGCCCCTGTTCTAAATAATTGGTAATTAACCCCTCTCACCCTTTTCGAGCCTCCCACTTCACAGGATATTGGTGTTGTCTTACCGGCCTGGCTCCAGGTTTTAATGTTGCTTTTACCGGCTCTGCCAACTTAGATCGTCCTGGGACTTCGCTCGCCCAAACCAAAGGAATTACTGCATTTTCCACTTCTGCGGGAACCTGCTCCTCCCTGGGGAATCCTGTAACATAAACACTCTCGCCTCTGTGGCTTTTGATTCTGGTATCCGTAATTTCATCTCTCCACCTTCAAAAGTTCTTTGTGCACCCAATTTACTTAATAGCTCTCGTCCTCCCAGAGGCAGCGGGCATTCGGGCATATACAGAAACTGGCGAGTTACCCATTGTTTCCCCAATTTGAACTTTAAGGGCTCTCAGAAGGGCCAATTTTCGTTCTGCCCCGGCGCACCAACAACATCTGCCGATTTATGACTGAATTTCCCTTTACATGTATTCAACACCAAATAAGTGGCCCGCGAATCTACTAAAAATTCTATTTCTCATTCCCTAGCTTCAAGGTAACCAGGGGTTCAGCTCGGCTTGATTCCCCCGCTCTCCTTCGTGCCGAGCTACTTCAAGCATTTGACCCAAACCTCTAGGTTCAAGTGCTTCCAGTTTCTGAAGTTTCTTTCTAATATCTGGGCCGATTGCCCCATGAATATAGAGGCCAAGTGTATTGCTGCTTCTGGGTTGTTTGTTTTTCTTTTTCTGGGTCCAAACTGGTACATTTTCTGGCAGCCACATTCAGTCTTTCCATAAAGGCGGAAGGGGACTCATTTAATTCTTGCCTCACTTCAAAAATTTTGACCAATTTCTTGCTTTTGCCATTGCCTGTCCTACACCAAATAAAATCCACCCCGATATCCAGTCAGCATTCCCCTGGCTCCCAGACGATTAGGGTCCCACTCGGGATTTGGAGATGGAGAATTCGGATCCACTCTCCCCTGTAAATCCCCATTAGCGTGTGCTCCCTGCACCTGCCTTCTGGCTGGATTCCGTACCCTTGTCTTTTCAGTTTCATCAAGCAAAGTATCCAGTGTCACAACTAGAGCAACACTTTTTCGAGTTCTCACCACAGTTTCCTCCTTTCAAACCCGCTGCCACAGAATTTTGGGGATATATCCCACACTGGTTCTGCCACTCTGGAGGATTCCGCAATGGAAAGGGTAAATCCACGTAAGCCATGTCATGCCATTTCCCTTCTCTTTTGCAAAATAACATCAACTGCAAAATGGTGCTATATTGCTGTAATTACAGGGCAGATTAATTACTTCCCCTCCTCTCATTTGCAGCTCCTCCAGCCGGGTCCCATGGGTGCAGCGGGGGAGTGGGCAGAGCCGCCCCTGGACAAGCAGCCCACACCCGGGGCCGCCCGAAAAAGCAGCTCCTCCACAGAAACAGGGAGAACGGACAAAAAAAATACGGAAAGAAAATAGGAAAATAAAGAAATAAAAAACCCCAAACCAAGCCCCTCGTTTCACCTCTTTCCCCAGGCAGCTGCTCCTGCCCAGGGAGGTGGATTTCCCCAAAACACCCCCCCGTAAAAAAGCCCCAGAGACTCCTCCAGCTCCCCCCCACCCTTCACAACACACGGCAGCGCCACAGCGAGACCTGCCAGGCTTTTATTGTCTCCTTTTCCCCATTCAAGGGGCGACAAGAGGAGAAAAGTCCCAGCGAGAGCCCGTCAGGCAACAGCAGCGCTTCGCGGCCGGGGCCCACGCGGCGACGGCGCGGATCCAGGGGGTCGGAGCGGCACAGAACGGGCCCGAAATTAACCCCGGTTCTTTTTTTTTTCGCCCAAAGGGACCAACCCCATCAACATCCGAAGCCATAAATAACACGGATTCCGCCCCCCCCCCCCTCGGTTTTATTGACAGCACGCAGCGATGCCAAACGAGAGCGTCTCTCGGCGGCTCGGGCGCAGCTCGGCCCCACACAGCCGCTCGCTCAGCCCCCACCGGCGGGGCGGGGAGAGACCCAGAAGGGCAAAGCTCGGGCCCGGAGGGAGGAACAGGTCAATAACTACAATAAAACAGAAGCAGCGACAACAACGCAACGGAAAGGAAAACACTGAGAGGGGCGCGAAACCCGGGCGGGGGGGGGGGGGGACGGGACGGGGGCGGGGAAGGAGGGGACCGAAGGCCCCGAACAACCCGCCCGTGACGCAGCCGCTCACCGCCCGCCGACCCGACGCCGCCAGGCCCCGAGCCGCAACCGCCCCGCGCGCGCCAGCCCACCCGCCTCACGGCCCGCTCCCGGCCTCACGTGGTACGGGACGAGCAGCCCATTGGCCAGGCGGGCTCAGCTGGCCTGGCTGTGGCCCCGCCCCTGCCGGCCTCTCGCCCGCGCGCGGAGCCCGGGAAGCTGGAGCGGCCCCTCACGGCTCTGGGCGCTGCGGGGCGGGAGTTAACTCTTGCTCGGCCGCAGGCGCCGCAGCCTCCTACAGTAAAAGACATGTATTTTTCCCCCTGCCCCGTGTAATTCTCCTCTGCAGAAGGAAGCAGGAAACCCTGGCAAAACCAGGAGCCGTCCGTGGGTGTCTGGGGTAGAAAGGGGGCCGGCAGGCGGAGCGCTGGGTCCCGCCAGCCCCGGGTGTAACCGGGGTGATGAAGTGAACCAACCGTGGATGCTGCTGTGTCACGCAACTGAACGTTAAGTCTGGGGACAAGCAGTGTATTCTTTAATCATTAATGCAATAGATAATGTGCTTCTGTCAGAACCCCGCTCCTTTCAGACTCAAAGCCTAAGTTTTAGATCCGCAAAGCCTCACTCCTAGAGCTTAGGGGCCAAACCTCTGTTTTAAGGGCTAAATTACAGCCTCACGTTTAGGCAGCGATGATTCAGGGTATAAATGGTTGGGAGTTACTAATACAGTCTAGCGCAGCTCAGCTAAGGCTGGGACCCGGAGCCAAAACCTGGCCGGGATAAGGAGGCAGCCGAAACAAGAACAGCCTGCACGATGACTAAAGCTTGTTGCTTTAGGGAGTCAGAGAGGCCTCGAGATTCGAAGTACCTAAACAAAGTCACGATGACGTTTGGCCTTAAGAAAAGCAGCCGTACAGAGCCACAAAGGTGAGGAACTGCAGAGCAGAGACTCGACCAGAACAGAGCAGCCCTCACGGGCAGCACGGGCGTCATCTCAGAAGCGAGTTTGCGGGAACACAAGGGTTAAGTAGCAGACACAGGGAGGAAGAGTATGTCCTTCATCCAGAGCCCCCTGAGGAGCAGCCGGAGACACCAGCAGGCGTGGGCAAGTAACCTCTGCCTATCTGTAGCTGTTATCAGAAAGCTAATGAATGTGCCTAGGAAGCACGTACTTAACGGGCACAAAGAGACCTGGGGGGTGCCCGGTAGGAGGAGGATCCCCCGTGCAGCCGCCGCCCCCCGCAAATACAGAATGCTGCCTTTTAACTCTGCGCTGGTGTCACCAGGCTCAGCCCCGAGCTCGGGGACATCAAGAGCAAAACCAAAGCTGCGCCTGGAGAAGGGGCTGCGCTCGGGCACCTCGGGGAAGCCCGGGTCGCTCTGTAAACCAGCAATTGCCAAGGCAGCTGCCAGCGTGTTGCAGCCCCCTGAGGCCGGGGGAGATGCAGACCCCCGCGGAGCCCGCACTTCACTACAACCCACTTGGCTTTTCCCTCCGGGGTGGCTTTCTTTTGTTCCGAAGTTGCAGAGATGCCCGGCCCGGGCTGAAACCGACCCCAGCCCCCGGCCCTGCTCCCTGCGAGGAGGGAGCGCAATCCGGCTGGGCTCTCCTTGTGCACAGGGGAGAAGGAAAACGGGAAAAACCAGCGTTCTCCTTTCTTTCGAAGGGCGATAATTGCATTTCAGGGGCAGGGCGGCAGGGACTGGTCCCACCCCGCCCAGCCCCGCAGCCAGGGCTCTTCACTGGCTCAGACCCCCACGGCAATGAAGGGTCATTGCCCAAGCGGAGGAGAGCTCAGGGCTCCCGGCCACCGGGAGCTTTCCCCTCCGGGCAGGCAGAGGCGGCGGGTCGGAGCAGCCAGCGCAGCCCCGCGCTCAGAGCACAGGAAGGCAGCGCGGACAGGGCGCGCACGGGCGTCACGGGGGAAGAGCAGCAGGAAAACCCAGCCTTTGCCCCCTGCCCTTTCTCCAAGCCTCGATTTTTAGCCTCCCCTCCTTTTCAAAGAGCTAACCCAGCCTCCTCCCCCTCCGACAGTTACCGTGCCGAGCTGGCTCCGGCCAAAGTACCCTTTGCAAAACCCCATCCCCTAAGAGGGGGAGTTACTGAATGCCGCCTTTGCCTGGGTCTTTACTGCTAAGGCCGGCCCTCAGGCATCTCAGCCCCCAGAGGAGAGAGCACAAATCGGGAGAAGGGAAGACTTACCAGCGGGGCAGAAGGACTGGCTCAGAGACCACCTGTGCAAACTGGGTCCTCGCCAATCCACGGGCCCCGATGGCATGCACCCACGGGTGCTGAGGGAGCTGGCGGAGGGATTCTGGCCGAGCCCCTGTGCATCATCTTTGAAAGGCCGTGGGGGACAGGAGAGGTGCCCGAGGGCTGGAGAACAGCAAATGTCACTCCAGCCCTGAAAAAGGGCAGGAAGGAGGAGCTGGGGAACTCTAGGCCAGGCAGCCTCACCTCCGTCCCTGGAGAGGGGATGGAGCACTTCATCCTGGAGGTCATCTCCAGGCACGTAGGGGACAAGAAGGTTATCGGGAAGAGTCAGCATGGACGCACCAAGGGAAGCTCATGCTTGACCAACCCGACAGCCTTCTCTGATGGCGTGACTGGCTGGGTGGACGACGGGAGAGCAGTGGGTGTTGTCTGTCTTGACTTCAGTAAGGCATTCGACACTGTCTCCCACAGCATCCTCACAGGCAAGCTAAGGCAGTGGGGGTTGGAGGAGGGGACAGTGAGGTGGCCAGAGCCCTGGCTCAACAACAGATCATCAGAGGGTCGTGATCAGTGGAGCAGAGCCTGGCTGGAGGCCTGTCACTAGTGGTGTTCCCCAGGGGTCTGTGCTGGGCCCAGTCCTGGCCAACATATCCATCAGTGACCTGGATGATGGGATCGAGTGTCACCTCAGCAAGTTCCCTGACATTCCCAAGCTGGGAGGAGCGGCCGATGCACCAGAGGGCCGTGCTGCCACCCAGCGAGACCTGGCCAGGCTGGAGAGCTGGGCCCAGGGGACCTGATGAAATTCAACACGAGCACGTGCAGGGTCCTGCCCCGGGGGAGGAAGAACCCCCCGCACCGGCACAGGCTGGGGGCTGAACTGCTGGGGAGCGGCTCTGTTGAGAAGGCCCTGGGAGTGCTGGGGGACAAGAAGGTGACCCTGAGCCAGCACTGTGCCCTTGGGGCCAGGAAGGCCAATGGTACCCAAGGATGCATGAAAAGGCGTGTGGAGCATCTCCCTTGGGAGGAAAGGCTGAGAGAGCAGGGTCTGTTCAGCCGCAGAAGAGGACGCTGAGGGGGGATCCCATCAGTACCTATAAATATCTGAAGGGCAGGTGTCAGGGGGATGGGGCCGGGCTCTTTTCGGCGGTGCCCAACGACAGGCCAAGGGGCAACAGGCACAAGTGGGAACACGGGAAGTTCCACCTCAGTATGAGGACAAACCCCTTCCCTGTGCGGGTGCCAGAGCAGGGGCACAGGCTGCCCAGAGGGGCTGTGGAGTCCCTTCCCTGGAGACATCCACGCCCCGCCTGGACGCGGTCCTGTGCCCCTGCTCTGGCTGTGCCTGCTCAAGCAGGGGGTGGGACGGGGTGAGCTCCCGAGGGCCCTGCCAGCCCCCACCATGCTGGCATACTGTGAAAAGCCCTCTGATGTTGGCCTTTGCTTGTGACGTGCTGCTTTCATCCTCCCAGAGCCATTTTGTATTTATATCAACTGTATATTTTCTATAACCTCACTCATCTTCATTTTCTCTCCCCTTTGCAAGGAGCGACAACCTGCCGTTGGCATCTCGGGTTGGGTCGATGCACGAAAAGGCTCCCGCAGCGGATGGGAGAAGCCAACGGCAGGAGGGGGTGCGGCCCCGTCCCAGCTGGGCACGCGGCACCGCCTGCAGATGCCAAGAGCCTGGAGCCCGTGCTGAGCCCACAGCGAGGCACAGGGATGCAAGGGCACCTTTTCTTCCGGGTCCTCCTCTCCTCCCAGGCTCCAGAGCCGCCCGACCCGACCGCGCGTGCCGGGGGTGACACCACGGCCCAGCAACCCCCCGGACTGCGAAGGGAGCACAACAACCAGCTCTGCTTGACGGCTTCTTCCTGCAAAGCGGCAGGAAGGGAAAGGCAGCAGGGAAAAAGCACCTGCCCGCTTCCCTCCTGGCTCGTCCCTCCCTGTGAGAGAAAAGGCTTTGCAAGGACAGGGGTGAAGAAGAAACCACACAGAGTCCCCGGGAGGTAAAAGGCAGGGAAGCGGCGGAACAAGGCAGGGGACAGCCCCGGGGCGCAGAGCCCCACGCCTCACCTGCCCGCTCCCATGACCACACGCTGCACTCAAGGCGCTCCATGTTCAGTGCTCCCTTCCATTCAGGTGACAGCCAGGGAACAAGAAGGGGGCATTTCTGCACTTTGCACCTTCCCGGTCGACGGCAGAGCCAAAGCAAAGGCGAGAAGTCAAAAAAAGAACCAAAGGGGGCGGAACTGGAGCGCAGGCAGCAAATGCTCGTCCTTCGCCTGGGCCCAACTGCTCGGAGGGTCCTTCCGCTGCCCCGCCACGGAGGGTGTCCCTCTCGGCCCAGGGAGAGACGCCGGAGTGAACTCAAGGGAGGAGCCCGAGCCAGAGCACGAACCTTTTTGGGACGAAGAGGCAAGCGCAGAACACGTCACACCTCACAGAAGGTGTTTGTGTACATTCAGAGTTTATATTTGGAGAAAAGAGAAAGGCGAGGAGGAATTGGAGACTGAAAAAATAGCCCTGAATGAGGGAGCGGTAGCAGCCCCTCGACCACTACAAAACCGCACCAACACACGCACGTACACACGGAGGCGTAACGACACCCAGCTCCCACGGACTGTGATGCGCCCCTCACTTTGCTGCTCTGGAGATACCGAACGCCTGAAGCACCCCCAGGGTAACCGACAACATCTGCATGGCTTTAATGGGAATCCTCCGGCTGAAGGGAAGCGGTTTCTCCCCGGGCCTGCGTCGGCACATCCCGCAGTCACGTTCTCACTCCTCTCCTTCAGAGTCAACATTCCTAGTCGTGAAAACCGGGGCAGGGGGAAAGAGAAGAAGAGGGAGAGCGTCGTCAGCGCCAGAGCGGCCGGCTGCTGCCGATTCAGCCCCGTGTGTGGCACCAGCCCGGCAGGGAGGAGCTGGTTTGCATGCCACGGCCCCTGCTGCCTGTGCCCAGGGCTCGCTCGGCAGTGCTGGCCAGAGCACGGCACAGCCGTAGGCACGCGCCGTCGCCGCAGAGGAGCACGGTCGCACTCACAGGCCAGCCTTTACCTCTTTCCTCCCCAGAGTCAGAGCGTTTCCCTCTTCATCGTCAGCGCCTTCCACACGGTCGTGTTGGACATCTCCTCTGAGATATTAATCTCCGAAGGATCAGCCCTGCAATAAATATTGCCCAGGGCAACGCGTGATTCTGGGAACTGACGGCACCAAGTGCGTTAGCATCGGCGAGAGGAACAGGGGGGCTCGGAGGAGCAAAGCTCAGCACAAGCACAGGGGCCTTTGCCGCGTGAGGAGGTTTGGGAGGCGAGCCCGAGAGCTGCAGAGCAACGGCTCCGTGCAACGGCTCTCGCTGCTGCGCAGCCCTGGAGCGGGCTCCTAAGCCACTGCTGCTACAGATCATGCCTGCAGCTCCTCAGCTGGAAGTACGAGGCTCTCCAGCTGCGTAAAGTCCCTGATGATGAGGGTGCCCGGGCTCAAACGTGAGCTGTGCAGCCACTCTGCTTGGAGGCAGAGCCCTGCCATCGCCTCCTGCAGCCCTGATTTTCCCCCCAAGCTGACTGCTGGTGCCTAAGGGATGCTCAGGAAAGAGGCAAGTGGAGAAAATTGGGCCAAACCCCTGCAGATCCATCCTGCCAGGGGCCCTGGGCCTCCACGGGGCTTTACCTGTCACTGGGTTGCTGTGGGATATCCAAGCCGCTGGTCTCCCCCAGTTCCAGCTGAACGGAATTTGCAGCAGCAGCTGCCATCGTCTTCTGGGACTCCTGGCGTAAAAAGGGACAAATCAATTTCTCCGTCTGTGACCAAAGTGGAGAGAAACACACCAGGCGGTAAAAGCGCTGCATGTGCCCTCTCCTTGGGACCCATGGCAGCTTCAGCTCTTAGTGCAGCAGGGTATCGACCTCCGCTCCAAACCTTTTGCAAGGGTTAAAAACACTATTAGCAGCAAATCTTCCCACCGTGAGTATCATCATCATCATCATCATCATCTTCCTCACCTTTTTTCCTCAAAGACTACTTTTTAAAATTCTCCCTCACTCAAGTGTTAAGCTCACTGCTAATTCAGGGAAAGACACGCTGAAGCTGTGGGATCTGGGCTATTGGGATCTATTTCTATTGCGTTCTGCTCCTCCCCCAACATTTCAAGACCAGCTGGGACAGAAAGAGGCCATCTCACAGCCCAAGGGAGACGACCGGCCCCGAGCCCCCAGCAAGCATTACCTCTTCTTCTTGGGCTTCGGTTTTGGCGTCGCCCAACCTCTGCTTCTTGCTTTCTGGCATCAGGTCATCCAGAAAGCTGAGCTCTCGCTTGGAGAAGCAGAAATCCATCGCTTTGCGCACAAAAACGAGAGCCAACACCTTTGTGAGGAAGAGGGAAGATGCGGTGAGGCCAGAGGCGACGCTACATCTCCCTCCAACGCTGCAAACCTCCCGCTGCCGACACCGGCAGCGGCTCTTACCATCATGGGAAAGATGATGGCGGCACGGGACGCCTTGATGCCCCAGAGCAGGACGAGGCAGATCAGCTGGATGGCGGTGAAGAAATGCACCTTTCGCAAGGGCACGTGCCGCAGGTAGACGAAATCCGGCTGGTGTTTCGCCGGCATCCAGAACAGCTTCAAGCGATCAAAGAACTGCAAAAAGCCAAGGGGGAAAAGTTGCCACCGGGGGACTGCGGAAGGTTTCTGGCCCCGTGGAGACGCGGAGGCAGTTCTCAGGGTCTCGCTTGCAAGGAGAGATCGCGGAGCCCACTCGCTTCCTCCTGGGAGCAGCCCCCAGTTGCCCTTCGCTCCACCCAGCTTGCCCGCCAGAGCTGCCCACCACATTGCAAGGAGTCCACGGTCTTCTCTCAGCGGCATTTCTTGGCCCACCCAATCCCCCGGGGCAAGGATTTCCACCGGTGGCAGAAACTGCCTTCCCTTGGCACTGAATTCCCCCGCTTCCACCTCACCAAAGCCCGACCTGCCCTAAGCCGTGACACAGAGAGCCCTGACCGTGCCCGCTCCCCCAGCCCTACACCCCTCCTGGGCCTCCCCCGAGCTGCTGCTCACACAAAACACTTTCAGCGCTTGCTCCCGGAGAGGTGTTTTCCCACGCCACTGCTTTCTGCCCGCTCCTACGGCCGGGAAATACCAGGGAGCAGACGTGCCGCGCGCTGTAACAGAGCCCGTACCTGAATTCCTCTGAGGGACGACACACCCATGTAGAGGAAGACGCCGTAAAGCACAGGCATTGGGATGAACTGAAAACAAGAATGGAATCCTCCGTTCTGTTCTCCATCACATTTTCACTCTTACCACTCTCTTCTACGGGCACTGCCTGAAGTTGCCCAAAGCTCTGCAGCTCCCACGGGCTTGGAGGTGGGTCGGATTTTAACCGGGAGAGATTTTGTGCGTGCGAGGGAGCCAACGCTCTGCTTCAGGCTGAACGTCTGAGTTCCCTTTTGTCACAATAAGCCTCTCTTCCAGAGAGGTGGGAGGAAAAGAGGTCACTTCACCCGTGCTACCGCGTACCGCGCTCTGTGACGGTAGAAAACCATTTCTACGTGTTCTTGTGGCAACGCGCAAAGGCGCTGGGCCTCCTTTTAGCCTAGAGACGGCATTATTTTGTGGGAGGAACACGCAAGGAAGCCCTCGGGGACCATTTCGGCGTGTTTGGCTACTTGGAATGGCTGTTCTGAGGCGCTTGCGGGAGCCAATCGCCACCGAGAAGGTGCTGCCTGTTTGAAAGGGAGCAGAGGTACTGCTCGGAACGCGCCTAATTGTAACCCACGAACACGGGTGGGCCTGAAAGACGCCTGAACATTAAAGCGGTCGTCGTGCTCGCTTGCCGAGAGCGCAGCACACTGGGGCCTGAAGGGCTGGAAAGCGTGACCGAGGCTGGTTCCCACCGCCGGTCAAGCCCCAAGGGCTGGGATTCACCTCCTCCTCTGCTCCACAACTACTCAGGCCTGGGAAGGGGGGACTCTTGTTTTTCAGAACCCCCCAAAAGCGCGTGGTTGTTGGGTGTTTTCCATTTTCCTCTTACCTTTAACACAGAAGTGAAGAAGACGGAGCAGCCCATGAGCACAAAGATCATCAAGCCAGTGACTCTCTGCTCTCGTATCCCCAAAAACTTGGGTTGCTCCCCGGGAGCTGAGCAGTCAGACTCTACTTTGAGGCTGTTCACATGGGTGATGGACAGGACGGTGGCAGCCACAAACCAGGGCAGTCCCATCACGGAGCACACCCCGAGCATCACGGCCACCACAAAAAGGTCCAGGTGGTACCCGCATCCTTTCTGCAGGGAGCAAAGCAAGAGGCAGAGTGTCCCACAGCAGAAGAGCAACGACAACGCCGCAAGTCACGCTCCCACCCTACTGAGCTGAAGTCAGCTTCTTGAAAATTTAAAGCAAGGATTGGAAACAAATCAGGATGTAGCCAGTCTCTGCGCAAGCCCCTCGCATGGAAATCTGACAGGGGCTCAGACAAAGCGGATTGCGAGAGTCTGCGTGATATCGACTTCTCACAAAAAAGACATAAAACGACTTTTTCTCTTCATTCACAGAGAAATTGCCACCACTTGCAAAGAAGATGCGACTCTGAGCTATCCCTGGCAGCTCTTCAGAACGATTCCTTCCCCCAGCTGCCGCTGGCATTTTCAAACAAAAGCCCTACTCTCTCTTGCTCCCGGACTGATTTGCTGCTCCGAAAGATTGCCCACCTCCCCTCCCCTGCCCTTTGCTCCCCGTGTCATCAGTAACCCAGGAGAGCATCCTGCCACACAGCCCGTCCTCGTCCCACACCAACGCCTTCCCAAAGCTTTTGGAATAGGAGCTTCTCCCCACTCCTGCAGCCCACAGTGGGCTGGGGACGGGCTCATCTCTTGCAGCCCCTTACCTTCAGCCTGTGCTCCTTCCTGTTGACAATAACAGCCGTGATCTGCTGGTCCATGAAGATCAGGATGGTGCAAAGCAGAGCTGGGATGAGCGCAGCTGGCACCGTCCACCACGGGTTGGGGCCGATGGGGCTGATGAACCACCCGCGGTCATCTCTGGTCGGCTGCGACAAAGCACACGCATGTCACGATCCTCTCCCAGCCCAGCCGCCTCACTGCCTTTCAGTTTCCCCTCCAGCCCTGGGGCAGAGCAGCTCCCAGCCCTGGCTTCAAGTCACCCTCTCCCAGGGGGTTCAGCAGTGCCAGCGGCCTCTTTGCCAGCACCTACAGCTGCTTCTCCTGCGCGTCTCCAGAGCGCCGGGGCCGTCTTCTCGTTCCCACAAGGAAAGGATGCGCTCGGAGGTGGAAGAGGAGATGCTCACACCACCCGCATCTCCTCCAGACTCAGCCCCGTCCTGCCCTGCCCTGCCACCACCTTGTGGCATCCCCAGGGGCCGCAAACAGCTCCGCGCCAAAACACCCCCTTACCTTGAACACATGGGGCACGTGGAGCTTCGGGGACGGGATCCCAGTCACCAAGTCAATCAGCACCATGATGACGATGGTGAGGAAAACGGCAAAGTCGCTCACTGTGGCCCGTACCTGGGGCAAGAAACCAGAGCTGAAAGGGGCAGGTCGGAAATGCTACAGTGGTTTTGCACTCATGGAGCTGCGTGAGGGACAGCCCAGCCGATGGAGGGCTTGGCCTTCAAGGGCAACGTTTCCCAGCTCGACCAAGCGGTGGCAAATACTGCCGAGTGCTCCAGGAGAGCCGTCTGGGGAAAAGAGCGTGGAGACTGCTGCTGGCCACCAGCTTCTACCTACTCTGCTTGGGAAGTAACGGCTGGTTTTGAACTTCTTCAGCAAGCTCGACAGGACAAAGGTGGAGAAGAAGAGGATGCAGCACCACAAGAGGACATTAGGTGCGTAGGGGCCATCGCGCCCACAGGCAGCTCCTTGAAACTCGCCGTGCAAATACCGACATTCCTGCCGAAACAGAGCGTCAGCGCACAAAGGCAGTGCCCGTGCGGCAAGGAAACCTCGGGGAACCGGGGGGTTGTGAGGCTCTTGGGCCAAGAGCCACGACCCTGTAACTGCTGCTGCCCACGGAGATTTCTAGGTAACCAGCAGCAGCAGCAGCACCTGAACAAGCGACACATTCAACTGCACAGAGGAGAGCGGAGAGAGGAGCTGTGACGGGACACCACGCCACAGAGCCACGCCACATCCTCCGCTTGAATGGCAGGTAACCACGGCTGGAGGTGACACCGGAGGGGAAGGACGTGCTGGCAGCTCTTGGGGACAGGGCAAGGGAACAGGGCAGGAGGGCTGAGACAGACGCGACAGGAAGGGAGAAGAGGCAAAGCGTCCCTTCCCAGGGCAGGGCTCCCAGGACACGGCCGAGAGGGGACGAAGACGCCCATACGAGCCCCCCACCCTGTGCCTGAGCTCTGCTTCCAGCAACAACAGCCCGAGAGACTGCTCAGACATGCAAATTCATGCCTGCGCCTACAGACACGCTGGGTGAGCAAGCCAGGCCTGCAGGTATTAGGAACCACTTCAGGAAGCCAATGACTCCCTTCCAGCATGAACTCAAGTCCTCCAACTGCTCCAAGAATCAAACCACCCACTTAACCTCGCTCCCGGGCGGAAACACTGTCCTGCAACAGGCTTGAGGAGGACAGTTATTCCCCACAGCGCTGGGGACCAGGTGGCCGGGACAAGGCAGACTCTCCTTCGCAGGACCAAGCAGGTTAAACCCCCCCATCAGACTGAAGCCGTGACTTTTCAGAGCAGCACCAGCACAGCTGGAAGCCCATCAGCACCGGAAGGCCTCTGACTCTTGCACCGTGCAAATGCCCCTGAGCCCGTGGCCACGGCGCGAGGAAGCAGTGGCTCGGGCCACTTACAGTCACCGTGAGGTTTTCCCAGGCGATACCGGACACGTTGATCTTGTTGCTCTCCCAGAAGCGCAGGGTTTCGTTGCTGGGATGGGTCGGTGCCTCACACTTACAGCTGGGAGGAGAGAAGCCAAGGCAGGGGTAAGGGAAAGACAACGGAGGCGCAACCCTGAGCTCCTGCCAAGGGGCAGCGGCGTTTCAGGAGGACAAAAAACCCACGAGTAGAGGGTGAGGAGGTCGAGCTGGCTGTGCATGTGCACAGGGTAGGTCTCTCGCAGGTGACTCAGCTTCTCCAGAGCCTCGTAGATGAAGATGACGCAGATGAGGGAGGCGAAGGCTTCTTCGGTGAAGCGGGTGATGTAGCACACCAAAGAGCTGGCGTCGGTGGCCACCAGCACCATGCAGAAGGCGGCAGTCCACAGCCCGATGCACGCCCGCAGACAGAGATAGGAGAGCTTGTACTCCCTGGGAAACCAACAGAAAAAAAAGGGTGCAGAGGCCAGCAAGAGGCTCCGAGCCGTGCCTGCCCGCCTTGCTTCGGGGAAAATCGGCAGCGATTCAGGAGCGTGTCAAGGCTGGGGATGGTAAATGCACTTGCCCTGTTCTGCTACGGGCGGCCCCAGGGCTGCGGTGCAGGGGGGGGACCCGCAGGAGGCGGCCAATTCTTCCCTTATCACCATTTAGCAATTATCTTGGGTTAACGCCCTGGAAGCTAACGGAGGTCAGGGCCCTGTGGTGGAAGGTGGTGTTCTGCCACATCACCCCGACGCCCCAACACCAACCCCGGCTGGGTTTGCACCCAGTCATCTGCTGCCAGCGAGTTGGGGCTCAATAGAAGTGCAATTGCACTAACAGGGCAATAAGGATCCAAGTCATCCCAACCAAAGGATTGTCCTGGACAATCCCCATTTCACATGAAAAGGTCCTGCTTTTCAATACAATCATCAAAACACAGAAAACAACTTCAATCTAACAACTGCCACCGACAAAACCATCTTTGCTCCATGGCTGCCTTCTTGCGAAGGCTCTTGCAGCACCCAGCCGCGGCAGCCAGCCTTACTTGCAGAACTTGTAAAGGATCTTCTCAAACACAAGGACGGGTCCGGTGCTCCCGAGGATGGTGAGAGGCTGCCCAGCAAAGAGGGAATACACCACGCCGGTCATGGATGCGCCCAGCAGCGACTCCATGGCACTCTGGCCGGGGAAGAGAGGCAGCCGTGAATACGTAAATCATTAGCAGGGGAGGGGGAAAACACCCCCAAACCCAAACCAAATTCCCCGCAGCAAGGACTTTTGCGAGAGTTTCATCCTCCCCCATGCCACCCAACAGAGAGAGGTGCTCACTATGTGGCCATTGGTCGCCTCCCCCAGCAGCCCCCCAAAGGTGATGACAGGGGACATGCAGGCACAGTAGAGGAAGAGGAAGGACGCCAGACACTGCAGCCTCAGACCATCCCGAAAGTCGCTCCAGAACCACGGGGCCTTTCGCTTCACGTCCAGGATCAAACCTCCAAAGAGCCTGGAGGAAGGGAAAAAAAGAGACTCGTTTCCTGGAAGAGCCCATGGAGTTGTCCCTGCTGCAAAAGGACGCTCGCAGGCACAGAAGAGCTCTCATGGCTAAGAAGCAGCAGTCTCCTTTACCCATTTTAGACCCAGCAAAAACTGACGCTCCCCAAACAATCCCTCCAACAACAAGAGAAAGGAAATAACCCGGGATCCTATCCTCTCTTCTTGCAACAGGCCCTTGCTTTCCGAAGCAGCAGAGCTCTGCCTGGAGCTATTTACACATCTGCTTCCACCCCAAAGCAAGAAACCTTGTGTGCAGTGATGCTGTGGCTCAGCTCAGCTGCCCACATCTCCCACCTGGCCCCTTCACTAACCCCTAAATCCTGCTGGGCAGGAGCTGCATGCTCAGATTTCAGAGGCAAACAGGAAAAAAACCCAAACTATCACAGCTCCCACCTTCCCGTCCGCTCCAGTTCAGGACCACCGTGTTTCTCCGGCTCGCTGTGAGAAGCACTGTCACCGAGAGCTCCTGGCACCTTCCTTTTTTCCTGTTCAAATCCAAATAAGATAATGAAGAGACGTATTTGTCACCACGGGCTTGTTTTGCTTCTGGTCCAGGTGTGTGACTGGGTCAAACTGGGACCTCGTGACTTGGGGCCTCTGAGCACCATCCCCAGCCGTGCCGCCGTCCTGCCCCTCCCCCTCGCATCCCCCTCGGCCGCAGCACCCACCTGCGAAGGGACGTTTTTGGGGGGCTCGATTCGGATCGATGGATCCCACTCTCCTGGCGGCAAGACCGTGACCTGATCCAGAAACTCGTCGACGCCGGCCACGAGGTCAGCCCGGTTCTTGGCTTTGTAGGCAACGTCGTGGAAAACCTGCCGAGGGGAGACAACCTGCTGAGAGGAGAACCCATCTCGCACGCCCTAACCAGCGCAATAAGCCCTTGGCTAAATGCACAACAACTTCCCTAGAACCGCAGACCAGTGCGGGTTGGAAGGGACCTTTCGAGGCCATCGAGTCCAACCCCCTGCCGTGAGCAGGGACGTCTCCAACTCCATCAGGTTTCCCCCACGTTTCCTGCTGGAAACGGCAGGAAATATTCCCCCAAGAGGAAAAACCCGTCCATCGTGGTACTTGGACTCATCTCTTCCACAAGGCCCCCGGCCCCCAAGGCACACCACACCCTTTGGCTTAAAGGGGAGACGTTTGGCTGGCCCTGGCAATGCCACCGCTGGGGACAGCGTGCTGGGGAACCCGGGGAGAAGGACGAGCCACAGGATGCACCCAGTGGGATTTCAGCCTCCAGGGGGTGGTGGGGGGTGCAAATCCACAGGTTTGCTTTGGGGCGCCAGCAAAGGGTGGGCTCTCTGGAAAGCTGTGGGCAGCTGGGACAGCAAAGCCTCTTCCTCGCTGCCTCGGACACAGGGAAAAGGGAAGGAAGCCCAAAACAACCCAGAGGCATCTCTTATCTCCTCGCACCTCATCCGTCATGAGAGTAGCCATGGACCTGCCGATCTCATGGTACTGATGGGCTTTTCCTTCCGGTCCAAGCAAAACAAACAGGAACCTGGGCAAAAGGAACAAAGTGAGGGAGAAGAACGTGTCCTTGCTCAAAGGGCACCCCAGGGAATGCCCGGGAGCTGCCAGCCCAGAGCACGGCTCGAGACGGGACACAGAGGCTCACCGCCTCCGCCATGCATTTGAAATTCATCACAACCGATGGTGGCAAATTTCAGTTTTGGGCCAACTCTCATTAAAATTGGCCAAGGGCTTTCAAAGATCCAGCAGGGAAGGGAGAAATGAGGGTGAGGAGATGGGAGTGGGAGGAACGTGCTTGCTCCCACTGCCCGCATTCCCTTGGGACACCAAACTGATGCACGCAACTGGGTGTTGTGTTCTTGGGGGTTTGGAAAAGAAAAGCTTTGTGCTCCTCACGCAGACCTTGTGGGGATGGGAACTTCTGTCATGCCCGAGAGGAGGACAGCCGGGGTCAGGCGGACGAATGCCACGATGGGCTGGCGAAGGAAATCCAGCTCTCCTACAAGCACGTTGGACGCTTCAGCACCGGTGGGAATCTTCTTCATGAAGTGCTGCTCCGCCTGGGCACAACAAGCCATGTTCAGGCCCTTCCCCCAAACCCAAAGCCCACAGCACTCTACAGCACACTCTGCGGCCCCGTTTGCAAGAGCAAATCTGCGCCTAAAGGCGTCAGAAAGCCACAAGCGTCTCACCTTGCTTAAATCCATCGCGCTGCTCTCGTGGCTCACCCCATTTTTAGCTTCCGCAGCGGTGGCAGAAGGGTGAGGGGTGAGTGTTTGGGCTGGCAGGAAAAGGAAAGACACTCAGAAAGACGGACAAGGAGCAAGTGCGACGCTTCTCCTTTTTCAGGACAAGTCTCACGGGGCCAAAGCCCAGCAGAAACCCTCACCTGGCTTGTCGAGGAGGTGCGGGTCTGACTGCTTCTTGCTCACATCAGCAAACAAGCAGACGATGGGGAGAAGGTTGTTTCTTTTCTTCTCGTTCTGGTGGTGATGCTTCTTCAGAAGCACTTCTCGAACTTTTGCCCGCACGCCCTCGTCAAACTCGGCGGACTCTTCTTGCTGGCCCAGGATCATATCTGGGGACGGCAAAGGGAAATCAAGCCGGCAGAGAAGAAACCCCCGCCAAGTCCCGACCCCCGCAGCCCCTGGAGAAGGCTGCGCCACGCAGGATACCCTAAGCAGGGCTCAGCCTTGCTTAGCAAGACATTTTCATACAGTTCAGCCTTTGCAACGAAAGCAAGACTTTTCCTGCGCTAAAAGACGCCATCAAAGCGCTTATTCAGCCCTCTGCAAAGATAAGTATTTCCCGTTCTAACCAATGCCTCTTTCTGGCCAGACCTGGCCTTTCTGTCTGACTCTGCGCGCCTAACCCAATTCTAGGCAATCTAGAGCACAGGCTCTCCCAGAGCTTCCTTGGCCGATCGACTGCAATTTGCCAAGCCCAGGGAGAAATGTGCTAAGAACGGCTCCGGCTCCTGCACCTCCTGAAAGGGCTGAATGGAGACCTCCCAGTCACAGATCAGTTCTCCAGAGCCGCTTTCTCAGTCAACTTCAGTTACCTTCCCCACAAACAGACACTGCTTGGGCATCTGCCAGGTAAACCCTGCCTTTAAACCCCTTCAATCCCGGCATGTTAAGAAGGCAAAGGGGAAAAAAAAGAATGTGAGGAAACGGCTTGTAAGAAAGAGTTGATTTAAGGAGGTTCAGCTCCTACGCAGACGCCGTATTTCTAAGAGCAGCCTGTTACGCCCTCACACACACTCCTGTTTGGCTGCAGAATATTCTCTAATCGCTTCTGCAACCCCACAAATTGCTCTCAAAAGGATCCCGTATGGGAAGAAAAAGCTGGTGCGACTGTTGCACGCCCAGGCTACATCCAAACCCAACCCATGACTTAAAAACCCAGTGGGGCTTCTGGAAAAGGACCCGCCGCTGGGGCAGGGCTCGATTTGGGAGTGAACGTGGCCGAGCTCGGCCCTTCCCGGAGGGATGTGGCGCCCACGGTACCTGCAATCTCTTCGATGCTGTTGGCACAAACGTCCAGCAGCACCGTGCCCTTGGTGATGCAGCTCCTCAGCTCAAAGAGGCTGTGCAAGGACAGCGTGGCCACGTAGGGCTTGCTCCAGCGCTCGCCGCCGTCTTCCACGTCCTCCTCAAACTTCAGCCACCTGCGGACAGCGGGTGCCATCAGCCCCATTGCAAGAAAACAGCCCCGGCTCTGCAAGGCCTTTCCTAGAGCTACGGGGCAGCAAGAGGAGGCGACTCCTCCCATCGGCACCTGCAGCTGCCAAAGCTCCTTCCGTCCCGCAGAGAGGAAAGCGGAGCCCAGGGGCGCCGCCAGCATGGGGACCCCTCTCCCACCGCGCCCGCAGCAGGCATTTACCTTGCCCTTTCCTTCCACTCAGCACCTTCCCCCTCTTTCACGCAGATCTCATCCAGCTCGCTGAACAAGTCATGGGGGACGTGCTGCTCATCCTCCTCGGTCCCAAGGATGAACTGCACCCGCTGGGATGGGGTGTCTGGGGGCACAAGACAAAGCCCCGTCCCGTTACCATGCCTCAATACGGCCCGTCACGCTCACATCCAAAGGGGCCATCGGCCTGGCACACCAGCTCAGCCAGAAATACTGGGCTCGCCCCTCTCCCCTGCCTCTGCCTGGCCTTGCACGCAGCCACGGAGAAGCATCTGCTCCACCTCTGCACAACGACGGGCAGCTCTCCTGCCCCACGTTCCCACTTTTAAACCCGGGATCCCTCTAAGGAAGGCGAGCCTAAACCCATTAGGCATTTAACTGCCTTACAAACTTGAGAAAAGTTGGGGAAAAAGAGGGTCTTGCTAAATAACGCCACTTGCCCTCGGGAGAACAGCACATCACTCAAACCAGACCCAGGCACTGCTTGCAGAAGACCCCAGCACCCAAGTAGCCCCGAGGAGCTCAGGGAACGCTGCGGCGGCACTTACAGCGGTAGCCCGGCTCCGTCAGGGCAGAGTCCTCCCGTTCCCGTGGCTTCTGGCTGTGGGGTCGGTGATGCCGGTGGCTCTGCCTCCCCAGCGGCACCCGCACGCCCACGTACAGGGTCCGGTGGCCTGCGAAAAAGCACCATTGGCAGCACTTTCGGCATCGCAGCGACGGTCGATGCGGCCGGTGCCTCTCGAACACACGCTTAAATCCCAGGAGAAGCACCGACTTCTCTGAATTTGATTGTCGCGGGACCTCCTTTTCCCAAGCCTATTTTCCTCAAACTTGGCAGAAACAGAGCAACAAGTGACGGCTCCGGCTCATCAAAGTGCCCTGAAAGTACCAAACCCCTTCTCCACCTCCAGCCTCGGCTGGACAACACGCAGACTTGCTCATGAAGCAGCGACAGAAGGTCGCTCTGCTGTTTTAGTGAGAAGCCCGGCACGTCCTGCTGCACGTGACGCGACACCGAGCAAGGCACCTTGTAGGGATTTTGTGCAAGGGGAAAACGTGCTGGGCTGGCGGCCCCTCTAGCAGGGGCTCAGCAGAGCCTCACCTTCCAGCTCCTCCTTCTCATAGTGAATATTGGCGACGGTGCTCGTTCTTCCCTGGTCAATGACCGCCTCTTCGTCATGCCTCTGCTCAGCAACGAGAAGGGGAAAGTTGGGGCTGGCTGTGGAGAGCTCCCGTACGGGCCCCCGGCCACCATCCACCCCTGCGCCTGGGCAACTCCACGGGCATCACGCCTCTGCCTGCCTCCTCCTCCTCCAGGCACGGCCCCCGCTTCAAGAAGGGCCGGGAGCTGCTCGAGCAAGGCCAGCGCAGACCTGCCAAGATGCTCAGGGGCTGGAGCATCTCCCTTGGGAGGAAAGGCTGAGAGACCTGGGTCTGTTCAGCCGCAGAAGAGGAGGCTGCGCGGGGATCTCATCAGTGCTTATAAATATCTGAAGGGCAAGTGTCAGGACGATGGGGCCGGACTCTTTTCAGTGGTGCCCAACGACCTTCGAGGCACAAAGGGGAAGCTTTGGGACTATTGAATTGATGAGGTAAAAGCGCAACTGAAATAAATCCGCAGGCTCGAGCGCGTTCTGCGGGTGTCACAGTGGGATTTGGGAGTCGCAGCTTCCAAACGCCCCAAAGCGGGCGACACAGGGAAAGTCTCCTTCTCTCTCAGAAACCACTTTGCCTCCGTGCCCCGCACAGCGACGCTAAATCTGCCCCCCGCAGCCCTCCCCGGTGCAAAGCATCTCCCCCCGCCCGTCCTGCCGCGCTCCGGGGAAACGCCAAATGGGATTTTGGGGGGAGTTTCCCAACTGTTTGGGGGTGCTTGGCCCCTCGGCAGAGCCCCGGCCGGGCTACCTGTAACTCTTCCAGAAGGGTCATTTTGGAACCCCCAGTTGGGTCCATCCTCACGTCGGTCACCAGGTTGGGGGGAGAACTGAACCTCCCGATCAATCCGGAGGCCAGAGTCCCTCAGGACACTGGGGCGAGCCCTTATAAAGTGACCGCTGATGACATCAGCCTCTCGGGTAACAATGCAGGCCATTATTTCATCCCCAAGATTCTGCCCGCTTGCAACACTCGGGGCACGGGGAGACACCAGTTCTGCTTGGAGCAAAAGCTACCCCAAATAGAGAAATGGGGTGGCAACGCTGCATCCTGCTGGGCCAAGGGCTACCCGCCGTGGCAGGGAGGATTCATCTCGTTCATCCCACCCAAAGTGGAATTCATTACACTGATGCCAGCGTTATCATGGGCTGTGGGTAAGAGTGTCCACGGGGACAAACCGGGGGCTGCTCCGCCGGTGGAGCAGGAGACGCCCTCGTCGCCCCCCTCCTTGCCCCCACGTTTCCTTACTGGCAATAGAGGAGTATTAGATTCTGATTCACATTCCACCAAAAGCCCCTGTTCTAAATATTTGGTAATTAACCCCTCTCACCCTTTTCGAGCCTCCCACTTCACAGGATATTGGTGTTGTCTTACCGGCCTGGCTCCAGGTTTTAATGTTGCTTTTACCGGCTCTGCCAACTTAGATCGTCCTGGGACTTCGCTCGCCCAAACCAAAGGAATTACTGCATTTTCCACTTCTGCGGGAACCTGCTCCTCCCTGGGGAATCCTGTAACATAAACACTCTCGCCTCTGTGGCTTTTGATTCTGGTATCCGTAATTTCATCTCTCCACCTTCAAAAGTTCTTTGTGCACCCAATTTACTTAATAGCTCTCGTCCTCCCAGAGGCAGCGGGCATTCGGGCATATACAGAAACTGGCGAGTTACCCATTGTTTCCCCAATTTGAACTTTAAGGGCTCTCAGAAGGGCCAATTTTCGTTCTGCCCCGGCGCACCAACAACATCTGCCGATTTATGACTGAATTTCCCTTTACATGTATTCAACACCAAATAAGTGGCCCGCGAATCTACTAAAAATTCTATTTCTCATTCCCTAGCTTCAAGGTAACCAGGGGTTCAGCTCGGCTTGATTCCCCCGCTCTCCTTCGTGCCGAGCTACTTCAAGCATTTGACCCAAACCTCTAGGTTCAAGTGCTTCCAGTTTCTGAAGTTTCTTTCTAATATCTGGGCCGATTGCCCCATGAATATAGAGGCCAAGTGTATTGCTGCTTCTGGGTTGTTTGTTTTTCTTTTTCTGGGTCCAAACTGGTACATTTTCTGGCAGCCACATTCAGTCTTTCCATAAAGGCGGAAGGGGACTCATTTAATTCTTGCCTCACTTCAAAAATTTTGACCAATTTCTTGCTTTTGCCATTGCCTGTCCTACACCAAATAAAATCCACCCCGATATCCAGTCAGCATTCCCCTGGCTCCCAGACGATTAGGGTCCCACTCGGGATTTGGAGATGGAGAATTCGGATCCACTCTCCCCTGTAAATCCCCATTAGCGTGTGCTCCCTGCACCTGCCTTCTGGCTGGATTCCGTACCCTTGTCTTTTCAGTTTCATCAAGCAAAGTATCCAGTGTCACAACTAGAGCAACACTTTTTCGAGTTCTCACCACAGTTTCCTCCTTTCAAACCCGCTGCCACAGAATTTTGGGGATATATCCCACACTGGTTCTGCCACTCTGGAGGATTCCGCAATGGAAAGGGTAAATCCACGTAAGCCATGTCATGCCATTTCCCTTCTCTTTTGCAAAATAACATCAACTGCAAAATGGTGCTATATTGCTGTAATTACAGGGCAGATTAATTACTTCCCCTCCTCTCATTTGCAGCTCCTCCAGCCGGGTCCCATGGGTGCAGCGGGGGAGTGGGCAGAGCCGCCCCTGGACAAGCAGCCCACACCCGGGGCCGCCCGAAAAAGCAGCTCCTCCACAGAAACAGGGAGAACGGACAAAAAAAATACGGAAAGAAAATAGGAAAATAAAGAAATAAAAAACCCCAAACCAAGCCCCTCGTTTCACCTCTTTCCCCAGGCAGCTGCTCCTGCCCAGGGAGGTGGATTTCCCCAAAACACCCCCCCGTAAAAAAGCCCCAGAGACTCCTCCAGCTCCCCCCCACCCTTCACAACACACGGCAGCGCCACAGCGAGACCTGCCAGGCTTTTATTGTCTCCTTTTCCCCATTCAAGGGGCGACAAGAGGAGAAAAGTCCCAGCGAGAGCCCGTCAGGCAACAGCAGCGCTTCACGGCCGGGGCCCACGCGGCGACGGCGCGGATCCAGGGGGTCGGAGCGGCACAGAACGGGCCCGAAATTAACCCCGGTTCTTTTTTTTTTCGCCCAAAGGGACCAACCCCACCAACATCCGAAGCCATAAATAACACGGATTCCGCCCCCCCCCCCTCGGTTTTATTGACAGCACGCAGCGATGCCAAACGAGAGCGTCTCTCGGCGGCTCGGGCGCAGCTCGGCCCCACACAGCCGCTCGCTCAGCCCCCACCGGCGGGGCGGGGAGAGACCCAGAAGGGCAAAGCTCGGGCCCGGAGGGAGGAACAGGTCAATAACTACAATAAAACAGAAGCAGCGACAACAACGCAACGGAAAGGAAAACACTGAGAGGGGCGCGAAACCCGGGCGGGGGGGGGGGGGACGGGACGGGGGCGGGGAAGGAGGGGACCGAAGGCCCCGAACAACCCGCCTGTGACGCAGCCGCTCACCGCCCGCCGACCCGACGCCGCCAGGCCCCGAGCCGCAACCGCCCCGCGCGCGCCAGCCCACCCGCCTCACGGCCCGCTCCCGGCCTCACGTGGTACGGGACGAGCAGCCCATTGGCCAGGCGGGCTCAGCTGGCCTGGCTGTGGCCCCGCCCCTGCCGGCCTCTCGCCCGCGCGCGGAGCCCGGGAAGCTGGAGCGGCCCCTCACGGCTCTGGGCGCTGCGGGGCGGGAGTTAACTCTTGCTCGGCCGCAGGCGCCGCAGCCTCCTACAGTAAAAGACATGTATTTTTCCCCCTGCCCCGTGTAATTCTCCTCTGCAGAAGGAAGCAGGAAACCCTGGCAAAACCAGGAGCCGTCCGTGGGTGTCTGGGGTAGAAAGGGGGCCGGCAGGCGGAGCGCTGGGTCCCGCCAGCCCCGGGTGTAACCGGGGTGATGAAGTGAACCAACCGTGGATGCTGCTGTGTCACGCAACTGAACGTTAAGTCTGGGGACAAGCAGTGTATTCTTTAATCATTAATGCAATAGATAATGTGCTTCTGTCAGAACCCCGCTCCTTTCAGACTCAAAGCCTAAGTTTTAGATCCGCAAAGCCTCACTCCTAGAGCTTAGGGGCCAAACCTCTGTTTTAAGGGCTAAATTACAGCCTCACGTTTAGGCAGCGATGATTCAGGGTATAAATGGTTGGGAGTTACTAATACAGTCTAGCGCAGCTCAGCTAAGGCTGGGACCCGGAGCCAAAACCTGGCTGGGATAAGGAGGCAGCCGAAACAAGAACAGCCTGCACGATGACTAAAGCTTGTTGCTTTAGGGAGTCAGAGAGGCCTCGAGATTCGAAGTACCTAAACAAAGTCACGATGACGTTTGGCCTTAAGAAAAGCAGCCGTACAGAGCCACAAAGGTGAGGAACTGCAGAGCAGAGACTCGACCAGAACAGAGCAGCCCTCACGGGCAGCACGGGCGTCATCTCAGAAGCGAGTTTGCGGGAACACAAGGGTTAAGTAGCAGACACAGGGAGGAAGAGTATGTCCTTCATCCAGAGCCCCCTGAGGAGCAGCCGGAGACACCAGCAGGCGTGGGCAAGTAACCTCTGCCTATCTGTAGCTGTTATCAGAAAGCTAATGAATGTGCCTAGGAAGCACGTACTTAACGGGCACAAAGAGACCTGGGGGGTGCCCGGTAGGAGGAGGATCCCCCGTGCAGCCGCCGCCCCCCGCAAATACAGAATGCTGCCTTTTAACTCTGCGCTGGTGTCACCAGGCTCAGCCCCGAGCTCGGGGACATCAAGAGCAAAACCAAAGCTGCGCCTGGAGAAGGGGCTGCGCTCGGGCACCTCGGGGAAGCCCGGGTCGCTCTGTAAACCAGCAATTGCCAAGGCAGCTGCCAGCGTGTTGCAGCCCCCTGAGGCCGGGGGAGATGCAGACCCCCGCGGAGCCCGCACTTCACTACAACCCACTTGGCTTTTCCCTCCGGGGTGGCTTTCTTTTGTTCCGAAGTTGCAGAGATGCCCGGCCCGGGCTGAAACCGACCCCAGCCCCCGGCCCTGCTCCCTGCGAGGAGGGAGCGCAATCCGGCTGGGCTCTCCTTGTGCACAGGGGAGAAGGAAAACGGGAAAAACCAGCGTTCTCCTTTCTTTCGAAGGGCGATAATTGCATTTCAGGGGCAGGGCGGCAGGGACTGGTCCCACCCCGCCCAGCCCCGCAGCCAGGGCTCTTCACTGGCTCAGACCCCCACGGCAATGAAGGGTCATTGCCCAAGCGGAGGAGAGCTCAGGGCTCCCGGCCACCGGGAGCTTTCCCCTCCGGGCAGGCAGAGGCGGCGGGTCGGAGCAGCCAGCGCAGCCCCGCGCTCAGAGCACAGGAAGGCAGCGCGGACAGGGCGCGCACGGGCGTCACGGGGGAAGAGCAGCAGGAAAACCCAGCCTTTGCCCCCTGCCCTTTCTCCAAGCCTCGATTTTTAGCCTCCCCTCCTTTTCAAAGAGCTAACCCAGCCTCCTCCCCCTCCGACAGTTACCGTGCCGAGCTGGCTCCGGCCAAAGTACCCTTTGCAAAACCCCATCCCCTAAGAGGGGGAGTTACTGAATGCCGCCTTTGCCTGGGTCTTTACTGCTAAGGCCGGCCCTCAGGCATCTCAGCCCCCAGAGGAGAGAGCACAAATCGGGAGAAGGGAAGACTTACCAGCGGGGCAGAAGGACTGGCTCAGAGACCACCTGTGCAAACTGGGTCCTCGCCAATCCACGGGCCCCGATGGCATGCACCCACGGGTGCTGAGGGAGCTGGCGGAGGGATTCTGGCCGAGCCCCTGTGCATCATCTTTGAAAGGCCGTGGGGGACAGGAGAGGTGCCCGAGGGCTGGAGAACAGCAAATGTCACTCCAGCCCTGAAAAAGGGCAGGAAGGAGGAGCTGGGGAACTCTAGGCCAGGCAGCCTCACCTCCGTCCCTGGAGAGGGGATGGAGCACTTCATCCTGGAGGTCATCTCCAGGCACGTAGGGGACAAGAAGGTTATCGGGAAGAGTCAGCATGGACGCACCAAGGGAAGCTCATGCTTGACCAACCCGACAGCCTTCTCTGATGGCGTGACTGGCTGGGTGGACGACGGGAGAGCAGTGGGTGTTGTCTGTCTTGACTTCAGTAAGGCATTCGACACTGTCTCCCACAGCATCCTCACAGGCAAGCTAAGGCAGTGGGGGTTGGAGGAGGGGACAGTGAGGTGGCCAGAGCCCTGGCTCAACAACAGATCATCAGAGGGTCGTGATCAGTGGAGCAGAGCCTGGCTGGAGGCCTGTCACTAGTGGTGTTCCCCAGGGGTCTGTGCTGGGCCCAGTCCTGGCCAACATATCCATCAGTGACCTGGATGATGGGATCGAGTGTCACCTCAGCAAGTTCCCTGACATTCCCAAGCTGGGAGGAGCGGCCGATGCACCAGAGGGCCGTGCTGCCACCCAGCGAGACCTGGCCAGGCTGGAGAGCTGGGCCCAGGGGACCTGATGAAATTCAACACGAGCACGTGCAGGGTCCTGCCCCGGGGGAGGAAGAACCCCCCGCACCGGCACAGGCTGGGGGCTGAACTGCTGGGGAGCGGCTCTGTTGAGAAGGCCCTGGGAGTGCTGGGGGACAAGAAGGTGACCCTGAGCCAGCACTGTGCCCTTGGGGCCAGGAAGGCCAATGGTACCCAAGGATGCATGAAAAGGCGTGTGGAGCATCTCCCTTGGGAGGAAAGGCTGAGAGAGCAGGGTCTGTTCAGCCGCAGAAGAGGACGCTGAGGGGGGATCCCATCAGTACCTATAAATATCTGAAGGGCGGGTGTCAGGGGGATGGGGCCGGGCTCTTTTCGGTGGTGCCCAACAACAGGCCAAGGGGCAACGGGCACAAGTGGGAACACGGGAAGTTCCGCCTCAGTATGAGGACAAACCCCTTCCCTGTGCGGGTGCCAGAGCAGGGGCACAGGCTGCCCAGAGGGGCTGTGGAGTCCCTTCCCTGGAGACATCCACGCCCCGCCTGGACGCGGTCCTGTGCCCCTGCTCTGGCTGTGCCTGCTCAAGCAGGGGGTGGGACGGGGTGAGCTCCCGAGGGCCCTGCCAGCCCCCACCATGCTGGCATTCTGTGAAAAGCCCTCTGATGTTGGCCTTTGCTTGTGACGTGCTGCTTTCATCCTCCCAGAGCCATTTTGTATTTATATCAACTGTATATTTTCTATAACCTCACTCATCTTCATTTTCTCTCCCCTTTGCAAGGAGCGACAACCTGCCGTTGGCATCTCGGGTTGGGTCGATGCACGAAAAGGCTCCCGCAGCGGATGGGAGAAGCCAACGGCAGGAGGGGGTGCGGCCCCGTCCCAGCTGGGCATGGGGCACCGCCTGCAGATGCCAAGAGCCTGGAGCCCGTGCTGAGCCCACAGCGAGGCACAGGGATGCAAGGGCACCTTTTCTTCCGGGTCCTCCTCTCCTCCCAGGCTCCAGAGCCGCCCAACCCGACCGCGCGTGCCGGGGGTGACACCACGGCCCAGCAACCCCCCGGACTGCGAAGGGAGCACAACAACCAGCTCTGCTTGATGGCTTCTTCCTGCAAAGCCGCAGGAAGGGAAAGGCAGGAGGGAAAAAGCACCTGCCCGCTTCCCTCCTGGCTCGTCCCTCCCTGTGAGAGAAAAGGCTTTGCAAGGACAGGGGTGAAGAAGAAACCACACAGAGTCCCCGGGAGGTAAAAGGCAGGGAAGCGGCGGAACAAGGCAGGGGACAGCCCCGGGGCGCAGAGCCCCACGCCTCACCTGCCCGCTCCCATGACCACACGCTGCACTCAAGGCGCTCCATGTTCAGTGCTCCCTTCCATTCAAGTGACAGCCAGGGAACAAGAAGGGGGCATTTCTGCACTTTGCACCTTCCCGGTCGACGGCAGAGCCAAAGCAAAGGCGAGAAGTCAAAAAAAGAACCAAAGGGGGCGGAACTGGAGCGCAGGCAGCAAATGCTCGTCCTTCGCCTGGGCCCAACTGCTCGGAGGGTCCTTCCGCTGCCCCGCCACGGAGGGTGTCCCTCTCGGCCCAGGGAGAGACGCGGGAGTGAACTCAAGGGAGGAGCCCGAGCCAGAGCACGAACCTTTTTGGGACGAAGAGGCAAGCGCAGAACACGTCACACCTCACAGAAGGTGTTTGTGTACATTCAGAGTTTATATTTGGAGAAAAGAGAAAGGCGAGGAGGAATTGGAGACTGAAAAAATAGCCCTGAATGAGGGAGCGGTAGCAGCCCCTCGACCACTACAAAACCGCACCAACACACGCACGTACACACGGAGGCGTAACGACACCCAGCTCCCACGGACTGTGATGCGCCCCTCACTTTGCTGCTCTGGAGATACTGAACGCCTGAAGCACACCCAGGGTAACCGACAACATCTGCATGGCTTTAATGGGAATCCTCCGGCTGAAGGGAAGCGGTTTCTCCCCGGGCCTGCGTCGGCACATCCCGCAGTCACGTTCTCACTCCTCTCCTTCAGAGTCAACATTCCTAGTCGTGAAAACCGGGGCAGGGGGAAAGAGAAGAAGAGGGAGAGCGTCGTCAGCGCCAGAGCGGCCGGCTGCTGCCGATTCAGCCCCGTGTGTGGCACCAGCCCGGCAGGGAGGAGCTGGTTTGCATGCCACGGCCCCTGCTGCCTGTGCCCAGGGCTCGCTCGGCAGTGCTGGCCAGAGCACGGCACAGCCGTAGGCACGCGCCGTCGCCGCAGAGGAGCACGGTCGCACTCACGGGCCAGCCTTTACCTCTTTCCTCCCCAGAGTCAGAGCGTTTCCCTCTTCATCGTCAGCGCCTTCCACACGGTCGTGTTGGACATCTCCTCTGAGATATTAATCTCCGAAGGATCAGCCCTGCAATAAATATTGCCCAGGGCAACGCGTGATTCTGGGAACTGACGGCACCAAGTGCGTTAGCATCGGCGAGAGGAACAGGGGGGCTCGGAGGAGCAAAGCTCAGCACAAGCACAGGGGCCTTTGCCGCGTGAGGAGGTTTGGGAGGCGAGCCCGAGAGCTGCAGAGCAACGGCTCCGTGCAACGGCTCTCGCTGCTGCGCAGCCCTGGAGCGGGCTCCTAAGCCACTGCTGCTACAGATCATGCCTGCAGCTCCTCAGCTGGAAGCACGAGGCTCTCCAGCTGCGTAAAGTCCCTGACGATGAGGGTGCCCGGGCTCAAACGTGAGCTGTGCAGCCACTCTGCTTGGAGGCAGAGCCCTGCCATCGCCTCCTGCAGCCCTGATTTTCCCCCCAAGCTGACTGCTGGTGCCTAAGGGATGCTCAGGAAAGAGGCAAGTGGAGAAAATTGGGCCAAACCCCTGCAGATCCATCCTGCCAGGGGCCCTGGGCCTCCACGGGGCTTTACCTGTCACTGGGTTGCTGTGGGATATCCAAGCCGCTGGTCTCCCCCAGTTCCAGCTGAACGGAATTTGCAGCAGCAGCTGCCATCGTCTTCTGGGACTCCTGGCGTAAAAAGGGACAAATCAATTTCTCCGTCTGTGACCAAAGTGGAGAGAAACACACCAGGCGGTAAAAGCGCTGCATGTGCCCTCTCCTTGGGACCCATGGCAGCTTCAGCTCTTAGTGCAGCAGGGTATCGACCTCCGCTCCAAACCTTTTGCAAGGGTTAAAAACACTATTAGCAGCAAATCTTCCCACCGTGAGTATCATCATCATCATCATCATCATCTTCCTCACCTTTTTTCCTCAAAGACTACTTTTTAAAATTCTCCCTCACTCAAGTGTTAAGCTCACTGCTAATTCAGGGAAAGACACGCTGAAGCTGTGGGATCTGGGCTATTGGGATCTATTTCTATTGCGTTCTGCTCCTCCCCCAACATTTCAAGACCAGCTGGGACAGAAAGAGGCCATCTCACAGCCCAAGGGAGACGACCGGCCCCGAGCCCCCAGCAAGCATTACCTCTTCTTCTTGGGCTTCGGTTTTGGCGTCGCCCAACCTCTGCTTCTTGCTTTCTGGCATCAGGTCATCCAGAAAGCTGAGCTCTCGCTTGGAGAAGCAGAAATCCATCGCTTTGCGCACAAAAACGAGAGCCAACACCTTTGTGAGGAAGAGGGAAGATGCGGTGAGGCCAGAGGCGACGCTACATCTCCCTCCAACGCTGCAAACCTCCCGCTGCCGACACCGGCAGCGGCTCTTACCATCATGGGAAAGATGATGGCGGCACGGGACGCCTTGATGCCCCAGAGCAGGACGAGGCAGATCAGCTGGATGGCGGTGAAGAAATGCACCTTTCGCAAGGGCACGTGCCGCAGGTAGACGAAATCCGGCTGGTGTTTCGCCGGCATCCAGAACAGCTTCAAGCGATCAAAGAACTGCAAAAAGCCAAGGGGGAAAAGTTGCCACCGGGGGACTGCGGAAGGTTTCTGGCCCCGTGGAGACGCGGAGGCAGTTCTCAGGGTCTCGCTTGCAAGGAGAGATCGCGGAGCCCACTCGCTTCCTCCTGGGAGCAGCCCCCAGTTGCCCTTCGCTCCACCCAGCTTGCCCGCCAGAGCTGCCCACCACATTGCAAGGAGTCCACGGTCTTCTCTCAGCGGCATTTCTTGGCCCACCCAATCCCCCGGCAAGGATTTCCACCGGTGGCAGAAACTGCCTTCCCTTGGCACTGAATTCCCCCGCTTCCACCTCACCAAAGCCCGACCTGCCCTAAGCCGTGACACAGAGAGCCCTGACCGTGCCCGCTCCCCCAGCCCTGCACCCCTCCTGGGCCTCCCCCGAGCTGCTGCTCACACAAAACACTTTCAGCGCTTGCTCCCGGAGAGGTGTTTTCCCACGCCACTGCTTTCTGCCCGCTCCTACGGCCGGGAAATACCAGGGAGCAGACGTGCCGCGCGCTGTAACAGAGCCCGTACCTGAATTCCTCTGAGGGACGACACACCCATGTAGAGGAAGACGCCGTAAAGCACAGGCATTGGGATGAACTGAAAACAAGAATGGAATCCTCCGTTCTGTTCTCCATCACATTTTCACTCTTACCACTCTCTTCTACGGGCACTGCCTGAAGTTGCCCAAAGCCCTGCAGCTCCCACGGGCTTGGAGGTGGGTCGGATTTTAACGGGGAGAGATTTTGTGCGTGCGAGGGAGCCAACGCTCTGCTTCAGGCTGAACTACTCAGTCCTGGGAAGGGGGGGACTCTTGTTTTTCAGAACCCCCCAAAAGCGCGTGGTTGTTGGGTGTTTTCCATTTTCCTCTTACCTTTAACACAGAAGTGAAGAAGACGGAGCAGCCCATGAGCACAAAGATCATCAAGCCAGTGACTCTCTGCTCTCGTATCCACAAAAACTTGGGTTGCTCCCCGGGAGCTGAGCAGTCAGACTCTACTTTGAGGCTGTTCACATGGGTGATGGACAGGATGGTGGCAGCCACAAACCAGGGCAGCCCCATCACGGAGCACACCCCGAGCATCACGGCCACCACAAAAAGGTCCAGGTGGTACCCGCATCCTTTCTGCCCCCGTCCCCCGCCCCCCCCCCCCGCCCGGGTTTCGCGCCCCTGTCAGTGTTTTCCTTTCCGTTGCGTTGTTGTCGCTGCTTCTGTTTTATTGTAGTTATTGACCTGTTCCTCCCTCCGGGCCCGAGCTTTGCCCTTCTGGGTCTCTCCCCGCCCCGCCGGTGGGGGCTGAGCGAGCGGCTGTGTGGGGCCGAGCTGCGCCCGAGCCGCCGAGAGACGCTCTCGTTTGGCATCGCTGCGTGCTGTCAATAAAACCGAGGGGGGGGGGCGGAATCCGTGTTATTTATGGCTTCGGATGTTGGTGGGGTTGGTCCCTTTGGGCGAAAAAAAAAAGAACCGGGGTTAATTTCGGGCCCGTTCTGTGCCGCTCCGACCCCCTGGATCCGCGCCGTCGCCGCGTGGGCCCCGGCCGTGAAGCGCTGCTGTTGCCTGACGGGCTCTCGCTGGGACTTTTCTCCTCTTGTCGCCCCTTGAATGGGGAAAAGGAGACAATAAAAGCCTGGCAGGTCTCGCTGTGGCGCTGCCGTGTGTTGTGAAGGGTGGGGGGGAGCTGGAGGAGTCTCTGGGGCTTTTTTACGGGGGGGTGTTTTGGGGAAATCCACCTCCCTGGGCAGGAGCAGCTGCCTGGGGAAAGAGGGGAAACGAGGGGCTTGGTTTGGGGTTTTTTATTTCTTTATTTTCCTATTTTCTTTCCGTATTTTTTTTGTCCGTTCTCCCTGTTTCTGTGGAGGAGCTGCTTTTTCGGGCGGCCCCGGGTGTGGGCTGCTTGTCCAGGGGCGGCTCTGCCCACTCCCCCGCTGCACCCATGGGACCCGGCTGGAGGAGCTGCAAATGAGAGGAGGGGAAGTAATTAATCTGCCCTGTAATTACAGCAATATAGCACCATTTTGCAGTTGATGTTATTTTGCAAAAGAGAAGGGAAATGGCATGACATGGCTTACGTGGATTTACCCTTTCCATTGCGGAATCCTCCAGAGTGGCAGAACCAGTGTGGGATATATCCCCAAAATTCTGTGGCAGCGGGTTTGAAAGGAGGAAACTGTGGTGAGAACTCGAAAAAGTGTTGCTCTAGTTGTGACACTGGATACTTTGCTTGATGAAACTGAAAAGACAAGGGTACGGAATCCAGCCAGAAGGCAGGTGCAGGGAGCACACGCTAATGGGGATTTACAGGGGAGAGCGGATCCGAATTCTCCATCTCCAAATCCCGAGTGGGACCCTAATCGTCTGGGAGCCAGGGGAATGCTGACTGGATATCGGGGTGGATTTTATTTGGTGTAGGACAGGCAATGGCAAAAGCAAGAAATTGGTCAAAATTTTTGAAGTGAGGCAAGAATTAAATGAGTCCCCTTCCGCCTTTATGGAAAGACTGAAGGTGGCTGCCAGAAAATGTACCAGTTTGGACCCAGAAAAAGAAAAACAAACAACCCAGAAGCAGCAATACACTTGGCCTCTATATTCATGGGGCAATCGGCCCAGATATTAGAAAGAAACTTCAGAAACTGGAAGCACTTGAACCTAGAGGTTTGGGTCAAATGCTTGAAGTAGCTCGGCACGAAGGAGAGCGGGGGAATCAAGCCGAGCTGAACCCCTGGTTACCTTGAAGCTAGGGAATGAGAAATAGAATTTTTAGTAGATTCGCGGGCCACTTATTTGGTGTTGAATACATGTAAAGGGAAATTCAGTCATAAATCCGCAGATGTTGTTGGTGCGCCGGGGCAGAACGAAAATTGGCCCTTCTGAGAGCCCTTAAAGTTCAAATTGGGGAAACAATGGGTAACTCGCCAGTTTCTGTATATGCCCGAATGCCCGCTGCCTCTGGGAGGACGAGAGCTATTAAGTAAATTGGGTGCACAAAGAACTTTTGAAGGTGGAGAGATGAAATTACGGATACCAGAATCAAAAGCCACAGAGGCGAGAGTGTTTATGTTACAGGATTCCCCAGGGAGGAGCAGGTTCCCGCAGAAGTGGAAAATGCAGTAATTCCTTTGGTTTGGGCGAGCGAAGTCCCAGGACGATCTAAGTTGGCAGAGCCGGTAAAAGCAACATTAAAACCTGGAGCCAGGCCGGTAAGACAACACCAATATCCTGTGAAGTGGGAGGCTCGAAAAGGGTGAGAGGGGTTAATTACCAAATATTTAGAACAGGGGCTTTTGGTGGAATGTGAATCAGAATCTAATACTCCTCTATTGCCAGTAAGGAAACGTGGGGGCAAGGAGGGGGGCGACGAGGGCGTCTCCTGCTCCACCGGCGGAGCAGCCCCCGGTTTGTCCCCGTGGACACTCTTACCCACAGCCCATGATAACGCTGGCATCAGTGTAATGAATTCCACTTTGGGTGGGATGAACGAGATGAATCCTCCCTGCCACGGCGGGTAGCCCTTGGCCCAGCAGGATGCAGCGTTGCCACCCCATTTCTCTATTTGGGGTAGCTTTTGCTCCAAGCAGAACTGGTGTCTCCCCGTGCCCCGAGTGTTGCAAGCGGGCAGAATCTTGGGGATGAAATAATGGCCTGCATTGTTACCCGAGAGGCTGATGTCATCAGCGGTCACTTTATAAGGGCTCGCCCCAGTGTCCTGAGGGACTCTGGCCTCCGGATTGATCGGGAGGTTCAGTTCTCCCCCCAACCTGGTGACCGACGTGAGGATGGACCCAACTGGGGGTTCCAAAATGACCCTTCTGGAAGAGTTACAGGTAGCCCGGCCGGGGCTCTGCCGAGGGGCCAAGCACCCCCAAACAGTTGGGAAACTCCCCCCAAAATCCCATTTGGCGTTTCCCCGGAGCGCGGCAGGACGGGCGGGGGGAGATGCTTTGCACCGGGGAGGGCTGCGGGGGGCAGATTTAGCGTCGCTGTGCGGGGCACGGAGGCAAAGTGGTTTCTGAGAGAGAAGGAGACTTTCCCTGTGTCGCCCGCTTTGGGGCGTTTGGAAGCTGCGACTCCCAAATCCCACTGTGACACCCGCAGAACGCGCTCGAGCCTGCGGATTTATTTCAGTTGCGCTTTTACCTCATCAATTCAATAGTCCCAAAGCTTCCCCTTTGTGCCTCGAAGGTCGTTGGGCACCACTGAAAAGAGTCCGGCCCCATCGTCCTGACACTTGCCCTTCAGATATTTATAAGCACTGATGAGATCCCCGCGCAGCCTCCTCTTCTGCGGCTGAACAGACCCAGGTCTCTCAGCCTTTCCTCCCAAGGGAGATGCTCCAGCCCCTGAGCATCTTGGCAGGTCTGCGCTGGCCTTGCTCGAGCAGCTCCTGGCCCTTCTTGAAGCGGGGGCCGTGCCTGGAGGAGGAGGAGGCAGGCAGAGGCGTGATGCCCGTGGAGTTGCCCAGGCGCAGGGGTGGATGGTGGCCGGGGGCCCGTAGGGAGCTCTCCACAGCCAGCCCCAACTTTCCCCTTCTCGTTGCTGAGCAGAGGCATGACGAAGAGGCGGTCATTGACCAGGGAAGAACGAGCACCGTCGCCAATATTCACTATGAGAAGGAGGAGCTGGAAGGTGAGGCTCTGCTGAGCCCCTGCTAGAGGGGCCGCCAGCCCAGCACGTTTTCCCCTTGCACAAAATCCCTACAAGGTGCCTTGCTCGGTGTCGCGTCACGTGCAGCAGGACGTGCCGGGCTTCTCACTAAAACAGCAGAGCGACCTTCTGTCGCTGCTTCATGAGCAAGTCTGCGTGTTGTCCAGCCGAGGCTGGAGGTGGAGAAGGGGTTTGGTACTTTCAGGGCACTTTGATGAGCCGGAGCCGTCACTTGTTGCTCTGTTTCTGCCAAGTTTGAGGAAAATAGGCTTGGGAAAAGGAGGTCCCGCGACAATCAAATTCAGAGAAGTCGGTGCTTCTCCTGGGATTTAAGCGTGTGTTCGAGAGGCACCGGCCGCATCGACCGTCGCTGCGATGCCGAAAGTGCTGCCAATGGTGCTTTTTCGCAGGCCACCGGACCCTGTACGTGGGCGTGCGGGTGCCGCTGGGGAGGCAGAGCCACCGGCATCACCGACCCCACAGCCAGAAGCCACGGGAACGGGAGGACTCTGCCCTGACGGAGCCGGGCTACCGCTGTAAGTGCCGCCGCAGCGTTCCCTGAGCTCCTCGGGGCTACTTGGGTGCTGGGGTCTTCTGCAAGCAGTGCCTGGGTCTGGTTTGAGTGATGTGCTGTTCTCCCGAGGGAAAGTGGCGTTATTTAGCAAGACCCTCTTTTTCCCCAACTTTTCTCAAGTTTGTAAGGCAGTTAAATGCCTAATGGGTTTAGGCTCGCCTTCCTTAGAGGGATCCCGGGTTTAAAAGTGGGAACGTGGGGCAGGAGAGCTGCCCGTCGTTGTGCAGAGGTGGAGCAGATGCTTCTCCGTGGCTGCGTGCAAGGCCAGGCAGAGGCAGGGGAGAGGGGCGAGCCCAGTATTTCTGGCTGAGCTGGTGCCAGGCCGATGGCCCCTTTGGATGTGAGCGTGACGGGCCGTATTGAGGCATGGTAACGGGACGGGGCTTTGTCTTCTGCCCCCAGACACCCCATCCCAGTGGGTGCAGTTCATCCTTGGGACCGAGGAGGATGAGCAGCACGTCCCCCATGACTTGTTCAGCGAGCTGGATGAGATCTGCGTGAAAGAGGGGGAAGGTGCTGAGTGGAAGGAAAGGGCAAGGTAAATGCCTGCTGCGGGCGCGGTGGGAGAGGGGTCCCCACGCTGGCGGCGCCCCTGGGCTCCGCTTTCCTCTCTGCGGGACGGAAGGAGCTTTGGCAGCTGCAGGTGCCGATGGGAGGAGTCGCCTCCTCTTGCTGCCCCGTAGCTCTAGGAAAGGCCTTGCAGAGCCGGGGCTGTTTGCTTGCAATGGGGCTGATGGCACCCGCTGTCCGCAGGTGGCTGAAGTTTGAGGAGGACGTGGAAGACGGCGGCGAGCGCTGGAGCAAGCCCTACGTGGCCACGCTGTCCTTGCACAGCCTCTTTGAGCTGAGGAGCTGCATCACCAAGGGCACGGTGCTGCTGGACATTTGTGCCAACAGCATCGAAGAGATTGCAGGTACCGTGGGCGCCACATCCCTCCGGGAAGGGCCGAGCTCGGCCACGTTCACTCCCAAATCGAGCCCTGCCCCAGCGGCGGGTCCTTTTCCAGAAGCCCCACTGGGTTTTTAAGTCATGGGTTGGGTTTGGATGTAGCCTGGGCGTGCAACAGTCGCACCAGCTTTTTCTTCCCATACGGGATCCTTTTGAGAGCAATTTGTGGGGTTGCAGAAGCGATTAGAGAATATTCTGCAGCCAAACAGGAGTGTGTGTGAGGGCGTAACAGGCTGCTCTTAGAAATACGGCGTCTGCGTAGGAGCTGAACCTCCTTAAATCAACTCTTTCTTACAAGCCGTTTCCTCACATTCTTTGTTTTCCCCTTTGCCTTCTTAACATGCCGGGATTGAAGGGGTTTAAAGGCAGGGTTTATCTGGCAGATGCCCAAGCAGTGTCTGTTTGTGGGGAAGGTAACTGAAGTTGACTGAGAAAGCGGCTCTGGAGAACTGATCTGTGACTGGGAGGTCTCCATTCAGCCCTTTCAGGAGGTGCAGGAGCCGGAGCCGTTCTTAGCACATTTCTCCCTGGGCTTGGCAAATTGCAGTCGATCGGCCAAGGAAGCTCTGGGAGAGCCTGTGCTCTAGATTGCCTAGAATTGGGTTAGGCGCGCAGAGTCAGACAGAAAGGCCAGGTCTGGCCAGAAAGAGGCATTGGTTAGAACGGGAAATACTTATCTTTGCAGAGGGCTGAATAAGCGCTTTGATGGCATCTTTTAGCGCAGGAAAAGTCTTGCTTTCGTTGCAAAGGCTGAACTGTATGAAAATGTCTTGCTAAGCAAGGCTGAGCCCTGCTTAGGGTATCCTGCATGGCGCAGCCTTCTCCAGGGGCTGCGGGGGTCGGGACTTGGCGGGGGTTTCTTCTCTGCCGGCTTGATTTCCCTTTGCTGTCCCCAGATATGATCCTGGGCCAGCAAGAAGAGTCCGCCGAGTTTGACGAGGGCGTGCGGGCAAAAGTTCGAGAAGTGCTTCTGAAGAAGCATCACCACCAGAACGAGAAGAAAAGAAACAACCTTCTCCCCATCGTCTGCTTGTTTGCTGATGTGAGCAAGAAGCAGTCGGACCCGCACCTCCTCGACAAGCCAGGTGAGGGCTTCTGCCGGGCTTTGGCCCCGTGAGACTTGTCCTGAAAAAGGAGAAGCGTCGCACTTGCTCCTTGTCCGTCTTTCTGAGTGTCTTTCCTTTTCCTGCCAGCCCAAACACTCACCCCTCACCCTTCTGCCACCGCTGCGGAAGCTAAAAATGGGGTGAGCCACGAGGGCAGCGCGATGGATTTAAGCAAGGTGAGACGCTTGTGGCTTTCTGACGCCTTTAGGCGCAGATTTGCTCTTGCAAACGGGGCCGCAGAGTGTGCTGTAGAGTGCTGTGGGCTTTGGGTTTGGGGGAAGGGCCTGAACATGGCTTGTCGTGCCCAGGCGGAGCAGCACTTCATGAAGAAGATTCCCACCGGTGCTGAAGCGTCCAACGTGCTTGTAGGAGAGCTGGATTTCCTTCGCCAGCCCATCGTGGCATTCGTCCGCCTGACCCCGGCTGTCCTCCTCTCGGGCCTGATGGAAGTTCCCATCCCCACAAGGTCTGTGTGAGGAGCACAAAGCTTTTCTTTTCCAAACCCCCAAGAACACAACACCCAGTTGCGTGCATCAGTTTGGTGTCCTGAGGGAACGCGGGCAGTGGGAGCAAGCACGTTTCTCCCACTCCCATCTCCTCACCCTCATTTCTCCCTTCCCTGCTGGATCTTTGAAAGCCCTTGGCCAATTTTAATGAGAGTTGGCCCAAAACTGAAATTTGCCACCATCGGTTGTGATGAATTTCAAATGCATGGCGGAGGCGGTGAGCCTCTGTGTCCCGTCTCGAGCCGTGCTCTGGGCTGGCAGCTCCCGGGCATTCCCTGGGGTGCCCTTTGAGCAAGGACACGTTCTTCTCCCTCACTTTGTTCCTCTTGCCCAGGTTCCTGTTTGTTTTGCTTGGACCGGAAGGAAAAGCCCATCAGTACCATGAGATCGGCAGGTCCATGGCTACTCTCATGACGGATGAGGTGCGAGGAGATAAGAGATGCCTCTGGGTTGTTTTGGGCTTCCTTCCCTTTTCCCTGTGTCCGAGGCAGCGAGGAAGAGGCTTTGCTGTCCCAGCTGCCCACAGCTTTCCAGAGAGCCCACCCTTTGCTGGCGCCCCAAAGCAAACCTGTGGATTTGCACCCCCCACCACCCCCTGGAGGCTGAAATCCCACTGGGTGCATCCTGTGGCTCGTCCTTCTCCCCGGGTTCCCCAGCACGCTGTCCCCAGCGGTGGCATTGCCAGGGCCAGCCAAACGTCTCCCCTTTAAGCCAAAGGGTGTGGTGTGCCTTGGGGGCCGGGGGCCTTGTGGAAGAGATGAGTCCAAGTACCACGATGGACGGGTTTTTCCTCTTGGGGGAATATTTCCTGCCGTTTCCAGCAGGAAACGTGGGGGAAACCTGATGGAGTTGGAGACGTCCCTGCTCACGGCAGGGGGTTGGACTCGATGGCCTCGAAAGGTCCCTTCCAACCCGCACCGGTCTGCGGTTCTAGGGAAGTTGTTGTGCATTTAGCCAAGGGCTTATTGCGCTGGTTAGGGCGTGCGAGATGGGTTCTCCTCTCAGCAGGTTGTCTCCCCTCGGCAGGTTTTCCACGACGTTGCCTACAAAGCCAAGAACCGGGCTGACCTCGTGGCCGGCGTCGACGAGTTTCTGGATCAGGTCACGGTCTTGCCGCCAGGAGAGTGGGATCCATCGATCCGAATCGAGCCCCCCAAAAACGTCCCTTCGCAGGTGGGTGCTGCGGCCGAGGGGGATGCGAGGGGGAGGGGCAGGACGGCGGCACGGCTGGGGATGGTGCTCAGAGGCCCCAAGTCACGAGGTCCCAGTTTGACCCAGTCACACACCTGGACCAGAAGCAAAACAAGCCCGTGGTGACAAATACGACTCTTCATTATCTTATTTGGATTTGAACAGGAAAAAAGGAAGGTGCCAGGAGCTCTCGGTGACAGTGCTTCTCACAGCGAGCCGGAGAAACACAGTGGTCCTGAACTGGAGCGGACGGGAAGGTGGGAGCTGTGATAGTTTGGGTTTTTTTCCTGTTTGCCTCTGAAATCTGAGCATGCAGCTCCTGCCCAGCAGGATTTAGGGGTTAGTGAAGGGGCCAGGTGGGAGATGTGGGCAGCTGAGCTGAGCCACAGCATCACTGCACACAAGGTTTCTTGCTTTGGGGTGGAAGCAGATGTGTAAATAGCTCCAGGCAGAGCTCTGCTGCTTCGGAAAGCAAGGGCCTGTTGCAAGAAGAGAGGATAGGCTCCCGGGTTATTTCCTTTCTCTTGTTGTTGGAGGGATTGTTTGGGGAGCGTCAGTTTTTGCTGGGTCTAAAATGGGTAAAGGAGACTGCTGCTTCTTAGCCATGAGAGCTCTTCTGTGCCTGCGAGCGTCCTTTTGCAGCAGGGACAACTCCATGGGCTCTTCCAGGAAACGAGTCTCTTTTTTTCCCTTCCTCCAGGCTCTTTGGAGGTTTGATCCTGGACGTGAAGCGAAAGGCCCCGTGGTTCTGGAGCGACTTTCGGGATGGTCTGAGGCTGCAGTGTCTGGCGTCCTTCCTCTTCCTCTACTGTGCCTGCATGTCCCCTGTCATCACCTTTGGGGGGCTGCTGGGGGAGGCGACCAATGGCCACATAGTGAGCACCTCTCTCTGTTGGGTGGCATGGGGGAGGATGAAACTCTCGCAAAAGTCCTTGCTGCGGGGAATTTGCTTTGGGTTTGGGGGTGTTTTCCCCCTCCCCTGCTAATGATTTACGTATTCACGGCTGCCTCTCTTCCCCGGCCAGAGTGCCATGGAGTCGCTGCTGGGCGCATCCATGACCGGCGTGGTGTATTCCCTCTTTGCTGGGCAGCCTCTCACCATCCTCGGGAGCACCGGACCCGTCCTTGTGTTTGAGAAGATCCTTTACAAGTTCTGCAAGTAAGGCTGGCTGCCGCGGCTGGGTGCTGCGAGAGCCTTCGCAAGAAGGCAGCCATGGAGCAAAGATGGTTTTGTCGGTGGCAGTTGTTAGATTGAAGTTGTTTTCTGTGTTTTGATGATTGTATTGAAAAGCAGGACCTTTTCATGTGAAATGGGGGTTGTCCAGGACAATCCTTTGGTTGGGATGACTTGGATCCTTATTGCCCTGTTAGTGCAATTGCACTTCTATTGAGCCCCAACTCGCTGGCAGCAGATGACTGGGTGCAAACCCAGCCGGGGTTGGTGTTGGGGCGTCGGGGTGATGTGGCAGAACACCACCTTCCACCACAGGGCCCTGACCTCCGTTAGCTTCCAGGGCGTTAACCCAAGATAATTGCTAAATGGTGATAAGGGAAGAATTGGCCTCCTCCTGCGGGTCCCCCCTCTGCACCGCAGCCCTGGGGCCGCCCGTAGCAGAACAGGGCAAGTGCATTTACCATCCCCAGCCTTGACACGCTCTTGAATCGCTGCCGATTTTCCCCGAAGCAAGGCGGGCAGGCACGGCTCGGAGCCTCTTGCTGGCCTCTGCACCCTTCTTTTTCTGTTGGTTTCCCAGGGAGTACAAGCTCTCCTATCTCTGTCTGCGGGCGTGCATCGGGCTGTGGACTGCCGCCTTCTGCATGGTGCTGGTGGCCACCGACGCCAGCTCTTTGGTGTGCTACATCACCCGCTTCACCGAAGAAGCCTTCGCCTCCCTCATCTGCGTCATCTTCATCTACGAGGCTCTGGAGAAGCTGAGTCACCTGCGAGAGACCTACCCTGTGCACATGCACAGCCAGCTCGACCTCCTCACCCTCTACTCGTGGGTTTTTTGTCCTCCTGAAACGCCGCTGCAGGAGCTCAGGGTTGCGCCTCCGTTGTCTTTCCCTTACCCCTGCCTTGGCTTCTCTCCTCCCAGCTGTAAGTGTGAGGCACCGACCCATCCCAGCAACGAAACCCTGCACTTCTGGGAGAGCAACAAGATCAACGTGTCCGGTATCGCCTGGGAAAACCTCACGGTGACTGTAAGTGGCCCGAGCCACTGCTTCCTCGCGCCGCGGCCACGGGCTCAGGGGCATTTGCACGGTGCAAGAGTCAGAGGCCTTCCGGTGCTGATGGGCTTCCAGCTGTGCTGGTGCTGCTCTGAAAAGTCACGGCTTCAGTCTGATGGGGGGGTTTAACCTGCTTGGTCCTGCGAAGGAGAGTCTGCCTTGTCCCGGCCACCTGGTCCCCAGCGCTGTGGGGAATAACTGTCCTCCTCAAGCCTGTTGCAGGACAGTGTTTCCGCCCGGGAGCGAGGTTAAGTGGGTGGTTTGATTCTTGGAGCAGTTGGAGGACTTGAGTTCATGCTGGAAGGGAGTCATTGGCTTCCTGAAGTGGTTCCTAATACCTGCAGGCCTGGCTTGCTCACCCAGCGTGTCTGTAGGCGCAGGCATGAATTTGCATGTCTGAGCAGTCTCTCGGGCTGTTGTTGCTGGAAGCAGAGCTCAGGCACAGGGTGGGGGGCTCGTATGGGCGTCTTCATCCCCTCTCGGCCGTGTCCTGGGAGCCCTGCCCTGGGAAGGGACGCTTTGCCTCTTCTCCCTTCCTGTCGCGTCTGTCTCAGCCCTCCTGCCCTGTTCCCTTGCCCTGTCCCCAAGAGCTGCCAGCACGTCCTTCCCCTCCGGCGTCACCTCCAGCCGTGGTTACCTGCCATTCAAGCGGAGGATGTGGCGTGGCTCTGTGGCGTGGTGTCCCGTCACAGCTCCTCTCTCCGCTCTCCTCTGTGCAGTTGAATGTGTCGCTTGTTCAGGTGCTGCTGCTGCTGCTGGTTACCTAGAAATCTCCGTGGGCAGCAGCAGTTACAGGGTCGTGGCTCTTGGCCCAAGAGCCTCACAACCCCCCGGTTCCCCGAGGTTTCCTTGCCGCACGGGCACTGCCTTTGTGCGCTGACGCTCTGTTTCGGCAGGAATGTCGGTATTTGCACGGCGAGTTTCAAGGAGCTGCCTGTGGGCGCGATGGCCCCTACGCACCTAATGTCCTCTTGTGGTGCTGCATCCTCTTCTTCTCCACCTTTGTCCTGTCGAGCTTGCTGAAGAAGTTCAAAACCAGCCGTTACTTCCCAAGCAGAGTAGGTAGAAGCTGGTGGCCAGCAGCAGTCTCCACGCTCTTTTCCCCAGACGCCTCTCCTGGAGCACTCAGCAGTATTTGCCACCGCTTGGTCGAGCTGGGAAACGTTGCCCTTGAAGGCCAAGCCCTCCATCGGCTGGGCTGTCCCTCACGCAGCTCCATGAGTGCAAAACCACTGTAGCATTTCCGACCTGCCCCTTTCAGCTCTGGTTTCTTGCCCCAGGTACGGGCCACAGTGAGCGACTTTGCCGTTTTCCTCACCATCGTCATCATGGTGCTCATTGACTTGGTGACTGGGATCCCGTCCCCGAAGCTCCATGTGCCCCATGTGTTCAAGGTAAGGGGGTGTTTTGGCGCGGAGCTGTTTGCGGCCCCTGGGGATGCCACAAGGTGGTGGCAGGGCAGGGCAGGACGGGGCTGAGTCTGGAGGAGATGCGGGTGGTGTGAGCATCTCCTCTTCCACCTCCGAGCGCATCCTTTCCTTGTGGGAACGAGAAGACGGCCCCGGCGCTCTGGAGACGCGCAGGAGAAGCAGCTGTAGGTGCTGGCAAAGAGGCCGCTGGCACTGCTGAACCCCCTGGGAGAGGGTGACTTGAAGCCAGGGCTGGGAGCTGCTCTGCCCCAGGGCTGGAGGGGAAACTGAAAGGCAGTGAGGCGGCTGGGCTGGGAGAGGATCGTGACATGCGTGTGCTTTGTCGCAGCCGACCAGAGATGACCGTGGGTGGTTCATCAGCCCCATCGGCCCCAACCCGTGGTGGACGGTGCCAGCTGCGCTCATCCCAGCTCTGCTTTGCACCATCCTGATCTTCATGGACCAGCAGATCACGGCTGTTATTGTCAACAGGAAGGAGCACAGGCTGAAGGTAAGGGGCTGCAAGAGATGAGCCCGTCCCCAGCCCACTGTGGGCTGCAGGAGTGGTGAGAAGCTCCTATTCCAAAAGCTTTGGGAAGGCGTTGGTGTGGGATGAGGTCGGGCTGTGTGGCAGGATGCTCTCCTGGGTTACTGATGACACGGGGAGCAAAGGGCAGGGGAGGGGAGGTGGGCAATCTTTCGGAGCAGCAAATCAGTCGGGGAGCAAGAGAGAGGAGGGCTTTTGTTTGAAAATGCCAGCGGCAGCTGGGGGAAGGAATCGTTCTGAAGAGCTGCCAGGGATAGCTCAGAGTCGCATCTTCTTTGCAAGTGGTGGCAATTTCTCTGTGAATGAAGAGAAAAAGTCGTTTTATGTCTTTTTTGTGAGAAGTCGATATCACGCAGACTCTCGCAATCTGCTTTGTCTGAGCCCCTGTCAGATTTCCATGCGAGGGGCTTGCGCAGAGACTGGCTACATCCTGATTTGTTTCCAATCCTTGCTTTAAATTTTCAAGAAGCTGACTTCAGCTCAGTAGGGTGGGAGCGTGACTTGCGGCGTTGTCGTTGCTCTTCTGCTGTGGGACACTCTGCCTCTTGCTTTGCTCCCTGCAGAAAGGATGCGGGTACCACCTGGACCTTTTTGTGGTGGCCGTGATGCTCGGGGTGTGCTCCGTGATGGGGCTGCCCTGGTTTGTGGCTGCCACCGTCCTGTCCATCACCCATGTGAACAGCCTCAAAGTAGAGTCTGACTGCTCAGCTCCCGGGGAGCAACCCAAGTTTTTGGGGATACGAGAGCAGAGAGTCACTGGCTTGATGATCTTTGTGCTCATGGGCTGCTCCGTCTTCTTCACTTCTGTGTTAAAGGTAAGAGGAAAATGGAAAACACCCAACAACCACGCGCTTTTGGGGGGTTCTGAAAAACAAGAGTCCCCCCTTCCCAGGCCTGAGTAGTTGTGGAGCAGAGGAGGAGGTGAATCCCAGCCCTTGGGGCTTGACCGGCGGTGGGAACCAGCCTCGGTCACGCTTTCCAGCCCTTCAGGCCCCAGTGTGCTGCGCTCTCGGCAAGCGAGCACGACGACCGCTTTAATGTTCAGGCGTCTTTCAGGCCCACCCGTGCTTGTGGGTTACAATTAGGCGCGTTCCGAGCAGTACCTCTGCTCCCTTTCAAACAGGCAGCACCTTCTCGGTGGCGATTGGCTCCCGCAAGCGCCTCAGAACAGCCATTCCAAGTAGCCAAACACGCCAAAATGGTCCCCGAGGGCTTCCTTGCGTGTTCCTCCCACAAAATAATGCCATCTCTAGGCTAAAAGGAGGCCCAGCGCCTTTGCGCGTTGCCACAAGAACACGTAGAAATGGTTTTCTACCGTCACAGAGCGCGGTACGCGGTAGCACGGGTGAAGTGACCTCTTTTCCTCCCACCTCTCTGGAAGAGAGGCTTATTGTGACAAAAGGGAACTCAGACGTTCAGCCTGAAGCAGAGCGTTGGCTCCCTCGCACGCACAAAATCTCTCCCGGTTAAAGTCCGACCCACCTCCAAGCCCGTGGGAGCTGCAGAGCTTTGGGCAACTTCAGGCAGTGCCCGTAGAAGAGAGTGGTAAGAGTGAAAATGTGATGGAGAACAGAACGGAGGATTCCATTCTTGTTTTCAGTTCATCCCAATGCCTGTGCTTTACGGCGTCTTCCTCTACATGGGTGTGTCGTCCCTCAGAGGAATTCAGGTACGGGCTCTGTTACAGCGCGCGGCACGTCTGCTCCCTGGTATTTCCCGGCCGTAGGAGCGGGCAGAAAGCAGTGGCGTGGGAAAACACCTCTCCGGGAGCAAGCGCTGAAAGTGTTTTGTGTGAGCAGCAGCTCGGGGGAGGCCCAGGAGGGGTGTAGGGCTGGGGGAGCGGGCACGGTCAGGGCTCTCTGTGTCACGGCTTAGGGCAGGTCGGGCTTTGGTGAGGTGGAAGCGGGGGAATTCAGTGCCAAGGGAAGGCAGTTTCTGCCACCGGTGGAAATCCTTGCCGGGGGATTGGGTGGGCCAAGAAATGCCGCTGAGAGAAGACCGTGGACTCCTTGCAATGTGGTGGGCAGCTCTGGCAGGCAAGCTGGGTGGAGCGAAGGGCAACTGGGGGCTGCTCCCAGGAGGAAGCGAGTGGGCTCCGCGATCTCTCCTTGCAAGCGAGACCCTGAGAACTGCCTCCGCGTCTCCACGGGGCCAGAAACCTTCCGCAGTCCCCCGGTGGCAACTTTTCCCCCTTGGCTTTTTGCAGTTCTTTGATCGCTTGAAGCTGTTCTGGATGCCGGCGAAACACCAGCCGGATTTCGTCTACCTGCGGCACGTGCCCTTGCGAAAGGTGCATTTCTTCACCGCCATCCAGCTGATCTGCCTCGTCCTGCTCTGGGGCATCAAGGCGTCCCGTGCCGCCATCATCTTTCCCATGATGGTAAGAGCCGCTGCCGGTGTCGGCAGCGGGAGGTTTGCAGCGTTGGAGGGAGATGTAGCGTCGCCTCTGGCCTCACCGCATCTTCCCTCTTCCTCACAAAGGTGTTGGCTCTCGTTTTTGTGCGCAAAGCGATGGATTTCTGCTTCTCCAAGCGAGAGCTCAGCTTTCTGGATGACCTGATGCCAGAAAGCAAGAAGCAGAGGTTGGGCGACGCCAAAACCGAAGCCCAAGAAGAAGAGGTAATGCTTGCTGGGGGCTCGGGGCCGGTCGTCTCCCTTGGGCTGTGAGATGGCCTCTTTCTGTCCCAGCTGGTCTTGAAATGTTGGGGGAGGAGCAGAACGCAATAGAAATAGATCCCAATAGCCCAGATCCCACAGCTTCAGCGTGTCTTTCCCTGAATTAGCTTAACACTTGAGTGAGGGAGAATTTTAAAAAGTAGTCTTTGAGGAAAAAAGGTGAGGAAGATGATGATGATGATACTCACGGTGGGAAGATTTGCTGCTAATAGTGTTTTTAACCCTTGCAAAAGGTTTGGAGCGGAGGTCGATACCCTGCTGCACTAAGAGCTGAAGCTGCCATGGGTCCCAAGGAGAGGGCACATGCAGCGCTTTTACCGCCTGGTGTGTTTCTCTCCACTTTGGTCACAGACGGAGAAATTGATTTGTCCCTTTTTACGCCAGGAGTCCCAGAAGACGATGGCAGCTGCTGCTGCAAATTCCGTTCAGCTGGAACTGGGGGAGACCAGCGGCTTGGATATCCCACAGCAACCCAGTGACAGGTAAAGCCCCGTGGAGGCCCAGGGCCCCTGGCAGGATGGATCTGCAGGGGTTTGGCCCAATTTTCTCCACTTGCCTCTTTCCTGAGCATCCCTTAGGCACCAGCAGTCAGCTTGGGGGGAAAATCAGGGCTGCAGGAGGCGATGGCAGGGCTCTGCCTCCAAGCAGAGTGGCTGCACAGCTCACGTTTGAGCCCGGGCACCCTCATCGTCAGGGACTTTACGCAGCTGGAGAGCCTCGTACTTCCAGCTGAGGAGCTGCAGGCATGATCTGTAGCAGCAGTGGCTTAGGAGCCCGCTCCAGGGCTGCGCAGCAGCGAGAGCCGTTGCACGGAGCCGTTGCTCTGCAGCTCTCGGGCTCGCCTCCCAAACCTCCTCACGCGGCAAAGGCCCCTGTGCTTGTGCTGAGCTTTGCTCCTCCGAGCCCCCCTGTTCCTCTCGCCGATGCTAACGCACTTGGTGCCGTCAGTTCCCAGAATCACGCGTTGCCCTGGGCAATATTTATTGCAGGGCTGATCCTTCGGAGATTAATATCTCAGAGGAGATGTCCAACACGACCGTGTGGAAGGCGCTGACGATGAAGAGGGAAACGCTCTGACTCTGGGGAGGAAAGAGGTAAAGGCTGGCCCGTGAGTGCGACCGTGCTCCTCTGCGGCGACGGCGCGTGCCTACGGCTGTGCCGTGCTCTGGCCAGCACTGCCGAGCGAGCCCTGGCCACAGGCAGCAGGGGCCGTGGCATGCAAACCAGCTCCTCCCTGCCGGGCTGGTGCCACACACGGGGCTGAATCGGCAGCAGCCGGCCGCTCTGGCGCTGACGACGCTCTCCCTCTTCTTCTCTTTCCCCCTGCCCCGGTTTTCACGACTAGGAATGTTGACTCTGAAGGAGAGGAGTGAGAACGTGACTGCGGGATGTGCCGACGCAGGCACAGGGAGAAACCGCTTCCCTTCAGCCGGAGGATTCCCATTAAAGCCATGCAGATGTTGTCGGTTACCCTGGGTGTGCTTCAGGCGTTCGGTATCTCCAGAGCAGCAAAGTGAGGGGCGCATCACAGTCCGTGGGAGCTGGGTGTCGTTACGCCTCCGTGTGTACGTGCGTGTGTTGGTGCGGTTTTGTAGTGGTCGAGGGGCTGCTACCGCTCCCTCATTCAGGGCTATTTTTTCAGTCTCCAATTCCTCCTCGCCTTTCTCTTTTCTCCAAATATAAACTCTGAATGTACACAAACACCTTCTGTGAGGTGTGACGTGTTCTGCGCTTGCCTCTTCGTCCCAAAAAGGTTCGTGCTCTGGCTCGGGCTCCTCCCTTGAGTTCACTCCCGCGTCTCTCCCTGGGCCGAGAGGGACACCCTCCGTGGCGGGGCAGCGGAAGGACCCTCCGAGCAGTTGGGCCCAGGCGAAGGACGAGCATTTGCTGCCTGCGCTCCAGTTCCGCCCCCTTTGGTTCTTTTTTTGACTTCTCGCCTTTGCTTTGGCTCTGCCGTCGACCGGGAAGGTGCAAAGTGCAGAAATGCCCCCTTCTTGTTCCCTGGCTGTCACCTGAATGGAAGGGAGCACTGAACATGGAGCGCCTTGAGTGCAGCGTGTGGTCATGGGAGCGGGCAGGTGAGGCGTGGGGCTCTGCGCCCCGGGGCTGTCCCCTGCCTTGTTCCGCCGCTTCCCTGCCTTTTACCTCCCAGGGACTCTGTGTGGTTTCTTCTTCACCCCTGTCCTTGCAAAGCCTTTTCTCTCACAGGGAGGGACGAGCCAGGAGGGAAGCGGGCAGGTGCTTTTTCCCTCCTGCCTTTCCCTTCCTGCCGCTTTGCAGGAAGAAGCCGTCAAGCAGAGCTGGTTGTTGTGCTCCCTTCGCAGTCCGGGGGGTTGCTGGGCCGTGGTGTCACCCCCGGCACGCGCGGTCGGGTCGGGCGGCTCTGGAGCCTGGGAGGAGAGGAGGACCCGGAAGAAAAGGTGCCCTTGCATCCCTGTGCCTCGCTGTGGGCTCAGCACGGGCTCCAGGCTCTTGGCATCTGCAGGCGGTGCCCCGTGCCCAGCTGGGACGGGGCCGCACCCCCTCCTGCCGTTGGCTTCTCCCATCCGCTGCGGGAGCCTTTTCGTGCATCGACCCAACCCGAGATGCCAACGGCAGGTTGTCGCTCCTTGCAAAGGGGAGAGAAAATGAAGATGAGTGAGGTTATAGAAAATATACAGTTGATATAAATACAAAATGGCTCTGGGAGGATGAAAGCAGCACGTCACAAGCAAAGGCCAACATCAGAGGGCTTTTCACAGAATGCCAGCATGGTGGGGGCTGGCAGGGCCCTCGGGAGCTCACCCCGTCCCACCCCCTGCTTGAGCAGGCACAGCCAGAGCAGGGGCACAGGACCGCGTCCAGGCGGGGCGTGAATGTCTCCAGGGAAGGGACTCCACAGCCCCTCTGGGCAGCCTGTGCCCCTGCTCTGGCACCCGCACAGGGAAGGGGTTTGTCCTCATACTGAGGTGGAACTTCCCGTGTTCCCACTTGTGCCCGTTGCCCCTTGGCCTGTCGTTGGGCACCACCGAAAAGAGCCCGGCCCCATCCCCCTGACACCCGCCCTTCAGATATTTATAGGTACTGATGGGATCCCCCCTCAGCGTCCTCTTCTGCGGCTGAACAGACCCTGCTCTCTCAGCCTTTCCTCCCAAGGGAGATGCTCCACACGCCTTTTCATGCATCCTTGGGTACCATTGGCCTTCCTGGCCCCAAGGGCACGGTGCTGGCTCAGGGTCACCTTCTTGTCCCCCAGCACTCCCAGGGCCTTCTCAACAGAGCCGCTCCCCAGCAGTTCAGCCCCCAGCCTGTGCTGGTGCGGGGGGTTCTTCCTCCCCCGGGGCAGGACCCTGCACGTGCTCGTGTTGAATTTCATCAGGTCCCCTGGGCCCAGCTCTCCAGCCTGGCCAGGTCTCGCGGGGTGGCAGCACGGCCCTCTGGTGCATCGGCCGCTCCTCCCAGCTTGGGAATGTCAGGGAACTTGCTGAGGTGACACTCGATCCCATCATCCAGGTCACTGATGGATATGTTGGCCAGGACTGGGCCCAGCACAGACCCCTGGGGAACACCACTAGTGACAGGCCTCCAGCCAGGCTCTGCTCCACTGATCACGACCCTCTGATGATCTGTTGTTGAGCCAGGGCTCTGGCCACCTCACTGTCCCCTCCTCCAACCCCCACTGCCTTAGCTTGCCTGTGAGGATGCTGTGGGAGACAGCGTCGAATGCCTTACTGAAGTCAAGACAGACAACACCCACTGCTCTCCCGTCGTCCACCCAGCCAGTCACGCCATCAGAGAAGGCTGTCGGGTTGGTCAAGCATGAGCTTCCCTTGGTGCGTCCATGCTGACTCTTCCCGATAACCTTCTTGTCCCCTACGTGCCTGGAGATGGCCTCCAGGATGAAGTGCTCCATCCCCTCTCCAGGGACGGAGGTGAGGCTGCCTGGCCTAGAGTTCCCCAGCTCCTCCTTCCTGCCCTTTTTCAGGGCTGGAGTGACATTTGCTGTTCTCCAGCCCTCGGGCACCTCTCCTGTCCCCCACGGCCTTTCAAAGATGATGCACAGGGGCTCGGCCAGAATCCCTCCGCCAGCTCCCTCAGCACCCGTGGGTGCATGCCATCGGGGCCCGTGGATTGGCGAGGACCCAGTTTGCACAGGTGGTCTCTGAGCCAGTCCTTCTGCCCCGCTGGTAAGTCTTCCCTTCTCCCGATTTGTGCTCTCTCCTCTGGGGGCTGAGATGCCTGAGGGCCGGCCTTAGCAGTAAAGACCCAGGCAAAGGCGGCATTCAGTAACTCCCCCTCTTAGGGGATGGGGTTTTGCAAAGGGTACTTTGGCCGGAGCCAGCTCGGCACGGTAACTGTCGGAGGGGGAGGAGGCAGGGTTAGCTCTTTGAAAAGGAGGAGATGACGCCCGTGCTGCCCGTGAGGGCTGCTCTGTTCTGGTTGAGTCTCTGCTCTGCAGTTCCTCACCTTTGTGGCTCTGTACGGCTGCTTTTCTTAAGGCCAAACGTCATCGTGACTTTGTTTAGGTACTTCGAATCTCGAGGCCTCTCTGACTCCCTAAAGCAACAAGCTTTAGTCATCGTGCAGGCTGTTCTTGTTTCGGCTGCCTCCTTATCCCGGCCAGGTTTTGGCTCCGGGTCCCAGCCTTAGCTGAGCTGCGCTAGACGGTATTAGTAACTCCCAACCATTTATACCCTGAATCATCGCTGCCTAAACGTGAGGCTGTAATTTAGCCCTTAAAACAGAGGTTTGGCCCCTAAGCTCTAGGAGTGAGGCTTTGCGGATCTAAAACTTAGGCTTTGGGTCTGAAAGGAGCAGGGTTCTGACAGAAGCACATTATCTATTGCATTAATGATTAAAGAATACACTGCTTGTCCCCAGACTTAACGTTCAGTTGCGTGACACAGCAGCATCCACGGTTGGTTCACTTCATCACCCCGGTTACACCCGGGGCTGGCGGGACCCAGCGCTCCGCCTGCCGGCCCCCTTTCTACCCCAGACACCCACGGACGGCTCCTGGTTTTGCCAGGATTTCCTGCTTCCTTCTGCAGAGGAGAATTACATGGGGCAGGGGGAAAAACCCTCTGTCATGGTTTTAGCGGGGATAGAGTTAATTCTCTTCACTCTAGCTGGTATAGTGCTGTGCTTTGAAATTAGCATGGAAAAAAACCTGTTGAGATAATACATAGATGTCTGGGCTGTTGCTGGGCAGCGCTTGTACTAGTCAAGGGCATTTCCAGCTTCCCAGGCTCTGCCGGGGGCACAAGGAGCCGGGAGGGGAGGGGGCACAGCCGAGAGAGCGGATCCAAACTGGCCAAAGGGATATTCCATCTCATGGAACGTCATGCCCAGTGCGGTACCTGGGAGGGGCTGGCCGGGGGAGGGAGGCAGCAATCGCGGCTCGGGGACGGGCAGCGTCGGTCGGCGGGTGGGGAGCGGCTGTGTCGCTTGTGTCTCTGTGGGTTTTTTTTCCTGTTTTCCCTTTCCCTTCCTTTTCCATTTTATTATAGTAACATTATTGTCATTATTATCATAATCATTTATCATTATCATTTTATTGTAACCATTAAACTGTGCTTATCTCAACCCACAAGTTCTTTTGCTCGTCCGATTCTCTTCCCCATCCCACAGGGGTGGGGGGGGAGTGAGCGAGCGGCTGCCGGGGGTTCAGTTGCCAGCTGAGGCTGAACCACGACACCCTCTCAAAGGTGCCTGGAGTTGCTTTAGGACTAGAAGGAAAAATATCTCTGAAGTGCCCTGGAACGCCTTAGTTGGCAGCAAATCCCCTTCCCCCCGTGCAGGGAGGGGCTGGGTGTTTTTCTCCTCTCTGGTGCCTTAAAGGAGCCCCCGAATCCCCCGTGGGGCCCCTGAAAACGTTTCCCAAAAGGAAGCACGTGGCAATCCCTAAGGGGGGAAAAAAATGGTGTAAAAAGGTAATAAATAAGGTGCTGGCACATAGTTTTTTCCCATTATTTTATTTTTCCCTCCGTGCTCTGCGCTACTTGTAGAAATAGAGGCATTATTTTTGTGCCGGAGACGCTGAAATACATGTCTTTTACTGTAGGAGGCTGCGGCGCCTGCGGCCGAGCAAGAGTTAACTCCCGCCCCGCAGCGCCCAGAGCCGTGAGGGGCCGCTCCAGCTTCCCGGGCTCCGCGCGCGGGCGAGAGGCCGGCAGGGGCGGGGCCACAGCCAGGCCAGCTGAGCCCGCCTGGCCAATGGGCTGCTCGTCCCGTACCACGTGAGGCCGGGAGCGGGCCGTGAGGCGGGTGGGCTGGCGCGCGCGGGGCGGTTGCGGCTCGGGGCCTGGCGGCGTCGGGTCGGCGGGCGGTGAGCGGCTGCGTCACGGGCGGGTTGTTCGGGGCCTTCGGTCCCCTCCTTCCCCGCCCCCGTCCCGTCCCCCCCCCCCCCGCCCGGGTTTCGCGCCCCTCTCAGTGTTTTCCTTTCCGTTGCGTTGTTGTCGCTGCTTCTGTTTTATTGTAGTTATTGACCTGTTCCTCCCTCCGGGCCCGAGCTTTGCCCTTCTGGGTCTCTCCCCGCCCCGCCGGTGGGGGCTGAGCGAGCGGCTGTGTGGGGCCGAGCTGCGCCCGAGCCGCCGAGAGACGCTCTCGTTTGGCATCGCTGCGTGCTGTCAATAAAACCGAGGGGGGGGGGGGGGAATCCGTGTTATTTATGGCTTCGGATGTTGGTGGGGTTGGTCCCTTTGGGCGAAAAAAAAAAGAACCGGGGTTAATTTCGGGCCCGTTCTGTGCCGCTCCGACCCCATGGATCCGCGCTGTCGCCGCGTGGGCCCCGGCCGTGAAGCGCTGCTGTTGCCTGACGGGCTCTCGCTGGGACTTTTCTCCTCTTGTCGCCCCTTGAATGGGGAAAAGGAGACAATAAAAGCCTGGCAGGTCTCGCTGTGGCGCTGCCGTGTGTTGTGAAGGGTGGGGGGGAGCTGGAGGAGTCTCTGGGGCTTTTTTACGGGGGGGTGTTTTGGGGAAATCCACCTCCCTGGGCAGGAGCAGCTGCCTGGGGAAAGAGGGGAAACGAGGGGCTTGGTTTGGGGTTTTTTATTTATCTTTTTTCCTGTTTTCTTTCTATACATTCTTTCCCTTTATATTGACGAGCTGCTTTTTAGGGTGGTGGGATTTCTGGGCTGCTTGTGCAGGGGATGGTCTGCCCCCTATTTTTTTGCAAAAGAGAAGGGAAATGGCATGACATGGCTTACGTGGATTTACCCTTTCCATTGCGGAATCTCCAGAGTGGCAGAACCAGTGTGGGATATATCCCCAAAATTCTGTGGCAGCGGGTTTGAAAGGAGGAAACTGTGGTGAGAACTCGAAAAAGTGTTGCTCTAGTTGTGACACTGGATACTTTGCTTGATGAAACTGAAAAGACAAGGGTACGGAATCCAGCCAGAAGGCAGGTGCAGGGAGCACACGCTAATGGGGATTTACAGGGGAGAGTGGATCCGGATTCTCCATCTCCAAATCCCGAGTGGGACCCTAATTGTCCAGGAGCCAGGGGAATGCTGACTAGATATCAGGGGTGGATTTTATTTGGTGTAGGACAGGCAATGGCAAAAGGAAGAAATTGGTCAAAATTTTTGAAGTGAGGCAAGAATTAAATGAGTCCCCTTCAGCCTTTATGGAAAGACTGAAGGTGGCTGCCAGAAAATGTACCAAGATTTGGGGTGCCAATGGGAATGTCCTCTGACAGAGGGCCACAGTTTGTGGCAGATGTAGTCCAATGGACTAGTACAATTTTGGATATAAAATGGGACCTATATAACCCCTAGAGACCACAACCAAGCGGGAAAATTGAGAGGATGAATCAAACACTAAAGAGGCAAATAAGTAATATCTGTCCAGAAGTATCTTTAAACTGGCTGCAGGCCTTACCATTGGCTCTCTTGAGAATTAGAATTCAACCAAGAGCCAAAGATGCTGTAAGTCCATATGAGACTTTGGATGGCAAACTTTACCCAATTCCTCTCATCCCAGGGGATATGAAGGCAGCAGGGGAAACAGATTTAAAAGTGAGTTTGGCTTCTCTAGGAAAAGCTCTTCGAGCTCTCTGGAGATATATTGCGTTGACTGGATCTCTTGCCTTGGATACACCTATACATCAGTATCAGCCGGGTGATCCCATGTACATCAAGACCTGGAACTCTGAAGTACTGCAGGGGAAGTGGAAAGGACCTTTACAGGTCCTGTTAACAACTGACACCGCAACCAAAGTAGGAGGAGTGGAACCATGGATACCCTATACTCAAGTGAAGAAAGCACCATCATGGAAATTGTCAGTAGGATAATGTTAATGATTGGGACTGTGGAAACTTCAACAGCAGAGCAAAAGATTAAGATTCCGCAAAAGACAGCAGAAGAGAATCTGATGATAGGACTGATAAAAGAGTTTGCTAATCAGCAGAACGTAACTCAAATTACTGCATGTCTCCCAATTCCAAGAGCTGCAGGTGAATCAATTCCATGGGGAATCCTGACAACAGATTTAAGTGGTGTGACTGAAAATAGTATCATTGCTGCATACGCATCCCAAATGCAACTCAGGATGTCGAATGTGGTTTAAGTCTGTTAGGAGAGGTAAAGAAAGATGCTCACAACATTCAACTAGATATGCAGGAAGATTGGCTTAATGAGATGTTTAATGATCTGGGATGGAATCTCAGCTCATGGGTAAGATCTATCATAAGCAGGGTATTGCTCCTACTGATCGTAGTTTTGATAATCCTCCTTGTCTATTCTTGCTTAAAGAGGGTTCTAACAGAGGAGCTGGCGATGAATTGTGTGCTGGTTTTGGCTGAGAAGGGGTTAATTCTCCTCACTGTGGGGGTCAGCTACCTTTCCAGCTTCCCGCGCTCTGCCGCGTGGCGTGGCAGGGGGGGCTGGGAGGGGCAGGGCCATGGTGGGGGCGGCTGACCCCGACTGGCCAATGGCAGGTTCATTCCATACCATGTGACACCATGACCAGTATATTGAGGGGGGGCAGTGGCAGCGGGCGGGCGGCGCGGCGTCGGGTCGGCGGGCGGCGAGCGGCTGCGGCGCGTGCGGTTTGTTCCGGCGGTTCGTTCCCCCTCTCCCCTCCCCTCCCTTCCCCCCTCCCCCGGGGCTTTGCGCCTCTCGTTGTTCTCCTTCACATTGCATTTCTACTGTTGTTTCTTTTAATTTTCATTATTAAACTGTTCTTATCCCAACCCACGAGCGTTACCCTTCTGATTCTCTCCCCCATCTACCGGTGGGGGAGTGAGCGAGCGACTGTGTGGGGCTGAGCTGCCGCTAAACCACGACAGTCTTTTTGGCGCCCAACGTGGGGCTCAAGGGTTGGAGATAACAACAGCTGCTGGTCACAGCACCATGTTGTCCTTTTTGCAGTGGGTGTTAAAAATCGGTGTTGGTTGTTTGAGTCTGCTGTGTTCTGCTGTGATTAGTAATGTTTTGCCTACGAGATTTGTTATACAAACACTCGTTTTCAGCTTTACCTGGTATTTGGGGTTTTTGCTGAAACCGTTACTGTACTTCGGATACCACCTTGTTGAGGCAATTAGCAATTATACCTCCTCCTCTGAGAGATTTTATATGGAGGAAATACAGAATAATACCTTTGCAACTTTGTTCTATGATGTCTGTGCCTTTGTTACAACAACGTTTTTGTATCTTGAACATCCTTGGGTGGTTAAGGTGCAGTCATTGTTAGTTTTTGGGCATGTTGTTTTGGTTTTGACTAAGCAACTTAAGAATATCACCCAGAAATCTGCCCCGAGGCTTGATAGTTACGAGTGGCAGGGCATGTGGGATAGCATGGGCAAATACCTAGGGCAGTGGGCACCCCCAGTGTTTTGGAGTTTCACCCCCGAGCAAGTGCAGAATCCTAAAAAACTAGTAGAATATTTGGAGAAAGTATGTTGTTACGCTGGGAACTCCAGAGAGACACAGATAACTGCAACGTGCTGGGGTCTGGCCCATGCATACCGAGCCCTGCTCAACAGTATTCAGTGCCCCCAGGGGGAAGAGAATGTCTCTGGATTGAAATGCAAAGTGACTGGCACTGTAGACAATCCAGCCCTGACAACAGGCACTGCAGCCACTCAAACCCCCACAACAAGTACCGGAGCTAGCTCAGAAAATAAACCCGTACCAGTATCAGTTGCCCCCATACATAAGACGAAATATTGGAAGCGGACATCAACCCGTTTAGAACGGGATGATGAAGAACCAGGGCCATCGCGGGGAGAGGAGGGAGAAGTAATAAATGAAATAGAGACCACCCGATCCCTGTCCTTAAGCGAGTTGCGAGATATGCAAAAAGATTATAGCCGTCGTTCAGGTGAGCACATTGCCACCTGGCTGCTCCGATGCTGGGATAATGGGGCCAGTAGCCTGGAACTAGAGGGAAAAGAAGCCAAACAATTGGGATCCCTTTCTGGGGAAGGGGGCGTTGACAAAGCAATTGGAAAAAAACCACAAGCCCTCAGCCTCTGGAGGCGACTCCTGTCTGGAGTGAAGGAAAGGTATCCCTTTAAAGAAGATGTTACATATCGCCCAGGAAAATGGACAACTATGGAGAAAGGCATCCAGTATCTAAGGGAATTAGCTGTGTTTGAGGTGATTTATGGTGACCTGGATGATCAACGGTCATCCAAAGATCCAGATGAAGCCGAGTGCACACGACCCATGTGGCGGAAGTTTGTACGGAGCGCACCATCTTCGCATGCAAACTCATTGGCAGTGATGTCCTGGAAAGATGACGAGACACCAACGGTGGCAGAGGTGATAGATAGGCTCCGGGATTATGACACAAATATCTCTTCCTCGCTTGTCTCTGCTGTGGAGAAACTATCCCAAGAGGTCCAGCAACTCAAAGAAGATCTGTCCTACTCCCCACCTCGACAGAGCAGTGTCTCAGCTGTTAGGAATAAGCGTCCTTTGGCTCAAAGAAGGGGATACACACCACGGGCCACCCTATGGTTCTACCTGCGTGACCACGGAGAGGACATGATGAGGTGGGATGGCAAGCCTACTTCGACCCTACAGGCACGAGTACATGAACTGCAAGGAAGAACAGTCACTCAGGGAGGCTCTTCCAGGAAAGCTGCTGCTCCAGTTTCCAGCGAGCAAGTCCCCAGACAGAGGAGTAGAAGCGCAGATTTTATTTCTAAGTGTAATAGAGGGACTCCTGATTCACATTTACAGGAAGTGAGTTGTGACTGCCATGATCAGGACTAGAGGGGCCCTGCCTCCAGCCGGGTGGAGGAAAGGGATAACCGGGCTTACTGGACTGTGTGGATCCGATGGCCTGGCACGTCCGACCCACAGGAGTATAAAGCTTTAGTGGACACCGGCGCACAGTGCACCTTAATGCCATCAAACTGTATAGGGGCAGAACCCATCAGCATTGCTGGAGTGACAGGGGGATCCCAAGAGCTAACTGTATTGGAGGCCGAAGTGAGCCTAACTGGCAATGAGTGGCAGAAGCACCCCATTGTGACTGGCCCAGAGGCTCCGTGCATCCTTGGTATAGACTACCTCAGGAGAGGGTATTTCAAGGACCCAAAAGGTTACAAGTGGGCTTTTGGTGTAGCTGCCTTGGAGACGGAGGAAACTGAACAGCTGTCTACCTTGCCCGGTCTCTCAAAGGACCCTTCTGTGGTGGGGTTGCTGAAGGTCAAAGAACAACAGGTGCCAATCGCCACCACAACAGTGCACCGGCGGCAATATCGCACCAACAGAGACTCTCTGATCCCCATCCATAAACTCATTCACCAACTGAGGAGCCAAGGAGTCATCAGTAAGACCCACTCACCCTTTAACAGTCCCATATGGCCAGTCCGGAAGTCTAATGGAGAGTGGAGACTAACAGTAGACTATCGTGGCCTGAATGAAGTCACTCCACCGTTGAGTGCTGCTGTGCCAGACATGCTAGAACTTCAATACGAACTGGAGTCAAAGGCGGCCAAGTGGTATGCCACAATTGATATTGCTAATGCATTCTTCTCAATCCCTCTGGCAGCAGAGTGCAGGCCACAGTTTGCTTTCACATGGAGGGGCGTCCAGTACACCTGGAATCGACTGCCCCAGGGGTGGAAACACAGTCCTACCATTTGCCATGGACTGATTCAGACTGTACTGGAACAGGGAGAAGCTCCAGAACACCTTCAATACATTGATGACATCATTGTGTGGGGCAGCACAGCAGAAGAAGTTTTTGAGAAAGGTGAGAAAATAGTCCAAATCCTTCTGAAAGCTGGTTTTGCCATAAAACAAAGTAAGGTGAAGGGACCTGCACGAGAAATCCAGTTCTTAGGAATTAAATGGCAAGACGGTCGTCGTCAGATTCCAATGGATGTGATCAACAAAATAGCAGCCATGTCTCCACCAACTAGCAAAAAGGAAACACAAGCTTTCTTGGGCGTTGTGGGTTTTTGGAGAATGCATATTCCAAATTACAGTCTGATCGTGAGCCCTCTCTATCAAGTGACCCGGAAAAAGAATGATTTCAAATGGGGCCCTGAGCAACGACAAGCCTTTGAACAGATTAAACGAGAAATAGTCCATGCAGTAGCTCTTGGGCCAGTCCGGGCAGGACAAGATGTAAAAAATGTGCTCTACACTGCAGCCGGGGAGAATGGCCCTACCTGGAGTCTCTGGCAGAAAGCACCTGGGGAGACCCGGGGTCGACCCCTAGGGTTTTGGAGTCGGGGATACAGAGGGTCTGAAGCCCGCTATACTCCAACTGAAAAAGAGATATTGGCAGCATATGAAGGGGTTCGAGCTGCTTCAGAAGTGGTTGGTACTGAAGCACAGTTGCTCCTGGCACCCCGACTGCCAGTGCTGGGCTGGATGTTCAAAGGAAACATCCCCTCTACACACCATGCAACTGATGCTACGTGGAGTAAATGGGTTGCACTGATCACCCAGCGGGCTCGAGTAGGAAACCCCAGTCGCCCAGGAATCTTGGAAGTGATTATGGACTGGCCAGAAGGCAAAGATTTTGGATTATCACCAGAGGAGGAGGTGACACGTGCTGAAGAAGCCCCACTGTATAACAAACTGCCAGAAGATGAGAAGCAATATGCCCTGTTCACTGATGGGTCCTGTCGCCTTGTGGGAAAGCACCGGAGATGGAAGGCTGCTGTATGGAGTCCTACACGACAAGTAGCAGAAACTGCTGAAGGAGAAGGTGAATCGAGCCAGTTTGCAGAGGTAAAGGCCATCCAGCTGGCCTTAGACATCGCTGAACGGGAAAAGTGGCCAGTGCTCTATCTCTATACTGACTCCTGGATGGTGGCAAATGCCCTGTGGGGCTGGCTGCAGCAATGGAAGCAAAGCAACTGGCAGCGCAGAGGCAAACCCATCTGGGCTGCCACATTGTGGCAAGATATTGCTGCCCGGGTAGAGAAACTGGTTGTAAAGGTACGGCATGTGGATGCTCACGTCCCCAAGAGTCGGGCCACTGAAGAACATCGAAACAACCAGCAGGTAGATCGGGCTGCCAAGATTGAAGTGGCTGAGGTGGATCTGGACTGGCAGCATAAGGGTGAACTATTTCTAGCTCGGTGGGCCCATGACACCTCAGGCCATCAAGGGAGAGATGCAACATACAGGTGGGCTCGTGATCGAGGGGTGGACTTGACCATGGGTATTATTGCACAGGTTATCCACGAATGTGACACATGCGCTGCAATCAAGCAAGCGAAGCGGGTAAAGCCTCTGTGGTATGGGGGACGATGGCTGAAATATAAATATGGGGAGGCCTGGCAAATTGACTATATCACACTCCCACAGACCCGCCAAGGCAAGCGCCATGTGCTTACAATGGTAGAAACAACGACTGGCTGGCTGGAAACATATCCTGTCCCCCACGCCACTGCCCGGAACACTATCCTGGGTCTTGAGAAACAAGTCCTGTGGCGACATGGCACCCCAGAGAGGATTGAGTCAGACAATGGGACTCATTTCCGAAATAGCCTCATAGACACCTGGGCCAAAGAGCATGGCATTGAGTGGGTGTATCACATCCCCTATCACGCACCAGCCTCTGGGAAAATTGAAAGGTACAATGGACTGTTAAAAACCACACTGAGAGCAATGGGGGGTGGGACATTCAAGCACTGGGATACACATTTAGCAAAAGCCACGTGGTTAGTCAACACGAGGGGATCTGCCAACCGAGCTGGCCCTGCCCAGTCAGAAATCCTACATACTGTGGAAGGGGATAGAGTCCCTGTAGTGCACACAAAAAGTATGCTGGGCAAAACAGTCTGGGTTCTTCCTGCCTCTGGCAAAGGCAAACCCATTCGTGGGATTGTTTTTGCTCGAGGACCTGGGTGCACTTGGTGGGTGATGCGGGAGGATGGAGAAATCCGATGTGTGCCTCAAGGGGACTTGATTTTGGGTGAAAACAGTCAATGAACTGAATGGCACAATGTGAACTGCTATATAATATTGTGTGTCACCTCTGTGTTGTATCAATGATATCAGAGTACGAGCCTCCCAACCCATGGAAGATCAACTATGAAACAAGCCGTGCAGCAGTGATGGAACGATGACTGACTCGGTATGCAGCACCCCAACGCCACACACCATCTCTCCCACCCGGAAAGACTGATACAACAGATGGAGCCCAGAGTCATGGACTGCGTGAACTCAATGGACATTTTAATGGACATTTTACAGGGAAGATCCATGAACTAAGGGAATGATGTCTGTGTATTATGTTAAAGGATGGGAAGGGGAGGGGTGGTGGTTGGTACGGTTGTATTGCATCATATGGGACCTGGGCATGGTGTAAGTGGTATGGAATAAGGGGTGGAGAATGTGCTGGTTTTGGCTGAGAAGGGGTTAATTCTCCTCACTGTGGGGGTCAGCTACCTTTCCAGCTTCCCGCGCTCTGCCGCGTGGCGTGGCAGGGGGGGCTGGGAGGGGCAGGGCCATGGTGGGGGCGGCTGACCCCGACTGGCCAATGGCAGGTTCATTCCATACCATGTGACACCATGACCAGTATATTGAGGGGGGGCAGTGGCAGCGGGCGGGCGGCGCGGCGTCGGGTCGGCGGGCGGCGAGCGGCTGCGGCGCGTGCGGTTTGTTCCGGCGGTTCGTTCCCCCTCTCCCCTCCCCTCCCTTCCCCCCTCCCCCGGGGCTTTGCGCCTCTCGTTGTTCTCCTTCACATTGCATTTCTACTGTTGTTTCTTTTAATTTTCATTATTAAACTGTTCTTATCCCAACCCACGAGCGTTACCCTTCTGATTCTCTCCCCCATCTACCGGTGGGGGAGTGAGCGAGCGACTGTGTGGGGCTGAGCTGCCGCTAAACCACGACAATTGAAAGGTCAGTCTTGCACTGGCAAATGGAAAATATGGTCCAAAGAATTTTAATAGGGAACTCCCTATTGCACAGAGGTTAACAAGCATTACTGCTTGTGTAACTAGAGGTGGGATATTGAGTACTAGTTTGTAGTGAAAGTATTGAGAAAATTAATCTCAAAATTTTCAAAGGGGGAGAAATGTAACCAGGGTGATGAAGTGAACCAACCGTGGATGCTGCTGTGTCACGCAACTGAACGTTAAGTCTGGGGACAAGCAGTGTATTCTTTAATCATTAATGCAATAGATAATGTGCTTCTGTCAGAACCCTGCTCCTTTCAGACTCAAAGCCTAAGTTTTAGATCCCCAAAGCCTCACTCCTAGAGCTTAGGGTCCAAACCTCTGTTTTAAGGGCTAAATTACAGCCTCACGTTTAGGCAGCGATGATTCAGGGTATAAATGGTTGGGAGTTACTAATACAGTCTAGTGCAGCTCAGCTAAGGCTGGGACCCGGAGCCAAAACCTGGCCAGGATAAGGAGGCAGCCGAAACAAGAACAGCCTGCACAAAGACTAAAGCTTGTTGCTTTAGGGAGTCAGAGAGGCCTCGAGATTCGAAGTACCTAAACAAAGTCACGATGACGTTTGGCCTTAAGAAAAGCAGCCGTACAGAGCCACAAAGGTGAGGAACTGCAGAGCAGAGACTCAACCAGAACAGAGCAGCCCTCACGGGCAGCACGGGCGTCATCTCAGAAGTGAGTTTGCGGGAACACAAGGGTTAAGTAGCGGACACAGGGAGGAAGAGTATGTCCTTCATCCGGAGCCCCCTGAGGAGCAGCCGGAGACACCAGCAGGCGTGGGCAAGTAACCTCTGCCTATCTGTAGCTGTTATCAGAAAGCTAATGAATGTGCCTAGGAAGCACGTACTTAACGGGCACAAAGAGACCTGGGGGGTGCCCGGTAGGAGGAGGATCCCCCGTGCAGCCGCCGCCCCCCGCAAATACAGAATGCTGCCTTTTAACTCTGCGCTGGTGTCACCAGGCTCAGTCCTGATTTCAGTGACAATGGGACGGGCTCTTTTCAGTGGTGCCCAACGACAGGCCAAGGCAGACGTCCAAGGCAACGGGCACAATTTGGAATATGCGAAGTTCCACCTGCATATGAGGACAAACCCCTTCCCTGTGCGGGTGCCAGAGCAGGGGCACAGGCTGCCCAGAGGGGCTGTGGAGTCCCTTCCCTGGAGACATTCACGCCCCGCCTGGACGCGGTCCTGTGCCCCTGCTCTGGCTGTGCCTGCTCAAGCAGGGGGTGGGACGGGGTGAGCTCCCGAGGGCCCTGCCAGCCCCCACCAGGCTGGGATTCTGTGATTCCAGAAGAAGTCCTCTGCTTTTGTCCCTGCTTGTGACGTGCTGTTTTCATCCTCACAGAAACATTTTATGTTTATATCAACTATATTTTCTATAACCTCATTCATATTGATTTTCTCTCCCCTTTGCAAGGAGCGACAACCTGCTGTTGGCATCTCGGGTTGGTTTGATGCACGAAAAGGCTCCCGCAGCGGATGGGAGAAGTGGTTGTGGCCCCGTCCCAGCTGGGCACGGGGCACCGCCTGCAGATGCCAAGAGCCTGGAGCCCGTGCTGAGCCCACAGCGAGGCGCAGGGCTGCAAGGGCACCTTTTCTTCACACTCCACACAGAGTCCCCGGGAGGTAAAAGGCAGGGAAGCAGAGGAACAAGGCAGGGGACAGCCCTGGGGCGCAGAGCCCCACGCCTCACCTGCCCGCTCCCACGACCACACGCTGCACTCAAGGCGCTCCATGTTCAATGCTCCCTTCCATTCAGGTGACAGCCAGGGAACAAGAAGGGGGCATTTCTGCACTTTGCACCTTCCCGGTCGACGGCAGAGCCAAAGCAAAGGCGAGAAGTCAAAAAAAGAACCAAAGGGGGCGGAACTGGAGCGCAGGCAGCAAATGCTCGTCCTTCGCCTGGGCCCAACTGCTCGGAGGGTCCTTCCGCTGCCCCGCCACGGAGGGTGTCCCTCTCGGCCCAGGGAGAGACGCCGGAGTGAACTCAAGGGAGGAGCCCGAGCCAGAGCACGAACCTTTTTGGGACGAAGAGGCAAGCGCAGAACACGTCACACCTCACAGAAGGTGTTTGTGTACATTCAGAGTTTATATTTGGAGAAAAGAGAAAGGCGAGGAGGAATTGGAGATTAAAAAAATAGCACTGAATGAGGGAGCGGTAGCAGCCCCTCGACCACTACAAAACCGCACCAACACACGCACGTACACACGGAGGCGTAACAACACCCAGCTCCCACGGACTGTGATGCGCCCCTCACTTTGCTGCTCTGGAGATACTGAACGCCTGAAGCACACCCAGGGTAACCGACAACATCTGCATGGCTTTAATGGGAATCCTCCGGCTGAAGGGAAGCGGTTTCTCCCCGGGCCTGCGTCGGCACATCCCTGAGTCACGTTCTCACTCCTCTCCTTCAGAGTCAACATTCCTAGTCATGAAAACTGGGGCGGGGGGGAAGAGAAGAAGAGGGAGAGCGTCGTCAGCGCCAGAGCGGCCGGCTGCTGCCGATTCAGCCCCGTGTGTGGCACCAGCCCGGCAGGGAGGAGCTGGTTTGCATGCCACGGCCCCTGCTGCCTGTGCCCAGGGCTCGCTCGGCAGTGCTGGCCAGAGCACGGCACAGCCGTAGGCACGCGCCGTCGCCGCAGAGGAGCACGGTCGCACTCACGGGCCAGCCTTTACCTCTTTCCTCCCCAGGGTCAGAGCGTTTCCCTGTTCATCGTCAGCGCCTTCCACACGGTCGTGTTGGACATCTCCTCTGAGATATTAATCTCCGAAGGATCAGCCCTGCAATAAATATTGCCCAGGGCAACGCGTGATTCTGGGAACTGACGGCACCAAGTGCGTTAGCATCGGCGAGAGGAACAGGGGGGCTCGGAGGAGCAAAGCTCAGCACAAGCACAGGGGCCTTTGCCGCGTGAGGAGGTTTGGGAGGCGAGCCCGAGAGCTGCAGAGCAACGGCTCCGTGCAACGGCTCTCGCTGCTGCGCAGCCCTGGAGCGGGCTCCTAAGCCACTGCTGCTACAGATCATGCCTGCAGCTCCTCAGCTGGAAGCACGAGGCTCTCCAGCTGCGTAAAGTCCCTGACGATGAGAGTGCCCGGGCTCAAACGTGAGCTGTGCAGCCACTCTGCTTGGAGGCAGAGCCCTGCCATCGCCTCCTGCAGCCCTGATTTTCCCCCCAAGCTGACTGCTGGTGCCTAAGGGATGCTCAGGAAAGAGGCAAGTGGAGAAGATTGGGCCAAACCCCTGCAAATCCATCCTGCCAGGGGCCCTGGGCCTCCACAGGGCTTTACCTGTCACTGGTTTGCTTTGGGATATCCAAGCCGCTGGTCCTCCCCAGTTCCAGCTGAACGGAATTTGCAGCAGCAGCTTCCATCATCTTCTGGGACTCCTGGCTTAGAAAGGGACAAATCAATTTCTCCGTCTGTGACCAAAGTGGAGAGAAACACACCAGGCGGTAAAAGCGCTGCATGTGCCCTCTCCTTGGGACCCATGGCAGCTTCAGCTCTTAGTGCAGCAGGGTATCGACCTCCGCTCCAAACCTTTTGCAAGGGTTAAAAACGCTATTAGCAACAAATCTTCCCACCGTGAGTATCATCATCATCATCATCATCATCTTCCTCACCTTTTTTCCTCAAAGACTACTTTTTAAAATTCTCCCTCACTCAAGTGTTAAGCTCACTGCTAATTCAGGGAAAGACACGCTGAAGCTGTGGGATCTGGGCTATTGGGATCTATTTCTATTGTGTTCTGCTCCTCCCCCAACATTTCAAGACCAGCTGGGACAGAAAGAGGCCATCTCACAGCCCAAGGGAGACGTCCGGCCCCGAGCCCCCAGCAAGCATTACCTCTTCTTCTTTGGCTTTGATTTTGGCATCGTCTAACTTCTTCTTCTTGCTTTCTGGCATCAGGTCATCCAGAAAGCTGAGCTCTCGCTTGGAGAAGCAGAAATCCATCACTTTCCGCACAAAAACAAGAGCCAACACCTTTGTGAGGAAGAGGGAAGATGCGGTGAGGCCAGAGGCGACGCTACATCTCCCTCCAACGCTGCAAACCTCCCGCTGCCGACACCGGCAGCGGCTCTTACCATCATGGGAAAGATGATGGCGGCACGGGACGCCTTGATGCCCCAGAGCAGGACGAGGCAGATCAGCTGGATGGCGGTGAAGAAATGCACCTTTCGCAAGGGCACGTGCCGCAGGTAGATGAAATCCGGCTGGTGTTTCGCCGGCATCCAGAACAGCTTCAAGCGATCGAAGAACTGCAAAAAGCCAAGGGGGAAAAGTTGCCACCGTGGGACTGCGGAAGGTTTCTGGCCCCGTGGAGACGCGGAGGCAGTTCTCAGGGTCTCGCTTGCAAGGAGAGATCGCGGAGCCCACTCGCTTCCTCCTGGGAGCAGCCCCCAGTTGCCCTTCGCTCCACCCAGCTTGCCCGCCAGAGCTGCCCACCACATTGCAAGGAGTCCACGGTCTTCTCTCGGCGGCATTTCTTGGCCCACCCAATCCCCCGGCAAGGATTTCCACCGGTGGCAGAAACTGCCTTCCCTTGGCACTGAATTCCCCCGCTTCCACCTCACCAAAGCCCGACCTGCCCTAAGCCGTGACACAGAGAGCCCTGACCGTGCCCGCTCCCACAGCCCTACACCCCTCCTGGGCCTCCCCCGAGCTGCTGCTCACACAAAACACTTTCAGCGCTTGCTCCCGGAGAGGTGTTTTCCCACGCCACTGCTTTCTGCCCGCTCCTACGGCCGGGAAATACCAGGGAGCAGACGTGCCGCGCGCTGTAACAGAGCCCGTACCTGAATTCCTCTGAGGGACGACACACCCATGTAGAGGAAGACGCCGTAAAGCACAGGCATTGGGATGAACTGAAAACAAGAATGGAATCCTCCGTTCTGTTCTCCATCACATTTTCACTCTTACCACTCTCTTCTACGGGCACTGCCTGAAGTTGCCCAAAGCTCTGCAGCTCCCACGGGCTTGGAGGTGGGTCGGATTTTAACCGGGAGAGATTTTGTGCGTGCGAGGGAGCCAACGCTCTGCTTCAGGCTGAACGTCTGAGTTCCCTTTTGTCACAATAAGCCTCTCTTCCAGAGAGGTGGGAGGAAAAGAGGTCACTTCACCCGTGCTACCGCGTACCGCGCTCTGTGACGGTAGAAAACCATTTCTACGTGTTCTTGTGGCAACGCGCAAAGGCGCTGGGCCTCCTTTTAGCCTAGAGATGGCATTATTTTGTGGGAGGAACACGCAAGGAAGCCCTCGGGGACCATTTCGGCGTGTTTGGCTACTTGGAATGGCTGTTCTGAGGCGCTTGCGGGAGCCAATCGCCACCGAGAAGGTGCTGCCTGTTTGAAAGGGAGCAGAGGTACTGCTCGGAACGCGCCTAATTGTAACCCACAAACACGGGTGGGCCTGAAAGACGCCTGAACATTAAAGCGGTCGTCGTGCTCGCTTGCCGAGAGCGCAGCACACTGGGGCCTGAAGGGCTGGAAAGCGTGACCGAGGCTGGTTCCCACCGCCGGTCAAGCCCCAAGGGCTGGGATTCACCTCCTCCTCTGCTCCACAACTACTCAGGCCTGGGAAGGGGGGACTCTTGTTTTTCAGAACCCCCCAAAAGCGCGTGGTTGTTGGGTGTTTTCCATTTTCCTCTTACCTTTAACACAGAAGTGAAGAAGACGGAGCAGCCCATGAGCACAAAGATCATCAAGCCAGTGACTCTCTGCTCTCGTATCCCCAAAAACTTGGGTTGCTCCCCGGGAGCTGAGCAGTCAGACTCTACTTTGAGGCTGTTCACATGGGTGATGGACAGGACGGTGGCAGCCACAAACCAGGGCAGCCCCATCACGGAGCACACCCCGAGCATCACGGCCACCACAAAAAGGTCCAGGTGGTACCCGCATCCTTTCTGCAGGGAGCAAAGCAAGAGGCAGAGTGTCCCACAGCAGAAGAGCAACGACAACGCCGCAAGTCACGCTCCCACCCTACTGAGCTGAAGTCAGCTTCTTGAAAATTTAAAGCAAGGATTGGAAACAAATCAGGATGTAGCCAGTCTCTGCGCAAGCCCCTCGCATGGAAATCTGACAGGGGCTCAGACAAAGCGGATTGCGAGAGTCTGCGTGATATCGACTTCTCACAAAAAAGACATAAAACGACTTTTTCTCTTCATTCACAGAGAAATTGCCACCACTTGCAAAGAAGATGCGACTCTGAGCTATCCCTGGCAGCTCTTCAGAACGATTCCTTCCCCCAGCTGCCGCTGGCATTTTCAAACAAAAGCCCTCCTCTCTCTTGCTCCCCGACTGATTTGCTGCTCCGAAAGATTGCCCACCTCCCCTCCCCTGCCCTTTGCTCCCCGTGTCGTCAGTAACCCAGGAGAGCATCCTGCCACACAGCCCGACCTCATCCCACACCAACGCCTTCCCAAAGCTTTTGGAATAGGAGCTTCTCCCCACTCCTGCAGCCCACAGTGGGCTGGGGACGGGCTCATCTCTTGCAGCCCCTTACCTTCAGCCTGTGCTCCTTCCTGTTGACAATAACAGCCGTGATCTGCTGGTCCATGAAGATCAGGATGGTGCAGAGCAGAGCTGGGATGAGCGCAGCCGGCACCGTCCACCATGGGTTGGGGCCGATGGGGCTGACGAACCACCCACGGTCATCTCTGGTCGGCTGCGACAAAGCACACGCATGTCACGATCCTCTCCCAGCCCAGCCGCCTCACTGCCTTTCAGTTTCCCCTCCAGCCCTGGGGCAGAGCAGCTCCCAGCCCTGGCTTCAAGTCACCCTCTCCCAGGGGGTTCAGCAGTGCCAGCGGCCTCTTTGCCAGCACCTACAGCTGCTTCTCCTGTGCATCTCCAGAGCGGCGGGGCCATCTTCTCGTTCCCACAAGGAAAGGATGCGCTCGGAGGTGGAAGAGGAGATGCTCACACCACCCGCATCTCCTCCAGACTCAGCCCCGTCCTGCCCTGCCCTGCCACCACCTTGTGGCATCCCCAGGGGCCGCAAACAGCTCCGCGCCAAAACACCCCCTTACCTTGAACACATGGGGCACATGGAGCTTCGGGGACGGGATCCCAGTCACCAAGTCAATGAGCACCATGATGACGATGGTGAGGAAAACGGCAAAGTCGCTCACTGTGGCCCGTACCTGGGGCAAGAAACCAGAGCTGAAAGGGGCAGGTCGGAAATGCTACAGTGGTTTTGCACTCATGGAGCTGTGTGAGGGACAGCCCAGCCGATGGAGGGCTTGGCCTTCAAGGGCAACGTTTCCCAGCTCGACCAAGCGGTGGCAAATACTGCTGAGTGCTCCAGGAGAGCCCTCTGGGGAAAAGAGCGTGGAGACTGATGCTGGCCACCAGCTTCTACCTACTCTGGTTGGGAAGTAATGGCTGGTTTTGAACTTCTTCAGCAAGCTCGACAGGACAAAGGTGGAGAAGAAGAGGATGCAGCACCAGAAGAGGACATTAGGTGTGTAGGGGCCATCGCGCCCACAGGCAGCTCCTTGAAACTCGCCGTGCAAATACCGACATTCCTGCAGAAACAGAGCGTCAGCGCACAAAGGCAGTGCCCGTGCGGCAAGGAAACCTCGGGGAACCGGGGGGTTGTGAGGCTCTTGGGCCAAGAGCCACGACCCTGTAACTGCTGCTGCCCACGGAGATTTCTAGGTAAGCAGCAGCAGCAGCAGCACCTGAACAAGCGACACATTCAACTGCACAGAGGAGAGCGGAGAGAGGAGCTGTGACGGGACACCACGCCACAGAGCCACGCCACATCCTCCGCTTGAATGGCAGGTAACCACGGCTGGAGGTGACGCCGGAGGGGAAGGACGTGCTGGCAGCTCTTGGGGACAGGGCAAGGGAACAGGGCAGGAGGGCTGAGACAGACGCGACAGGAAGGGAGAAGAGGCAAAGCGTCCCTTCCCAGGGCAGGGCTCCCAGGACACGGCCGAGAGGGGACGAAGACGCCCATACGAGCCCCCCACCCTGTGCCTGAGCTCTGGTTCCAGCAACAACAGCCCAAGAGACTGCTCAGACATGCAAATTCATGCCTGCGCCTACAGACACGCTGGGTGAGCAAGCCAGGCCTGCAGGTATTAGGAACCACTTCAGGAAGCCAATGACTCCCTTCCAGCATGAACTCAAGTCCTCCAACTGCTCCAAGAATCAAACCACCCACTTAACCTCGCTCCCGGGCGGAAACACTGTCCTGCAACAGGCTTGAGGAGGACAGTTATTCCCCACAGCGCTGGGGACCAGGTGGCCGGGACAAGGCAGACTCTCCTTCGCAGGACCAAGCAGGTTAAACCCCGCCATCAGACTGAAGCCGTGACTTTTCAGAGCAGCACCAGCACAGCTGGAAGCCCATCAGCACCGGAAGGCCTCTGACTCTTGCACCGTGCAAATGCCCCTGAGCCCGTGGCCGCGGCGCGAGGAAGCAGTGGCTCAGGCCACTTACAGTCACCGTGAGGTTTTCCCAGGCGATACCGGACACGTTGACCTTGTTGCTCTCCCAGAAGCGCAGGGTTTCGTTGCTGGGATGGGTCGGTGCCTCACACTTACAGCTGGGAGGAGAGAAGCCAAGGCAGGGGTAAGGGAAAGACGACGGAGGTGCAACCCTGAGCTCCTGCCAAGGGGCAGCGGTGTTTCAGGAGGACAAAAAACCCACTAGTAGAGGGTGAGGAGGTCGAGCTGGCTGTGCATGTGCACAGGGTAGGTCTCTCGCAGGTGACTCAGCTTCTCCAGAGCCTCGTAGATGAAGATGATGCAGATGAGGGAGGCGAAGGCTTCTTCGGTGAAGCGGGTGATGTAGCACACCAAAGAGCTGGCGTCGGTGGCCACCAGCACCATGCAGAAGGTGGCAGTCCACAGCCCGATGCACGCCCGCAGACAGAGGTAGGAGAGCTTGTACTCCCTGGGAAACCAACAGAAAAAGAAGGATGCAGAGGCCAGCAAGAGGCTCCGAGCCGTGCCTGCCTGCCTTCCTTCGGGGAAAATTGGCAGCGATTCAGGAGGGTGTCAAGGCTGGGGATGGTAAATGCACTTGCCCTGTTCTGCTACGGGCGGCCCCAGGGCTGTGGTGCAGGGCGGGGACCCGCAGGAGGCGGCCAATTCTTCCCTTATCACCATTTAGCAATTATCTTGGGTTAACGCCCTGGAAGCTAACGGAGGTCAGGGCCCTGTGGTGGAAGGTGGTGTTCTGCCACATCACCCCGACGCCCCAACACCAACCCCGGCTGGGTTTGCACCCAGTCATCTGCTGCCAGCGAGTTGGGGCTCAATAGAAGTGCAATTGCACTAACAGGGCAATAAGGATCCAAGTCATCCCAACCAAAGGATTGTCCTGGACAATCCCCATTTCACATGAAAAGGTCCTGCTTTTCAATACAATCATCAAAACACAGAAAACAACTTCAATCTAACAACTGCCACCGACAAAACCATCTTTGCTCCATGGCTGCCTTCTTGCGAAGGCTCTCGCAGCACCCAGCCGCGGCAGCCAGCCTTACTTGCAGAACTTGTAAAGGATCTTCTCAAACACAAGGACGGGTCCGGTGCTCCCGAGGATGGTGAGAGGCTGCCCAGCAAAGAGGGAATACACCACGCCGGTCATGGATGCGCCCAGCAGCGACTCCATGGCACTCTGGCCGGGGAAGAGAGGCAGCCGTGAATACGTAAATCATTAGCAGGGGAGGGGGGAAACACCCCCAAACCCAAAGCAAATTCCCCGCAGCAAGGACTTTTGCGAGAGTTTCATCCTCCCCCATGCCACCCAACAGAGAGAGGTGCTCACTATGTGGCCATTGGTCGCCTCCCCCAGCAGCCCCCCAAAGGTGATGACAGGGGACATGCAGGCACAGTAGAGGAAGAGGAAGGACGCCAGACACTGCAGCCTCAGACCATCCCGAAAGTCGCTCCAGAACCACGGGGCCTTTCGCTTCACGTCCAGGATCAAACCTCCAAAGAGCCTGGAGGAAGGGAAAAAAAGAGACTCGTTTCCTGGAAGAGCCCATGGAGTTGTCCCTGCTGCAAAAGGACGCTCGCAGGCACAGAAGAGCTCTCATGGCTAAGAAGCAGCAGTCTCCTTTACCCATTTTAGACCCAGCAAAAACTGACGCTCCCCAAACAATCCCTCCAACAACAAGAGAAAGGAAATAACCCGGGAGCCTATCCTCTCTTCTTGCAACAGGCCCTTGCTTTCCGAAGCAGCAGAGCTCTGCCTGGAGCTATTTACACATCTGCTTCCACCCCAAAGCAAGAAACCTTGTGTGCAGTGATGCTGTGGCTCAGCTCAGCTGCCCACATCTCCCACCTGGCCCCTTCACTAACCCCTAAATCCTGCTGGGCAGGAGCTGCATGCTCAGATTTCAGAGGCAAACAGGAAAAAACCCCAAACTATCACAGCTCCCACCTTCCCGTCCGCTCCAGTTCAGGACCACTGTGTTTCTCCGGCTTGCTGTGAGAAGCACTGTCATCGAGAGCTCCTGGCACCTTCCTTTTTTCCTGTTCAAATCCAAATAAGATAATGAAGAGACGTATTTGTCACCACGGGCTTGTTTTGCTTCTGGTCCAGGTGTGTGACTGGGTCAAACTGGGACCTTGTGACTTGGGGCCTCTGAGCACCATCCCCAGCCGTGCCGCTGTCCTGCCCGTCCCCCTCGCATCCCCCTCGGCCGCAGCACCCACCTGCGAAGGGACGTTTTTGGGGGGCTCGATTCGGATCGATGGATCCCACTCTCCGGGCGGCAAGACCGTGACCTGATCCAGAAACTCGTCGACGCCGGCAACGAGGTCAGCCCGGTTCTTGGCTTTGTAGGCAACGTCGTGGAAAACCTGCCGAGGGGAGACAACCTGCTGAGAGGAGAACCCATCTCGCACGCCCTAACCAGCGCAATAAGCCCTTGGCTAAATGCACAACAACTTCCCTAGAACCGCAGACCGGTGCGGGTTGGAAGGGACCTTTCGAGGCCGTCGAGTCCAACCCCCTGCCGTGAGCAGGGACGTCTCCAACTCCATCAGGTTTCCCCCACGTTTCCTGCTGGAAACGGCAGGAAATATTCCCCCAAGAGGAAAAACCCATCCATCGTGGTACTTGGACTCATCTCTTCCACAAGGCCCCCGGCCCCCAAGGCACACCATACCCTTTGGCTTAAAGGGGAGACGTTTGGCTGGCCCTGGCAATGCCACCGCTGGGGACAGCGTGCTGGGGAACCCGGGGAGAAGAACGAGCCACAGGATGCACCCAGTGGGATTTCAGCCTCCAGGGGGTGGTGGGGGGTGCAAATCCACAGGTTTGCTTTGGGGCGCCAGCAAAGGGTGGGCTCTCTGGAAAGCTGTGGGCAGCTGGGACAGCAAAGCCTCTTCCTCGCTGCCTCGGACACAGGGAAAAGGGAAGGAAGCCCAAAACAACCCAGAGGCATCTCTTATCTCCTCGCACCTCATCCGTCATGAGAGTAGCCATGGACCTGCCGATCTCATGGTACTGATGGGCTTTTCCTTCCGGTCCAAGCAAAACAAACAGGAACCTGGGCAAGAGGAACAAAGTGAGGGAGAAGAACGTGTCCTTGCTCAAAGGGCACCCCAGGGAATGCCCGGGAGCTGCCAGCCCAGAGCACGGCTCAAGACGGGACACAGAGGCTCACCGCCTCCGCCATGCATTTGAAATTCATCACAACCGATGGTGGCAAATTTCAGTTTTGGGCCAACTCTCATTAAAATTGGCCAAGGGCTTTCAAAGATCCAGCAGAGAAGGGAGAAATGAGGGTGAGGAGATGGGAGTGGGAGGAACGTGCTTGCTCCCACTGCCCGCATTCCCTTGGGACACCAAACTGATGCACGCAACTGGATGCTGTGTTGTCGGGGGTTTGGAAAAGAAAAGCTTTGTGCTCCTCACGCAGACCTTGTGGGGATGGGAACTTCTGTCATGCCCGAGAGGAGGACAGCCGGGGTCAGGCGGACGAATGCCACGATGGGCTGGCGAAGGAAATCCAGCTCTCCTACAAGCACGTTGGACGCTTCAGCACCGGTGGGAATCTTCTTCATGAAGTGCAGCTCCGCCTGGGCACGACAAGCCATGTTCAGGCCCTTCCCCCAAACCCAAAGCCCACAGCACTCTATAGCACACGCTGCGGCCCCGTTTGCAAGAGCAAATCTGCGCCTAAAGGCGTCAGAAAGCCACAAGCGTCTCACCTTGCTTAAATCCATCGCGCTGCTCTCGTGGCTCACCCCATTTTTAGCTTCCGCAGCGGTGGCAGAAGGGTGAGGGGTGAGTGTTTGGGCTGGCAGGAAAAGGAAAGACACTCAAAAAGACAGACAAGGAGCAAGTGCGACGCTTCTCCTTTTTCAGGACAAGTCTCACGGGGCCAAAGCCCGGCAGAAGCCCTCACCTGGCTTGTCGAGGAGGTGCGGGTCCAACTGCTTCTTGCTCACATCCGCAAACGAGCGGACGATGGGGAGAAGGTTGTTTCTTTTCTTCTCGTTCTGGTGGTGATGCTTCTTCAGAAGCACTTCTCGAACTTTTGCCCGCACGCCCTCGTCAAACTCGGCGGACTCTTCTTGCTGGCCCAGGATCATATCTGGGGACGGCAAAGGGAAATCAAGCCGGCAGAGAAGAAACCCCCGCCAAGTCCCGACCCCCGCAGCCCCTGGAGAAGGCTGCGCCACGCAGGATACCCTAAGGAGGGCTCAGCCTTGCTTAGCAAGACATTTTCATACAGTTCAGCCTTTGCAACGAAAGCAAGACTTTTCCTGCGCTAAAAGACGCCATCAAAGCGCTTATTCAGCCCTCTGCAAAGATAAGTATTTCCCGTTCTAACCAATGCCTCTTTCTGGCCAGACCTGGCCTTTCTGTCTGACTCTGCGCACCTAACCCAATTCTAGGCAATCTAGAGCACAGGCTCTCCCAGAGCTTCCTTGGCCGATCGACTGCAATTTGCCAAGCCCAGGGAGAAATGTGCTAAGAACGGCTCCGGCTCCTGCACCTCCTGAAAGGGCTGAATGGAGACCTCCCAGTCACAGATCAGTTCTCCAGAGCCGCTTTCTCAGTCAACTTCAGTTACCTTCCCCACAAACAGACACTGCTTGGGCATCTGCCAGATAAACCCTGCCTTTAAACCCCTTCAATCCCGGCATGTTAAGAAGGCAAAGGGGAAAAAAAAGAATGTGAGGAAACGGCTTGTAAGAAAGAGTTGATTTAAGGAGGTTCAGCTCCTACGCAGACGCCGTATTTCTAAGAGCAGCCTGTTACGCCCTCACACACACTCCTGTTTGGCTGCAGAATATTCTCTAATCGCTTCTGCAACCCCACAAATCGCTCTCAAAAGGATCCCGTATGGGAAGAAAAAGCTGGTGCGACTGTTGCACGCCCAGGCTACATCCAAACCCAACCCATGACTTAAAAACCCAGTGGGGCTTCTGGAAAAGGACCCGTCGTTGGGGCAGGGCTCGATTTGGGAGTGAACGTGGCCAAGCTCGGCCCTTCCCGGAGCGATGTGGCGCCCACGGTACCTGCAATCTCTTCGATGCTGTTGGCACAAATGTCCAGCAGCACCGTGCCCTTGGTGATGCAGCTCCTCAGCTCAAAGAGGCTGTGCAAGGACAGCGTGGCCACGTAGGGCTTGCTCCAGCGCTCGCCGCCGTCTTCCACGTCCTCCTCAAACTTCAGCCACCTGCGGACAGCGGGTGCCATCAGCCCCATTGCAAGAAAACAGCCCCGGCTCTGCAAGGCCTTTCCTAGAGCTACGGGGCAGCAAGAGGAGGCGACTCCTCCCATCGGCACCTGCAGCTGCCAAAGCTCCTTCCATCCCGCAGAGAGGAAAGCGGAGCCCAGGGGCGCCGCCAGCGTGGGGACCCCTCTCCCACCGCGCCCGCAGCAGGCATTTACCTTGCCGTTTCCTTCCACTCAGCATCTTCCCCCTCTTTCACGCAGATCTCATCCAGCTCGGTGAACAAGTCATGGGGTATGTGCTGCTCATCCTCCTCGGTCCCGAGGATGAACTGCACCCGCTGGGATGGGGTGTCTGGGGGCAGAAGACAAAGCCCCGTCCCGTTACCATGCCTCAATACGGCCCGTCACGCTCACATCCAAAGGGGCCATCGGCCTGGCACCAGCTCAGCCAGAAATACTGGGCTCGCCCCTCTCCCCTGCCTCTGCCTGGCCTTGCACGCAGCCACGGAGAAGCATCTGCTCCACCTCTGCACAACGACGGGCAGCTCTCCTGCCCCACGTTCCCACTTTTAAACCCGGGATCCCTCTAAGGAAGGCGAGCCTAAACCCATTAGGCATTTAACTGCCTTACAAACTTGAGAAAAGTTGGGGAAAAAGAGGGTCTTGCTAAATAACGCCACTTGCCCTCGGGAGAACAGCACATCACTCAAACCAGACCCAGGCACTGCTTGCAGAAGACCCCAGCACCCAAGTAGCCCCGAGGAGCTCAGGGAACGCTGCGGCGGCACTTACAGCGGTAGCCCGGCTCCGTCAGGGCAGAGTCCTTCTCCCGTTCCCGTTTCCGATGCTTCTGGCTGTGGGGTCGGTGATGCCGGTGGCTCTGCCTCCCCAGCGGCATCCGCACGCCCACATACAGGGTCCGGTGGCCTGCGAAAAAGCACCATTGGCAGCACTTTCGGCATCGCAGCAACGGTCGATGCGGCCGGTGCCTCTCGAAGCCATGCTTAAATCCCAGGAGAAGCACCGACTTCTCTGAATTTGATTGTCGCGGGACCTCCTTTTCCCAAGCCTATTTTCCTCAAACTCGGCAGAAACAGAGCAACAAGTGACGGCTCCGGCTCATCAAAGTGCCCTGAAAGTACAAACCCCTTCTCCACCTCCAGCCTCGGCTGGACAACACGCAGACTTGCTCATGAAGCAGCGACAGAAGGTCGCTCTGCTGTTTTAGTGAGAAGCCCGGCACGTCCTGCTGCACGTGACGCGACACCGAGCAAGGCACCTTGTAGGGATTTTGTGCAAGGGGAAAACGCGCTGGGCTGGCGGCCCCTCTAGCAGGGGCTCAGCAGAGCCTCACCTTCCAGCTCCTCCTTCTCATAGTGAATATTGACGACGTTGCTCGTTCTTCCCTGGTCAATGACCGCCTCTTCGTCATGCCTCTGCTCAGCAACGAGAAGGGGAAAGTTGGGGCTGGCTGTGGAGAGCTCCCGTACGGGCCCCCGGCCACCATCCACCCCTGCGCCTGGGCGACTCCACGGGCATCACGCCTCTGCCTGCCTCCTCCTCCTCCAGGCACGGCCCCCGCTTCAAGAAGGGCCGGGAGCTGCTCGAGCAAGGCCAGCGCAGAGGTGCCACCTCAATATGAGGACAAACCCCTTCCCTGTGCGGGTGCCAGAGCAGGGGCACAGGCTGCCCAGAGGGGCTGTGGAGTCCCTTCCCAGGAGACATTCACACCCCGACTGGACGCGGTCCTGTGCCCCTGCTCTGGGTGTGCCTGCTCAAGCAGGGTGTGGGACGGGATGACAAGGGCCCTGCCAACCCCCACCTGTCGGGGGTTGGAGGATTCTGTAAAAACACAGACTTGTCGCAGGTTTTTCTTATCATACGCAAATAAAACAGCCCATAACGTCACCTATATTGTATACAATGGGAGACTGGAACTATTTACAATAAGGGGAGAGGGCTGAGTGTTTCAGACCAAAAAATCCCAAATCCCCACTGCTTTGTTCTTGTGGGTGCTTTCTTAAAAAAAAAAAAAGAAAAAAGGGTGGGGATTTCCAAACTGGCAAAAAAATACCCCAAACTGCACTTTTGCTCACAGCAGTTTCATTCTCCCAGCGTGATACCTGCAGGACTCACTAGATGGCACTTGGCCACAAGACTTGGCTACCAACAACCTCCAAAGGGCCTCAAGAACCTGCAAGGGCAAAAAGCTTCATCTTCAGCTCAACGAGGCTGGGGCTGCCCTTGGGGCAAGCTTGCTTTCCACAGAAAACATCACTTTTCTCCTTGCAAGAACCAAGGACTGAGAGTTAATGCCCTCCTCAGCTGAAATACCAGTGCCGGCGCTGCATAAACAGCATTTGTGCCCTAAAAGCCAAAGGAGACCCCCAGGGGCAAACAGAACAAAGTCTTTTTACTTCTCTTTTCCCCTCGCTAGGGAAGGGGATTGCCAGGCTGCCTTCAAAGAAATAAAAACCCAGCCACATCTCACACACTCAAGTCACAGCTGTGGCTTTGAAAGGGCCTCCTGGAAACACTTCATATCTTTTTTCCCCTCTTTAGGCTGCACTTTGGCTTTTAATTGCTACGCGTTTCCTAAATACTAAGGAAGCAGCTCACTGTCCCTGGGTTTCCCCTTCCTTATGTGCATGGGCAGGAACTAATCCAAGAAAGCCAAAATCTGTTTGGCCATGCAAAGAAAACCTCTGCAATGCCTGAACCCCTTTTAGTTTTCATCAGTTCTCAAATTATTCCTTTATTAAAGGCACAAAGGGGAAGGTTTGGGGCTATCGAATTGCTGAGGTTCCTATTTGCAAGCCCATTGTCATCATCACAACCACCAAAAACTGTTCAAACAAACAAATGAAAAATATGCTGAGTTTCACACCCAGTTGCTCAATTTCTGAAACTGAACTTTGAAGAAGAGCAAAATACCAAGAAAACCGGGGGAACCAGCAGGGCTGTTGGACAAAATTTAAAAAGCAAGAGCCATACCATGCACTAGGAAACAGCCCCAAAACAACCAAAGCTGTCATTTTCAAGTAAAACTTCAAATGCCGCGCTGGCACACGCTGCCTTTTCTACTAATCATGAGGTTTTAACAATGAAGACTTCTTAAAAATATAGAGAATTAATAGCTTATTATGATTTAAGCTGCAAACACTGATGTGAAATCTGCTTTTTACCCCCCAAATCAGTGCTTCGACTCCAGAGCATCGCTTGCCGCCGCGCAGCAGCGACGCTCGGCAAAGCGCACACCTCCTGGTCGCTGGTTGATTTGATGAGCAAGAGGAACAAACGCTCCAGTCTGGAAACGAGTTTGCTGCTCCCTGAGTACTCATTTCAGAGCTGACTTGTTGCTGCCTCCCCGCCAGCACCCGGGACTCGCCCACGTTACCCAGCAGCCCAATTATCACGCACCTGTGGCTTTCCCATCCTCCCTCTGATGACAGCCTCTGCCACCCTCCGTCCCTTCTTAGCAATGCATCCTGCTCCCCTCCGGATTTGCCAAAAAAACCCAGCCTCAACCTCAGAAAAGGCACAGGACAAAAGGGCTTCTTAAAATCACTTTAAAGCGCAATCAAAATGAAATCGCCATTTAAATGAAGTTGCAATTGAAATAAAAGCGCAATGGAAATAAATCCGCAGGCTCGAGCGCGTTCTGCGGGTGTCGCAGTGGGATTTGGGAGTTGCAGCTTCCAAACGCCCCAAAGCCGGCGACACAGGGAAAGTCTCCTTCTCTCTCAGAAACCACTTTGCCTCCGTGCCCTGCACAGCGACGCTAAATCTGCCCCCCGCAGCCCTCCCCGGTGCAAAGCATCTCCCCCCGCCCGTCCTGCCGCGCTCCGGGGAAACGCCAAATGGGATTTTGGGGGGAGTTTCCCAACTGTTTGGGGGTGCTTGGCCCCTCGGCAGAGCCCCGGCCGGGCTACCTGTAACTCTTCCAGAAGGGTCATTTTGGAACCCCCAGTTGGGTCCATCCTCACGTCGGTCACCAGGTTGGGGGGAGAACTGAACCTCCCGATCAATCCGGACGCCAGAGTCCCTCAGGACACTGGGGCGAGCCCTTATCAAGAGGAGTTCAGTGGCACCCAGCGCGCACCAACTCCAGAGGAAGTGACCACTGATGGCATCAGCCTCTCGGGTAATGATGCAGGCCATTATTTCATCCCCAAGATTCTGCCCGCTTGCAACACTCGGGGCACGGGGAGACACCAGTTCTGCTTGGAGCAAAAGCTACCCCGAATAGAGAAATGGGGTGGCAACGCTGCATCCTGCTGGGCCAAGGGCCAAAAGGCATAAGCAGTGTTTGGGTGTATTTAAGAGCACATCCTGCCAAAATACAGGTGAAGTGCGAACCATTGGGAAAATACACGTTATGGGACAGCACCGATTTTCATCAAAATTTCCTCCAAAACACCAGGGCATTTCTGGGCGGTCTTGCTTTGGCATGGCCTCTGTCCCTTTGGTACTTCCATACGTCCTCGTTAGCCAGACCAAGTCCTAGCATGGTACAGAAACGTCCAGATAAACGACATTTTTTACTCTCCTCACTTCCTCCTGCTATCTCCAGCTCTACTTTATTTTCCAGGCTGAGCTAATCCATCATTTCCATGCTGCAAATTCATTTGCTCTAATGAACTTCCTCGCCGGCGCCGCTCGGCGCAAAGGTTAACTGCCTGGCTTGCCCTGAAAGGCGACACGGGGTGTAAAATAACACGGCGAGGGAAGGTGACACCGAGGTCTAATCAGTTAAAATCCCATCGTGATCCAAGCTCGGATCCCCGCTGCTTTTTTATTATTTAGTGTTAAAGCTTCTGGAGCAAACATAGGAGGACACGGGACAAGTGGGCACCCCCGGGTCCGCGGCAAGATGCTCTGAGCATCCCATCGCCCTTCCCCAGCCATCGCAGCAACAGAAATCATGGCACCTTTGCTTGGAGATGTCACCGAAGGAAATGGCCCCACTCAAAACTCACTCGGTCCCAGTTAGGCCACTCGGGGTGGTTATTTGAGGAAATTGCTGGAGGAGTTAAGGATTTAATAGAGCTACAGGGTTGTGGATGCATGGGCTTGGGCTGGGATGGAGCAGGAAGGATTGATGCCTCCAGAAAGCAAATTATCCCGTCCCAGAATGGGTACCAGCGCTTGCAGATGCTTCGCCTCCCCTCTCTGTCCACCTCTGCTGCCACCAGGCGCCTGGAACACATCAAGTCGTCGAAACTGGGCTGGGAAAGGGGATGCCAAGCTTTGCATCGCTCGCTTTTGAGTTATGGAGCAGCCAGAGATGTTCCACTTTGCTACTTTCTAAACGAAAAGCTCTGGCTGGCTGCTTCAAAGCTGGTTCTGTTGGGAGGCTGAAAGTAATTATTGCTTGTAAAAATGAAATCAGGAATGACTGGAGAAAAGGATGAAGGTCTGTTTTGACACGGCTGGAGTGAACCCCTTCGTGTCAGGAGCTCAGTGCATCCTCTCCCCGCATCCACCCCAAGAAAACTTACCCAAATCATTATTTTACTGCAATTTTTTTGTCCCAGCGAGAGAGAGGGATTGAGTGTCCTGCCTCAGTTTACCTGTCTCTATGTGCAACTCCTGGTTAAGAAAAATCTTTCCCTGGGGAAGCTTTGGTGTAACTGAGGACAAGGAAAAACACAAAGGTTCAGGTCCAGCTTTGAGTCCCCCTGGTGCTGGGGGAGGCCGAAAGCATCATGCGAGCAGGCAGACCTCACATCCCGGCCCCCTCGTCCCATCATACACGAGCAAGACCAGCTACCAGCAGTGGGAGGTAGGATTCATCTCATTCATCCCACCCAAAGTGTAATGAATAACACTGATGCCAGCCATATTATGGGATGAGGGTAACAGTGTCCATGGGGACAAACCAGGGGCTGCTCCGCCGGTAGAGCAGGAGACGCCCTCGTCACCCCCCTCCATCTCTATCCCGCCTGGATGAAGCCACCATCCCTGCGGCCCCCTCCACTGCTCCCGTGGGGGTCAGCACCGTCCCCCGGCAGGGACCCCTCCGGCTCCTGGGCCAGGACTTGAGCTGTGACAGGGACTGGACCCGGCGGCTCCCAACAGGAGGGGACGAGGCTCTGGAGCCCCAAAGTGGGGCTGCGAGGTGGGGATGCAGGGCAGGACCGAGCATCACCAGGACGTGACCGTCATCCCTCACTGGGGGAGATGGAAATTCCTTTCACTCTCTCCCTGAGCTGTAATTACAGGGCAGATTAATTACTCCCCCTCCTCTCATTTGCAGCTCCTCCAGCCGGGTCCCATGGGTGCAGCTGGGGGTCGGGCAGACCCTCCCCCGGACAAGGAGGTGCTGAAAGAGGGCGGACCACCCAGCTGCCTCCTGCCTGCACCCCAGCACCAGTCACATCCCTGCAAGCACCTGGTGGGAAAAATAGCTGAGCCCCCCCGGGTGGTGTGGTGCTCTGCAGGCAAAGTGGCCTTTGTCCCCAGTCCAGATCACCAGGGGGTCACATCTAGATACGAAAGAGGGGACAAGGGGGGCCCCGCAAGGAGCCCCCCAACAGGTATCTCGCAGGTGCCTTCCTCCCCTCCTTGCATCCCTCCTGCACCCACCTTGAGCATGCCTCACTGCCCCCCTTTGCGCCCCCACCCCTACACCTTGCAGATTCCTTGCTGATGCCTTGAACCCCCCCTTCGGAGGCCTGGCACCCCTTTGCACATCCCCGGCACCCCGTTTTACAGACACCTACCACCCCCCCTTAAAACCCCCCCACCTTGCAGATGCCCTTCACCCCCCTTTGCACGCCCCTTACAGACCCCCCAGGCACCCTCCCCCTTGCAGATGCCTTGCCTCCCCCGTGCACCCCCACCCAGCTCCCCCTGTGTCCCCCCGCCCCGCCATCGGAAATGCCGCAGTGAGCAGCCACGGAGCATCCTCCGGCCGCACCGGCGGCGCGGCCCGCCCGGGGGTACCGGGCATCCCCCTCCCCGGGGCCACTGCCCCCCACCTGGTAGCTGAGGATCCCATCGGGCTCGTTGCTGCCGGCGGGCATGGCTGGGCCGGGGGGGGGGGCGGGGTCCCCCCCGGGGCTGGGGCCAGGGGGGCCGCAGCCGGCTGCAGCCCCGGTGCCGCTCACACCGGCTCCACCATCTCCCGGCGCCGGGGCCAAACCCCGCCCAGGGCTGGGAGGCGGCGGCGGGCGGAGGGAGGAGGAGGCAGGGCCGAGGGGGTCGGGGGGGGCAGGGGGCAGCGCCCGGCCAGGCTACTGCGGCCCCGCTTCGGCAGCCCCCCCGGCCCCCGCCAGCATCCTCCCCCCCGGCCCCCTCCAGTATCATCCTCCCCCCCGGCCCCCTCCAGCATCCTCCTCCCCCCCGGCCCCCTCCAGTATCATCCTCCCCCCCGGCCCCCTCCAGCATCCTCCTCCCCCCCGGCCCCCTCCAGTATCATCCTCCCCCCCGGCCCCCTCCAGCATCCTCCCCCCGGCCCCCTCCAGTATCATCCTCCCCCCCGGCCCCCTCCAGTATCATCCTCCCCCCCGGCCCCCTCCAGCATCCTCCCCCCCGGCCCCCGCCAGCATCCTCCTCCCCGGCCCCCTCCAGTATCATCCTCCCCCCCGGCCCCCGCCAGCATCCTCCTCCCTGGCCCCCTCCAGTATCATCCTCCCCCCCGGCCCCCTCCAGCATCCTCCCCCCAGCCCCCTCCAGTATCATCCTGCCCCTGGCCCCCTCCAGCATCCTCCCCCCGGCCCCCTCCAGTATCATCCTCCCCCCCGGCCCCCTCCAGCATCCTCCCTCCCGGCCCCCTCCAGCATCCTCCCCCCTGGCCCCCTCCAGCATCATCCTTCCGGCCCCTGCCAGCATCCTGCCCCCGGCCCCCTCCAGCATCCTCCCCCTGGCCCCCTCCAGCATCCTCCCCCCAACCTCCTCTAGCACCCCCCCAGCATCAGCCCTGATCACCCTCCAGCATCAACCCCCAGCAGCACCCTGATCCACCTCTAACATCACTCCCAGCTCCCCTCCCCCAGCATCACCCCCTGATCTCCTCCAGCAGCATCCTCCCAGCATCACCCCTTGCTCCCTTCCAGCAGCACCCCGACTCCCACCAGCACCCCCCAGCATCACCCTGATCCTCTCCAGCAGCAACCCCCAGCACCACCCTGATCCCCCTGCAGCAGCACCCCCTGATCCCCCCCAGCACCCCTCCTGGCCTCCAGCATCCTCCCACCTCCCTGCCCCCCCCAGGCTGCAGCACCCCCACACTCCAGCTCAGGGCAAACCCAGCCCTCTGCTCTGCCAAAGACCCCATCGCCCCAGCAGGAAATGGTCAGAAATGGGGGGGCAGAACGGATGGTTCCCCCTCAGACAGGCATTTTACAGAAGTCCTGGCAAACACCTGAAACGCTGCTGTGCCCCGACTGGTTGAGGGCTCTGGAGCGGCTCAGACACCCCAATTTTGTGTCCTCTACAACCCCAAAACCCTTTAATATTTTCAGGAGAATCCAAGCTCAAAATCCCCCTTCAATCACTCACTCAGGGGACCAGCAGCAAGGCCCGCCCCACCGCTGCGATCGCCCCCAGTTGCCTGTTTATCCCCGAGAAAGGCCTTTGGCAAAAATCTTAAATGAAAAGTAAATTCCCTTCCCAAAACCACTGGCCCGAGATATCACTGTCAGCTAAAACTCTTCTAAAAACAGTTCTTGAAAATTATTGAATTGCATGAAAACGTACATCCTTTGCTCCAGTTTCAGCCTCCTTGAGCTCATGTCCAAACGCAATGGGATCAAGAAACATTTCCTTTCCATTAATGGGAGACGAAAACAGGGGGTCAGTTATTAATTAACAGCACTGCTAATGATTTCCCATCCTTGCTGGTGGCACAGATGGATTCCTGCTGCAGGTGGGGGGGGCATGATCCCCTTCGCCCTTATTTCCGATGATAATTCTTGAAACAATCAAGAGACTGGGGACAACCACAGCAGTCAGAGCTTTGCCTTTGAGAAGCATTGTTCTCGCTGCAGAAAATTTACATTTTTCATCACTCTCCCATTAAACCTCCTCCTCCTGCCCCATGGGATCCCCGTTTCTCTCGACTCCTCTGAAAACATGGCCCCAAAAGAGTCTGATATTGGAGTCTGGGGACGTTCGCCCACGGTTGGGTGCGCAGAGCTCGTGCGTGCGTGCACGTGCGCGCGCGCATTGCGGGGACACCCACGCTCCCCCCAGCACCGGGGCAGCCCCTCCTCCCTCGCCATATCCCAGGCTCCTTAATCAGAAAACTCAACAACTGAACGTTTTCCACCCAAATCTGGTTTTCAGCTGCATTTTCGCTGGCTTGGTTTTCGTCAGGAGTATTATTGCCGGCTCCAGCTTTTTCAAGCCTCGGTTTGAAAACAAGAGCCGAGGGAGGAGGCACGTATTCCTGTGTTTGCCCGCCGCATACGCCCGGCAGTGAGAATTAAAGCAGGTTTAATCCAGTCTTGATTTTCCAATTTCTCCTTACGGGAAACTGCCCTCACCCGGCTCCTGCCTTTTCCAAAACGACACCCACCGGTGAGTCGAACCTGGGCAAAAAACAATAACGTGCCACCCACGCTCTGCAGTTAAGACAGGCACCCTATACTTAAGGTTATTTAGGAAGCAGAGGCACATTCACGCCAATGGAAAGTGCTGGATTAAAAAAGAAGCTCCTGTGTCATTGTGGACCATCTGGCTGGGAAAGGGGTGACTAATTGCACGGTACAAGGTGACATCTAAAAATATAATGAAGCACGTTGAGAAAGGCCAAGCAGTGAAGTTGGTTTGTTGAACTTCTCAACCATTCCGAGTCACCAGGGATGGAGCACAAGGCCAAAATTTCATCCCCAAACACGCCCAGTGTGGTTTTTCCACAGCGTTTTGGGCAATACGGCGCCTCATACAGCGCAGCTGCCTCGGCACGGCCACTTGTGGCAAACAGCACTGCGCCACGGTTGCTTTGACTCTTGAGAAAAGCCATCTGTGCTTGCGATTTTTAAATTAAATTTACTGGACGTGCTCTCATAGCAAGAAGAACCGGGCTGGTTTTCTTCCTTCCGGCAAATTCTGGATGGCTGTTACAATTTTATACCACATAAATTTATGGGTTTTCTTGCTCCCGCTCGCTTTCTGATCTGGCGTTTCCAGTAACTCAGCGTGCTGGGGAACAGTATTTTCTTCCAGGCCCTATAGAAGAGCACAAAAGACTATAAAAACATCCCACCACCAAATTAATTTGAGGAGCCACAGGAGGAAACTTGGGGCAGGAGATGCCAGTGCAAAAGCTGCACCGTGACGCTGAGAAAACCCACTCTGACCCTTAGTGAAATAAAGGTCCCGATTCTGCCCAGGGCAGAAAGCAGCTCCAATAGCCACGGGAATGGAGAAACCAAGCTCAAAAGAGCTCTAAAGAAAGAAATTATAGGATTTGTCTTGGAAAACCGTTCTCGGAGAAACGGCTTCGCCCCCCGCGAAGCCCGGGATAGCCAGGGACTACAGCGCTGTCAGCCCGGTGCCCTGCCCCGTGCACGTCTCCTCCGAAAGGACAAGATCCTCGGGACACACAGATGGTTGTCATCAGCTCTGCCACAGCCACTGTGAATTCATAAATGTGGCTCCATTTCTGGGAAGAGACTTGACTCGTGGCTATTTTCTGTGCTGCTAAAGACAAGGCGTTGGAGCTGGAGATCACAATTAGTCCCGATCGGTGGAAGTAGCGGAGCATCTGGCTATCGATTTCAAAGCAAGTTGCCTCAAACATGGGACACTAAATCCATTTCAGAAGCAACTTGTAAAATACCAAGGCCTAAGATGAGGATTTTCAAAAAAAAACCAACAAAGGCCTGTTTGGGGATTTGGAGCTAATCTGTGCTTTGTGCCTCAGTTTCCCCACCTCTGCGGGTGAATTCCTGTGCAAAACACAGGATCACCACTGATGGCGAGTGCTCGGTAACACTCAAACTACAGGTGCTGTTAATGCACGAATAATGCTGGTCGCAGGGGTGACACCCTCCATGCAGTTACTTGCTCCTACCATTCAGGGCAAGATCAAAACCTTGCCTGAGGGCAAACCACGGCCCAGCGAGGTTCACCCAGGCTCTGGCAAAGAACCAGCCGCAGGACCAGAAGCTGCATCCCCCAGTCACACCCACCCACCCACCACCTCCCAGAGCTTGTTTGTTCAAAAGATATTTTCCCCAAGCGACTAACTAGAAAGACGGGACAATAACACACGTGTCGGTCGCATCCCTGCGCTGGAGGTGCCCCTTTCTGCTCCGCCCCACACTAAACACCACGGGACCCGAGCCGGGAGAGGCGACCCCATGCCGATGGGTGCTGATAAATCTCTTCCCACCTGTGGAGGGATCAATTAAACTCCCATAAACTCACTGAGCTGGAGCTCAGGGGATTATAAGAGGAGGGAGAAGAGCCCTCCATTATGCCCCTCCTGGGAATACATTTGGAAGGCGCGATCCAGTCCCCATCATCGCGCCACCGAGCCTCTCTCTAAAGGCCAGTTCTGGTTTAGTGACCATGAAACCCTTGCGATTCTCCCCCCCAACCTTCCATGTTCTTGGAAAAAGCCAATGCGACTTTTCAACTATTCATGGAAAATACATTTCTACCCATTTAAAGGTGAATCCTGAAATATTTCCATTTCCCGTTGAGTTACAGCTCCCCTGCTCAGCCCCACACAAGTCCAGACCCCAGGACAGAAGCTGCTTTGATATCCATGAAGCTCAACAAGCCAAAACACACCCAGAGCCCTCAACCAGCCCATCAAGCAGTGCTTCAGGGACCGAGTGTGGGAGCACACTGGATTCCACGGAAGAGGACTGCCACCTGAGCTGGCCCCGGTCAAAGCCAGCGGCAGGATCTCCTGAAGGTCCAGAGCCCGTCACGTTGGCCAAGGTGCAAACATGTGGATTTCTGATTGTGAAGGCAAGTCCTACTTCATATGGGCTAAGATGTGCTTTAAATAGTCCGCTTGGCCCGCCGTGTCCGATGGGAAAATCTCCTGGCAAATGTCACAAGCCTGAGCGTCCTCGGCAGCAAGGACGGCGCCTTGCCCGAGCGTACCATCCTCCAGCATCCAGCCCGGCATCCAGGATGTCTGCGAGGAGCGAAGGGGAAAAGCGGTCAGTGGGAACGGCAGAGGCAGCCTCTCTTCTAGCCCCCAGCTGTGTCGAGCCTCCAGCCTGGGGTCTGCCACGCAGAAGCACAGCCTCCGAAAGCAGACACCATGTTTTTGTGCCTGCAGAAAGGCTGGGCTAAGGGCTGCTTCCCTGTGCTGGAGTGTGGGGGAGTCTGAGTCCCCCCTCGCTTCATCCTCACCAAAATCCACCGGAGAATCCTGTCTCCGTATGGCATCCCCCATCACCTAGCACTTACCCTTCAGCAGCTGCAATCACTATCCAAGCCAGAACACGAGAAAAGCGCTTTTGTGAGAAGCAAACTGGAGCGCATTTGTAATTTCCTTTCTGTGCCATTATCATTTAAGTGCTGATAAGGCACATTAGGGCTTTACCAGACAGACACCGCTTCCACATCTTTCTTTCTTCTCCTCCTTCTTAAAAGGAAACTAGCTTCTAAATATAGCCCAGGCCGAAAATCAATCACTTTCCCCAGGAATAAGTAGCCATGGCAGTCATGAAAAAAATTTTAAGGGCCTCATTTGGAAGAAGGAATGAAAGGAAATGGGCTTGGCATTATCAGGACCCTCGCCGGTACCGCCAGGGTTTGCGTCCCACCTGTAACACACATGGTGAAGGCTTACCAGGAGGACTGAGGGGCCAGAGTTTAGGATGTCTTTAGAAATCATTCTTTTGCGGGCGTATAAATCAGAGAGAATAAAGGAAATATTTAAAAGCTTATTTAATTTGCAGATTCAAAGGGGGTCCCCCCCGCTGAGACTGAATCGACTGCTTCAAGGGTTCCTCAGTGCCTCAGGAAGGATCACAAGAGGGACTTCTCCCAAAGTGCATCAGGTGCAGCTTGGCAGATCCCAGGGGCTTTTGTCTACCTAATTCCCCTGGGAACCAGAGAATTGGCTGCCTAGAGACATAACCCTAAACCTCCACTCTGCCACAGCTTCCCACGTGTTACAGCGGGGCTGATGGAGAGGATGCTGAAGATTCACAGATGCCATTATGCTGGCAGGAGCACGCAAAAGTCACAGACAAAAATCCCCATCAGCCTCACAATTTACCTTCACAGGTCCTCGGATCTCTACTGGCACTTCAGCCTCTGCAGGCAGAGCACCTTCGCTGGGAGCATCTTCCCTCCAAAGGGTTTCTGGGGCTTCATAGAGGTCCAGAAGAGTCAGGAAGGAGTCCATGACAACTGGGTGCGGTGCAGCCAGCTCCTGCGGGCTGCAGCAAGCTTTCACTTCTTCCTTGGGGATTTTCACGGGAGGAAGCATCCTACAGGTTTTCAGCCACGTCCCTACATCCACCTTCTCGCTCCTCTCTGCCTTGTTACTTGCAAAAGCTACAGCAAGAGCTGCTCCTCCGGTCCCACCGCCGCAGACGCTGCCACTGGCGGTGCTTGGCGGGTACTCGCCATCGAAGCCGGGCGCTGTGTCGGCAGCGTGCGGCTGCGCCAGGGGATGAGCAGAGCCCTCCGGGTTGGAGGCAGCGCATGCCGGGGCCTCTGAGCATTTCTGCCGGCTGGCTGGTGGCCCTTCCCCTTCCTCTGTGACCATGTCCTCCGTGCACTGGATCGGCAGCGACACAGGGATATCTTTGAAAGAAAGCAAGCCAGAGCATTCATTCCTGGGACTTTAATGGCATTTCTGTTTTGCCGTCCCATTGCCTCATTCTCCTTTAGTGCTTGCAAAACAATTGGGCGCTACCTCCTTGCTGGCAAAGCTCGCCCGTCCCTATTGCTTGACCACATACAAGGCTGGACCAGCACAGAAAGGGCATCCGAGGACAGCAAGAGAGGGCTGAGAGTCAGAGGAGTATTAGCTACTGTAGGAGACATTGCAACATCGCTGTGTCCCCAAAAGCCGGGCTGATCCCAGTAATGGCTTTGGTTTAGGTCCTGCCTGGAGACGTTTATTTGCAAGCTAGCCGCAGGAAGGACACACAGACGGCGGAGCTGCAGGGAAAGGAGGCGAGCGCAGGGGTGGGGAGCAACATGAGGCTGCTGGTTTCCCAGCACATGGCAGCCATTTGCCCGAGCCAATCCCTCCTGACCACAAAAAACACCCTTTAAGGTCTGGAACAATGTGCAAAACCCTGTGGGAGTGATGTGAGTGCTTGTGGAAGGACAGACGAGTGTATGGACCACGGCGTGGGGACCGGGAAGGAGATTTCTTGGAAGACCAGGCAGGTTGCTGGGGAGGGTGGAAGCATTTCCCCAGGCGGGATCCCGGCTGTGGAGGCTCCGCTGCCACCCCTGCTTCCCAAAACCGCTCTAGGCAATGGGTACCATCTGCCCCACGCTCCCTCCCCTTCTCCCCAGGGGCAAGAGGTGTGAATAAGCAGCAGCACGCCTGCGGCAGCTTAACATGACTCTAAGCAGACACACACACATGTCACTCCACGTTTGATGGAGAAGGCGAAGCCAAAAAAGCCACAACAGCCAGCACGGGTTGCAGAGCACGTTTCTGCCTTAAACCAGCTACACGTTACCCCCTGCTTTCCTCAGCAAACTTCTTGCCGGCATCAGGACAAAGGTTCAAATTACACTTGCCTGCCTGGATCTGCGGTTTCAGTGCACCCTCCCCGGCCCCGCCGCTTACCGAGGACGGGTCCCTTCCTGGCAGTCAGCTTCTGGAGGAGCTTGCCCTGCTTGACGCACAGGTCCTGCAGCCTGGCGACCTCCTCACAGAGCTGGAGGAATATTTCTTCCATCTCCATCGCACCTGATCAGAAGAAAAGCAAGAGGAGATGACCAGCTGTGTGTTATCCAAAGGCAGCGAGGAGCCGCTGAGGTTACCCTGAGCTGGTGGGATGGGGAGGACTGGGCTCGGTCATGCTGCGGGATCCCTGGAGATCCCACGTGTTCATGTGCGCGGGACTGCAAAGAAAGAAGCACTCCCAGTTCTCTTAAAATTTACACAGAAAAAAACTGAAAAGGGAAGTGATTCTGTCCGGGTCAGGGGATAACTGAACAGCCAAGCTGGGCTTTTCCACCCTCAGCCCACAGCTGCCGCGAGCTCGGCTCCAAACAACCAAAAAGTCCCATTTATTGAAAAATCTACCTGGAAAATGTTGCATTTCCCATTCACTTAGTACCAAGGGAACTAATTTTTTATGCAGTGGGGTGAGAGCAAACAAACTCCAGACAACAAACCTGAATGGGGAACAACTCCCCTTTCCTGGGATGCTCAGCCCCAGGCTGCCCCCTCTGCTCTCAGAAATACCCCCCAAATGAAAATCCAGCTCATTCCCTCATGGTATGCGTTAACCAAATATTGTTACTACAAAGAAAAACCTCTCTGCATTGTGTTCAACACATTCCTCCTTGCTTTAACAGCTGTATTGTGGATTAGACTTTCCAGTTTCACCATATTGCACCAATTATTACCAGTCTGAAAGATAATAAATAAAACCAAAGCTCGATATAAATCTGCAAGCCATCTGCAAAGTACGTTTTAATGTGAAAGATTCGTGTAATCTCAATTAGCATAAATATGCAAATCGGCTTTGCTTCCTGTCATATTTTCCAGGTTCGCTGCTGCTCAGCGCTGCAAATTTAAGCTCCAGCTCTGTAATCAGGGGCTCGGCTGATCGGTTTGACGGAGCCTCCTCTTGACGCTCGGGGCGATGAGGATTCCCCGGTAGGAGCAAAGGGCAGAAATCCCAGCCGGCCAGAAGGAAACGCACCCGGAGCAAGGAAAACTGCAGACAAAATGGTAAGGTTTGCTTCCAGTGCAGGTATTTCTGCACTTCTCACACCACAAACAAGCCATGATGGTAACGGCATCACATTTTCGGCTGCTTGGGTCCCACTGATTCTTAAAAACCAAGGATAAACATTTTGCACCCTCCAAAGCAGCTAACTCCATAGCTAACATATCAAATTAAAAATTAAGAGGATATATTTTGTCTGAGAGTTATATATAACTATGCCAATTAATTATTAAGCAGCGTGTGATTTGGAGCTGTCATTCCCAAGCAAGCCTGTATTGATTTTGTACAATCCCTGCTGGTTTTTTTGGTAGGTAACTGCTTCTTCATTTCCTCCAAATTACTTTTGTGACACTAGGAGGATGGTGCACCAGGAGATTTTAATCTCCTGCGTAACCTCAGAAGCATTTCACGAATGGCAATTCAAGGAAGCAAACCGAGAACACAAAAATCCTGGGGAAATCAGATGCCCAGGGTTTACCGAGTGACTCGGAGGGGCAGGACCTGCCTTCAGCCGTGCTTCTCCCTCAGTGACGGGGAACGGGACTGGTTTAACACAGAGAAAAGCCCGTCCCCCACACCGTCCCCCACGACACAGCCCGGCGCGGACCCCGCGAAGCCAAAAAAGCTGCATTTTCTGCAGAAGCACACTTACTCTGGCGGGGGGCCCTCCTTCTCCCGGCTGGGTGGCCGCGGCGCGACATCGGGCTCGGCGAGTCGCAGCTGAAAAAAGTTCAGCAGCAGCAAACTTTGGGGTAGGGAATTTCCCCTTCAGTTTTTGTGCTCAGAGCGAAACCTCTGCACGGTGGCAAGGCAGGAAACAAAGCAGCAGTGAATTACAGGCAGCCACTGTGCAAACCCAGCGTTTAAATTTAGCTCTGCAAAAAGCACAGGAGACAATTATGAAGGCCACCGGTGGCCTCATGGCGGGTGAGTGTTGGCTCCTCTCTGCGTCGCGCTGCGTGAGGCAGGTGCCTTTTCTCTGACTCAGTTTCCCCTGCCTTTCTCTGGCAACTTGTTAGTGCTTTAACATGGAGGCTGCTGGGTATTTATGCGTCTGCGGTGCCCTGGAGCCCTGCCCAACTTATCCTCTGTAAGGCAGCTAATATTCAAGCTAATATCCCAATAATCCAAATTAATACTCACTCTGCCTCAGGTCAAATCTCCCAAATCCTTCGTATGGTGCAGGAGCCAAGGCAAAATCCTCAGCTGGGTGATTAAAACCCGCCCAGGGCTTGTCCCTCTGGCATCCTGGAGAAGCCGCTGGGGTTTTCCACGTCTCCCTCCTGCGCATCTCGACTGCAGCCTCTCCCGGGGTGCACGGGGGGTTTGGGGGATGCTTGTGCCCTTCCTTGCTAGCCCAGGAATCCCCTGCCGAAGAGCTCGTACCTGTCACATCATCCCTGAAGGGGCTTTGAGCAGCTCTTTCACACCACCAATATCTCACCTGGTTTTTCCGGTGAGTTTTTGTGCTGTTACTAACAGCTGCTCATCCTCAGGCCGAAGCTTCATGAAGATACCACCATCTAGTGTTAAACACGGGTCTTGAGGAGGTGGGAAACGGGGCACTTGCCATTTGGGGCTGCCGCCTTGCTGCACGCCGGGGGGGGATCGCAGCCCCGTCCGGGCTCGGGGTGCCGGTGGAGAGCAGCAAGCTGGCGCAATCGGCAGGTCGATGGGAAGATGAAGATTAATAAGGGATGACACAGAGGGATGGGAATAATTAGCAAGTTCCAGCGTTGACAGTCTATTTATAGCCACCGGTGTCCTCACAAAAAATATTACCAGTGATTATTGCACCCTGGTAAAACAGAGGGTAAATAAACTCCCAGCTGTGGTGAACCACTGCCCCCGAGCCAGGAAGCTCAGGAGGCTCCGCAGCACTCATAGAGTAGTTAAAAAATAAGAATAATAACAACAAAGGTGGCACAAACTAAGGGACAAGCATGTGCAGGAAGGGTGCCCGCACCCTGCCGGTGCCTCTCTCCCCGGCAGTCGGGCAGTATAGGACCTATACCTCCTGGCAGCACTCCCAGTTGCAGGCCTTTACTGGTCCCCAGCACACCTGGGGCCACGCCCCTATGGCATCTATATGTCACCTGTGGCTCCTGCCACCTCCAGTGACAGGCCCTTGTAGCCCTTATGGCCTCTATAGGCCCCTTTGGCTTCAGCACCCCCAGAACCAGGGTCTTGTGGCCCTTATGGCCTCTATAGGCCCCTGTGGCTCCAGCACCCCCAGCACCAGGCCCCTCTAGCCCTTATGGCCTCTATAGGCCCCTGTGGCTCCAGCACCCCCAGCATCAGGCCCCTCTAACCCTTATGGCCTCTATAGGCCCCTGTGGCTCCAGCACCCCCAGCATCAGGCCCCTCTAACCCTTATGGCCTCTATAGGCCCCTGTGGCTCCAGCACCCCCAGCACCAGGCCCCTCTAGCCCTTATGGCCTCTATGGGCCCCTGTGGCTCCAGCACCCCCAGCACCAGGCCCCCCTAGCCCTTATAGCCTCTATGGGCCCCTGTGGCTCCAGCACCCCCAGCACCAGGCCCCTCTAGCCCTTATGGCCTCTATAGGCCCCTGTGGCTCCAGCACCCCCAGCACCAGGCCCCCCTAGCCCTTATGGCCTCTATAGGCCCCTGTGGCTCCAGCACCCCCAGCACCAGGCCCCCCTAGCCCTTATGGCCTCTATAGGCCCCTGTGGCTTCAGCACCCCCAGCACCAGGCCCCTCTAGCCCTTATGGCCTCTATGGGCCCCTGTGGCTCCAGCACCCCCAGCACCAGGCCCCTCTAGCCCTTATGGCCTCTATAGGCCCCTGTGGCTCCAGCACCCCCAGCACCAGGCCCCCCTAGCCCTTATGGCCTCTATAGGCCCCTGTGGCTTCAGCACCCCCAGCACCAGGCCCCTCTAGCCCTTATGGCCTCTATAGGCCCCTGTGGCTCCAGCACCCCCAGCACCAGGCCCCCCTAGCCCTTATGGCCTCTATAGGCCCCTGTGGCTCCAGCACCCCCAGCACCAGGCCCCCCTAGCCCTTATGGCCTCTATAGGCCCCTGTGGCTTCAGCACCCCCAGCACCAGGCCCCTCTAGCCCTTATGGCCTCTATGGGCCCCTGTGGCTCCAGCACCCCCAGCACCAGGCCCCTCTAGCCCTTATGGCCTCTATGGGCCCCTGTGGCTCCAGCACCCCCAGCACCAGGCCCCCCTAGCCCTTTTGGCCTCTATAGGCCCCTGTGGCTCCAGCACCCCCAGCACCAGGCCCCCCTAGCCCTTATGGCCTCTATAGGCCCCTGTGGCTCCAGCACCCCTAGTGCCAGCCCTTGCGGCCCCTGTACGACCCTGCCACCCCCCGCGTCCCCGGCATCAGGCCGCTATAGCCCCCGTAGCCCCCACAGCCCCTGCCACTCCCGGCACCCCCGTGCTCAGCCCAACGGCCCCCGCAGACCCCTCCCCGCCGGCACCCCCGCTGTCGGGCAGGCCGGCCCGGGCCCAGCGGGCGGCGTTAGGACCGCGGTGGCGCCGCCCCATGCACCTGTGTCTCGGGGCCGGCACGCGGGCCCCGCCCCGCCCCGCCCCGCCCCGCCGGGACGGCACCTGCGGCCCCGCGCCCGCCGCCGCCGCCGCGGAGCCGGGTGAGCGGGGGGGGACGGCGAGGGAGGGGCGAACCGGGGCGGGCAGCGGGCGGGGGGGCACCGCCGGGGGCGGGGGGCACCGGGGCGGGGGGGGGGAGGCGCTGCCGGGGGCGGGCGGGGGCCAGCCGGCTGCTCTGGTCCCGGTCCCGGTCCCGGTCCCGGTCCCGGTCCCGCCGCAGGGCCGGTGCACTGGGCGTACCCCTGCGGACTGGGGAAGGGACCAGCCTGAAGTCCCCCGAGGAAGGGGTGGCCGGTCCGTGGCCCCCGCCTCCCGGTGAAAGAGTGTCCTGGGGAGACACTCCCCCGGCGAAGGGGGAGCTGGGGGGGGGCCCGGTGCGGAGCCCCCCCCCGCTGAAGGCGGAGTCGGGGGTTCCCAGTGCGGACCCCCCCCCCTCCATTGCGGGTGACGGGGGAGCCGGGGGGTCCAGTGCGGAGCCCCCGTCCGGGGGTGCGGATGTGGAGCCCCCACGGGGTACAAGCCGTGGGGTCCACGGAGGGAGTCCCCCCGGGGGAAAGGGGAGCCGGGGGGGTCCCGGTGCGGAGCTCCCCCCCCCCACCCCCCGGGGGAGGTGCGGGAGGGAGGGGTCCCGGTGCGGGAAGGGGGGACTTGGGTGTCCCGGGATGAAGCCCCTGCAGGGGGAAGGGTCTGGGGTCGTGGGATGGAGCCCCCTCTAGGGAACGGGGTCCCGGGAGGGAGCCCCCCGGGGCTGTACGGCGCTGTGCACCGCGGTGGGTGGGATCCTGCCCCCTTTTACCCCCACAGGGCACCCCAGCACCCATCCCCGTGGGGCAGAGCTGCCACACAGCCCTTCTCCGGGGCTCCCGGCCCCCCCATCACCAGGAGCGGGTCCGGCACCCCGAGAGCTCATCCCAGCTGGGGTGAGGCCAGCGGCTCGACGGCGGGAGCCCCATGGACCCCCCTTCAGGCCGAGCAGCGCCTACTTTCTCCTTGCACCCCCTGCCTTCACCCCTTCTTAAAACCAGAGCCCGGCCCCGATGCTCCAGCACGAGGACCCTAATCTCACTGGCCACACCAACCATTTTTCGGCCCCACCAGTAACGACCCCGGCTTTTACCCCGTCCCAGCGGGTGGCGGGGTCGCGGGGTGGTGCAGGATTGCACCCCGCTGTTGGCTTTTTGCAATCCCAACAGCTTCCGATATCGCAATCACGGCTGCGGCGCGCTGCCACGTGGAGCGCGTGGCCACGTCGACCGCAGCCGCCCTGTTTGCTTGTGGCATTGTGTCGGTGTTGATTTATTTTATTTTCCCTTCCCCCCCCCCCTCCCCCAACCAGGGGGGCGTCTCTCGATTTCCACCTCTCTCCCTGCGATTCCTCCCTCCCGTGCCATGGGGGATGCTCCAGCTGCCACCAAATTCCCACCAAAACCCCTTTTCCCCTCTTCCAAACCCGACAGGCTCCACTGGCTAATTTTGGCGTTGGTTTTCCCGGGTACAAGGCGCGCCCCATCCCGACGTGGGATTTTCGGGATGGGCTGGATGGGACGGAGCAGCATCGACCTGTGGGTTTGCAGGGTTGCTAGCGGATAGCACAAGTGTGCCAGGAGCTCAGGCCGCAGCTTGTTGCAAAATTCACCCCAACACTTTTTTGGGGAGGATTTTCGGGGGGTTTATTTTGCTTGTTCACCCATTTTGGGATTGGACTGGGGAGGGGGGCTGGGGTTGGACCCCCCCTCAGGAGCTGCAGTGCCGCTGTGGTGCACAAACCTTGCCCACTCCCCGAGTGCCGCCCTGGCGTTTATTAACATCGCACAGCTAGCGAGTGTGCTTCGTTAGCGTGGTCACAGCAACGTGGCAGGAAAAAGACTCTGGGAGAGATGGGGAGATAGTGAAAATGGTGTTTTCCTCCCCAAAACGGGTTGCTTCTTGGCCGCTCGCCTCCTTGCACAGCAGTGGCTTGCACCGTGCAACGAAAGCATCGGGGCTTAGAGGCGCAAGTGAGGTGGGAGCATCTTTGCTCAGATACGAGCAGAAAATGAGGTGGATTTATCCTTTTTCCCACATTTTTGCCCTTTTCCCCCCCCTCCGTGGGGCCAGGTGCCGCCCTGTCCTGCCACGACTCGCGGACGGGCGCCCTTGGCAGTGAAGCGTGGTCTGGCCGCTGGCTTTGATCCCTGCGGCGCTGAAAGCGGTGACCCCGGGGACCGCCTTGTCCCTCCTCCTTACAAGCCAAAGCTTCCTCGCCCTTGAAGTTGCTGGCCGGTGCCCTTCTCTGCTCTGGGGCCACACCATTTCCAAGGCAATAAAAAGAAAAGGGAAAAAAAAAAAAAAAAAAAGAAATAAAAGAAGGGGGGGGAGACCTGAAGTGGAGGAGGAGGAGGAGATGCTGGTGAATGGCTCCCACGGAGCTTGTCCATGCTCCGGCAGCAGCGGCTCACAAAGAGCAGCCGCGGGAGGTTTGCTCGTGGTGGGAAAGCTCGGCCGGTCGCGGTGCTTTCACCGGGTCCCGGCAGAGGCTTTGGAGCCGGTGCTGAGCTCTCGGCAGCCGCCGCACCGGGCAGGGCGCCGGACACCGAATCTGCTCTGATACAGCCGAAACCGAAGCGCCGCGGGGTCTTGCGCGTGTTTTCCTTCCGAGCGATGCTGCAGGCAGGAAAAATACCTGGGGAAAGGCTTTTTCCATGTGGCCAAAAATATTTTGGCAAATTTTGCCCCTTTATTTTAGCTTCGCTGGGCTGCTGCCGGCGTGCGCGAGGGGCTGCAGGGGGGGTGCTGCAGCAGCTGGCTTGGCCACGGGAGAAACTGCTGGGGATGTCCCACGCTTGTTGTGGCTGGACCCAGCACAGCTCACAGCATCTTTTGAACGTCACTTTTTCCTCTTGCTTTATTTTCTGTGTGGATTTATGGGCCGGGGGGGAAGAGGATTGCAGGGGTCTTACTTGCTCCGTAGCAGGGAATGAGCTTTGAATTAGTATATAATTAATATTATATTAATATCAAGGGGATACACCTGAAGTGCATCCAGTCCATGAATTAACCTGCAGGTGTTTCTCCTTCTCCCCAGGTTAATGGAACAGAGCAGATCATCATGAAGCACCCTGAGATCCCACAACCCTGAAACACCCATTGCCGCAGGCAGGACCCTCCGGAAACCACACAGGGGAAAAAAATGAGGCTCTTGCGGAGACGCTACAGCCCCCTGAAGGTGGCTTTGGCTGGCGCCATCTTTGTCATCTTCCTCTTCATCCTGCAGAAGGACGTGGGGAACAAGGACCCGAGCGAGGAGCCCTGGTTGAAGAACATTGTCCAGGGGAAGGACCAAGTCCTCGACCTGATGCTGGGGGCGGTCAACAACATCCGAGACTCGATGCCGAAGCTGCAGATCGGAGCTCCGGTTCGGCAGGAGGAACCGCCGCCCAGCGCTCGCTCCTGCCTGCCCGGCGTCTACACGGCGGCGGAGCTTCGGCCGCTGATGGAGAGACCCCCCCAGGACCCCGCCAGCCCCGGAGCCGACGGTAAAGCCTTCAAGAAGGATCAATGGACGCCGGAGGAGACGAAGGAGAAGGAGCAAGGTTACGAGAAGCATTGCTTCAACGCCTTCGCCAGCGACCGCATCTCCCTCCAGCGAGCGCTGGGACCCGACAGCCGCCCGCCGGAGTAAGAGCCGGTGCCCAAAGAGCCCCGCAGCTCCGCTTGCTTCCTCGATGGGGAAATTTAAGGGGAGATAAAAGCGGATTGGGGATGGGATGTCACCGAGCATTGGCAGGGGATTGAACAGAGGAAGGGCTGAGAAAAACACTTCCCCCACCCCCCCACCCCCCTTAATTTTTACCCCCTTGAGGTTGGTTTTTAACAGCGATGGGCAAAAGCCAGCAGCAGCTCTTTGTGTCTCCACATACCTGCTCGCGGACGGGTGGCTCCGGCATCTCCCCCTCCTTTCCCTCCCCTCCTTTTATTTCAGCCCGCTCCAGTAATCGGACTTTTTCTTTTCTTAGCCGAGTGGAACAGCCTCAGACCCCACTGGGGCGGGGGGGGGAAGGAAGTGGCATAAACTTGAGAGATTTCCTTGCCTACCCTCCAGCCATGAGCTGCCAGATTAAAGCATGGCCCCCCCCCCAGCCCCTGCCAGCTTGGGGAGGGTGGGCTGGGGAAAGCGTGGGGGATATTTTGGGGTGGGAAAAAAAGGCACGAATAGGAGGTAGAAACCCAGCCCTGGTGTGGAAACTGCTGCCCCCCGCGCCAGCAGGCGATTATCCATGCTTAGCAGGTGTAGCGGTGACACTGGGGGGGGACACGGGGGCCGGGCAGGAGGCAGGAATGTGTTTCACTCGACCGGCAGCGGGGGGAGAGGTAGAAATCAATTGAAATCAAAGCGGCGACGAGCTGAGAGCCATCGGGGCTGGGAGCCGCTCTCCTGCTGTGGGGTTTGGGGGGATGAGGGGTGTTTTGTTTCTGTCCTTCCCTGCCCAGCCCTGTCTTGCTTAGGCCACTGCTTTTCTCTCTCGGAGGTGCATCGACCAGAAGTTCAAGCGGTGCCCCCCCCTGCCCACCACCAGCGTCATCATCGTCTTCCATAACGAAGCTTGGTCAACGCTGCTGCGGACGGTGTACAGCGTCCTGCACACCTCCCCAGCCCTCCTGCTGAAGGAGATCATCTTGGTGGACGATGCCAGCACCGATGGTGGGATGCGGAGGCCGCGGTGGGATGCGGGGGCCGGTGGGATATGGGGGCCGGTGGGATGCAGGGGGAAGCTGAGCATCTTTCCGTCCATGGGAGCAGTGGTTCTGAGCCACCTGGAGGAGAAGTGGCTCATGCCAAGTCTCCGAGCAGCCCAGGATGCATCTGACAGTTCTTCCACTTGTTTTTGCGTCTGCCCGGGAGCGCTGGCGGGGTTTTTCCTTTCTCCGGCACCGCTGTTAACCCAGCCCTGGAGAAAAACTGGGCGTTCCTCCTGCATCCTGCAAACACCTCAACCACCGGCTGGCTTGGCCGCCAGGCTGCAATCCTCATTAGCTACACCCAGAGCAAATTAATGATGTGGTTCAGAGTCGGGGCGCTGGAGAGGAGCGGACTTTGCCATCGCCCCAGAGATAAACACTCCTTCTGCCCACGGCGCCTGCACAGGCTCCCAGGGAACCACCTCAGGGCGGTGCAGGGGTTTATTGCCTGTGAGCTGGGCTCCCGCTGCCGTGGGGACATGGGTGAGATGGTGTCTGGACCAGCTTCTGTCTTGGCTGCATCTGCCAAGGAAGGAGAGAAATCCCAGTTTCGCAGGGTGACACCTTGTCTGCTGTCCCTTCCCTCGGTGACAGCTCCTCTGCTCGGTCCCGGCGACACTTTAGCCACCGGGCATGAGGCCTTCTCACCCCATGGTTCCCTTAATCCCTCTCTGGTGGAGGATTAGATGGGGCGGGGTGGCCGGCTGCTTTGCAAAACCCGCTTTCTTTAGCCAAAAAACCTTCTTGGATTTTGGGGGAAAGGAGGCTCTGTGTCTCCCTGAGCCCGCAGCCGGCCCCAAACCCGGGTGCGGGGTCTGAGCGGGTGCTCCTACGAGGGGCAGGGGTGGGATGGGGGCAGCACGGTGGGCTGCTGGGGCGCAGGAACCGGCATCTCCCCTCTCTAGACGGCACTGGTTGCTCTTTTTTTCCCCGCCCCAGACTACCTGAAGGACGAGCTGGATCGCTACGTGGAGCAGCTCCAGATCGTGCGAGTCGTGCGGCAGAAGGAGAGGAAGGGGCTGATCACGGCGCGGCTGCTGGGGGCCAGCGTGGCCAGCGGGGAGGTCCTGACCTTCCTGGATGCCCACTGTGAGTACCCACCACCTCCCGGGGGTCCCCGGGGTGCTGGGGTGGGGGGCAGTGAAGTTGTCCCGACTCAGTGGCCAACCCTTCCCTGTGTCCCAGGCGAGTGTTTTCACGGCTGGCTGGAGCCCCTCTTATCCCGCATCGCCGAAGAGCCCACGGCCGTTGTAAGCCCTGATATCGCCACCATCGATCTCAACACCTTCGAGTTCTCCAAGCCCAGCCAGAACGGCAAACAGCACAGCCGGGGCAACTTCGACTGGAGCCTGACGTTCGGCTGGGAGGTTGTCCCGCCCCGGGAGAGGCAGCGGAGGAAGGATGAGACCTTCCCCATCAAGTAAGCCATCACAGGGGGGCGGATCTTTATCCACTTCAGAGCTGGTGTGATGGGAGCAAAGGTTGGATGCGCCCTGGGAGTGCCGTGTCTGGACCCAAAGGCTGCAAAATGAACCAGCTGAGTGTGTGTGGCTGCTGCAGGGTGCTTAAGGAGGCACGGCCGGGGGGACAAAGAGCTGGGTGCCCTGTGCTGGGAAACCGCCCCTTCCTCCAGGTGGTTTCGCTCTTTTTCCAAAAAATCTGAGGTTTTCCCTGTTGATTTTGGTGCCTCTGGGCGGGCGATGCCATCCCTTCCCAGTAGAACTTCCCCTGTGGGGTGCTTGGCTTGCGGGATCTCAGAGGATGCCCAGGCACGGTCAGAGCTGTGGGGCCAGCAGAGGAGAAGCCTCCGCTGGGGTTTGGCAAGCATGGAGCCATAAAGGAACTTCTGCAGAAACACCTTTAATTGCCTCCAGCCACCTCTCCGCTCCTGCAAAGTCTCTCATTAAGGGTTTAATCGCTGACTTGTATCTTCTTGCTCGTGGATACCCAGCTACGTGGGCACAGGGTGGGCACCTGTGCTGGCACAGCAGCAAGAATATGTCACCTGTGGATTAGATTGCACCAAAAACCCTATTTTTACCTGCTTTTTTTTATGCAGAGAAACCCTCAATGGGTTTTCCTGCTGCACTTCTCTGTCGGTGCCCCACGGTAAGCCGGGTGCTCCCACCGGGAGATACCGGACACCCTGCCTGGCCCTGTCTGCATCCTGTCCCCTGGCCGGTGGCAGGGCTGGCTTTGTGCGGGGGTCACCCGGGAGACGTCCCCGTCCCAATAAAGGTCCCTTTTACCGCGAGCCGGCGGTTTGGCTCCCGGCGGCGTCTCATCTCCGCTCAGCAGGAACGCAGCAGCTCAGCGAATCCCTTTTTTTTTTTTTTTTTTTTTATTTTTCCTGAATAAAAGCAAGTTTCTGTTCCAGCCTCTTCTAAAGATCAGATGGAAAAGATTAGAGAAGCCAGAGGAGTGAATGGGGCGCCGGCCACTGAGCTCTAATCTCCCCCCTTCTTTTCGGCTGTAGGTTTTCAGTAACAATATCCTCCTTTTGCTTTGAGTGGAGAGCTTGTGGCGAGGCCCCTCGGTGTCACGCTGCCACCGCCGCCTCCGTCCCCTCCTGGCAGCTGGGTCTGGCCCCTGCACCAAAGCCACCACATCTGGGGCACAGCGGGACGGGGCAGGGAGGTGGGGGGCCACAGCTGCAAAGTGCTCACTGTGACAACCATGATGTCCCCAAAACTCAGGCTTCTGCTTTTCTATTTTTATTTTAATCCTATTTTTCACCCCCCCTTCTCCCTCCCTGTAGGTCCCCGACCTTCGCCGGTGGCCTCTTTGCCATCTCCAGGTCCTACTTCGAGCACATCGGCTCCTACGACGATCAGATGGAGATCTGGGGGGGCGAGAATGTGGAAATGTCCTTCAGGGTAAGGATGGGACGGTGCCATCTTCAAAGGGCATCTTCAGGGATGCTCCTTGTTGGGGGGCACGGCAGGGTTGGACCCCCCCACGTCTCAGGAGTTGCCTCCCCATAGGTCTGGCAGTGTGGGGGGCAAGTCGAGATCATCCCTTGCTCCGTTGTGGGTCACGTCTTCCGCTCCAAGAGCCCCCACACCTTCCCCAAGGGCACCCAGGTCATCTCCAGGAACCAGGTCCGCCTGGCCGAGGTCTGGATGGACGAGTACAAGGAGATCTTCTACAGGAGGAACCAGCAAGCTGCGCAGATGGCCAGAGAGGTACCGGGTGCACCGGCAGGCTCCTAGTTCTCCCGAGGGTTGCTGATCCTTCTGGGAGCTCAAGCCTGAGCAGAGGGAGGAGGTGGGCTCAGCCTGGAGGTGGGAAAGCAAATGCGAGTGGAAAGATGTAGCCCAAAAGCTATTTTAATTTTTTTTTTCTATTTGGCCATAACATTTTCCAGTAGAAAAAACATCAATTTCTTTAAATTTTTAATTTTTTTTTTTTGTTTTTTACAACACCAAAAGGTTGTGTTGTGATGCCAAAATGTCCCAGCCCTCCTGGTGAGTGGCCAGAGCCTGCGGGTACCTGCCAGGGACCAGGGATGTCTTGCAAGGCCCCGCAACCAGTCCCGGTGCTGGGCAGGCCGTGACAGACGATGACAAAGCCGGGGGGACCCCTCAGCTCTGAGCCCCAGCTCGGGGGGGTGTTTTTTCTTGTTTTTCCCGTGCTGGCTTCGGAGGTTAGGTTAATTTTCTCACGTGACTTTGTCGATAGAAGACGTATGGTGACATTACAGACCGGCGCAAGCTGAGGGAGCAGCTCCACTGCAAGAACTTCACCTGGTACCTCCAGACCATCTACCCGGAGATGTTCGTTCCCGACCTGACTCCGACTTTTTACGGAGCGGTAAGTACAGGGGTGCCCAGAGCATCCTGCTGGGCTCCGTCCTTGGCTAGAAATAGTCCCCAAAAGTTTGGGTTTGGGGGTTTTTGTGTTTAACCCAGCATGCCGGAGGGTTTTGGTGCAGCCGTGTCCGTCACCGCGTCTGTCACCGGCTGGCGGGGCCGGTCCAGGCTCTGGCTGACAGCAAAAGAGCTGGAATCTGGCAGAGCTGGTTTGGGGCGAGTTACAGGGTGGGGGACCTGCAGGGACGTGGCATTGGGTTAAATTGGGCAAAAGAGCCAAAAGCTGCCACGAGCACATTGGCACACGCAGGGTGGACTTGAAAAACCGAGCAGGATGCGGCGTGCTGGCTCCATCCCGAGGGTGGGGCTGCCAAAAGAAGGCCCTTTCTTCCAAGATGGGTGTTGGGGTCTGAGTCCAACCCTCCTCGGCCAAGGCAATGTGAAAGCAGCTGTTGCATGCGGTGAGGGCCAGGAGCTGGCTCCCAGCCGGGTTTAATTCACCTTTGTTTCCTGAAACCTCATCCCGGGCAGCTCCCGCCTTTGACTCAGTGGGTCAGAGGCATTGGTGTGGGCGTTCCTTACGTCCTGGAAAGGACAAGGGACCCGGACACAGTGCCTAGTACCGGGATCATGTTTGTACAGCAATAATTAAGTGCCCCGCAAAGGCCAAACCCGAGGCGGGTCCCTACCCCGGCAGCTCAGAGCATAGCTCACCCCCCTGCCCCTTTTTTTGCCTCCCTGCAGATAAAAAATGAAGGCACCAAGAGCTGCCTGGACGTCGGTGAGAACAACCACGGTGGGAAACCGCTCATCATGTACCCCTGCCATGGCATGGGGGGCAACCAGGTGGGCATCCCTCAACCCCCGGCGTTTCTCCCTCCCACAGTCCCCCCTGTTTTTCCCCTGGGGGTTACTTTCTCGGGGCGCAGCAGCATGATGTCCCCTCTCTGGTCTCACCCCCCCCCAGTATTTTGAGTACACGAGCCAGCGGGAGCTGCGGCACAACATCGGGAAGGAGCTGTGCCTGCGGGCGGGCTCGGGCTTGGCTGAGCTGGGTGACTGCCAGTACAGAGGGAAGCCTGGCCGGGTGCCGGCCAGCGAGGAGTGGGACCTGGTGCAGGTGAGGAGATGCATCTCCATCCCGGCAATCACCCGAGGGGATGGCGGCATCATCCCCACCATCGTGATGCTTCTCTGCCGCTTCTCAGTCACATCCTTTCTGCATCCCACCAGTATTGCTGAGCTGGTGCCGTCTTTATTTTTTGGCAGGACCGGCTGATTAAAAACCCTGCCTCCGGTACGTGCTTGACGGCACGAGGGAAGCACCCGGCGATGGTTCCCTGCAACCCAGCAGACGCCCACCAGCTCTGGTCCTTCACCTAGGCGGGGAGCAGAGCGGCCTGAGCCCCTGGCCGTCCCCAACCGTGCTCAGGATACCAGAATCCAAAAAAAACTTCCCTTTTTTATTTTTAATTTAAGAAGCAAAAGCCTTAAATATGCTGCATTTCACGGTTGCCTTGAACCCAGTCCCGTGCCTTTGGAGCAGGGAGGCCCGGAGAGCCGAGCTCGGCCGGTGGTACCCCACAGAGCCCAAAACCTGGAGGCGTGGAGGTGCCTGAGGATGCTCTACAGTGCCTGGCTGCTGCTCGTCTTTCCCCTCCCAGCTCCAGCCAGAGACTCTTAAATCCACATCAGGCATTTAAAAAACAAGGACGTGTCGCCCGGTGTGTGAAAGCTGGGTGGGAAACTCCTTCCAGCGAGGAGGAGGATGGTGACTGGCCATGTGGCTCCTCCTGCGGGAGGGTGGGTCGTGGTTTGTCGTGACCCTGTGTGGGTGAGGGAATCCCCCCAAGTGCTGCCAGGATCTGGCCCTCGCCCGCCATGGCACTGCAAGCATCGTGCATCGCTGCTGCGGGGATGGGAGTGCTGCCTGCCTTAGAGATATCGGGCTTGATTTTGGGCGGGGGGGGGGGAGTTAGATTATTTTTTATTATTATTATTATTATTATATGATGATTCCTGGGCACAATTCTGCTCATCCTCGTGCTGATCTGGAGGAGGGGTTTTCCCCAGATGGCACAGCTCGAGCGTGCCGCGGCATCCTCCCAGAGAGGCTCTCGCCAGCGCCCGGGTGCAAGATCTCCTCCCTCCCTCCCTCCCCTGGTTTTCTTCAAGCCCAACTACTGTAGCTGCCAATTCCATTGCCACCCATTGATGGTGGGGAGGAAAAACCCTCCTGGAAGTGGCGTGGGGGTGGGAGAACCTGTCTTTGGATACACAACCTCAAATAAAGAGATGATTTATTTTACTGACATTCTGCCTCTGGCTTCCTCTGAGCTCCCACCCCGCCTCTGATTTAATTTCCCTCCCTCTTTTTGGCCTGGAACCTCCCTTTTACAGCCCTAAAGTGGGTTTAAAGCCACTTTTGCAATGAGGTGTCACACTTGGCTTGGTTCAAATTTGGGTTAGATTGTCCTTGTGCCAGGGCGGAGGTTTCGCTGCTTTACCTCACTGTGTTCCCTTCTGCACTGATAAAACAAATAAGTGATTATTTGAGACCATTTTACCTGTGAAATTTTGTGTTTTCCTTAGAGATAAGAGCAGAAATGCAGCAGGTGCTTTTTTATTTTTTTTTTTAACTGGGTGGACCAATAATCACCTCTATCACAAATGCTGTTTTCCAGTGGCTGCTCCATCAGTGGAGCAAAAACCTCGATGCCACAGGTTCACCCCCCCCAGAATGGCCTCCATTTCTTTTTAAAGCAGGGAAAAAAATAAAGCTGTTTTGACCAGAAGTCAGATTTTTTTTTACAAACCATGCTGCTGTTTCATTTAACCTCAAAATAATGCCCCACGGAGGTTGTGTCCGGTCTCTGCTCCAGTGCTGGCTGTCCTGGGGGGTGGGTTTTATTGGAGGGGGTGAAGGTCTTGCCCTGCATTTGCCTCGATTTCCCCATCCCGGGGCGATGCAGGAACCGTTCATGTGTTGGATAAAACTCCCAGAGGCACCCTGGGGATAAGTGTGAGGCGAGAGCCGCAGCTGGGGTATCTGCGGCGCTTGAGGCTGGGGGAAACTCGTGACAGCGTTGCCCGAGATGTGCAGAAAAGGAAGACGCAAGAGCAGGGCAGCATCTCCCGGGGCTTTGGGCCGCCTGCCCGAAGCCGAGGGAGGCCTGGGGGGCACCCAGGGCTTTTCATCCCTGGCTTTTGGGGCCGTGTGTGGTTTGGAAGAGGGACCAAGGCTGCACAGTAGCGCTGCGTCTCCTGGTTTTCTTCCCGTTCCCTCCTTCTCCGTCCCATTTAAAGCCGCTGGCGGCGCGGCCCCGCCGCAGACAAAGCGCCGCCGTGGTCCAGGATGATGCCGCAGCTCGTGCTCCTCGCCGCCCTCACCCGCTGCGGTGTGTCCTCCGCGGGAAGCCCGTGGCCTCGTCAGCTAATGACGACCCCTCCCGGTTGCGATTCACACCCCCGCTGTAATTCTCTCCCGCAGGACGCTGCTCCGAGCAGGGTCTCGATGGGGTGCAGCGGGTGGTCGGTGGGACTGAGGCGCCTTTGCACTCCTGGCCCTCCCAGGTGGGTCCTTCCTGGGGTCAGAGAGCAAATCCCTTCGGGGCCTCGTCTCCCCAAGACCATGCGGTGAGACCCCCCCACATCTCGCATCCCCCCCTCCCCAGATCTCCCTCCAGCATTACTCCAGTGGCAGCCGGCATCACACCTGCGGAGGGTCCCTCATCCGGGAAAACTGGGTGATGACGGCAGCCCATTGCGTGGATCGGTGAGTGGGCACAGGGACCCCACCTTCCTCTCATAAAAAAGCTGGTTTCCACCAAAAACCTCTTCAAAGAGAAATTTTGAAACCCAGAGAGCAACGGTCATTTGAGGTCTTTGCTGGTCCTCCATTAAGGGGTTACGTGGACCATCTCTGGGAGCATCTTCTCGCACTGACCCTTTCCATACCAGCTCCCCGTTAAAATAATAATAATTTATGGCCTGATCCTGTGTTTTCTCACCTTCCTGGCAGTAACTTGAAATTCTGTGTCATGGCCGGCGATCACAACCTCTACGTGAAGGATGGCAGCGAGCAGATCTTCAGCGTGCGCAAGATCATCATCCTTCCCTACTGGAACAGCAACAACGTCGCTGGGGGGTACCGCACATGGGGAGGGGGATTTGGGGGGGGGCAGCGTCGCTGGGAACGAGCGGGGTCCTTGCCACACCCTCTCCCCCGTCTCGCCAGCTACGACAGCGCCCTGATCCGCCTGTCCAGCTACGCGACCCTGAACAGCGCTGTGCAGCTGGTGGTCCTGCCCCAGGAGGGGGGTCTGTCCTGCCCAACAACTACCCCTGCTACATCACGGGCTGGGGTCTCACCCGCAGTGAGTGCCGACAGGTCGTCCTGGCCCTAAATCACCCCAAAAACATGGGAAATGTGGGGAGCTGAATGATGTTTTTAAGTCCTTTGGGGTCCCGGGAGCATCACACAGGGCTTTGCTCTGGGCGTGGAGGTGCCCAGTGTCGGCTGGGGCCGTGCCAAGGTTGGGGGGGATTTTATGCGGGAAAAGGGGCTCGGTGGCAGCTACGGGCCCTGCGTCGGTGAGGGGGGTTTTGCCGAGTCTCGCAGGTCTTTGCTGGCACCACGTTAACCGGCGCTCAGTTGCATGCAGCCAACGGGCAGCTCTCCAGCGTCCTGCTGCGGGCGTACCTGCCCGTGGTGGACTACCAGGTCTGCTCCAGCTCCTTCTACTGGGGCTCCACCGTCAAGCCCACCATGGTCTGCGCCGGCGGTGACGGCAAACGATCCGGCTGCCAGGTACATCCCGGCTTTCCCCCTCTCCCACATCCCACCGCCGTCCCCGTTCCTCCCATCTCATCCGGGTTCCTCGGTCCGGCAGGGCGATTCGGGCGGTCCCCTGAACTGTGTGGTGAACGGGCAGTACCAGGTCCACGGCGTCACCAGCTTCGTCTCCACTCTGGGCTGTAATGTCGAGCACAAACCCACCGTCTTCACCCGCGTCTCTGCCTACATCTCCTGGATGACGAAAGTAAGGCGGCAGCAGGGCTCGCGCGGCCGTGGGATGAGACCTGGCGCTATCGTTGCACCGATGCACTGGCTCTACCCCTGCTCAGCTCGACCATTGCTTTGCTTCTCCTTCCAGGTGATGGACAAGAACTGAGCGGTGGCAGAAGAGCCCGGTCGCCGGCCCGGGCGATGGACGTCATCTTCCCGCTGGTGGACGCTTTGCCCCGCAGCCTGGCAATCCTCTCTCCTCCAGGCCTCAGCATTCTTTTCCCCTCCCGTATTCCAGAGCATCTCTTTGGCCACGTCCCTCCTCTTCCTCGCACCTTAGGAAAGAGCTGTGGGGAAAAGCAACTGGTGCCGCGCTCTCGGGGCAGCCGGAAAGTCCTTGGGATAATGGGAAAGGGGAATATGCTGCAAATGCCCTCCGTGGGCAGCAACGCAGCTCCTTGGGGGTGCGGGGGGGATATGGGGGGATCCAGACGGAATTTCCCCGTGCTGCTAGCTCCATTTCTCTTCCAAAACCGACCTTCTCTGCAATGAAAGACGTTGGACTTGGCGCTGTTACCGCCTCACTCCACAGCTGCATCCTGGAGGAGCAGACTGTGCCACAACCCCACTTGGCATAAAAAGCCAGCACCAAAAGCCAAATTTAAACCCCAAAACCAGATGCTTGTGGAAGAATTAAGAGGCGGGCGCAGGTTCCCCATCATCCATTTGGCCGCTGGGTACACGGGGGAGCCTTTCCGGGGGGCAGTGCAGTGGGGGTGCCCGGGTGCTCGGCGGATGCCGGCAGCTGCCTTGCCTCGAACTTCCTCCGTAGCAAACATCAAACCGCAGCGCGCGGCTGCGAGCAGGAACCCAGCTGCAGCCATGGCAGAGGGCAAGAGCGGGGGAGCCGGGCTCTTCGCCAAGCAGGTCCAGAAACGGTTCAGCCGGGCACAGGAGAAGGTACGGCACAATGGCCACCCGCGACACCCAGCCCCAAAACCCCTTATTTTGTTTTACTCTTTAATTTTTTACCACTGTGGCACTGAGGGGGTGGCATAACGGGCACCGCTCGGCATCCATGGGTGCTCAGAGAGTGTTAATTTGGGCGTTTCTGGGTCAACGTCATCATTGCTCCAAGGCCTTGGGCTCGATGACATCTCCCAAAGGCCTCCAAGCTGCTTTGGCAGCTGCCGGGTTCTCTATAAGTGGGATTTTTCCACCCAAAACACCTTCTGAAGGTTATGGGGGTTCTTGTGCTGATGGCATGGGGTCCCTTGGGCTGGATGGGGGTGAGGGTCCCCAGTGGGACCCCTTGTGGGGGTGGTCCCAGGAACGCTGGCATAGCTTGCGCCGGCCGCGCAGGAAGCGAGGGGGAAGGGCTCCGGAAGCGGCAGGAACGGGGCGATTCTCAGCTGTTTTGGGGTGGTTCAGAGATGTCTCTTTCCCTTTCTCTCCCAAAAAAGCAGGCAGTGACTCCTATTTTGGGGGCGATGCAGAGGTCCCCCACCCCCAAAACCACACACGCTCTTGGGTTTCCGGGCTGGGGCTCGGTGCTAAATTCAGCTCCCCCACGGCTGTATCAGCCCGGGCCAGGCTCCAGCCACTTCCCAGGGAGGGGGGTCTAATATTGCTGGACTCCCCAAAGCTCCCTCCCACATGGCCCCGGCCTCGCCACGCTCCTGCAATGGTGGCTCCGGAGGCAGCCTTTGGCCACAGACCATCCTCATCCTCATCACAGTGTCACCCGGGCCCGGTGTCACTGCACCCAGGGCTTCATCTGCGCGGGTAGCCACGTGCGTGGATGCTTCGGGGTACACAGGGCTGCACCTACAGGGTTTTATAGGGTAGGGTGGTAGGTTAGCACCCAAAAAGTCACCGTTTTCCTCTAAAAAATAAAAGCACCAAGGGATGTGCCAAAAATATCAAATCCCCACTCGGTGTTGGCTGTGCCTGATCCTCAGCATCTGAGGGGGATCCTCAGCATCCCCCCGAGGGGGGCTTTCGCCAGGGCTGAACCCCCTCCCTGTGGGAGGCAGAGCCTGGTGGGCAGCGCCGGGCTCGGGGCTGATGGCTTTTCTCCATCTCTCTCCATCCCAGGTTTTTCAGAAATTGGGCAAAACGGTGGAAACCAAAGATGAGCAGTTTGAGCAAAGCGCGTACAACTTCCAGCTGCAGCAGGTCGCACTGGGGAGTGGGGAAGGGGGCGGGGGGGGGAACACCCCTACACCGTCCCATGGCCCCGCTGCTTCCTGGGGTCCCTCCATCCCCGCCGGGCTTGTGGAAATCACCGCAAGCCCTCGGGGATGGCCCTGACCTGTCCCCTCGCCACGTTGCTTTGCAGAACGAAGGCAATAAACTCTACAAAGACCTCAAGGCTTTCCTCGGCGCGGTGAAAGGTACGGCACCCCGTCCCCGTAAACGTGCCGGGGAAACCCTGTGGGGACCACAGGGACCACAGGGATGCAGAGGAGCTGGGAGGGGGTTGAGCATCACTACATTTTCCTACCCCAGATAATAAATAATAAGAATAATAGATAATACTAAAAAAAAAATAATTAATGGCTAGTGATAAATAATAATAAATAATATCTCCGCATCCCCCGGCGGGGCCGCAGTGATGCACGAGAGCTCCCGAAAAGTGGCCGAAACATTGCAGGAGATTTACAGCACCGACTGGGACGGTCATGAGGAGCTGAAAGCCATCGCCAGTGTGAGCCCTTTGACGTGCCCCCGCTGTCCCCAAAGGTCCCTTCGAGCATCAGGGTGGGGGCCCGGCGAGCTGAGCCGGGGGGTTCCCTTGGGATGAGCCTGGCATGTACGGCTGGAGGGGAGGCTGGGGGGAGAAGCCAGGCATTATACCCCCGTCCCCCCTTTTTCTGCCCCGCAGAGCAATGACCTCCTGTGGGACGACTACGAGGCGAAGCTGGCCGACCAGGCCCTGCGGCTGATGGAGAACTACCTGGCTCAGTTTGGGGACTTTAAGGTACCCCCCGTATGCGGTGCTGGGGAGGGCGGGGGGCCGGATCCTGGCTCACCTTGCCCCCCGCGCAGGAGCGCATTGCCAAGCGAGGCCGTAAGCTGGTGGACTACGACAGCGCCCGGCATCATCTGGAAGCTCTGCAAAGCGCCAAGAAGAAGGACGAGGCAAAAATCGCCAAGGTCGAGCCTCCTGCGGCACCCCCGCCTGGCGCAGCCCCCCATGCCCTGGCTGTGCCGGCAAAGCCACAGCCCCCCTTCCCTCCCCACAGGCCGAGGAGGAGTTTAATAAAGCCCAAGCGGTGTTTGAAGACCTGAATAGGGACCTTCGGGAGGAGCTGCCCGTTCTGTATGGCAGGTACCGGGGGTGGCATGGGGCCTGGGGACATCGCAGGGGCTGGGGGACATCATGAGGGCCGGGGGATGTCACAGGTCTGGGGGACATCAAAGGAGCTGGAGGACATCAAAGGGGCTGGGGGACATTGTGGGGCTGGGGGACATTGCAGCGGCTGGACCACACCACAGGGGCTTGGGAACATCACAGTGCTGGGGAACATTGTGGGGCTGGGGGATGTCACAGGGGCTGGGGGACGTTGTGGGGCTGGGGATGTCAGAGGGGCTGAGGGACATCACGGGGGCCAGGGGACGTTGCAGATCTGGGGGACATTGCAGGGCTTAGGACATGGTGTGGCTGGGGGACATCAAAGGGGTTGGGGGACACTACAGAGGCTGGGGGTGTCGCAGGGGCTGGGGGACATCACGGGGGCTGGGGCAGGTACGTACCCCTGGGAATGATCCTGCCCGGTTGCCGATGGCACCTTCAGCCCCTGTTTGCCAGAGGGGTGGCAAAGGCAGCCCTCCCCCACCCCGCCCACGACCCCTCCTGGGTCCCCTCGAACAAGTGCCGTCTGAACACGAGGTCCCCAAAAACGGGTCACTGAGCCCTGGGCTGTGGGCAGGGTGCGGGTGCCGGCGGGTGGGTGCAGTTTCCCCCAACATGGTGGCGAAAAAGTGGGGTTTTCTGCCAAAAGGTGGCAGCAGTGGCGGGGTGACAGCCCCGAGGGACATCAGCCACGGGTGGCTGTGACAGCCGGGAGGTGGCAGCACCATGGCTGCAGCAGGGCGGCCCCAGGGACAAATGTCCCAGCCCGCTGTGTCCTCACCCCGAGGGTTTATTCACTGTTCCCATCCCCATGGGGACCCTGGAGGGTGGGTGCTCGCTGGCTGGGTGCTCAGCACCCCAAACCCCTGCGGGAGATGGGTCGGCACCCCCCGACACCCCCCCACCTCCCGCCGTGTTTTCCCTCCCGCAGCCGCATCGCCTGCTACGTGACCATCTTCCAGAACATCTCCAACCTCCGCGACGTCTTCTACAAGGAGATGAGCAAGGTGGGGGGCAAGGCAGCACCCCAAAACCCCTCTCCCCTTGCCCCCCCCAGCAGTCTCGCAGCCATCCCCAGGTGCTCCAGCTACACCGACACCGGACACCCGCCTCGAGTCCTTGCCGCTCTTCTTTTAATTTCATAATTTAGAGCAGCTCAAGGGTGCTCGTGGCGCTGCCGGGTGATGGGTGGCACCGGGGGGACCCCTCTGACGCATTTCTCTCCCCCTCCCCGCTCTCCTCGCAGCTCAACCACGACCTTTACGAGGTGATGAGCAAACTGGACAAGCAGCACTCCAGCAAAGTCTTCATCATTAAAGGTGTCCCCAGGTGAAGGAGCAGGCGAGGTCCGGCGGGGTGGGGGGCTTCAAGTGGTCAAATCCCTCCCCCACACCCAAAAAAACCCCAGAGGGATGATGCAGCCCCTGTCCCATAGTCCTGTCCCATAGTGGGATGGGTGAGCGTCACCCGACGCTGGGTTGAGGGCGCTTTGGTGATGCTGGGTTAATTAATTTGGGTTGTTTGCCTATCGTGCTGGATGGGGAAGCATCACCAGCACGCTGGGGCGGTGACACCGCGGTGCCGTGCGTCCCCAAGGGTGATGCTTGTGCGACGTGCCGGAGACGGTCTTAACCCGCTCTGTCCTCCCCACACACAGCAACCGGCGCTCACTGGTCATCTCCTCGCCGGTGAGCCCCCCGGCCATGTTCCCCTGCCCGGGGAAGGCGCCGGACTGGCAGCCCGTGGTGGAAGCGGAGGCGACGGCGGAGTCCCCCGGGGCGGGCAGCGGTGCCACCGACGCCGTCTCCAACGGGGAGCTGGGTGCTGCCGTCCCGGGTCCGCCACCGGCTTCACCCGCCAGCGGTGGGTCCCTGTCGGAGACGGCGTCGGTCTCCAGCGAGGAGGCCCCCGAGCCCAGCCCCAGCCCCGAAGCTCCATCCGATGCACAGAGAACATCGGTGGCAGCTGTGGAGCCGGGCGCCGACTCCCCTGGCCTCGCCGAAAGCCAGAGTCCGGAGCCAGCGGGAGCTGCCAGCGGGGTGCAAGTGGGGGCCGAGGGCATCGCCACCTCCCTGGCATCGCTGATTTTATCCGAGGCGATTGCCCAAGCCGCTGGCACCACGCCACAGGAGCCAGAAAAAGCCACGGCCGGGCTGGAGGTGAGCAAAGCCACGGGGGACCCCCGTCAGCCGGACGGCATGGCCACCAGCAGCGAGGGTCGGGCACATCCCGGGCAGCCGCCGTCCCCAGCCCCAGCCGTCCCCTGCGACGCCCCGGCTCCCGCAGCGGAGGCACCGGCGTGTCCGTCCCCGGGCGATGGGCAGGAGCCGTGCCGGCTCGGCAGTGCCGCGGGCGAGCACAGCGACTCCGAGGAGAGTGTGGAGATGACGGCCGTCGAGCCAAAGGTGGCCAAAACTCAGGTGAGAAAGTTCTGGCGCCGTGGCGGGGGGATGCCCAGCTTGTTCAGGCACCCAAGCTGTGCTGGGGGACAGCCAGTGGGGGTGAGGGGTCATGGGGCTGGGGAGGTCCATGGGGCAAATCCAGCCCAGTGCAAATGTTGCTCCTCTGCTGGCAGATGGGGCTGGATCTGGCCCTCGACACGGCGTCAAGTGGCTGCACCAGGGACAGCGGTTCCCCCTCTGGCTCCCCAACCGAGGTGGGTGCAGCGGCGCTGGTGGGGGAGGCGCCAGCCTGACCCCCCCCAAGCCAGACTCAGTCCTTCTTGGGTCTGGTTTAACTGAGGTCTCCATCCTACCCGGCTCGGTGTCACCTCTGTGTCTCCCCCAGGAGCAAGGCTGTCCCCGGACACCGGAGCAGGACACGAGCCAAGACCCCCCACCTGCAGCAAACACCCCCCAGGACCCCACCGAGACCCTCACCTCCCTGTGAGCCCAACGCCCGGCGCGGGAAACGGGCATCTTACGGTGCCACCAGCAGAAAGTTGTTTTACCGTAACTGTAACGCGCTTCCCACCCCCACCCCGTCTGAAATAAAGGCAGAGGGCAGAAGAGGCAAGAGGAGGGCGAAGATGCCAGCGAGGCTCTGTCCAGCAAAAGCCCGTCACTGGCTGGGCTGGGGGGTGCCGGGGGGTCCCTGCCCACGGGTTTACAGTGGCCAAAGCCGGGTCTGGGAGCGATTTGTCACCCTGTTCTCCCCCAGCACCCAACGCCGCTGTGACTCAGGAAAAAGGCGTCGAGCCGGTTTCACCGGCTCCTGGAAAATGTGCTGCCTTGCAAAAACAAAACAAAACAAAAACCCAAAAATGTCCCCGATTTTACCTCCCTGTGCCGCAAAATCCCCCCATACCGAAGCAAAGCCCCATTGCCCATCGCCACCCCGGTGCAAGCGTTTGCGTCGCCGCCCCGACGCCGGGCGATGGGCTGGCTCCCCAGCGAGCGAGGGGTTAATGCGGGAGGTATTTCTGGGTTTTTATCATCGTTGCAGCCAGACTGGAAAGGTGAGGCAGGAAAAGGGCAACGCCTTCGCCTGGGCGAGACTCGGAGCCGCACATGGTGCCGGCAGCCGCTCGCCCCGGCGCAGCGGGCACAGGTAAGCGCTGGGGTGGGGGGGGGTTGGCTCCTGGGGTGACACCCCCCCCCCCCCCAAATTCACCATTCCCCAGGAGGTTTGGAGGGGTTTGTCTGCACTGGGCATGGTGATTTGCACCGGGGGGCAATGGGGTCGTGCCACGAGGGACACCAAAGTGCGGCTGGTTTGGGGGAGAAGCCGAAACGTCGGCTCTCGGCCGGGTGTTTTCCAGTTGGATTTTAGGCGAGCGGGAAGGGAAAAGGCCTGATCCTGCCACGGCGAGAGCCAGAAAGCAGAAATCCCCGCGGGGAGGCCAAGCGGCTCGCAGGGCAGGGCGGCACATCGCTCCCAGGAGACCCATCCTGGGGTGACGGAGGAGAAATGGGGGCGCGCAGGCTGCGGGAATGGTTTGCTCATCCCGCCCTCCATCTGCCGGGAATGGGAATGGGAACGGGGCGGGGGGGGCTGCGAAGGCACTGCTGAGCATCCCCGACGCCGGGCTGCGCCCGACGGAGCTTGTGAGGAGCAAAGCTGTGGGGCGGGGGGGGGGTTTTCTGTGGGAACTGCTCTTGAGCCACTTGGCCCGAGAGCAAGAATGAGGAAGATTTGTGGGTTGGTTTTTTTTTTTTTTACAACCCCTGCGTCGCTTTTAAAAACACATGGCGATCCGTACGGGTCCAGCCTGCTGGGGAAGTGAGTCACCCCCTCTCCGCCAGCCCCCCGGCACTGCCGCCGCGGGCGCCCGGAGGCTCCGACAGCGTGGCGACTGGATCCCGGCCTGGCAAGGTAACCCTGGCGCTGCAAAATATCCCGTGTTTTTCCATGCCATGGAGCACGGGGCTCCTTCCCGGTTGGTTTTGGCAAGCTCCTTCCCGGGATTCTGAGGCCGGAGCGGTGAGGGGGTATCCGTCCCTCCCCCGGGGACGCAACGCGGGGAGCTTCACTTTCACGACCACTGACATTGTGATGCTGAAGCAAGTCTTTCCCCCGGCTAAAATTTGGTTATAACTTTTGGGGGGGTCCCAGGACTCCATTTTGCAGGTGCTGTGGGCACAGAACTGGCTTGTGCTTCCCACTGGCAATGCCGAGCGCTTCCCAAGAAGCCCTCTCCCCGAGGCGCCCGGCTTGCACCGGCTCCCTTTCCCTCAAGCAGCACCTTTTCCTCTTTTCCCTTAAACCCCAACCTTACTTTTTGGGGGAAATGTCACGCGTTTCTTGCTCCAAAGCCACCCAAGCAGCGGCTGCTGCTCCGTGGGAACATTGTGGTTGGCTTTGGAAATCGTGTGTAGCTCCCCAACGCCCCGACGTTGCTGCTGGAGGCGCCCGATGAAGTTTAAAGCAAAGCTGGATTTAATGCAAAGCTGAGTTTAAAGCAAAGCTCGGTTTAAAGCAAAACCATGTTTAATTCAAAGCTGGGTTTAAAGCAAAGCTGGGTTTAATGAGTTGGTGACTCGCCCCAGGCTGAGCTTGAGTCCAGGGGGAAGTTGTTGTGCTCTGGGGGAGCTGCCGGAGACTCGGGGCCCCGGTGCCCAGCCGGTGGGAGAGGAGTCCCACGACCGTCCGTGCGTGCTGCTGGGAAGGGGGGGAACTTTTCCCACATTCCCGTGACTCTCTAAGCCCGAATGTTTGCACTCTGGTAGCGCTCGAAAGTAAAACCTGCTGTTGTAAGGGATGTTCAAACACCCGACAGCGCCGTGAGTCACAAGGGCACCATGGGACAACCAGGGCAGGGCCAAATCCTTAGAAATTCATCCCGCTTTCCAAAATCCGGCAGGTTGCCGGCAGGGTTGGCGTCACCCCGTCCTCGTGAGAGGCATCCCGATGGCACGGCATGGCTGCGCTCCCGGCTCCCTGCTCCGCATCCATGCTCCTGGGGTTAGATTTCCTTTTTTTTTTTAAAAAAAATAAAAAATTAAATTTTATTTGCTCCTGACATCTAGCGGCGCGCCGCCGCAGAGCCGCTGAGTCACTTGTGCCCGAGCGCTGGAGCCATTGCAGAACAGCTTTTCGGGGGGGGGGGGGGGCGGTACGAAGGTTGTCCATCCACCTTGGGCAGAGCTGCCGAGGTCGGCTTAGCGGCTGCTGGCCCGGCTGCAGGCGAAACCTTACGGCTGCGGCATCGACCTCAGGACCCCGATCGGAGCATTTGCAAGGATTTACGGGTGATTTGAAGCTCTGGAAGTGTGAGAGCGAATTGCAGGGTCGGTGGCTGGGTTTTGGGGTGCCTTCCCGCCGAGCCCAGCGTGCCCCAGCCCACTCCTCTCCATCAGCCCGAATAAAAGCTTCGCTTTGCTTAGCGCTGCAGCACCGCCAGCATCCCCCCCCCCCGCGGCTGTGCCCTTCGGGGTGCTGCGTGTGTACGTATCACCTTTATTCCTTTTTTTCGGGTAGTTCTGAAGGACCCCAGACCTTCGCCTGGACAGAGCCGATGCGATGGAAGGAGATCAGCCCCCTCTGACTGCAGGTGAGCGTCCCAGCACAGCTTTGCCGGGCTGTTCGTGCCGTATAATCCTCGGCAAGGCCTTGCACGGGGCCACCGTGTGCCCCGCTCAGCTAAGCCTGGCTCAGAGCCAGGTCGGGACCAACCTTGCTCACCTTCTCCTCTCCCACTTCCCGATGCTCAATGAGGAAGATCTGACAACCCCTTCCCTGAAGAAGGCTCACACGCCACCTGTCCATGAGGAAGCCAACACCGTGGTCATCGCAGGTAGGGGCTCTCCTCGCCGGATCCACCCCGTTTACCAGCTCGGTACCGACCGCTCGGGGCTAAACCCCGCTCCTCCCTCTGCCTTCCCCCCGGCAGTTGTCATCACGCTGGTGTTCCTCACCCTGCTGACGGTCCTGGTGGTGATCATCGTCTACCTGTACAGAAACAAAGGCAGCTACCTCACCTACGAGCAGCCGGTGGCAGAGACCGACGTGTCGGTGCAGATGGAGGACGCTCCATCCAAAGAGAAAGAAGAGTATTTTATCTAAGCCCCCGGCGCCCGCACACACCTCTCCGCCGCGCTCGGGCCCGAGTTGCCTCAATTCCCTCGAGGTGGGGATCTACAAGCTACTTTTTTTTTTTTTTTTTTTCTTAATTTATTAAGCCAACCATGGAAGGAAAAATAAATAGGTGTGTGTCCGAGCTTTGCCCATGGCTGCCCGGAGCAGGCCGAGGGCAGGCGGCGCTTCAGCTCGGCGGAGGAGAGCAGGCACGGCCGCCCGCACCCACCCGACCTCCTCCCTCCGGTGCTTTCTAATACAGCCCAGAGACAAACGCGTGCAGAGTCGCTGTTGTTTTCTTTTCCTTATCTCAGAAAACAATTACGTTATTCTGCTGATGATTTAGGGGAGGGGGTCATTTGCGTGGCTCATTCGGAGGCTAAGGTTAAGCGTGCGTGGTAAACAGGCCGATGGATCCTGCAAGTTACAGAAAGCCCCATTGTAGCCATCAAACCCCGGGGAAGCTCGTCCCGGCCCCGAGAAGCGCCTGACCTCGCAGGGCCCGGGGAAATCAAGAAGCGGAACAGGTTTTGCTTCATCTGCAGAGGCGGCTCCAGCACCCACACGTAGGCTCAGGCAGGCGGAGACCCGAGTTTTCCTCTACTTTTGCCCCCCGCACACGGAGGGGCCGAGGAGCAGCTCCAGGCATCCCTCGCCCGCCTCAAGGGCGGCTCCTCCTTTAAATCACCCCCCCCCCCAATCCCCAACCCAAAGAGGAAGTTCGCAAAATAGCAGCAAAGAGGAAATAACTGGAGAAACCCTAAGGCTTGCGATGGGCAGGAGCCAAGGGGTTTTATTTGAGGTCTAATGCAAATCTGCTACTTTATTCAAATTTTCAAAATAGTCTTTATTCTACTTTTTTTTTTTTAGTATAAAAAAATCCACAAGTTAAGTGCACCACAGTGTATACAGAGAGAGACGTAATGCTGAACTTCCATAACAGTCAGTTGTATGGTTAAACACAACATATACAAGACACAGATTTAGAGTAAACTGAAACCTCAAGATAAAATATATTTGAATCTGATATTTTTCTTCATAAAACAAAACAAAAACCAAAACATTGAGGATCCCTGAAATATTCTTCTTAACCCTAATAAGACTTCATTATACCCAAGTCATTTTTGAAGTATGCGTTCATAAAACAACCCATTAACCAAGCTAATTTGTGTGGTGATTGACAGTTGCTACACACCCTCGTACAGATGGTAACCAGCCTCTCTGTTCGAACCACAGCCTGAAGGAGTTTTGGTGTCAAGACACCAGGTTGAGTTCAAAAAAATAAAACCAAAAGAAAAAGAAGTTTGTTTATTAAGCATCGTTCTAAAAGCCTAGTTAGCATCGAATGAAATGTTCAAACATGAGTTGCATTGTGTTTCTGGCACCAAAGCATGGCTTTGATTAGATCTAATGTGCAAAGAAATCCAAGATTACTTGGAGTGTATATAAAAAAAACCAAAAACCCCATGATACACGCCAGCTGCATAGCTTCCTGGAGGGAACCGGCGGGCGAATGTGAGCACGGAGTGCTTCGAGGGATCCGTTCTAGAGTGAGGTCAGGAAGAAAGAAGCGCCAAGGTGCCCTCCCCGCTACCGGGAAGCAAAGTTTGCCTCCGTTTCTATCTACGCCGGGGAAACGTGGGTGGTTTGTGGCTCTGGGTCCGGCGGACCAGCACGACCGCGGAGGGACGGCGGAACCGGACCCGCTCCCTCGCCCACCCCAACGCCAGTGCATCGATGCCCATTAATAAAAGCTCAGCGCTGCGGTATTTTACTCCAGTGAAATGAAAGGAAGAGGCAGGGCCGCTGAGCTCACATTCATTCTGCGAATCAATCCCCCCCCCCTCCCCGTTTTAACAGAGGCACCACCATCATTAACAGGGTTTCTTGTTTGACTTGAAAGCGCCTCGCAGGGCCGGGCACCAAACCAGGAAGACACCTCACCGCTGTGTGTCTAATCTGCGACTTCAGGTTAATATGGACTAAAGCAGTTACATCGTGAGAAGTGCTGACAGTATGTGATGTCTTTCCTTACACAAATGTAGCCCCCCCCCTCTCCCCCCTTCCCCTTCCTTCTTCAACCAGATAGTGTAGCCGCCATCTGAGCCTCCCAGGAAGAAGTTTCCCTTCCGTTGCGTCACCAAGACGTTGGCTCCCTGCATTACGGCCAGCTGGGCGGCGTTGGGGGGACAGCCAGGAGGAGGGGGCTGGAAGACAAGAGAAAGGAGAGGCGGGAGGATGGCCGAGGTCGGCGCCGCCACGGGAGCTGGGGCAAAGCCACCATGGGCTGCGGGGACCCCGAAACCTCCCCGTCGACATCCCTGTCACTTGGTGCCAAGCAAAGACCGAGGGGCAGAGGCCAGGAGCTGACGGGGAACGCTCGGTTCCTCGTCCATGCCCTCCCTTTTCGGTGCCCGCAGCCCATGCGCCGACCCCGGCTCTTTGCCCACACAGGGGAGCCTGTGAGCTGTGGAACAAGATCTTCGCACGGCCGCGAGCCATGGGTGGAAAGTCCAGGGAGCAGGAACCTCCCACAGCTCCACCGTAACACGGCAAGAGGCCAGGTCTGCATCTGGGCCAGGGAAAGTCAGGTCGGCAAGCAGCCCTACCGGCTCGCCTCCCCGCAAAGCGCACGACGTCACGGCCCCCAGGCCAAATTCGGGCTAGCGCTGGCCACACGATGCTTTTGCCGTGAGCCAGAACCACCTGCGAGCCTACGTGGCTCCTGAGCCCCAGGCTGGCCAGAGACAGCAAACCCTCAGCACGAAAGCAGGAGCCTACTCTTCTCCTGAATGACGGGGTGGGTAAGCAATATGTTTTCCTCAGAAAACAAAGGACATTTTCTCCCCCACTACCACCTGCGAACCTCTAACGCTGAAGCACGCGGGGTTTTGAGGATACATTTATACTTACAGGGATGCTGGCTGTTCCACCAGCCCCAAACCTCGCTCCAGCATCAAAGCCACCTTCAACGAGGACTGTCGAGCCCGGAGGATACACCGGTCCCACGGGGTAATAGGCCATCGGGACCGACGAGCCGATCGGACCCACGGCCACGGACTGGGCCATGGGCAGGAAGACGGAAGCGCCCGGATACGCCGCGGACATTGTAGGTACGGTGGCAGCCCCCAGAGGCACGAAGCTGGGACGGTAAAGCTGGGACGGGGAAAAAAGCCACGCAGGCAAGTTTAGAGACTTGTTATTGCCCAGACCCAGGGGTTTATTCAGCCTCGCTGACAAAGCGTAAGCCCCAACGAGGCTTTTGCCCTCCTGCTTGCACAAGGGACAAGGAGCGGCTGGAGTCCCTGGGTTTGTTCAGCTGGAGCAGAGGAGGCCGAGGGCAGCCCTCATGGCGCTCTGCAGCCCCCTCCCGAGGGGAGGAGGAGGGGCAGGGCTGGTCTCTGCTCTCTGGTGACCAACGCCAGGCCCCGAGGGAATGGCAGGGAGATGTGCCAGGGGAGGGTGAGGCTGGGCATTAGGAGAAGGTCCTTCCCCCAGAGGGTGTTGGAGCCCTGGCACAGGCTCCCCAGGGAGGCATCGCGGCACCCGCCTGGCGATGTTCCAGAAGCGCTTGGCCAAGGCCCCCAGAGACACGGTGTGAATTTGGGGTGTCCTGTGCAGGGCTGGCAGCTGGCCTCGATGGTCCCTGGGGGTCCCTTCCAGCTCAGGGCATTCTGTGATCTATGAACCCCCTTCCCTGAGCGTTTACTTTGGGGTACAGCAAAAGGACATTTTTCCCACTGCTGGAGGCAGTTTTCCCCCACTGCCAGCAAGAATCCAACCAACAGAGATTATTGTAGATGTGTTTTACAGCTACAGGTGCGCTAAATTTGTCATCTTAACTCAACAGGAAGCTTTGAACTCTTTGAGTGGATGATTCAGATCTCGCAAAAGAGAACCCGGGGACTGACCTCTGCCCGGCGATAAGAGCAGCACGCAAGTCCTCCAGGCAAAAAAATAGTATTGCGGCTACAAACTTATCCAGAGATTTTTTTTTTTTTCTTTTGGGAGGAGCCCGAGAAGAAAAGAAAGCCTTCGGAGAAGCATCCTGCCTACCTCGGAATAAGCAGGAGGTGCGTCTGTGTAGGGCGGCGGCTGCGGAAGGGGCATCGTCTGTGGGTACACGGCAGGGTTGGCGGGGGTCTGGACAGGGTAGGACGGCTGGGTGGGATATTGTCCTGCGAGAAACAGGAGAATTCAGCCCGAGGCAGAAACGAAGCCGGACGTGACACCGCCGAGTTTGTTTTTTTGGAAAGCCCCGTTTCTTAATCATCACGTGAGCAGAAGGGGAGTATCAGCTCTAGGAGCGCCTGTGCGGGACTGCGCGGGCGGTTGCTGTCCCCCCCCGCCGACACCCGGCCGTCCCCTCCTTCGGCAGTTCAGTCCATGGCCAAAACAAAACCGAGAGTTAAAATATCCTTCTGCCGGAACTGGGAGCAGCGAGGAGGCAGGAAGCCCGGCAAAGAGAAACAAAAATAATAACAATCATAATAAAGCAAATTATCTGCGGCCCTGGCCCTGACCCAGGCTTGCCAAAACCGAGCCCGACCCACGGCAGACCCGACGCGGCCCCTGGCCCGGGCCCTTCGCGGCCGCGGCGGGGAGAGGCGAGGGGGTCTTGGGGTGACTCCTTGCCCGCGTCCCCCCGGCGCGGCGGCGGCCGGAGGGGGCCGATCCCCGGCCGGGCTGGGAGGAAATCGCCCCCGCGCCAACAAAGGTTTAACGGGCTCCGAATTCAGCCCCTTCCTCCGGGATGGAGAGAGGCTGCTGGGGGCCCCCAGCCCCCCCAACCCCCTGATGCTGGGACAGAGCCCACTGGGCCCCCCGTGGGAGCCCCCCACCTTCCTCCCCCACCCGGGTCTTTTGGAGGGGGTCTCAGCCCCTCCGGCTGCCGCCAACGCTGTCCCCTGGGGGGGGCCCTGATCCAGTCTCCCCTAAACGCAAGGGGGTCCCCCCGCCCATAACAAAGTGGTCTCGCGCACTCCACCGCCCCCCCCCGCCGTGGGCTCTCCCCCAAGGGGTCCCCGGTGTCACCCCGGGACCCCCCACCCCCACCCCCCCCGCTGGCAGCGGGGTCTCCCTCACCCCACCCAACAGCCCCCCCCGCGGTGCGGGGGCTCCCCCCACGCCCCACCGGCACCCCATTACATCACCGGGGGGAGGGCGTCCCCCATGACATCACCCAGGAGGTCTCCTTGCACCCTGCCATGGAAAGGGGGTCCCTTCTGACGTCACCCAGGAATCCCCTTACGTCAGCGGAGAGGTCCTCTCCCCCACCTTCGCGCCTCCCCCGTCTAATGGGGTCCCCCTTACGTCACGCGGGGGATCCCCGACGCCAGCGGGGGGTGTCTCCCCTACTGCAGCTCGGCCCCCCGCGTGGAGTGCGGACCCCTTACGTCACGCGTGCCCCCCCTACGTCACGGAGGGTGTCCGTCCCGGCCCCCCCCGGCGCTCGGCACTCGCAGGGTTAAGGCCGAGCCGAGGCGCGCGGCGCCATGGCGACCCGCGCGCCCGCCCCCCCGCGCCGCTCCCATTGGCCGCGCGGCCCCGGCCCGCTCGCGCGGTCACGCGCTGCGGCGCCGCCCTTAAAGGCGCCGCGTCCCGGTTCGGCGCTGCCCGGGGGGGGGTGGGGAGGGGGGGAGCGGTGACAGGGTGGGGGCGCGCGCCCCGGTCCTTGCCTTTGCCGTTCATGGCGGCGGCGGCGGCGGCGGCGGCGGCGGCGGCGGCGGGGCGGGGCGGGGCTGGCTCCGGCGGCGGCGGCGGGTCCCGCTCTGCCCGCGCCGCGCGCTTCCTCCTCGGTGTCACCGCGGCGCTGCGGGGGGCGGGGCCGGGGCGGGGGGCGGGGCCGGGGCAGGAAGCGGGAGTCATCGCGCAGGCTCGCGCCGTGGCGTCATCGCGCGCGGGGGCGGGGCCGCGCGTTCTTAAAGGGGCCGCGGGAGTAGGGGGCTTCAGGTAGATCCTGGGGATGGGGGTGCCGGGCAGGGCGTAGCGGCGAGGGGGCGATGGGGTCTCTCAGGGCTTGAGGCAGGGTGGGGGGGGCCTTAAGCAAGGCCTGGGTGGGAGTGCTAGGTAGGCCCCAGGGTGAGTGGGCTCCCTAAGCTGGGCCTAGACAGGGTCTGGAGTATTGCGGAGGCCTAAGGATTGGGGGGGTGGGGTGGTTAAGTAGGGTCTGGGGGGACACCTCTAGGTAGGCTCCAGGGTGAAGGGGGCCGCTAAGTGGGGCCTAGAGAGGGCCTGGAGCACTGGGGGGGCCGTCAGTAAGGCCTGGGTGGGACCTCTAGGTAGGCTCCAGGGTGAAAGGGGCCCCTAAGTGGGGCCTAGACAGGGCCTGGAGTAGTGGGGAGGCCTAAGGGGTAAGAGGGGGCCTTAAGCAGGGCCTGGGGGGGTGGGACATGTCCTGGCTAGGGCCTAGTGTAGTGGAGGGGTCCCCAGGCAGGCCCCAGCGGTGAATGAGCATCTGAGTAGGGCTGGGGAGGGGATGAGGGTCCTAGGCAGAGCCTGGACTAGTGGCTAGACCTGAGAGGGGCCCTTAGGCAGGGCTTAAGGTGAGGGAGGGGGTCCTGGGCAGGGCTTTGGGGTGGGGGGTTGTCCCCATGCAGGCCCCAGCATAGAGGGGGGACCATAAGCAGGATCTGGGGGCGGGGGTGCCCCTCAAGGCCCATAGCCGAGGCAGGGGTCCCCCAGCAGGACCCATCCCAGCTGCCTGCCCTGCCAGGCAAGAGCTGTCCCAGGGCCTGGGACAGCACTGGGGAAGCTGGTGGGCAAGGGAGCTCCCAGCTCTCTCCCTGCCTCCTCCTGAATTGCACCCAGTGAAGGAAGCCGCCTCCGAGTTCATGCATAAAAGATCAACTGAAGTGGTTGGTAACCTCCAAATATTGTTAAGCTTAATTAAGCCTTAAGGACTGTGTGAAGCAGCAGCAGGCAGAGCTGCTCGTTAGCGCAGCGACTGTGCTAACAGTTGGCGACTGCAGCTTCGGCTCCAGGTTATGTTGGTTCTTCTAAACCGTGTCCTTGTGGTTATTGGTACAAGCCCCAAGACCATCCCGGGGCCCTCCACAGGATCCCGTTCTCTGCCTCCCTGCAGCAGGGAGCCCCCTGAGACCCTCCTTTTGGGGGGCAACATCCTGCCATGGGACCTGTTGGCTTCAGCGTGGTCTCCCCCAACACGTGGGGCACGTGAAGAGCTGGGCCCTTTCTGAGGTGCCCGTAGTTTCCCCTTCCTGCCCAAAGTGTAGCCAAAACGCTGCCAAGCACCTGAAGATGCAGTCAGGCATGTATTCTCGGCTTGTTCTGTGCTTCTGTTCCCCTTCATCCAGCAACGGCACAGGAGAGACATCAGTGGATTTATGGAAATAAAACATCTCTTTGATTCAAGCACTTTTTTGCCTCGTGTTTAGGGCCACGTTTGGAAGAGTGGGCAGTCCCTGCTCTCGATACCAGCCCAGTTCAACAAAGCTCTGGCATCTACCTCGGCTTAAAACCATCATGGGGTTAAAGGAGGAGAGTGAGGTTTCTCGTGATAATCTTTAATGAATTTGGGATGAGTTACAGGGCCTAAATGCTGTTATAAAAATGTGTTGCAGGTGTCACTGCTGAAGATCGATCCGCCAGCAGAAGGTGCAGGTGGAGGCGTGGAGCTGTGCACAGAGAAGGTATGACGCAATCCAGTAGTTCTACATGTAAAGCCTTGTTTCAAAAAATAACATATAAGGATCGCAATGAAAGGACCGCAATAAAGATACACCCTTAAAGTGTAAAACCCTCTTTTTTTTGTAATTTTGATGGACTGACTTGCTGCAGTTTGGCCAGTTTGAGGGCACAACTCTGGTTTTCGAGCTATTTTTCAGGCGTCTCAGTCAACAATATCATTGTTCTCTTCCCTATTTAAGTGAACTTCTCATGAATAATGTACCGGCTGCCTGATGAATATGCACGCTGGCTGGTGTGCCTGGGAGGGCTGCATCAATAATTCATGCCTAGAAAATGTTCTTCACCTTGCAACTGTACAGGAACTGTAAAAAAAAAAATATTTACCCTCAAAAGTGGGAGAGGAGATGGCTTGAAATCTGCCCACGGAAACGTGGAGTGAGGTGGGTCGTAGTTAAGCACTGTGAAGGTGAGAATATCCCCAGGAAGGGAGAAGGAGGGTGATTTCTGAGGAACTGAGCGCTGGTGTCTTCACAAACCCAACCCTGCGAAGGCCCAGAGCCTGCTGGAACAGCTCAGGGTAAAGCCTGTTCAGCAGCTCCTGGCTTCAGACCTTGATTTATTCTAAGAAACGTGCCTTTTCCCACTCTTCTGCTATCACTACACAGAAAACTCCCTTGCAAAGGAAGAGTGGAATTGCTTTGCACGGGAAAAGCGAGGAGAAAGCTTTCCATTCAGTGGAGCCGGGCTCTTCAGCGGCACCTGCCTTCAAATCCCTTGGGATTGTTTTTATTTGTATTTTTATCGCTGATTACCTCCTTTAAGGGCTTCTCGGGACTCCAAGGGGCGGGGCGGGGGGGAACCAACCCTCCAGTAAACGTCAAAAGCTCTGAAAAGATCAGCTCATGGGTTGTCTCGCACCGTGTGTGCAGCCCTGAAATGGAAACCTGGAAAAGTCGAGGCGGTGTCTGGATGCCTGGCCGCGCGCCAGCGGACTTTGCTTCCCACGCTGGGCGCTTCTGAAAGGCAAAGGGGACGGGTCTGCAAAGAGCCTGACGCGCCGCCGGCGCTGCGCCGATAACGCGCGAGCCAGATAAAAGCCTAAATGGCCGAGTCTGCGTTTTTGGGTGAGCGAAGGGCCACGCTGAAAGTCCTTATTTACACAGCGCGGGGTTATTTAAGCCTGATTAGAAGCAGAGCTGGCCGCGATAATACCCGTTGTTTGCTACTTAAGGTAGCAAAAATGAGGTGGGAGCAAAAAATAAAGTGGCAGTAAAACTCAGCTGGTATCGGTGGCCTTACAAGCAGGTACGTGTTCGTGAAACTTTACTCATGCGAGTAATCAGAAGCGAGAGGTACTATGAGGCAGAGAGCGCCCTATGGGTGTAGGGCTATAATTAATTACATAAAAATAATGAATAAGCAGTTGTTAATTACTGGATCGTATCTTCCACCTAGGGAAAATGTCCCCCTTCCTTCTCCCGCCGCTGAAATCGAGGGGGTCCCGCGCTTGGCGTTGTCGGGACCGGATTTCACCCGACGCTACAAAGCGGCCTGAAGAATCCGATGGAAATTTTAAAGCCCGTTTTCCAGCTTTAAGGGGAAGCGAGGCAGAGGCCGCATTGATCGTGGCACCAACAAAGCTGCGTTAAGCCCCCCTGCGGTCTTTAAAAAGCACACGCTTAAGTTCAGGTTCAGGGACGTCTGTGGGCAACGGGAGTCGCTTTGCAGCGTGGAAGACAAGATAAACTCCTGGCTCACTTTTTCCTGCACTTTGAGTCATTTAAGTTCTTGGAACAACTGGAATTAGCTGGTTTGTGGCATATATGTTCCTTGCAGGGCTGGAAAGCTTTTCTGTAGCAAATCAGATGTGCCAGAAACTGCAAGGTCAGGTGCAAACTCTCCTCTGACCCATTCCTGCGTGTGATTAGAGCAGCCAAGTCAGCGAAAGAAGCACAGGCAAGAAGGCTGCAATCTTAATTTGGTCACCTACCAAGAGTTCTCGTCGGCAGAGCAAGCTCTGGAACAAAGGACACATTCTTGCCGTCGCTGGGTTAGTTTTCCCGGATATTCCTGTCAAAGAGTTAATTAAAATCCCACCCCCCACCCCCCCCAAATGAGCTATTTTCCTGAAGAGAAAAAAAAAAAGCTTTTCAGCGCTCAAAATGAATTCCTCTTCAAGAAAAATTAATAATGCGCCCTGCACCCTTTTCCCCATATGCGTTATATTAACCAATATGCCAATGTATGTAAATGAGCCTGAAATGCAACTCGATGGAAGTATTTAAATATTCATAATCACGGTACGGCATATGCAAACCAGGCTCTCGGCAGGATTGCGCTGCAGTCTCAAATAACAGCCGTGCTCGGGCGAAAGATGCCTTAACGTAGCTAATTCGATTATTAGCGACAGCGCGGTCAGCGCTGGCTGCTGGGTTGTTAATACTCGCGCCTCGGCGTTAACCTCTGCCAGGCGTTAAGCGCTCGCTTAATTCCCGTTGAATCCGAGCGTAGGCTGCGGCGGTAGGTGCTAATCGGCGCTAATATTATCATATTAAGTCGGTACTAAGAGGCTAGGCCAGCCTAAGTGACGCTAATTCCCGAAGCGTTTCTGCGCGCGCAGGAGAGGGCGTGGGATGGGCTTCGCCTCGGAAGAGCCGCGCGTGGCGTTGGCGCCTGTGTAACGGGGCTGCCTGTTAGGTCCGTGCTAACGTGCGCGTTCGCTCGGGGGGGATCGGGGGAGCCCGCTGCGAATCGCTTACAATGGACTCCAAAAAAGGTGTGTTACGAGGCAAGGATTTAAATTATCCCCTTAGTTTTTTCTGCAGGGAGAGACAGGTGGTCTAATTCTTTCCGGCTAATAGGGACGGGAAAGAAGTAAAAATGATTTGGCTTTATCAAGCTGCGCTCGTTTTCGAGAGGTGCCAATAACTGCAATGTTATGTTGGAGTTTTTGTCCCTTCTTTATTTTTTACCCCCCTCCTTTTTTCCTGCCAGCAGATAAGGAGGAAGTTACAAATTTAAAATTGTAAAAGACACAGAATGCAAGATAATAATATACTCCGCTTCCTTTCTTTTTAATGATTCCAAACAAGCTATAATTGGTCCATAAGTTGGCTTGAAAAGCTGCAGAATCGCACCTGCGCTTCTAATGAGCTTTGCAATTACAGCAATAGTTTTCTTCTTCCTTTTAATTACGTAGCGACGGGGTTAAAGTTGCACCTGAGTTCCCTTTACGGCGCCTATTTCCTCGCTCCTTCACCCAGTCTGCAAAAACCCCAAGTCCCTCCGAGCCGGCGGACGCGTCCCCAGGACCAGGACTAGCTCCCGGGCGGCGTGCCTCGCGCAAGGGCGCACCATCGTGCCTCGGAATTAAAATTACTGGTAGGATTCAGAGAGCCTCCGGTAGCTTTTTTCCCTCTCGGAGACACCCAGAAGCAAATCGCGGCCTCGGCCCCTGAGCTCTCGCTGCCTGTTTATTGCTTCGCCCCCGGAGCAGCCCTGCAGCCTCCCGCCTTTAGGCTCGACCTTGGCACGGGCGGTGAGCGGGCACGCGTTGGGGGCAGCCGCCGCGATCCCCGTTATCGCGCCGTGACGGATCCCGCCTCGTCCCTGCGGGAGGGTGCTGCTGCGGACGAGGTGGGTGCCAGAGGCTACGTGCATCCTTCTTTTTGGGACTCCACGGGTGTCCCGAGGTCCTGTAGGTGCAGGTCAGGGAGCTGGTTTAAATAAACCTCGTTTTCAGAGCAGCTCTAAGCGTGGGGTCCGAAGCCCACCCCGGACTGTTGTGAGCCCGGGGGAGGGCAGGAGCGCCTGGCATCCCTCGCCCTGGGACGTGCGGCCGCGGAGGGTCGGCCGCGACCCCGCCGCAGCCCGGTGCAGGGAGCGGGATGCCGGCCAGCGCGCCGAGCTCAGCCCCCTGCATATTATGCTGGGAGGCTGGATCTGGAGCTAATGCTATGCCGGGAAGATGGAGTGTCTTGAATTATTACTGTGGCTTCCCCGGGCGAAGGCAGGCGCTGCTCCCGCCCAGGCCCCTGCCTCCAGCTCCCACTTTAAAGCCTCAGGAAGGTTTTTGGGGTGGTTTGATTACTTAAACCAAAGCCCCGAGCCCTGGCAGGCAGCGGGTTCGGCACCCGGGCTCTATCCCAAGCCGCGGCCTTGAAGGAAAGCGTTTAATGGGGGGGGGGGGGGTGTGCAGGGGAGCAAATTAAATCCTTTGTGCTGCCCCGGGGTGCTTCATGTTAATGTGATGATTAATATATTAATGTATGATGATGAAATGCTGTATTAGGGTTTTGATGAGCCGGCTCGGAGCTGGGGTCAGGAGGGCTGCTCCGGGCGTGATCTTGCGGGGTGGTGCAGAGCTGGGGGCTCCCCCAGCACCCACCCTGGGAGATCGGGGACATGGCTGCTTGGGGTGACCCCAAAGCTGGGGGGGTTGCTGCTGGGAGTGGGGCTGGGGAGGGGGGCTCTGGGTTTTGGGAGAAGCAGGGATTTAACCAGGCTGGGGTTTGGGGGAGTCTGGGATTTCAGGGTCTGGGCTTTGGGGGAGTTGGGGGTGGGAGGCTGCAGGTTTTGGGGTCTCCCGGCACTTCAGGGTCTGAGTTTTAGGGGAGTCTGGGATTGGGCGCATCCGTGTTCTGGGGGATCTGAATCTTGGGGGGGTCTGGGATTTGGGGGGCTCTGGCTTTTGGAGGGGGGCAGTGATTTGGGCTCCAGTGTTTGGCTTTTGGGAGCTTCTGGGTTTCTGGGACAGGACTGAGAACGTCTGGGATTTTGGCTCTGAGTTTGGGGGAGTTCTAGGTTGGGGGGTGCTCTGGGTTTGGGGGGGCTCTGGATTTGAGATGCCCTGGGTTGGGAGGTCCCCAGGGTGGGAGGTGCTCCTGTTATAGGGGGTGTCTCTGGGCTGGAGTGACTCTGGGGGACCTCCAGGCTTGGGGTGCTCTTTTTTTGGGGAGTTTGGGATTTGGGGGGCCTTTGATTGGGGGGAGGTGTCTGGTTTTGGGGAGTCCCAGGCTGTGGAGCTCTGACTTGGGGGTCTCTGGGTTTGGGGCCTGGGGGTTGGAGGAAGCTCTCATTTTCAGGTTTGGGGAGCTTTGGCTTTGGGGGTCTTGGAGTTGGAGGGAGCTCTGGCTTTAGGGTCTGGGGGCTCTTTGAGGTCTCAGGGCTGGGGGGGTCTTAGGGCTGGTGGCTCAGGCTTTGGGGTCTGGGGAGGTCTCTGGGCTTGGGGCTCTGGCTCTGGGGTCTGGGTTGTCTCTTGTTCATGGGCTTGGGGCTCTGGGGTCTCAGGGTTGGGGGGAGTCTGCGGGTTGTGGGCTCTGCGGGGTCTCTGGTTTGGGGGTCTCAGGGCTGCAGTGTCTTTGGACTTTGGTGTCTGGGGGGTCACTGGTGGGTGTCAGGGCTCTGGGCGGGGTCTCTGGTCTGAGGGTCTCAGGGCTGAGGTCTCTGGTCTGAGGGTCTCGGGGCTGGGGGGGCTCTTGGGGCTCAGGGGTGTCTCTGGTCCGGGGGTCTTGGGGCTGGGGGGGCTCTGGGGGGTCTCTGGTCTGAGGGTCTCAGGGCTGAGGGATTTGGGGTGTCTCTGGTCTGGGGGTCTTGGGGCTGGGGGGGCTCTTGGGGCTCAGGGGCGTCTCTGGTCCGGGGGTCTTGGGGCTCAGGGGTGTTTCTGGTCTGGGGGTCTTGGGGCTGGGGGGGCTCTGGGGTGCCTCTGGTCCGGGCGTCTCAGGGCTGGGGAGTCTGGGGTGCCTCTGGTCTGGGCGTTTTGGGGCTGGGGGCTCAGGGGCACCTCTGGGCGTTTTGGGGCTGGGGGGGCTCTTGAGGCTCAGGGGTGCCTCTGGTCTGGGGGTCTCGGGGCTGGGGGTGCTCTTGGGGCTCAGGGGTGCCTCTGGTCCGGGGGTCTCGGGGCTGGGGGGGCTCTGGGGTGCCTCTGGTCCGGGGGCTCTTGGGGCTCAGGGGTGCCTCTGGTCCGGGGATCTCGGGGCTGGGGGGGCTCTTGGGGCTCAGGGGTGCCTCTGGTCCGGGGGTCTTGGGGCTGGGGGCTCAGGGGTGCCTCTGGTCCGGGGGTCTCGGGGCTGGGGGGGCTCTTGGGGCTCAGGGGTGCCTCTGGTCTGGGCGTTTTGGGGCTGGGGGGGCTCTTGGGGCCCTGGGGTGCCTCTGGTCCGGGGGTCTCGGGGCTGGGGGGGCTCTTGGGGCCCTGGGGTGCCTCTGGTCCGGGGGTCTCGGGGCTGGGGGGGCTCTTGGGGCCCTGGGGTGCCTCTGGTCCGGGGGTCTCGGGGCTGGGGGGGCTCTTGGGGCCCTGGGGTGCCTCTGGTCCGGGGGTCTCGGGGCTGGGGGGGCTCTTGGGGCCCTGGGGTGCCTCTGGTCCGGGGGTCTCGGGGCTGGGGGGGCTCTTGGGGCTCAGGGGTGCCTCTGGTCCGGGGGTCTCGGGGCTGGGGGGGCTCTTGGGGCCCTGGGGTGCCTCTGGTCCGGGGGTCTCGGGGCTGGGGGGGCTCTTGGGGCCCTGGGGTGCCTCTGGTCCGGGGGTCTCGGGGCTGGGGGGGCTCTTGGGGCCCTGGGGTGCCTCTGGTCCGGGGGACCCGGGGCGGGGGGGCTGCGGGCCAGGGGGCCCCCCTGCGCCCCCGGCGGCGGCGGGCAGCGCGGCAGCCCCGCGGATGCGGCAAAGGCCTGCGCATAAATTATGTTCATGACGCAGCAGCTAAAAAATGCCCCCGGAGGAGGGGAAAAAAAACCCACAGCCCAAACCCGCTCAACCCCAGCGGGGAAAAAAACCCACCCCAGAACCCCCCGCCCCGTCGCCCCCACCCCAATTCCTCCCCCGCCCCCCGCGGGGTCCCCCGCCTCGGGCACGGGGGTCCCGGGGCCGCTCCCCGCCTCCCGCCGCCCCCCCCTCCCGCCTCCCTCCCCTTTGTGCCGCCGCCGCCGCCGCTGTGAGATGAATTTTTAATTATTCCCCGGCAGAGGGGGAAGGCGCGGAGCGGCGCGGAGCGGCGCGGAGCCCCCCGCAGCCCCCCGCAGCCCCCCGCGGCGAGCGCCCGGCGCCGGCGGCGCGGTGAGTGCGGGGCCGGAGCGGGGCCGGGGCGGGCGGGGGGCGGCGGGCCCCGCCGCGGTGAATATGCAATGCCGTAATTAGCATAATTTATATATTTATGATAAAGAGTGATATGGGGCGGGGGGGGGGGAACCGGCGCGGAGGGGAGAACGGTGGAGAGCGGGGTGCAGCGCTGGGGGGGGGCGCCGGGATTTGGGGGGGAAGGCGGGTTGGGGGGGCACCGGGATTTTGGGGAAGGAAAGGCAGGTCTGGGGGGGCACCGGGATTTTTTTGGGGGAAAGGCAGGTTTGGGGGGCACCGGGATTTTGGGGAAGGAAAGGCAGGTTTGGGGGAGCACAAGGATTTTTGGGGGGGAAGGCAGGTTTGGGGGGGCACCGGGAATTGTTTGGGGGGGCACAGGGATTTTTTGGGGGAAAGGCAGGTTTGGGGGGGCACCGGGATTTTGGGGAAGGAAAGGCAGGTTTGGGGGGAAGGCAAGTTTGGGGGGGCACCGGGATTTTTTGGGGGAAAGGCAGGTTTGGGGGGGCACAAGGATTTTTTGGGGGGAAGGCAGGTTTGGGGGGGGCACCGGGATTTTTTGGGGGAAAGGCAGGTTTGGGGGGGGCACAAGGATTTTGGGGAAGGAAAGGCAGGTTTTGGGGGGGGCACCGGGATTTTTTGGGGGAAAGGCAGGTTTGGGAGGGGCACCGGTATTTTGGGGGGGTAAAAGCAGGTTTGGGGAGTACAGTGGGATTTTGGGGGATTGCGTGGATTTGGGGGGGGTGTTAAAAGCAGGTTTGGGGAGGCACCAGGATTATTTGGGGGAAAGGCAGGTTGGGGGGGCGCCAGGATTATTTTGGGGGGATGCCTGGATTTTCTGGGGGAAAAGGCAAGTCGGTAGGGTTGGGGGGGCATGGGGATTGTGGGGGTGGGACTTGGAGCGGGGTCACTGGGTTTGGGGTGTGGGAAATTGGAGAGAATTGGGGACAGACACAGACTAAGAGTGGGGGGGGGTGCAGATGGGGGGCAGTGGAATGGGCGGGTTAGGATTAGGGGATGCCAGGGGAGACCACGGCTAGGTGGGGGTCCCTGGGGGGACCCCGGAGCTGGGGGTGCCCAGGAAAGGGGGAAAGAGTGGGCTGGTGAACCCCAGGGCAGGGAAAGGGGGTGATTGCCCTGGGGAGGGCTCGGAGGTGGGGGTGGGGAGCAGGAGAAATTGGGAGCTGCAGGAGATGGGATTTGGGGTGCAGGAGAGGAGAAACAGGGTTGGGGCTCAACAGTGCTGGGGGGGCAGGACAGGGGGCCAGTGTTGGGGTCCTGCCGGGGCAGGGCAAAGGGACCCCCAGGGTGGGAGATGGGGGAGAGGCCCCAAACCTTGGGGTGCAGGTGCCAGGCAGGGAGCTGGGTGCCCAGGCACCCCAGGGGGTGAGCAGAGCTCCGGGGGGGTGGATGGAGAGTAGGGCCGGGAGGGTATAAGTGCATTTTGGGGTGCTCCAGCATAGTGCGGGGTGGAACATGGGGTGCTGTGGGGGGGTTGTGCACTCCTGCAGGGGGTTCGCTGCCCTGGGGGCAGCTCCCACGGGCACCCCGAGCCCCTCAGTTTGCACGTTGGGGTGGGGGGGACCTTCCCTGGGGACTGCAGAGCCCCGGCTGGCAGAGATCCGACAGCGCAGGGGGTTGGGGGGGGGACTGCACGGGGTACGGTGGACCCCATCCGTCCGGGGAGGGTGGCAAGAAATGTGATGGGGGGGCTGCATTCGCTCCTTCCCCGTGGAGGGGAGGAGAGGGGCCGTCCCCCACCACACTTAGACCCGTCCCCAGCACCTGCAGCCGCCGCCACCTCAGGGTCAGGGTTGGTCTTCAGCTGATGAACCCCGCTTTAAAAGGGGTGATGAGGGGCAGAGCGCTGCCCCCCACGTTGCGTTTCATGGGACCGTAGGCTCAGTGCGGGGGTCCTGTGCCCCCCAAGCTGCCCGTGATGTCTCTCTGAGATGTCCTGGTCCCTCAAGGGGGTTCCAGTCCCGGGGCGGGGGGGCGGACAGAGAGTGAGAGATGCTCTGGGCGCTGCTCTGGGGGAGACAGATGGGAGCTCCGAGTGCAGCGGCTTGGGAGATCCGAAATCTGCTCCTGGTTTTGCCATGTTCCTCTGGCATGACCTTGGGAGGTGAACTTAATCCCGTCATCTCCTCCGTCTCTGTGTAGTGGGAATAAAAATATTTTCCCGTCTCTCTGGAGAAAGGAGCAGATTCCTGGGAAGTCACCGTAAGCTGATCCGGCGCTTCCCTGTGCCCGGCACCGCACGGCAGCCGGCAGGACAAGCCAGCCAGGGTCTGCACTGCAAACAGGCAGCGAAGAGGGGAACCCCGTCACCCTTGGCATGACCACACAGGCAGGAGGGTTTATTGGGGGTCAGGCTTTTGCCCCCCAAAACCCCGTGAAGGTGGGAAGAAAAGCAAAAACGAAGAGATTCAAGCCAGGCCGCGCAGGCTGGTGGTAGCAGAGCGGGACGCAGCACGCCAGCCTGCCACGCATCTTCCCATGCGTGAAAAAACACGCCATGGCCGGGAGAAAAATGCTTAATGCTGCAAAGAGGATTTTGCAAATAACGGAGTTAAACCGCCAAACTGGCAGGAAAGCCCAGTCAACTGGTTTCGGGTTTTCCTCCTTTTTTCAAGCTGGTTTTGGGACCCTCTGCCAGGTATTTCCTCACCCTTGCCCAGGCAGCGGACGCTCTGATGAAGCGATTAAAGGATCGCCCCTATTTCTGCTCGGGATCGGGGCGTTGGAGCGAGCTGCGCTTGCCCCAGGGCTCGTCCCTGGCAGCTTTATGCAGGCTGGGGCCAAATCGATGCTGACCAACCTCCCCATCCCCTGCTCCCAGGCCACTTGCATCTCTCGGGTGAGATAATCCAGGCTGGGAAGTGCCCGCTACGTGTCAGCAGCTCCATTTTCTCCACCGATGCAAATTCCCGAGCCGGCTCCTGCCCCGGCAGGCTCCCCGTGGCCACGCGTCAGGCTCAACGTACCCCCTCGGTTTGCTTGATAAACTTTATGGCGACCCCCCGCTGCGCCTTTTCGCTGGCGTTGGAAGGTGAGTTGGGCCGCGGGCTGAGTTTTCCTGGCCTCTCCTTTGGGATTTGGCTGCCCCAACCCTGGCACAGGGTTTTCCAGGCATGAAGTTGACCCAACGCCATGGCTGAGGATCGCTGGGGAGCTGCCGTGTCTCCTCCAAAAGCCTCCCTGTGGAAAAAAACCCCTCTGTCCTAAAAAACATTTCACCATCCTGCCAGTATGGATGCTGCCAGCTTTCCCTTACAGCCCCAACCTTCAGGAGTTTTAGAGCTGGCTGTAAAACCGTGCTTAGCAAGGCTCTACATCGGCTGCCTGCCGTCCTGTTCCCGGACCTGGGGCCCAACCGTGGTACGAGCTGGGGGGTTTGGTGCAGGGCCAAAAGAACGGGGGGAAATGGGGTGGAAATCACATTTACATCGTTTTGCTGCTTAGCGGAAAGGTTTTGATTCGGAGGTTGGGGCTGGCCAGTTCGGCTCCGCTTCCACCAGAAGAAAATGCCCGGTTTTGTTTCTCCTCCCGGCTCGCGGAGGGTGAGCCCGGGCGCGGGGACGCTGGCCAGGCAGCCCCGGGACGCGCGTCGCTGTCGCAGGTGGGTGGCTTTGAGGTCTGCTGGCAGCAACGCGCCGCGTCGCGTCCCCTGCCTCAGTTTCCCCATCAGTAAACGCTGTAAAGTCTCAAAAGCGATCAAGTTTAGAAGGGCGAAAAGGCGTTTTAAGAGGGAAGCTGATTTGTGAGGAAGGAAAAAAACCTTGCAAACTGCTCGGGTGCGCTTCGGTCCGGGTCTGCACCACTGTGACACCTCAAGTGTGCTTTGAGAAATAATTCACGCTGATGGCGGCGTTTCCAGCCTGGATCTTTCTGCTCCGAACACGGTGAAAAATACCCGGCGAGCTGGCGAGCCCGCGCCGCGGGCGCTCGTAGCGCTTCGTTTCCCGCGGCCTGCGCCCGTCCCCCTTTGCGTCGGCGATGGCTTCGCCGGGAGGCGTCGGGGCGCCCGTGCCTCTTGCCCCGTTGGGGTGCGGGCGTGTGAACCCGCCTCGGGGCGGGAACCGGTGTCGTAGCACCGGCTTTTAGGGCTCGTCTGCTTACGGCGCGGTCAAACTCCTCAGCCTGGGAGCGGCGTGTCTGTCCGAAGGAATTAATCCCGGATAACGACAGTGGGTAATTAGCGAGCCGTAGCCGTGTCCAGAATGTCTTCTGCGCGGAGCAGGTTTAATTAACCTCTCAGGGTTTCTCACCTGTGGCAAGTTTGTTCAAACTTAGATTTCCACCCACTTGGAATCCAAGTGGCTACATCTCTGATTCATCAACACTTGTAATTAACACGGCAGTTATATTCACGGTGAGACTCGGAGCGTCTTAAATTATCCTTCTCCCCCCCCCCCCTTCTTTCTTTTTTTCTTTTTTAAATATTATTATTATTATTTTGTGCATTTCATTTCCTTGCCGCCATCTGTTGCGAAATGGCTGTCTTCTTGCTGCGTGCACTTAACACCACCATCTGGACAAATTATTTGTCCCATTAATTGCATTAAAAAAAAAAAAAATAAAAAAGTGTGAAGAAACGAAATGAAATGGTAGTGCCGACCCGCCGAACGTCTGCTAAAGAAGCAGCCCACTCCGAAATCCGAAGCACGCCACCAAACCGCATCGAGCCTGACATTATGAAATGTCTGTTTAATTGTCTGCCACACTAATTGGTCTCTTTGCACGGCACCGAGAAGAAAAAAAAACACCCTCTCTCTCCTCTTCTCTCCGCGTTATTTGAGTCTTCCCCCACGGGACAGGCCTGAGCAGATCCGCGGCTCGCACGGAGATAATTCATCCGTCGGAGCAGGGATATTATTGCCCTCTTCAGCCTTTCGCTGCTCCGGTCGCGCTAGAATAAATCTGCGGTTCTGAGGGAGGCTCTGTAACTCGGACCGGGATGGATGGGGATGGATGGCGGCGAGGGCTGGTGTTTGCGGCGGCGGCGCCTGGTGCTCCTTACGTCAGCAAACCCCGAGGCTCCGAGCAAAGCCAACGCGGGCGGTAACTTTTCGGTGCCGCAGGCTTTAGGGGCAGCTGGCCGCTTCGGCTCGAGTTCCCAAAGCTCCTTCAGCAGCCGTGGGGAGCAAAAGGGAGAATTAAGCTGTGAGGATGGGGTTGCTTTTGAGGCATCCCCTCTCGCCAGGAGCCTGGCGCACGGGACCCTGTTGCCCCTCAACGCCCTCGGGCGGCGCAGGAGCAGGCAGAGCTCGGCACCGAGACAGCTCTGGTTTTTCTTTCCCTACAGCGTAAGCCCGGAGCGCCGAAGGCCAGCAGCCCGTCCCGAGGAGCAGGACGCAGCAGCCAGCCCCGTCTCCTGCCGGGAGGGTCCTTTCACCCCAGAGCAAACAGTGAGTGAGTACCCGGGGCTGCCGCCGCTCCCCACGCTGCCCCGGAGATCCCCGCAGCCTCGGCCATCCCACAGGATTTCGGCTCCGGGCTCCCCGCGCAGCAGCCCGGGGCTCCCCGTCCGCTCCGGGCTCTGCTCCCCAGTGGCTCCACGGGTGGGTTTGGGTTTTGGACGTGCCCCGGCTGTGCGGGAAGGGGCTCCCCACAGACCGAGCACCCCCCCGGCCGCCCCTTCCCTCCCGACCGCAGCCGCTGTGCCCTCGCCTGCCGGTTTGGGATGCCAGTTTGGGGCAGCCTGCCCCCTCTAATGCAGATCCCTGTGTGACAGGCAGGAGGGATCCCTGGGGCAGCGACGGTGGCGGGGAGGCAACGGGACAAAGCTTTCCCACCTCTTCCCGGCTCAGGTGTAGGAAAAAGCTGCCACAGGAGCTGGGGGGTTGCTCCTCCTTAGCAAAGCCCCGAGGGCTGCTGTGCTTGTGCCGGGATCCGTCGGGGCCAGCGTGGTCCGGTGATGCAGAGGGCAGATAAAATGATATATAGCGGCTACGTGGAGCAAGTGGGTCACACCCTGTGGGGTGAATTCAGCAGGACATAGGGTCAGAACCCCCTCTGTGCCCCCAACAACCCTTCCTGTTGCCAGCTGCTCTCCAGAGAAGTTCAGAAAGCTCCTCTGGAGCGTTTTGCTTCCCCTGCTCGCTCTTCTTGCGGCGGGACGCTTTGCTCCTTTGTCTTTCTGGGTGCCTGCGCTGCCTGCCCCTTGCAGGCAGCACAGCTATCCCTCGCTCCGGCTTCCTCGCCGTGTGCCCAGCCCGGCTGCTGGAGAGCTCATTAACTTTTAATAATGCCAGCTGCCTGCGAAAGCCACTTGCTCGCCCCTTGCTCCGTTCTCTGTTGCACTAGAATAAATTGTTAATTAAAGTGTGCACCGGCATCCCAAGGTGTTTGTCTGCTCTGAAGCTAAGGCCAAGTTTAAAAATTCACAGCAGCTACTGGAGATCAGTCACCGGCTGCTCTAAAAGTCCTGGCTGACTCTGGCAGCGGGTCTGGTTCTGGGTCCTGTGTCAGCTTTTGGGCTGAGCCTGGCAGGGCCAAGGACGGGGGAGAGCCGCGGTGAGCTGGTGAAGCAAATAGCCCGTCTCTGCCGGGACCCCAAGCGTCACTTCGCTGCAGATAATAAATAACAAGTGGTGGGCACAAAAGCCAGCCTAAGGGAATTAGATGCTCGGCCCCTGTTGCGTTTCAAATGAGAGTTTGGCTCTTAATTCAATTTAGGCCCCTTTGGATCAACAGGATCCGAATGACTTTGTTTACTAATTGCATACAAATGCCGGCTCCGGCTCAGGATATGCTCAGTGGCCTCAGCAGGAGCCTGGTGGCTTCTGAGGCACACAGAAACGATAAAGGTCTGGTAAAACAGCACCGAGAGGCGTTAGCTGGATCCTGGACGGGCTGCCGGGCCGGGCCGGCGCATCGCAGCGGAGCGGAGCGGCAGGGGATGCCCGCACCACGCCGGATTCCCTGGGAGAAGTAAAAACCGCTGCATGAAATGAGCTAACATGAGTTCGGGGCTGAAATTCCCTTTGGGATGAGTTGTGAGCCCAGGGAGGCTCCGTCCGAGCTCTGCCTCCGTTTCACACGCTCAGATTTGCAGAGCTGGCTGAGGGCTGAGCTGGCCGCTCCGTGTGATGCCAGCACCCCTCCTGGGGGCAGAGGAAGGATCGGGCCCAGGGCAGCGGCGGTCGGCACCAGGCTGGAGGTGGGCAGGCGCTGCCCAGCGTTCTGGGACAGCTCGGGCAGGGAGAGCTGGGGTCTGGCTGCGCCTACCAGCGCCAGCGTGCCCCCAGGCTCCCGAGCTGTTACACAAACGAGGACACCGTCGCACACGCATCGAGTAATTCTGAATGTCATCCGGGCTGGCTGGTTAAATGCATCCCTGAGACGTTCCTAATAAAAAATTCATAAGCCTCTTATAAAGGCAATTATGCTTCTGCAAGGCAGCGAGGGGACAATACGTGACCAAAAGAGTTAATGAAGGAAAAGGAAGAGTTGCCTTCCAACAGGTGGGCCGAGCCCCTTCCCTCCGCCGACGACTCGTTTCACCGGCATAATGAAGTATCCCCATCAATTTAGGTCCCCTCAGGAAAGAGCAAATGGACTCTCCTACTCCTTGTGGCCAGCGGCAGGGGCTTGGGAGAGCTGCTGAGTGTCACGTGGAGACTTCGGGGACCTGCTCTGGCTTCAGATAGGGAGCACGGGAAGTTTCACCTGGGCTTTGCCTGGTTTTTTAGGGCTTTCACAGCAGGCTGTAGGACTGGCATCCTCATCTCCCAGAGCGGAGAGGTGGGGAAAGGCTTGGCCCTTGGAATAACCCTTCCCTTGCTCCGCTGCCTGTATATTTGATGCTCACCCAATAAATTATACTACCCCACATCCGTGACCTCTTTGCCAAGAGGGTGGGAGGTACTGAGACACCAAAGCCTCCCCGGGGAGGAGCGTGCGTCCCCTGGGTGCGGGGCAGGAGGGCATTAGCAAGCTCTGTGCTTTCCAATATCACAGCCGGGGCCAGCACAGAGCGGGAGAGGTGGGTGATGGAGCCAGAGGGGAGCGGGGAGGCGGTGGGAGAGGTTTGCTCCACACCCCGGGTGGAGCCAGCGCGTGACCCCCCGAGCCACTCGCCGGGTCAGTGACGCGCCCTCCCGTGTCCCCCACTTGCAGCATGTGGAAGGTCTGAGCCCTCTCCCACCTTCGCCGGGACACCATGGACACCGAAGCCGTGCAGCCCCAGGAGGCTTCGCTGACGGTCAACGAGCAGGTATGGGAATCAGCGGCTCCGTCCCCGCTGCACCCCTTCGCACCCCACGCAACCGGGAGGGCCAAGGAGGGGGAAGCTGGGGTTCAGCGACAGCCTGAGCCCCACTGCGCGGGGTGAAAACCCACCTTGCGCCTGCCCCACACTCACAGCCAGCCTGCTTGCCCCCACGCTGGGGCACGCAGACGGTCAGCTCCACCTTTTGGAGCCTGGCTGCCTCATCTCAGGGGTTTTTTAATGATGAAGAGGAGGCGCGAGGTCCTCGTCCCGGCAGCCTGGTGAAGCTGCGGCAGCTGTTCGCAAGGGGTCTTTGCTCCAAGGCTCGGCTGCTTGCAGCCGTGGGAGAGCTGGAGGAGGAGCAGGGATCTCTGCTCGTCACTCCCTGTGTGTCCCCAAGTAACGTCACATGGGGGAAATTGTCTCGTGACTCAAAGGGCTCGCCTGACCCCGGGTCGGAGCCACAGGGCTCTGCAGGGTCAGCGCTCGCTCTGGTGCTGCGGGTACGGCACTGCCGGGGGTGCTGCGGCCCCCAACAGCCGTGTTTTACCTGCTGAAGGCGTCATTCGCCAGCGCACGCAGAGCTGGGGTTATCAGAGCCCAGAAGCTGCTGATTAACTGAAGCAGCGAGGCGCTGGAGGGGCTGCGACGGCCCCGCCCGTCCCTCCCCGAGGGGATGGCGCGGGCTCTGCTTGCTTTAAGGGTCATCCTAAGCCCTGCCCCGTGGGACACGGCCGTGGGTTCGGGTGCCTGGAGCTGATGGGCATTTTGGGGTGTGTTTGCAGGTTATTGTCATGTCCAGCCATGAAACCATCCGAGTGCTGGAGGTCGGCGTGGACACCCCGATCCCGGCCGAGGAGGACCGGAAAGCCTTGGAGATGCCACCAGGGGAGGTAGCGCGGGGCTCCCCGGGAGAGACCGGCCACCCGGGCAGAGAGGACGTCCCACCCAGCACCCAGAGCTCATGCAGCGGGGAGGCGGCCGGTAAGACGCTTTCCCTCCTCCGGGGCTCATTCCCTGGGCTGCCCCTGCTCCATCCATCCCCGCAAGCGAAGCTGGGCTCTGGACCGCTGGGTCGGAGCCGGGAGGACGAGCTGCGCCCGCCGGTGCAGGCAGACACACGCCCTGCTCTGCAGCATCCCCATCCCCGGCTGAGGAGTTAGCAAAACCAATTCCTTCTCCGGGAGCTGATGGGAAAGAGCATCCGGCACTGAGGATAGCCCTCAAACATGCGCTTAAAATAGAGAGGACGTTTGTTGACGAGGTGTTTTGCCGGGGAGCTCGGTTTCCCTGCAGCCGCGTAGAGCAGGGGCTTGGGTTTCCTCTGCCCCTCGCCCCGGGGCGCTGAGCTTGCTGCGGGTACATCACTTCTCGCGTGGGGACGCAGCTCTGGAAATAAGCCTTCGGGGACATCCCGCTTTATTCCTCGCTGCTTTTTGGCCAGGACCCCCATCCTCCTGCAGATCCATCCTGAAGCCGCCCGCAAGCGCTCCTGCCCCGTCCCCTCTCCTGCCGCTCTCGTGCTTTACTTATTAATAGGACTTTTCTCTGGTCGTCACCTCCGTGCTGTATTCGGAGCACAACCAGACCCCCGTGCTTTTTCCGAAAGAAAACGGGCAGGATTGTAGCTTGTGTGAGGCCGGTGGGTAAGAGGAGGTGGGTAAGAGGTGCCCCCCCGTGCTGGGGGATGCTCCGGTCCTGCTGTCACGGCTGGAGGGGAGTAAAAGCACGGCAGGCTGCACAAAACCCACCGCACCTGGCAGCGTCGCCGCCCCGTAGCACGGTCTTGGAGATTTGGGAAGCGCTGGGTGTTGTCTGGGCTTGGTTTTGGTAGGAAATTTAATTTAGAAAATAAAAAAAAAAAGGCTTTTTTAAAGCTTTTTTAAATCTTGCAGACCTGTAGTTATTTCTGGGCGAGAAACCAAACCTGAGAAACATCTGGCTCGTAGCTGAGAAAAGTATTTATTTGGTAAAACTTTTTTTCTGCCAAAGGAAAAGGCAGGAAAAGGGTGTTTTTCTTCTTACAAAAATAGAAGAGGATTAAGTGGATTTTGTACTCGAGGGTTGCCATTATTAGAACTGGAGCAGAATAAATACAAGAGGTTGCTCAAAAAACAAGTAGGTCTTTTGCCAGTAATAAATAAGGATTAGGAGCAAGGTTTCTTTTTACTCGGATGTTCACGATAACTAAGAAATATGAATATATTCTGTGAGTTCGGGCAGAGGGTTGAAGGGCACCGGACGAAGCTCAGCCCGCAGGGGACCCCCCTCTGCCGGCCGCTGGCCGGGCGGTCTCGGCCCCTTCCCTTTCCAGCCCCCCGTTCCCTGGTGAGCGGATCAGGGGCTGACACCGCTTTCGTTGCTGCTGGTTTCCGAGCTGGCAGAGGAAAATATCTCCTGCCGCATCCGACAGCCGGAGAGCGGCGCGCACAGCCCAGCAAACCGCTCACACGCGACCGCTCCTTTTTATCCCCTTAACCCCTCTATTTCCCGTGCTTATTCCTCCCCAAGTGACCCCAACCTCTCCCTCCTTTGCCTCCTCCCCAAAACATCCCGTAAGAAGCCTCCAAATGTCCCCCCCCATGTCCCGTAACCTGGGCAGTGACCCCGCCTTGGGGGACCCGGAGCGCCGCTCCTGAGGGTGCCCCGCGCCGGGTTTCACGCTGGCTCCGTGGGGCTGCGTCTCCCCCGGGACACCCGTGGGAGGGTGTTCATTCCCTGGGTGTGCGTAATTTGGGTGCCCCCCACCCTCGCCCCCATCCTTTACGCAGACGAGCTGCTCTCGCTCAACCGGCAGCATCTCTCCAACCCGCCTCCTCTGCCCTTCCCCAGGCAAAGCCAAACCGGCGGCCGGAGCATCCCCCAGCACCATCCCCTCCGTCGGCACCTTCAGCCACGCCACGAGCCAGCAGCCGCAGACGTTGGCCCCGCTGGCCGTGCAAGCCACCCCGCAGGTAACTACCCCGCAGCCGCGGAGCGGGACGGGAGAGGGCCGGGGTGGAGCGGGGGGACACAGCGGGGACCCCTGGGGAAGCGTCCGCTTGCTGTAGGCAAACCCCAAGGGCAGAGACGACCGCTCGTGGCGCGGAGTGTAGGACCTACACCCCGAACCAAGGCGGTTTCCCTCTGCTTGGCGCCCTCACCAAGGGCCTTGTGCCGCCGAGGTGCTGCCAGAGGCGCGTCGGGTGGTTTCGCGAGGGCAGGGGGGGATCCCCCCACCCCGTTTCCCCACGGAGAGGGGGCTCCGCGGAGCTGGGAACCCAGCTGCTGAGATGGGAGGGACCCCGGGCCGCCCGGCCGCCGGGTCTGCGCGCCCCTTTACAAAGACTTATGCTCCGCTGATGCTATCTGCAGTGGCGTTGATTTTTGTTCTTTTTTAAATCTTGTTTACTTTTGCAGGTCTTGACTCAGGAAAACTTAGCAACAGTTGTGACAGGAGTAATGGTTCCAGCAGGGACAGTTACTCAACCTCTTCTTATCCCCATCAGTATTGCAGGTCAAGTGGCAGGTCAGCAGGGGCTGGCTGTGTGGACATTTCCTACAGCAACGGTCGCTGCCCTTCCCGGATTGACGGCTGCTTCTCCTACAGGGGGAATTTTCAAACCACCTATAGCCAATTTGCAAGGTAACCGGCACTCTTCTGCTTTGCAGCCTCCTTAATTCGTCCTCCCCCAGCTCGTGCCAAATCCACGCCGTCCTCTCCAGGAGGCGTCCGAAATGGCGTTTAGTTTGGGGGACTCGTTTGCGGCTCCCCGAGTACAAAAGGTGCCAGGAGCGTGGTGGGAGAAGGGGAGGGCAGGATGAGGACGGCGGCAGGGAGGAAGGCAGCGCACAGGGGTGGGATGTGAGGTCCGGGTTAGCTCTGGGGCTCTGGGTACGGCACCCCGTTGCAGCGGGTGTGGTTCTGTCGGTGGGGACACCTGCGGGCACGAGAGCGGGGGATCAGTGCCCCTCCGGCAGTGCCCGGGGCAGGGTTGTGCCCGTCCCTGTTAGAGGGAGTCATCTCCTCTCGAGCTCCCGCGAGAGAAGGAGCCTGTCCCAGGAGCGATTCGTACACGGTACGAATCCCACCGTCTCGGTGGGCCCCCGGAGGTGCCCCTCACCCTCTGTGCCAGCAGCAGCACCTGGGCTGAGTTAGACCCAGCGCTCCAGCCGGGCAGGACGAGTCCCGCTGTGGCAGAGGGGCTCGGCTCCGGTTCACGGGAGCTGGGGGGACCTTTCGCTCCAATAACACGAGCATGCGGAGATGAATCACCTGGCGCTTTGGTTCCCTTTGGGAAGGGACAGGGAGAAGTGGGGGGGACACCGAGCTCAGGGCCTCGCCGGCGTCCCTGTCTCCCCCCCGGCTCACGCTCTCTCCGTCTCCTTGCTTTGCAGCCGCCGCCGTACTGAACACAGCCATCCAAGCGCCGGTGCAGCCTGCCCAGCCGCTGCAGGCTGCGGTCCAGCCCCGGCCCCCCCTCCAGCCCCCCAGCATCTTCCCCACTACGCCCGGCCAGCCCCCCATCCTGCCACAGCCCGCCGCAGCGCCCACGCCACCCGTGGCCAAGCCGTTAGAGACGCAGACCCAGATCACCGTCCAACCTGCCGGATTTGCCTTTAACCCTGGCATAGTAAGGAGCCTGGCAGCCCGCGGCGTGGAGCCGGGCGAGTTCGGCACCTGCTCGCCTTTAACCGGCGCCTTACGTGGCCGCGGAGCCGCGAGAAGTCGTGCTTCCCCAGGGACGAAGCGCTCTGATTCAGCCGTCATCTCCCGGGGCACGAGGCACGATCCCAGCCTCAGTTTCCCCATCCCTGGCGAACGACGAGCGACCGAGTGGGCAGCTTTGCTTTAAGCAAAATCTAAAGGATGGATTTAAGGACGTCCAGGGGCCGCATCCCATCACGGCGGCGAGGCGGGAGTCACGCTGCCGTGGGAGCGGGGGTGGCCGGCCGCGCGCGGGGGGACGCGGTGGCCTGGGGTGCCTCCCGTGTCTCTGACCCCCGGCTTTCGGTTCTCCGCAGATCAGCGCGGCTTCTCTCGGGGGCCAAACCCAGCTCCTGGGCTCCTTGGCAGCTGCCCCTGTGATCGCAAACACCATCTCCAGCGTGCAGGGCATCACAGGCCAGATCCTGACCAACGCCCAGGGCCAGGTACCGCTGGGGAGGGACCTGCTTTGGCAAACCCACCCCCGCCACCGGCTGCCCCCCGCCCCGCCGTTGTTTCTCCTGGAGAAGGAGGAGACGGACGCAGCCGGTGTCCCCACACCGGGGAAGGGTGTTTGCAGGGTGCAGCCCCCACCCAGCCCTGGCTCTCCTCCCTTCACCCAGGTGATCGGGACCCTGCCATGGGTGGTGAACCCCCCCGGGATGGCGGCAGCCAGCCCTGCCACGGCCGCTCTGCCGGCCCAGAACCTGCAGGTACAGACAGTGACGCCCCAGCTGCTGCTCAATGCCCAGGGCCAGGTCATCGCCACGCTGGCCGGCAGCGCCATCCAGGCGGCCGCCATCAAGAAAACCGGCACCCCCGACCCCCCCGCCAAGAACGAGGTGAGCGACGGGCACGGGGCTGATGGCTGCGTGGCCAGAGGGCTGGCAGCGTCCCCGGCTGCGTGGCTTTGGGAGCACGTGAGCGTCTGGGACCCGGCTCGTGGCTCTGGCACCCGGCCACGTTGTTTGGGAGCCTCTGAGCACCTTTGGGACCCAAAGGCACGGTGTTGGGACCCAAAGACATGGTGTTGGGACCCGGCCACGTTGCTTTGGGGGCACATGAGCACCTTTGGGACCCAAAGACACGGTGTTGGGACCCGGCCACGTTGCTTTGGGGGCACATGAGCACCTTTGGGACCCAAAGACACGGTGTTGGGACCCGGCCACGTTGCTTTGGGGGCACATGAGCACCTTTGGGACCCAAAGGCACGGTGTTGGGACCCGGCCACGTTGCTTTGGGGGCACATGAGCACCTTTGGGACCCAAAGGCACGGTGTTGGGACCCGGCCACGTTGCTTTGGGGCACATGAGCAGCTTTGGGACCCAAAGGCATGGTGTTGGGACCCGGCCACGTTGCTTTGGGGGCACATGAGCACCTTTGGGACCCAAAGGCACGGTGTTAGGACCCAAAGGCACGTTGCTTTGGGGGCACATGAGCACCTTTGGGACCCAAAGGCACGGTGTTAGGACCCAAAGACACGGTGTTGGGACCCGGCCACGTTGCTTTGGGGGCACATGAGCACCTTTGGGATCCAAAGACACGGTGTTGGGACCCAAAGACATGGTGTTGGGACCCGGCCACGTTGCTTTGGGGGCACATGAGCACCTTTGGGACCCAAAGACATGGTGTTGGGACCCGGCCACGTTGCTTTGGGGGCACATGAGCACCTTTGGGACCCAAAGGCACGGTGTTAGGACCCAAAGACATGGTGTTGGGACCCGGCCACGTTGCTTTGGGGGCACATGAGCACCTTTGGGACCCAAAGGCACGGTGTTAGGACCCAAAGACATGGTGTTGGGACCCGGCCACGTTGCTTTGGGGGCACATGAGCACCTTTGGGACCCAAAGACATGGTGTTGGGACCCAAAGACATGGTGTTGGGACCCGGCCACGTTGCTTTGGGGGCACATGAGCACCTTTGGGACCCAAAGACACGGTGTTGGGACCCGGCCACGTTGCTTTGGGGGCACATGAGCACCTTTGGGACCCAAAGACATGGTGTTAGGACCCAAAGACATGGTGTTGGGACCTGGCCACGTTGCTTTGGGGGCACATGAGCACCTTTGGGACCCAAAGACATGGTGTTGGGACCCAAAGACATGGTGTTGGGACCCGGCCACGTTGCTTTGGGGGCACATGAGCACCTTTGGGACCCAAAGGCACGGTGTTGGGACCCGGCCACATTGCTTTGGGGACGCACGAGCACCTTTGGGACCCAAAGACATGGTGTTGGGACCCGGCCACGTTGCTTTGGGGGCACACGAGCACCTTTGGGACCCAAAGACATGGTGTTGGGACCTGGCCACGTTGCTTTGGGGGCACATGAGCACCTTTGGGACCCAAAGACACGGTGTTAGGACCCAAAGACATGGTGTTGGGACCTGGCCACGTTGCTTTGGGGGCACATGAGCACCTTTGGGACCCAAAGACACGGTGTTAGGACCCAAAGACATGGTGTTGGGACCCGGCCACGTTGCTTTGGGGGCACATGAGCACCTTTGGGACCCAAAGACACGGTGTTGGGACCCGGCCACATTGCTTTGGGGGCGCACGAGCACCTTTGGGACCCAAAGACACGGTGTTGGGACCCGGCCACGTTGCTTTGGGGGCACACGAGCACCTTTGGGACCCAAAGACATGGTGTTGGGACCTGGCCACGTTGCTTTGGGGGCACACGAGCACCTTTGGGACCCAAAGACACGGTGTTGGGACCCGGCCACGTTGCTTTGGGGGCACACGAGCACCTTTGGGACCCAAAGACACGGTGTTGGGACCCGGCCACGTTGCTTTGGGGGCACATGAGCACCTTTGGGACCCAAAGGCATGGTGTTGGGACCCGGCCACGTTGCTTTGGGGGCACATGAGCACCTTTGGGACCCAAAGACACGGTGTTGGGACCCGGCCACGTTGCTTTGGGGGCACATGAGCACCTTTGGGACCCAAAGACATGGTGTTGGGACCCAAAGACATGGTGTTGGGACCCGGCCACGTTGCTTTGGGGGCACATGAGCACCTTTGGGACCCAAAGACACGGTGTTGGGACCCGGCCACGTTGCTTTGGGGGCACATGAGCACCTTTGGGACCCAAAGACATGGTGTTGGGACCCAAAGACATGGTGTTGGGACCTGGCCACGTTGCTTTGGGGGCACACGAGCACCTTTGGGACCCAAAGACACGGTGTTGGGACCCGGCCACGTTGCTTTGGGGGCACATGAGCACCTTTGGGACCCAAAGACATGGTGTTGGGACCCAAAGACATGGTGTTGGGACCCGGCCACGTTGCTTTGGGGGCACATGAGCACCTTTGGGACCCAAAGACACGGTGTTGGGACCCGGCCACGTTGCTTTGGGGGCGCACGAGCACCTTTGGGACCCAAAGACACGGTGTTGGGACCCGGCCACGTTGCTCTGGGGGCACACGAGCACCTTTGGGACCCAAAGGCACGGTGTTGGGACCCGGCCACGTTGCTTTGGGGGCACATGAGCAGCTTTGGGACCCAAAGACACGGTGTTAGGACCCAAAGACATGGTGTTGGGACCCGGCCACGTTGCTTTGGGGGCACATGAGCACCTTTGGGACCCAAAGACATGGTGTTGGGACCAAAAGACACGGTGTTGGGACCCGGCCACGTTGCTTTGGGGGCACATGAGCACCTTTAGGACCCAAAGGCACGGTGTTGGGACCCGGCCACGTTGCTTTGGGGGCACATGAGCACCTTTGGGACCCTAAGACACGGTGTTAGGACCCAAAGGCACGGTGTTGGGACCCGGCCACGTTGCTTTCGGGGTACATGAGCACCTTTGGGACCCAAAGGCATGGTGTTGGGACCCGGCCACGTTGCTTTGGGGGCACATGAGCACCTTTGGGACCCAAAGACACGGTGTTGGGACCCGGCCACGTTGCTTTGGGGGCACATGAGCAGCTTTGGGACCCAAAGACATGGTGTTGGGACCCGGCCACGTTGCTTTGGGGGCACATGAGCACCTTTGGGACCCAAAGACATGGTGTTGGGACCCGGCCACGTTGCTTTCGGGGTACATGAGCAGCTTTGGGACCCAAAGGCATGGTGTTGGGACCCGGCCACGTTGCTTTGGGGGCACATGAGCACCTTTGGGACCCAAAGACACGGTGTTGGGACCCGGCCACGTTGCTTTGGGGGCACATGAGCACCTTTGGGACCCAAAGACACGGTGTTGGGACCCGGCCACGTTGCTTTGGGGGCACATGAGCACCTTTGGGACCCAAAGACATGGTGTTGGGACCCGGCCACGTTGCTTTGGGGGTACATGAGCACCTTTGGGACCCAAAGACACGGTGTTGGGACCCGGCCACGTTGCTTTGGGGGCACATGAGCAGCTTTGGGACCCAAAGACATGGTGTTGGGACCCGGCCACGTTGCTTTGGGGGCACATGAGCAGCTTTGGGACCCAAAGGCATGGTGTTGGGACCCGGCCACGTTGCTTTGGGGGCACATGAGCACCTTTGGGACCCAAAGACATGGTGTTGGGACCCGGCCACGTTGCTTTGGGGGCACATGAGCAGCTTTGGGACCCAAAGACATGGTGTTGGGACCCGGCCACGTTGCTTTGGGGGCACATGAGCAGCTTTGGGACCCAAAGGCACGGTGTTGGGACCCGGCCACGTTGCTTTGGGGGCACATGAGCACCTTTGGGACCCAAAGACACGGTGTTAGGACCCAAAGACATGGTGTTGGGACCCGGCCACGTTGCTTTGGGGGCACATGAGCACCTTTGGGACCCAAAGACACGGTGTTGGGACCCGGCCACGTTGCTTTGGGGGCACATGAGCACCTTTGGGACCCAAAGGCGTGGTGTTGGGACCCGGCCACGTTGCTTTGGGGGCACATGAGCACCTTTGGGACCCAAAGACACGGTGTTGGGACCCAGCCACGTTGCTTTGGGGGCACATGAGCACCTTTGGGACCCAAAGACACGGTGTTGGGACCCAGCCACGTTGCTTTGGGGGCACATGAGCACCTTTGGGACCCAAAGACACGGTGTTAGGACCCAAAGGCATGGTGTTGGGACCCGGCCACGTTGCTTTGGGGGCACATGAGCACCTTTGGGACCCAAAGACACGGTGTTGGGACCCGGCCACGTTGCTTTGGGGGCACATGAGCACCTTTGGGACCCAAAGACACGGTGTTGGGACCCAGCCACGTTGCTTTGGGGGCACATGAGCACCTTTGGGACCCAAAGACATGGTGTTGGGACCCGGCCACATTGTTTGGGGGCACATGAGCATCTTTGGGACCCAAAGACACGGTGTTGGGACCCGGCCACATTGCTTTGGGAGCGCGTGAGTGTTTTTGGGACCTGGCTGCGTTGCTCTGGGACTGGACCACGTTGTTTGGGAGCATGTGTGAGCACTTTTGAGATGTGGCCACGTTGCTTTTGACTCAGACACATTGCTCTGGGAGCACGTGGGCGTCTTTGGGACCCAAATACATGGCGTTGGGACCCAGCCGCGTTGCTTTAGGAGGACGTGAGCAGCTTTGGGATGTGGCCAGGTTGCTTTGGGAGACACGAGTGTCTTTGGGATCCAGATGCGTGGCTTTGGGACCTGACCACGTTGTTTTTGGAGCATGTGAGTGTCTTTGAGACCCAATCATGTGGTTTTGGGAGCATACGAGTATCTTTGAGTCCTGGCCATGTTGTTTTGGTACCCGGCCACATTGCTTGGGAGCACGTGAGCACCTTTGGGACCCAGGTGTGTGGCGCTGGGACCCGGCCACGTTGCTTTGGGACCCAACTACATTGCTTTGGGAGCCCATGAGCATCTTTGGGATGTCACCCCGTGGGGCATCCTGCTTTCTGTGGCCACCAGATTTCTCAGCTGGGATGGGGAAGATCAAGCCTCACTGTGGCGTGAGCAGAGGTGCTCGTTGCCCCCAAACCTACGTGGTGGGACACCCCAAACCCAGTACAGAGCTGTCAAGTCCCCATTCCCAGCATGGAGTGGGTGGTTTCCAGTGTCACCTCTCTGTCCCAGCCTGTCTCACCTCCACCATGAGCAAAAGCAACGCTGTGGCCGCTCTCCTGCCACGGCGCGGATGGGGCCGGTGGGCAGGGAGCAGCCTGCCCGTGGCGTTGGAAGAGGGGGAGCCCCTGCTCTGGGGGTGCTGACCCTGCCCTCTGCCCCAGGTGCAGCCCATCCAGCCGGCCCCGGCTCTCGCCCAGCCGGCCGTGGTGATGGCAAACCCTGCCCCAGTGGCAAAGGCTTCCTCCGCGCCCGTCCCCATCACCTGCTCGGAGACCCCCACCGTCAGCCAGCTGGTCTCCAGTGAGTCACTGGGGGGATACTGGGGGGGTGCCGGGGACTGGGATCCCCTAGGAAGAGGTTTACCGGGGTCTGGGATCCCCTGGGACGGGGAGAGGATGCTGTGGGGGACGCTGGGGGGATGCTGGGGACTGGGATCCCCTGGGAAGAGGGATACTGGGGTCTGGGATGGGGGAAGGATGCTGCACACCTGCACCCTGCATCCGTGGGCGTGACCGCCAGCACCCGGCCTTCGTTAGGGCACCTAACCAAGTGATGCTCATTAGTGGGGGGGGAGGCGGCTCCGTGGCCGTTTCACGGCAGCCCCCGCGTCCCTCCGCCGGCAGAGCCCTCGGCTCCCAACAGCAGCGCAGAGGAGGACGGGATCAACCTGGAGGAGATCCGGGAATTCGCCAAGAACTTCAAGATCCGGCGCTTGTCCCTCGGCCTGACGCAGACGCAGGTGGGACAGGCCCTGACGGCCACCGAGGGACCTGCCTACAGCCAGTCGGCCATCTGCAGGTACGGGGCCGCGGCCTCGGGGCGCTGCAGAGCCCTGCTCGGGGCGCGCAGCCGCGGCACCGGAGGGGAACCGGGAGAGGAAGCTTGGAGAAAGGGAGGAACATTGGAGAAAAGGAGGGAAATTGGAGAAAGGGAGAGTGGAGAAAAGGAGGGAAATTGGAGAAAAGGAGGGAAATTGGAGAAAGGGAGAGTGGAGAAAAGGAGGGAAATTGGAGAAAAGGAGGGAAATTGGAGAAAGGGAGAGTGGAGAAAAGGAGGGAAATTGGAGAAAAGGAGGGAAATTGGAGAAAGGGAGAGTGGAGAAAAGGAGGGAAATTGGAGAAAAGGAGGGAAATTGGAGAAAGGGAGAGTGGAGAAAAGGAGGGAAATTGGAGAAAAGGAGGGAAATTGGAGAAAGGGAGAGTGGAGAAAAGGAGGGAAATTGGAGAAAAGGAGGGAAATTGGAGAAAGGGAGAGTGGAGAAAAGGAGGGAAATTGGAGAAAAGGAGGGAAATTGGAGAAAGGGAGAGTGGAGAAAAGGAGGGAAATTGGAGAAAAGGAAAGTGGAGAAAAGGAAAATGGAGAAAAGGAGGGAAATTGGAGAAAAGGAAAGTGGAGAAAAGGAGGGAAATTGGAGAAAAGGAGGGAAATTGGAGAAAAGGAAAGTGGAGAAAAGGGAGGGAAATTGGAGAAAATGAGGGAAAATGGAGAAAAGGAAAGTGGAGAAAAGGAGGGAAATTGGAGAAAAGGAAATTGGAGAAAAGGAAAGTGGAGAAAAGGAGGGAAATTGGAGAAAATGAGGGAAATTGGAGAAAAGGAGGGAAATTGGAGAAAAGGAAAGTGGAGAAAAGGAGGGAAATTGGAGAAAATGAGGGAAAGTGGAGAAAAGGGAGGGAAATTGGAGAAAAGGAAAGTGGAGAAAAGGAAATTGGAGAAAAGGAAAGTGGAGAAAAGGAGGGAAATTGTAGGAAGGAGAAATAGAGAAAGGAAAATTGGAGAAGGGGAGGGGAATTGGAGAAAGAAAAAGGGAAGTCAGAGAAAAGGAGTGAAATGAGAGAAAAGGAAGAAAAATAGAGAAAGAGGGAAATTGGAGAAAGGGAGGGAAATAGGACAAAGAGAGGAAAGTTGGAGGGAAGGGGAGGAAAGGAAAGTTGGAGAAAGGGAAAAATGGAGAAAAAGGAAAAGGGAAAGGAAAATTAGAGGGAAAGGAGGGAAGTGGGGAAAAAAGGAAAATCTGAGAAAGGGAGGAAAATCAGAGGGGAAGCGTGAGAAAAGGAGAACTGGAGAAAGGGAGGAGAATTGGGAAAAGGGGGAAAACGGGAGAGAAGGAAGGTGAGGGAAAGGGAGGAAGACCGGAGAAGAGGAGGAAAGGGGAGGGAAGGAGGGCGGGTGGGGTCGCTGCCCGTGGGGCTCCTCACCGCGGCGCTGCTCCCCGCTGTGGTCTCGCCCGCCGAAGGCAGCGGTGCCCCGGCCCCGTCACGGCGTGTGTCCCCCCATGGTGTCCCCCCCCAATCCTCGCCACGTCCCTGAGGCCTTCCCGGTGCCCGCCGCAGGTTCGAGAAGCTGGACATCACCCCCAAGAGCGCCCAGAAGCTCAAACCGGTGCTGGAGAAGTGGTTGAGCGAAGCCGAGCTCCGTAACCAAGAGGGGCAACAAAACCTGATGGAGTTCGTGGGGGGGGAGCCCTCCAAAAAGCGGAAGCGCCGTACCTCCTTCACCCCCCAAGCCATCGAGGCTCTCAACGCCTACTTCGAGAAGAACGCCTTGCCCACCGGCCAGGAGATCACCGAGATCGCCAAGGAGCTCAACTACGACCGCGAAGTCGTCCGCGTCTGGTTCTGCAACCGCCGGCAGACCCTCAAAAACACCAGTAAACTCAACGTCTTTCAGATCCCCTAAATGGGGGACGGGGACGGGGACGTGTCCCCCCACCCCCACCCCATTGTCCCCCCCCGACCTCCTGCCATCAGCACTTTCACCACCGACTCTGTCCCCCCGGCCCCGCGGTGGGTGCTGGGGTCTCCACCGCCCCACCGTGCCCGTAGGTGTGTCCGTGTGTCCGTCTGTCCCCTCTTCCTCCACATCACACATGACCTAAGCGTGTTCACGGCGGCTGTCACGCCTGCCTCGTGCCTCCTGCCTGTAACGTTGCGTGGTGACGGACCCCCTGCCTGCACACACCGCCCGTCCCGCCCCCCCAAGTGTGTGACCCCCCCAAGAAAAAGGAGTGATTTTTGGGTTTTGGCCGTTTTCCTGTGTTTCCGAGGTAGCGTCACGGCTTGCTAGGGGTGAGCCCCAGTTTAATTTCAACCCCCCTTTGATTTTGGCGGTCCCCGGCCTCGTGCCCGCCGGTGTGAGGGGCTTCTGGGTGCGAAACCCATCCCCCCCAGCCATGGGGACATCACCGTGGGTGGTGGTTGGGGACTTCACTGGGCTCCCCACCGTCGTCCCCAGAGGGTTTTGGGGAGGGGACACGAGCCCCATAATGGAGGCAGCGCCCCCTCCCCGCCTCCCCCTACCCCAACGTGGGGGCCAAGCGGGTTGGGGGCTCCATCCATCGCCCCCCCCTCTTGCCTGGAGAGTGCTGGGGAGAGGCGATGGCTGGAGGGGGGAGGCTGGGGGGATGGGGAGGGGAGGCCGGTGGCCCCGCCAGGGCACACGGCAGACTGATGCACTTGATGTAGTGGTGTGAAATAAACAGTATTTTTCTTTTTTCTTTTCCTTTCCCCTTTTTGCCGGACCGGGGGGGAAGGAAGAGCGGGGTGTGTGGGGGGGTCCCTACTCAACCCACCTAGTCCCAGACCCTGCGGGCTGTGGAACGAAGGCTGCTCTTGGCACCCTGCTGTGGCTTCCCGTGCCACCAGCACCTGGGTTTTCGGGGAAGCGGCTCCGAGGATGGAGCTGGGCCGGCGTCGTTCCCTCCATCCCCGCTGCAGCCCCGGGAGGGGCTGAGACCCGCGCAACTCAGCGCACGCATGATCCGGGGCCGGGACTCGAACCCGCCACCCTCCGGGAGGGACTGCACGGACCCGAGCGCCCCGCCCCCCGGCCAATCCCCGCGCGGCTGGCCGGGCGCGAAGCTCTCCATTGGCTACCTCCCGCCGCGCGTCACCCGGCGGTGCGCGGCTGCCATTGGCTGAGCGCGGCGGCGGGGCGGGGCCGCCTCCCCTCTGGCGGCGGGGGCGGGGGGTCCGGGGCGCCGCCGCCTCCATCTTGCGGGGGCCGCGGCCCGGGGCGGGAGCGGCGGGGCCGGGCCGGGGGGCTCCGCGGCGGGGCTGGGGGGTGCAGCCCTCGGAGAGCGGCTCTGGGGGTAGCGCCGAGCCTCGGGGGCAGCCCCGTGACGGGAGGTGGCCTTTGAGGGGGGCCAGGACGGCCCCTTGGGGAGTCGGCAGGGCCTGGGGTGTCCCCGCGGGGGGCGGACCTTTGCGGGGGTGTAGGGCCTGGGGGTGCAGCCCCTCGGGGGGTTGTAGGGCCTGGGGGGGTCCCTGGGGGTGCAGTCCCTTTGGGGAGAGCAGTAGGGCTTGGGGTCCCCTGGGGGTGCAGCCCTTTTGGAGGGGTGTAGTGCCTGGGGGGGTTCCCACGGGTGTAGCCCCTCGGGGGGGGTGTAGGGCCTGGGGGTGCAACCCCGTGGGGGGGTCAGGAGGGCTCGGGGTCCCCTGGGGGTGCAGCCCCTTGGGAGGGGGGGCTCAGGGGTGTGGGGGCCCCTTGGGGGTCTCTGTAGGCTTTGAGGTGTTCAGGGTGGCCCTGTGGAAGGGGTTCCAAAGGGCGGGCGGTGGGTGGCTGTGGGTTGGGGGTTGAGCCCCATGCAGTGGGTCTCAGGGGGGTCCCCAAGTTAGCCATCTCAGGAGAGGGCCCCACAAGGGGCAGTGGGGGGCTCGGCACCCCCAGGAGAAGGGGGGAGTGCCGCTGAGCCCCCCTGGGGAGCGAGCTTACCTCTCCGCTGAGAGGGGTGACGCACCGGGGCGCCCGCCGAGGAGCCCCCCGCTGCCCTCCTCCACGGGGGACGCGGCCCCCTCGCCCGGGGCTCGCGCCCCGTGCCTGTGGGTGAGGATGGCCTGGGCTCTGAAGCTGCCGCTGGCGGACGAGGTGATCGAGTCCGGGCTGGTGCAGGACTTCGACGCCAGCCTGTCGGGTATCGGCCAGGAGCTGGGCGCTGGGGCCTACAGCATGAGGTAGGTGGGCAGCTCCGGCTGCTCCGGCCACCTTACAGGGTCCATCCCGCACCGGGGAGAGGGGCTGGCCGCCCCGGGGGGCTCGGGGTGGGCTGAGGAGCCCCAAAATGCACCTAAAGATGGGGGACGGTTCAGGAGGGAGCTGGGCGCTCGGCTCCGACACCGGGCCGTGGCCGCTTGAAGTCGGGATGGAGCCGCGGTTGCAAAGAGCCCGTCGGCCGCTGGGCAGCCGTTTCGGGGAGTGGATGCGCTCGAGGTCGTGGGGCTGAGCAGCCCCTGCGCCGCTCTCGGTCTTTGGCCTCCTGATGTCCTCAAAGTGCAGTTAAATCATCTCCCATGCTTCTCCTCCGCTGCTGGTTAGAAGAGCCTGTGGCTGGTTGCTTTGGTTTTATGCAGCATAACATAACAGCCCCAAGAGCAGCACTTTGCCTTAATCAACTGCCCTCCTGGAGGACCACCGGCATTTTTTTGGGGGGGGGAGACCAGCTCTGTCGTCCTGACTGAGCTAAACCAGGAGCACCGTTGAGGAGCAGGACCCGTGCAGGGTCAGATGCCCTGTCCATGAGTGCGATGGTCGGGATCGGGACCTTGTAGCGTTGGATGCTCAACCTATATTGCACGAGTACGTGGCCCGTGTTCCGGAGACTGGTCTCAGCTTGCTTCGCTGCTCTGCCCTCCCGACCCCGGCTCTGGCGTCCAGCCGCTCGGCCGAGCCTCCGTTTGAGACCCGGTAACACCTCGTATCTGGCTGCGTGGGTTCTAACGGGGACACGCAGCCTGCGGGTGAGGTGCTGGTGTGGACGGGGTCTGCCGAGCCGGACTGCGAGCGGCCCCGCGCTTCCCCGCTGCCATCCTCGATGAATTAGCTCCGTCGTGGGCCGGTGCGGGCGCAGCGAGTTCTGCGAGAGAGCTGCCTTGGTGTAATTTGAGGGGAGAGCTTTGCTAGTTCAAAAGTGACTTCTGTTCCACTCGTTTTCATCCTGGGATCCCCCTCGGCTGGGAGCGAGGAGGGAGGACGATGTGGATCCCTCCCTGCGGACCCGAGGCGGGAGCTGGGCAAAGAAAGGCCTGGACGTTGGGGCTGAGGTGAAGCCGTCCGGGAGGAGGATGCCAGAAGAGGACGCCTTCATGCGAGTCTGGGGCGTTCTGAGGGGGCTGCAATTGGAAACGGCAAAGTCAGAATTAAAAATGACCCGTTGGGTGATTGCTTACGGTACAACGGGCTGGAAAGCAGCTTCCCGCCCGCCGCCCCTTTGCAGGGGAAGTGGAGGAGCAGCTCTTCTCATCCAGCCTCCGTCTCTCCTTCCTTCCAGGGATGAGGAAAGCCAGTGCTTTCCCAAGGTTATCCCTGACCGCTGTTAGGATCTGTCACAGCCTTTGGGGTTTGTTTAACTGAAGTGCTTGGGGAAAAAACAGTCCCAAAGGTGTGTGAGCTCGGGGGGAGCTCAGGGGGGGTCACGTCCATCGCCTCTCCCGGCAATAGCGACGCTGAGTGCTGTGACCGGTGGCTTTTCGGAGGAGAGATTCCTCCTTCGTTACCTTTGATGGGGAGGGAGGGAATGAGTTTCCAGTTTAACATGTGCAGGGCAGGTCCAGCTTTGCTCTGGGAAGGTGGGTCATGAAGCTTTGAAGCTCCTTCTCCTCCCTTTCCCCGCTTTTTGGGTGAGGGGTCCTGTGCACAAACACTCCCCTCGCAGGGCGAGCAAAGGCGTCCTGGGTGATCTTGATGTATAGAGTTGCCTCCGTCAAGCTAAAACCCGTTGGCCGTGCATCAAAAGTTTTAATTGCGTGAGGAAACCTTCACTTAGCTCGCAGCCTCGAAGCGTTTACATCCTTTACCTGGCCCAGCCGGGCGCCGGTTTTCAGCGCCAGAGGTTCGAGCGGAGGTTTCCCGAGGCCGCGGCTCTGCGTGTCGCCGTGCCACGCACCGACCCGGCTGCAAAGCTTTTCCACGCCGGTATTACCGGTGCCAAAGGGGCTTTGAGCTGTGTGTCGGCGACGCGGTGGCTGCGCCGCTGCTCTGAGCCCGACCTGCTGCCGAGCTGCGCTCTGCGGGGCTCGCTCGGCCGTCTGAAACCCGACTCTCTTTTTCGGAGACTTTTCTTGACCTACGGCGCCCGTAAATAGAGCGTGTGCCCCCGTAGGTGAGCGCGCCGACCTTCCTGTCCTGACATCTGACATTTTCTCTCAGTGTCGCGGGAAGGGGGGGAAAGGTTTCAACAGGCACCTTGGATTTTGAGCGTGTTTGTGCCTTTTCTGTGCTTGCCTTGGCGGGGGTTTTCCTCTTTCATCCCTTCTCCCTATGGAAGAGGCACGTTACTACCTTGGGAGCGAGCGCTGGTAGGTGGCGGCGGGAGGTTGTCGCGTGGCTGGAAGCTGCTTCTCGTTTGAGTTGCACGGTGGGATTGTGCTTTGCATTTGCTGACGAACCTGAATTCTTGGTGTTACTGTTGTTCCCTGGAATTGGGTTTTTTAGGAGAGCAGAGGTGGCTGCAGAGGCGGCTTCAGAGGCGATAATCGGGCACTGGCTGACTACTTCCATCCGCAGAGTTTCTCTGTGATTATTCTTTTCCCCCTCTTCCAGGAGATTCCCTCCCTCCCCAGAGCCAGACGCCTTAAGTGAAGTGTCTTCCCCCAAAAGCATGTTCAGTTGTACAGTGAAATGTTTTTTTTTTAAAGGGAGGTGTGTCCCCAGGAGTTGCAGGAACTCGTCCAGGTGCCTTTGGAGTCGGCAGGACCACGCACGGGTTTGTCTAAAGAAAAGCCCGCTGATGGCTGCTCGGTTTGGCCGCACTGGGGCTGCTCGTGGGACGTCGGTACCTGAAGGACTCGCAGCTCCCCAAAACAACCGCTCTTGAACTTGGCGACTTGGTGGGAGACTAACAGGAGGCCAAATAACAAATTCACGGCCCTCTGTGCCGCCGTGAATCGCCTCGCAGGTCGTGGCTGCGGCGTTTTGCTGCATTTGCAGGTGGCTGAGGTTGTCCCTCACCCGGAGGCGCCGTGAAGACGCCAGGCCAGGAGCTGCCGAGCTTTCCCTTGCTGTTTTATAACCACGTCGTCTCTATAAATATTTCTCTTTTTTTATTGCACCCTGCGATGCGTAAAGCTGACCCTCTTCCCTGGGCCCTATAGCGGCGTGTGAGTGACCAGGGGTCCCAGCTGAGGGGCTCTCGGCAAAACCCGCGGCCGCTGCGATGGCGAAGGATCGTTCCCTGCAGGCAGGGGTGTCGTGGCAACGCTCTAGCGCTGGATTTGGGGAGTTTTGGCGGGGATGGCTCGGCCGCTCCTCTCGGCAGGCCTCCAAGCGGTGTTAGTGGCCGCGTGGAGCTTCCTGGAGCCCTGAGAAGCAGGTTGTGATATTGCAGCAGCCGGCTGTGCTGCGTGATGTGGATCCCGCATCGCGTGGGGGCTCCGCGCGAGCGAAAGCGGGGGCGATGGCAACGTGCCAGCGCTCCACGCGAGAGGTCGCAGTCGAGCTTTGCTCTTCCTCACCCAGGCTGTTTTTATGTGAGGCAAAGCAAAAGAAAGAGCAAAAACCGGGGTCTCCCGAGGCCGCGGAAGTGGGGCTGAAGCATTGCTGTGTCAAAGCCCGCGAGGAAAACAAGCGCTCGTGCGTGCAGGAGAAGCGCATCCTGCATTCCTCCGGCTGCCGGGTGAATTTGTGCAGGGTGTAGCCTTTAAATGAATTTTCCTGTCCATCTGGGCGCAGCAGGTTAGCGCTGGTATTCCCCGTCCTCGTGCCTTCTTACAGGACTCGGTAACATCCGTGCTTCGTCCTGCCTCGGCAGCCTGCTTGGGCGAGATGTCCTTCTGCGGGAGGAAACGCCGTTCCTCTGCTAGTGAGATGGAGCTGCAGGGAGGTTTATCCTCCGGGTCGTGTCGTTTGCCTAACTGTACGCACGCCTTGATGCCTCATCGGTGCTGAGACCGGGGCGTCTGCACGGCTCCGTAATGTCTGATAAGTTGGGATGTCGGCAGGGAAGGGCCCTCCTGCTCGGGTTTGGGCAGCAGCGGTGGGTGTTACTTGCACAGCGCTGGAAGAAGGGTGGATATTTGGCCTCTGGAGACCAAAGGGTTAAAGCCCTGTTAGGGTGGGAGCTGGTATTTGGCCAGATAAGTCCAGTTTTTCCTTGGGAAAGGTTTTTAATGTTCAACTAAAGGATAAAACAAGCTGATTTAACTCCTTCCTTACGCTTGCAGCCCAAAGCTGTAACAGGAGAGGCAGACGACCTGACTCTTCATCGGCGCTTAGCGCTTCACTCCTGCCCTTCGAAGGGACCTGAGCGGCTCTGCCCCGCGCCGCGTTTCACCTGGGGCGGTGGGATGGTGCTGGGTGGCCCTGGCAGCCGATCCTCGGCTCTGCGGTCGTGTCTGTGCTCAAACGCGTCTGCCCAGGCTCTGCTTTTCCTCTGGGCTCTGCTCCTGTGGGTGGGTGGGAGGATGTTCTGGTTTATGCACAACAGAGTAATTGCTCTTGGCCATTGTTCTGGCTCGAAACAACTGCTGGGAGTCCGCTTCTGAAACAATTTCTATTAAATACACATCCGTACGCTCTGGGGTATCGCTGATGGTTTTTAAAGTAACATTATTCAGCAAGTTCTTGTTGCCACGTGGCCTTTTTGAGTATGGAAGTGTCCGTGTTTGCAGGGGAGCAGAGGCAGCGAGCTTTTTGCGTAGTTGCAATGACCTGGAGACATCCTTCTCTTGGGAAACGTTGGTAGCACGGGGCTCGAACGCCCTGGCTTTTCCGAGCCAACGCCAAGAGCGGCGTGGCAGCATCCAGAGGATGAGCGCGAGCTCGTGCCAGCTGGAGCAGCTCTGTGCTGCTCCGTGGCATGGTGCGGAGCTCCCACATAACTCATCTCCTACAACTGGATAGCCAGGAGGGTGCTTGGCCTGCTGCAGGGTAATGGTTCGTGGTGAAGCCGTCCCGCTGGCTCCCCAGGGCGGTTCCTCCTGTCGTTAAACATAGGCTGGGCAGGAGCTGTGGTGGCTTTCGGTAAAAGCCCGACCCGTAAGGGAGAAACCAGGTGCCTGCGGTTGCCTCAGAAGCCCAGGTCTGGTTTCTCCCATGTCCCGTGGTGTGGGGACGCGCGGCGCGGGCTGTGCCGCCGGCGACATGCAGCGTCTTCTGACCTCCGCGGGCTTCCCAAGCTCTTGGTTTGGGTCAGGGCTGGCTGGTTGTGTGGTGGCACAAAGGGTTCTTGGGTCTGGGGGCTTGTCGATGGGTTTGGGGAAAGCTGGGGGGCGCCTCCTGCTGCCCTCGTGCCAGAAGGGCTCTTTCTGTGTTGGAGCCCGCAGGATTTGCTCCACCGAGACGCTCGTGTGTGTCGTGTGGTTACGGCTGCAGGAGGGAGGGTTTGGTGCTCTGACCGTGCGTCCCCCTGCTCCGATGTGCCCCGAGGTCTCTGCCTCCGCGCTGGCTGACACCCCTGTTTGCTGGGGGGCTTCTCTAAGCGCAGAGGAGGCGACGGTGAAAAAATTGGCGACCTTGACCTGAGCAAGGCTTCAGGTTCCTGCCAAGCCTCTCCTGGAGGGTAAAGGAGCTCCTGGCCGCTCTGCTTGGAGCAGGGGGAAGGGTATGGGGCTGCTTTGCTGGCGGAGGTGAGCGGGCTGGGACCACGAGGAAGAGGACGGGCGTTTCTCGGCGCGACACGGACGCCATCCTGCGTGCGTCTGTCTCTGCAGCAGCTCTGCGCTGATGCGCGAGTGGCGCAGGAGTCGTGCCGTCGGAGGAGCCGGGCTTCGGTCTGACACGCAAACTCTTGTCTCAGCTTTGAAGCAAGAAATGTGTGGGTTTTGGATGGACAGGGAGGCTAATTTGAGAAAAGCTTTAGCAAGAGCAGGTGTCAGGTCGTCTTCTCAGACTACTCAGTCTGCTTTAATGCTCCTTTGCAGTTCTGCAGAGAGATGTCAGGGTATGTGGGTTTTTTAACTAAAAAAAGCTCAGCGCTCTCCCTAGGAGGAGGAACCAAATACCAGATGCATCATTTCTCTGTAGCTGGAGCTGAAATGAATCTGTCTGACAAATCTCTTTGCAGCGACGTCCTTGCCCTCCCCATCTTCAAGCAGGAAGAATCGAGTTTGCCTCCTGAAAACGAGAACAAAATTCTGCCTTTCCAGTACGTGCTGTGTGCCGCCACGTCCCCCGCCGTCAAGCTCCACGACGAAACACTCACTTATCTCAACCAAGGTGAGAGAAGCCCCCTGCCCCCCGCGGGCTGTGCGCCCCTCGGGTAAACACCCTGCAAAATAAAACTCTGCCTTTGGGAATGGAAAGCACCTCAGTGGTAAACCCCAGGCTGCTCCATCTCTTTCGCCCTGCTGCCTGTCCTCTGGTTACGGCGGTGAATCGTGTGTAGGATTTAACCTAACTAAAATCTGTGCGCCGTAAGGTGGTTAACTGGTGTTAGCCGGGGTGCTCTGCGGCGGGTGCGTTTTACAGGTTCAAGGCGTACCCGCTGCTTTCAAGTAGAACTGGAAGATCAGGGTTGGCGACCGATGTCAGATGAAGCTTGTGTAATCCATTTTTCCCCTGTTCTTGGTCTTGGGTTAATAAGGGTAATTCCTGGAAAGTACTGCTGCAGGAAGGGGAGGATTTTCTGTTCCTGGAGGGGGGGTTAGAGCCGAGGCTCTAATGGCTCATGCTCATACGACGCCCCACTGAAACGTGATGAGAAGATCCAGTGGCACATCTAGTGTGGCAGAAGAGATGTCAAAACGCCAGAGGAGGGGTGGCGGCAAAGGTCCATCCCCGACTAACCGCGAGGTGCCCTGCTTGTCTTTCCCTCAGGGCAGTCCTATGAAATCCGGATGCTGGACAACAGGAAAATCGGGGAGCTGCCGGAGATAAATGGGAAACTGGTAAAGGTAAGCGGAGAGTGTGGGTGGCGGGTCCGGCTGGAGCCATCCCCTGCCGCAGGGAGCGGCGAGCGAGGTCTCGTCCTGTGTTCCTGCAGCGGCCTCTGACAGCGTGTGTGGGACAGCACTGGCTTGGCTGGCTGTTGTTTTCCCTTTCCCCTTCTCCCACCTCGTCACAGAATCACAGAATTGTTAAGGTTGAAAAAGACCTCTTGGATCATCAAGTTCAACCCCAACCCAACACCCCCAGGTCTCCTAAACCATGTCCCCAGGGGCCACAGCTGCACAATGTTTGAGCCCCCCCAGGGACGGTGACTCCCCCACCTCTCTGGGCAGCCTGTGCCAGGGCCTGACCCCTCTGGCAGGGAAGACATTTTCCCTCATCTCCAACCTAAACCTCCCCTGATGCAGCCTGAGGCCGTTTCCTCTCATCCTGTCACTGGTGACTTGGGAGCAGAGACCGACCCCCCCCTCACTCCAGCCCCTCTCGGGGGGTTGCAGAGAGCGAGAAGGGCTCCCCTCAGCCTGGAGCGTTGCCTGGGGTTGGTGTGACCCAAGGGCAGGACCCAGCACTTGGCCTTGTTAAACCTCACCCAGCTGAGCTTGGCCCATGGATCCAGCCTGTCCTGGTCCCTCTGCAGAGCCTTCCTGCCCTCGAGCAGATCGACACTCCCGCCCAGCTTGGTGTCATCTGCAAACGCCCTGAGGGCGCCCTCGATCCCCTCGCCCAGATCATTGGCGAAGCCATTAAACACGACTGGCCCCAGCACCGAGCCCTGGGGAACCCCGCTTGTCGAGACAGCCTGGCCGGTGGCGCCCAACCCGCCTCGTGGGCCCTGGGGTCAAGCCAAGAGGCAGTTGCTGGTCACTTACAGTTCGGGAAGGATAAGCTGCCACCTTCACGCTTCTGTCCCATGTGTCCTTCTGGGCTTTCTTTTCTTGGTTTGGCCTCCCCGCCAGCCTCCAGGCCCCTCTGTAACCGGGAGATGTCTCGTAGCTTGAAGGCTCTCAGGTTCCCTGGGGCAGCTCCAGGCACTGACTGTTTCTCCCCTCTAGAGCATATTCCGGGTGGTGTTTCATGACCGGCGGCTGCAGTACACGGAGCATCAGCAGCTGGAGGGCTGGCGGTGGAACAGGCCTGGGGACAGGATACTGGACATAGGTGAGTCCCTGTGGCAGCACCCAGGCTGGGGCTGGAGCAGGTGTGGGTGCCTGAAGCGCCTCCGGCCGGGCTCCCAGTCCCTTGACTTCAAGGGACAAAGTGCTGTCACGATTCTGCACTTTGGGAGACGTGGTTGGTTCTTCCGTATGTTCCCCGTGAATCTCTTCCTCCTACTGCAATCGCAGCGTGTTCCCCACATGTGCCCCTGCAGATATCCCAATGTCCGTGGGCATCATTGACCCTAGAGCAAACCCAACCCAGCTCAATACAGTGGAGTTTCTATGGGATCCTTCCAAGAGGACTTCGGTGTTTATCCAGGTAAAAGAGGAGAAGTGAGGAAACTCCTGTTGCAGGGGCCTAGGGGAAAAAAATAAAAGCTTTCCAAGGGGGAAAGAGATGCCTTTTTGGCTCAAAGCAGTGAAATAGCAGCCGGATGCTGCAGTGGTGGAAGGATGTCAGCTAAAATACACCCTACCTCCTGCCCTAAGCAACGCAAGGGAGCAGCGGTTCACGCACTAGCGAGGCACAGGCGCAGTTGACCACCAATAAGTTGTTTTACACATTTCTGCGGTCGTTTAGGTCCCGCTGCTTTTGTGATTCAGGTCTCCGCCTTGCTTAGAGGCTTTTGCGCATCTCACCAGCCTCTTGGAAGTCTGGCGCGCCCACCTAGAATCACAGGCTGCAGCGTGTGGAGGCTGGTGCAGCCGAACCCTCTGCCCTGCTGATCCGAACCCTCTGCCCTGCTGATCCGAACCCTCTGCCCTGCTGATCCGAACCCTCTGCCCTGCTGATCCGAACCCTCTGCCCTGCTGATCCGGGGCTTCCTTGTTAACGTTAAGAGGTTGCAAAACGTGCTTAAAGAATGTGGCTCCGCCTCGGCTGCGGCATCCCCTTAACTCCTTAATGCTGGGGGTCCTTGGCGCGGTCCCATCCCACCTCTGTATTTCGCCCTTCTCACCGGGCCGCCCTTCACGCGAGCGCTGTCCTGGCTCCCGCGAGGGGAATGGGAAGGCTGTGGTCAGTCAAACACGGCGGAATTACTAACCGCAGGACGCCTTGCCTTCCCCCAGGTCCACTGTATCAGCACGGAGTTCACCATGCGGAAGCATGGAGGCGAGAAGGGGGTACCCTTTCGGGTCCAGATAGACACGTTTAAGGAGAACGAGAACGGGGAGTACACGGAGCACCTGCACTCTGCCAGCTGCCAGATCAAGGTCTTCAAGGTACCTCGGCCCGTTGGTGTCCTTTCCCCGCTAGGAAACAAACTGGGAGTCGGTCCCAATTCACGCTGCAGCCCCAGTGAACGTCTCGGGTGCAGGACTGTGGCCAGGCTTGTCTGCGAAAGGGCCTCTCTTCCTGTGTTGCCGTTCTCTCCCTGGTTCCACTGTTGATCGAGTCTGGGTGCCAATGAGGCTACAGAACGAGTAGGCCAAGAGCAACGCACAGGGAGAACTTGAAACCTCCCACCTTTAATCTTGAGTCTTATCAGCCTGGGAGATCCTCCAAGGAGCTTCGGCATCTGTCTAAACTCCTCACTTTATTACCTGCATCTGAGGGTCCGTCTGCATCCAGCCTCTCCGGCGGCGCAGGCATCTGGTCCCTGTTGCAAGTTGTTTGCAGAAAAAGCCACGACCTGGCGGTGGCAGCCACGGCACCGCGATGGCGTGGGTGGCCGAGAAGGGGCGCGCGCGCAGCAGCGCCCAGGTGTTGTGCCGCGGGGGCAGCTGCGCAGGGAAGAAGCAGGGGCACGCTGTGCCCGTGCTGTCTGGTACGCTGAGGTTGCCTCCGCTACCCCATCGTCCCAGCAACGCCACGCGATATCTTTGCCGGGGCTTCTGTGTCCTCCTCCCTTCGGGGGGCGCTTGGCACGTGGCGGGGTCGGTCGCGTGGCCAGGGCGCCTGCGCCGCTTTGCGGTTGTGCGGTGAAGCTGCCGCGTGATATCGGGCAGCGTGTCCCGCTGCCGCTTGGCATCTTTCCCCTTCTCTCTCTTCTCTTTTGCCTGTTTGGGTTATAGCGTTTCAAGGCAGGGGTGTGATTTGTTAGGGTTTGTTTGAGCTCTGGCTGGTATCTCGATGCAAACAGTCTAAGCGGATGGCTGTGGAGTCGGGAAGGGACAAGGCTGGTCGCAAACAAGACCTGGAGGGTAGTGAGAGCGCAAGGTGCCTGCCACTGTGTTTCTAATGAGCTTCAGCTCTTCAGGCCAGGGGGTGGGGTGGGTGTTTTTTGGCTCTGTTGACCTTGAGCCGGGAAGAGCCAAAGCAGCGAAGCTGTGGCTTCAGGGTACGGTCACCCTGCAGAGGGGGATGGTCTCTGATGGTCTCAGCCTTCCCTCCCGCTCGGCTGATGCAGCCGCTCCCTGGGTTGGGGTGCTGCTTGGGCAGCAGGCTCAACGCTGGGTGCCGGTGTTGCCCTGTGCCTGTGCGAGACCCATTCGCCGTGGGGTGCCCTATGTCTCTGGGTTAATGTGATTGAGGCTCCTGCCCTGCTCTTCCTGTCTCCCCTCTGCCCCTCAAAAGCTGGGAGCATTTCGGTGCTTTCAAAACAGCTGCTGAGGGCGCCTTAGCCACGCTCGTCGGCGCCTGGAGCGCAGATCCCTCCTAGCTGCCAGAAGCAGCAGCGCTGACTGCGGAAAGATAAGAGCAACCATTAGACTGTCATGGCAGGAACTGGCTGGCCAAGCCACAGCCAAGCAGCTCTGCCTCGCCTCACTCGGAGCGTGGCGGTGCCACGTTCGGGTCTCGGTTTTGCTGTCCAGAGAAGAAATTTGGAGCGGGAAGGCTGTGGTACTGTATTTGCAGTCCTAAAGCGTCCCCGCCGGTGCCATGGATGCCGCTGATCCAGGCGGGAGGCGTCTGCATGTCGGCAGGCAGCTGTGTTGGCTCACCAAGGCCAAATTCCTTTCCCTTGGGAGTGCTGGCGGGGGAGCCAAGGCAGAGCCCGTGCACAGCCAAGTTTTAGGGGAAATTCTTTAGGCTTCTGCGCAGGAGAGCACCGGGATAGCTTTGGTGGTTATAATGGCGCTGTCTTACTTGCTGCTTTCCCCAGGGCTTTGAGCGTTTGATAAAGGCAGCAAGTAAAATCATCTTAATCTTGCATATGAGAAAGCGCACGGGTTTTCAAGGTCGTGGCAAAGGCAAGGACATAACTGAGCGCTCTCATGTCTGGTGCGGTTTGTGCCGCTGAAATGCCGCCTCTCGAAGCGGGTGGTGAGGGTGCAGAAAGCGCAGCTCAGATACTTGACACCAGAAACTGGCCTTTGTCCCCTTAGAGCCAACAAGTTTCTTCTGAAAAATATTTCACCTCCTTGTTCGGATGTTCCAGGCCCCGTTTTAGGGGCGTGGGTAGATGAGGATATTGGGGTTGTTACCAAAGTGATATTGTCACCGTAGTTAATTCTCTGTGCAGACAGTCCCAGCCGCTTCCTTTTCTCTCTGTAAAGCAACAAGCGGGTGAGTAGAAGGATGAGTTACTTTTTCTGGTCCTTGCATTTCTTGCACATCTCTCCAGCTGCTGCCCTGCCACACTGCTGCTCTAACAGGAGTATCTCCCTTCCAGCCCAAAGGAGCCGATCGGAAGCAGAAGACGGACAGGGAGAAGATGGAGAAGCGAACACCTCATGAGAAAGAGAAATACCAGCCCTCCTACGAAACTACGATACTCACAGAGGTGGGGTGCTCTTTCACGCAGCGACTGGTGTCATTGTTTTAACGAAACCCGTTAAAGAGTCAGTGTTCTGCTGTGAAACGTTGGGCCAGGTTGTTTATAGCTGCAAGACAAAAGCAAGACGAGTTTTATAGGCAAAGATGTTTCTCACTAGACCTGAAAAAGGGCTCTAGTGCCTGGAAACGTGATGGTTTTTCCCCACTGTAATAGATCGTCTAATAAAAGATTTTTACCTCTCCCTGCAAGCTTCGTTTTGCCTCTGTGGCAACTGCCCACCGAGGTCGTGAGCTGGCAGAAAAACCCTGTCGTTTCCTCTCTGCGCTAGTGGAAAGTGTTGGTCTATTAAAATTCAGTCGTCTGAAGGGTCGGTGCTGAACAGCCCAGGGGAGGGAGCCCTCGCCCTGCGCCAGGTGAATCTGGGGACGGTCGTCCGTGCCCGACTTGGGCCCGACCCGCAGCGCGGCTGGCGGGTGCCGTGCGTGTCAGCCCAGTGCCAGAGCGGCGGTTTAGATCCCAGCTCTCCCAGTGTTTCAATTTTGTGACTTTTCGCCTTTGGAGATTAAGAATCACTAAATCTGAGCTTTGTGACCAGCTGCAGTGAATTGCCGTGGCTTCTTTTAATCCCCTACTTCATTCTTGAATTCTGTTTCGGCAGCGGCCGCCGGTCAGCAAATAGCCGTTAACCCGTGCTGACCAGAGCAGATGCGCGCGCTCGTTCGCAGCGACGCCGTGACTCTTCTGGATTTTCCTTTCTAGTGTTCTCCCTGGCCGGAGATAACGTACGTCAATAACGCGCCATCCCCTGGCTTCAACAGCTCCCACAGCAGTTTTTCCATTGGCGAAGGGTAAGTCTGGAGGCGAGGCTGGCTGGCTACCGATTTCTGCCCTGCACGAGAGACTGGCGTGTCTGAGCTGGCAGCCGGCACAAGGAGGGGCCTGGTCCCGAGGTGTGCGGCGGGGTGAAGCAGCCCAAGAGGCTGTGCCAGTGGGGGAAAATCAAATCAAAGCCCATGACGCTGAGCGCTGTTTACCTCTTGTGGCCTCAGCAAAGCTCGGCTCTTGCCTGAGGAGCCCGTGTGCGTTCGAGCAGCGGTTCAGCTTCCAGCCCGCTTCGCTCTGCCTTTCCCCGTCGCGTTAATGCTCCAACGGAGGCCGTTTGCTCTTGCAAAGCGTCGCACTGCGGCGACGACGGTGTTGCCGTGGCCACGCAGCTGTCCGTCCCTGTGTTTCGGTGCTCTGGGCTGTGGGATTTGGAGGGTGGTGGTTGCTGCCTGCCGCAATCCCGCGCCGGAAGGGGAAGAGCGGCGCTGACCTCGTGTTCTGCTCTGTCTGGCTCTTCTCCCCAACCTAGCAATGGCTCTCCGAACCATCAGCCCGAGCCACCCCCTCCGATCGCAGATGTAAGTCACACCTCAGAGCTTATGCTTGTGGTAAGGATGGTGCACAGGTCAGAAAACGGGATTTGGGGACGGAGCGGGGGCGCGTTTGTGGGTGGCTGTAGCTTGCTGGGGAAGAGGCTGCCCTAGTTTAACGTCTGTGGGGAGTTATAACTTCTTCTTTACTCCAGTTGCAAAAAGAGGTGATGGGGTGAAAAACGTCCGCTACAGTGATGCGGAGCTGTGAGCAAGCTTTGTGTAGCTCGCTGTGACCTTCACTTACTGCCTTGATCTCCACTGTGCTTTCCCCTGTGCTTCCTTCCTCTTTCTCTGTCCTTCTGAAGCCTTTTTAAATCAAAACCCATCCGGGCTCCAGCCTTTCTTGCGCGTGTGCTGCCAGCCTGGCTCGCATGGGTCTCGATTTAAGACTGTGATTACAAACGCTGGCTGAGCTGACCTGTGCTCGTCCCTCAGTGGAAGCGCCTCCGCATCACCTCTGAGGCGATGACCCTTCTCCTCTGTTGCAGAACCTCTTGCCCACCAGCACGCCCCAGGAGGCCCAGCAGTGGCTGCACCGAAACCGCTTCTCCACTTTTTCTCGGCTTTTCAGAAACTTCTCAGGTAGGTTGCAACGTCGTCCCTACCCGCATCCGTGTCCCTCCTCTGTGCCAAGGCCGCCTCTTGCTCCTGAGGCCGTCTTCGTGTTACCGTTGGGAATATAAATGTTTTTAAAAATCTCATATTTTGTGTAACACAATAAAACGTGGCTCCCCGAAAGCCGTGTTCTTCGTTTCTCACCTCGCTCTCAACTGGCACAGCAGTGGGGGCTGGGGTGGTTTCCCTTCCGAGAGCTCGCAGCACCCTCTGGTCTTAAAACAAGCTGAGAAATGCTGCTCTGGGGGAAAGCACTGTGTGTAAAGAAACGCTTCGCATTTATTTTTCCTCTCCTTCCCTGGTGATACGGCCTCCCTTATCCAGGGTCAGCGAGGCGCCGGGCAGCCGCCTGTAAATGATAATGCGGGACAGAGGCTTGTACCGAAACACGCTCTTGCAAAACCAGTCTGGAAAGAAAATCTTGCGAGCGTCCTTCTGGGGGAAGCAGGGGGAGGTCGTTAGCGAGAAGGCAGAAGCAGTTTGGGAATGGGGTTAGCTTTGCGAGCGGGAGGAGGGGGAGCTGGCACAGCGGTGGTGCCTGGAGCCCCCCCACTCCCCCCATCCTGGACGTTTTGGGCTGGATTGTGTGACTTTTTCTCCTTTTGATTTTTAAAACTGTAGGTGCAGACTTACTGAAGCTGACCAGAGAAGATGTTATCCAGATCTGCGGCCCTGCGGATGGCATCAGGCTCTTCAACGCGTTGAAAGGACGGTATGTTGTTTGCTTAAAAGCTGACTGTAGGCGGTAGGTAAATTGTATTTGTTTTAGCTCGATTGCTTGGCTCTTGCTATGGGAGAGAAAAGAGTTTCATTAACCTTCCTGAACCTCTTTCAGTCAAATTTGATAACTTAGCCAGCACGGTAACCGCTCCAGAGACAATCTGGGGAAGAAAATCCATGTGGGAGAGAAGTGTTAGAAGCGACCTTACTCTTTGAGAGTCAGAGAACGAAGCCACAAGCCAGAAAGTCCCACCGATACTCTGCTTGTTTCCTCCGTCCTCTGAACCGCCTCTCAGCGGAATTACCTTCCCAGAAAGGGAATAGTCCTTTGCCCCTTTCCCTGAGGAAGCAGGGACTGGTGTTTTACTGACCTCCTGTCTGAGCTGGAGCGTTTCAGAAGGCGCCGCTGCAGCCGGAGGGGCACAGGGTGGGCAGCGTCCTGCGGGGAGGGTCCGGGGAGGCATCAGTGCGGGTCTCCGATAACGCACGGGTGGGAGCGATCTGGGGGTTAATGTACTGCCTCCGATAGCGGGCAAACGGGGTCGCGCTGTGCTGGGGAGAAGGGCGCGAAGGACAGGAGATGCTGCTGGCTTTTCACAGAATCACGGAATCCCAGGTGGGAAGGGACCTCAGGGATCATCTAGTCCAACCTCTCTAGGAAGAGCACAGGCTAGACAAGATGGCCCAGCACCCTGTCCAGACAACTCTTGAAGGTGCCCAACGTGGCCGAGTCAGCCACTTCCCTGGGGAGGTTATTCCAATGGTGACTGTCCTCACTGTGAAACACTTCCCTCTTGTGTCCAGTCGGCATCTCCCCAAGGGCAACTTGTGTCCATCCCCCTTGTCCTCTCCGTGGGACTCCGTGTAAAAAGGGAGTCTCCATCTTCTCTGTAGCTACCCCTTAAGTGCTGGTACGTGGGGATGAGATCCCCTCTGAGCCTCCTTTTCCCAAGGCTGAACAAACCCAGCTCTCCCAGCCCATCCTTGTATGGCAGCTGCCCAGTCCTGTGATCATCCTGGCGGCCCTTCTCTGGGCCCCTTCCAGCCTGGCCACATCCTTTTTGTACAGCGGGGACCAGAACTGTACACAGTGCTCCAGGTGTGGCCTGACCAGCGCTGAGTAGAGCGGGATGATGACTTCTTTCTCTCTGCTGGCGATGCCCTTTTTGATGCAGCCCAGCATCCCGTTGGCCTTCTTGGCCGCAGCAGCCACTGTTCCCTCATGTTGAGGTTCCCGTCCACCAGGACCCCCAGGTCCCTTCCCACAGAGCTGCTCTCCAGCCAGGTGGATCCCAGCCTTTGCTGCACTCCTGGATTATGTTTTCCCAGGTGCATGATCTTACACTCCTCCTTGTTGAACTTCATAAGGTTCCTGCTGGCCCACTCTTCCAGCCTACCCAGGTCTCCCTGCAGAGCAGCTCTCCCTTCTGGAGTGTCTACTTCCCCACTCAACTTGGTGTCACCTGCAAATGTCATCAGGCTACACTGGATCCCGTTATCCAGATCACTCAGGAAGATATTGAACAACATTGGGCCCAATATCAATCCCTGGGGGACCCCACTAGTGGCAGGGTGCCACTTGGAAAAGGAGCTATTTACCACCACCCTTTGGGTGCGGCCTCTCAGCCAGGTCCCCACCCACTGCACAGACCCCTTGTCTGGGCCTTAACGCTTTAATTTCTCCCGGAGGAGACTGTGGGGGACCGTATCAAACGCCTTGGAGAAGTCCAGGCAGACAATGTCCACTGCCCGCCCCATGTCAACCAGGCAAGTCACTGTGTCATAGAAGGCCACCAGGTTTGTCAAGCACGATCTGCCTTTAGCAAAGCCATGTTGGCTTTTCCCAATCACGTGCTTCATTTGGCTTGTGACGGCCCTCAAGTCAACTGCAGAATGAGACTCTGAAGGGGAAGGAGCCTGTGTGGTACCAGCAGAGCTCAGTCTGAACCATGACTGCTCTGTCCTTGGGAGTGAACCGTCCGATTTAGCTGCTCGGTAGCCAGCTGGCACCGTGTCCCCATGCTGGCTTCGTCCCTTCTCGCAAAAACCTTTGTTGCATCAGCAAGGAGGGGACAGCCACGATGGTTTTTGCTTTGAGATGAGTTTGTCGATCTCCTCTTTTCCTTTTGAGGATAGAGGGGAGGGAAAAGCGCTGGTGAAGTGTCGGGGCCTGGACGTGTCCTTGAGCAAGTCCGATGGCGTTCACTCGCTGCTCTGTCCGCAGGATGGTGCGGCCCAGACTGACCATCTACGTGTGTCAGGAGTCCCAGCAGCTGAGGGACCTCCAGCAGAAACACGAGGACGGCGACACAGTAACCAGTACTTTTTTTGGTAAGGGCTTCAAAGCCCGGCTGGGGGCACACGGGCTTGGGTTGCCGCTGACAGGGCGAGAGGGAAAATCACAGCCGGGGGGTTCAGCAAACAGAAATGGGGTGGGGGCCGTTTCCAGCCCTGCCGCTGCTGCCCACGGGCGCTCAGCACCAGTTGCCTCTGAGACCCTCATCCCCACGCCGCTGCCCTGTGGGTTTTGGGCTGGCGAAAGGCCCCTCTCGCAGCCACTCGTGTTACCGGAGCCCGCGCAGCAGCTCGGAGAGGGTCTGTGGCTTTCATTTTCAGCTGCTGCGCCTCGTGTCGGCTGCTGTCGTTCTTACCTCTTTGCTGCCAGGAGGCAGCGAGCTCGCGGGCGAGCTCACCTGCGACCTCACCCAGGCTCGTACGCAGGCCGGGGGGGTCCTGCACGCCCCCCTTCGCCAAGGGTGCCAGAAGATGGCGGTGAACCCTTTTCCCTGCCCTGGTCCTACCCGGCTGGTTTTTCTCCTTGCCCACCAAATGGGTGGCTGCAGGATCCGCCGGCATGTTGCCTGCTCTGAGCTGACAAATGATAGCTGCTGTGAGAATCCAGCATTGCCCAGACAACAATGAGTGACCTACATTTGTGGAGCAGCCAGGCGCCGGTTTATCCACCTCCGTGACTGGAGCGGCAAGCGCAAAAGCAAACAGCTCCTCCTTTCCTTGCCCTGATCCGATTCGGATCCTCTCGCTTCCCCCCAGGACCTGCCTCGTGGGAGTGGAGGAACAAGGGGGGGCTCTGGGGAGGTGCTGGGGCGGTGTTTCCATCCTGCTGGGATTGAAAACCACCAGGAATGGTACACAACGCCGCTCGGCAGATGCTAGTCGAAACAGAAGCTTTTTGGGGCAAGGACTGCATAAGTAAATAGAGAGCAAACGCTGCAGGACGTTGATGACAGCCGAGTTACTGCGGCGCCGATGCTTCTGTAGCTCAGGGCACGCCGCAGCGGCGTAGCAAGAGCAGGCACCGGAGACGCGCTGCAGTCGCGTGTAGGTTTAGCAGTTTGAGCTTGAAAAGACGACAGCCGCACGAGTCGGGCGCGGCAGGGCGGGTGTTTAACCTGCTGGAAAGCAACTCTCGGTAGGTGAGCCGCGTGCGGTCCCTCCCCAGCGGAGCTGTGACGCTCCCGGGCAGAGCGCGGCCTGTTTGCGGCGCTCCTGGAAGCACCCGCTCCCTGGGTCGGCGGTGTGGCGGTGGCTGAAGCGTCTCTGCACCCACGGTGTAGATGTCGAGGCTGCGCTGGGCGCCGAGCTGTAACAGCGCCTCTCCTCGCAGTGTACCATGCGATTTATCTGGAGGAGCTGACAGCGGTGGAGCTGACAGAAAAGCTGGCCCAGCTCTTCAGCATCTCTTCCCAACAGATCAGCCAGATTTACAAGCAGGGTCCGACGGGGATACACGTGCTGATCAGCGATGAGGTAACAGCCCCTGGGTGCTCCTTATTTTCAATCTCTTGCGCTGGGTTGCTTCAGCTGGTTCGTGTCTGTGCTCTGAGCTCCGCTGTGGGGGTTGCGCGGGACCCCGGGGAACGGGTTCCCCGGGCAGGTCTTGAGGAAGGGCCCCGCTCGGTCGCCTCCGGTTTCCAAAGGGTTGGAGCTAATCGCTGAAGCCTGCAGAGCCAAGGATGTTGGTGCCTGGGATCGCTGCCCTGCTGCTGGGATGCCTCACAAACCCGTGAGGTTTACCAGGCGTGGATGGCTCTCCCTGAGGTAGTCCAGCCTGCCTGCACACCCTCCTTCGTGCCTGGCTGCCTCTAGCTTTGCTGTAAAAACAGGGAGGGGAGTGGCTGCAGGAGGACTTCGCTTTCAGACCTGCATCCCAGAATCCGATGGTTTCTCTCTCAGCTGGCTGGTTTGGACCTCCGGTTCTGGAGAGCTGGAGGAAGGAATAAATATTTATGGCTGGTGCCTTTCCTACCTCACAGAGCACTAAGCTCCTGCCTGAGCAGCTTCTAGACCTTTCAGTATTCGAAATCTATGCCCGCTGCCGAATGGCAGAAGGCAAAGCCTTTGCTCAGGGCTGTGAAGCGCTTCGGCCGTGTTTAAACGCAGCCTCAGACTAAGCTGCTTTTGTGGCTTCTTTCAGATGATACAGAACTTCCAAGACGAATCCTGTTTCGTTCTGGACACCATGAAAGGTGCGTTAACGCCCGGGCTCCGTCTTGTATTTCCCTTCCGTACTTCTTGGGGAGCTCTTGTGTCGGATCTGCTCAAAACCCAGCGGATTCCTTTGCTGTTGCGGGCGGCTGACGAGCTTTGCTTCTTTTGCAGCTGAAACCAATGATAGCTACCACATCATCTTAAAATAGGAGGGGACGGCGTGCGGAACACCCGCGATCCTCTCGTCGCGCACGAAGGCCCTTCACTTCCAGCACAAGGACACGAGCAGAGATCTGCAAACTCCTGGGCACCCCCTGGAAAGACCCCAAGCTGTTGGTTACTCGGGTTTCTTTCTCGCGGGGCACCTCCTTGCTCTGACGGCATCTAAACAGCCCTTGATGGTAACGTGCTGCTTAATCGCTGGAGCTCCGAGGCTTGAAGTCACCGGGTCTAGCATAGCTCTCGGTAGAAACTTGCCATTGGGACCCAAGACCTGCGTGAGGGCGTTTTCGGTGGCGGGCGTGCTCTGCTTTTTGAGAGGCTCCTGTGACGCTCGCAGACTGGCAAGAGAACGTGAATTAAACCGGCCCAACAAAGCCAACCGGCCCTCGGGCACGTGCTGAGCTGAGCAGGTCTCAAATACGCTACGTACTGTGCTGATGGAGTGGTAGGCTAGGGCCGGGAGGGGTTTTCTTAAAAAGATTTTTGTTAAGCTTTCATTTAATATTACAACGCATCTGTTAGACAAAGGTGGTGACTTTGTTTCTCTCCACCTACCCTGAAAGCGGCGTTGGCTCTGTGTGTGTGCGGGTGTGGCTGTGGTGCCGTCCCTCCCCCCTCCCTGCGAGCGCGAGGTCGTCAGGAACTTTATTATACAGATTTAGTTGTATAAAGCTGGAGCAACACGTGGAGTGAAGCAGAGCTGGATAAAGAAATAGCTAACTAGCATGGTCTGTGGGATTCTTTTCTGCATGTTTTAGGGAAGAAAAAAAAGATTTAGCTATCTCTGCTGAAAATGTTGAGTGATGTCTGCCTGCTGCCTCCTCTCCTGCCCCTGCATCGCCCCGCCCAGCCTCCGTAGCTGCCCCAGCGCCGGTGTTAGACCTGTGTGCACCGAGGAGGAGGTGGACGGCAAGTTCAAAGGGTTTTTGAAAGCCCTCGGACTTGATGGTGACAAAAGCGCTTCTGTGCAGGTATCCAAGACAGCAGTGAAGTCTCTGAGGCGAAGGATCTGCCCTGCCCTGCAGGTGGTAGATCCTATTCCCTGTCCATAAGATCCCCCGGTACAGATGCCCGGGGTAACGCCTGCCTCGAAGCATCAGCACTACCCAAGGGTGTTTTGAGCCAAAAAAATAGGGGAAAAATTACAGTGTAAAGCAGGGCTCTTGTTTTTAAATAAGGCTGCGACAAGCTCCAGCCCCAGGCAGGTGCTGAGGTCCTGGCTCAGGCTGGGGAGGGCCCGGGGCGGGAGTGAAGGCACCAGCGGATGCGACAATCGCGACAGCCACATCCCTGCTGCTAAAATACCGGCTGCTCTTCTGTGTTTGTAAGCCATAAACGATTCTCTTCCCACCTTTCTCGGCCCCTGTCTTCTTCTTGGCGACGCAATCGAGATAGGTAGCACAAATCAGAGCAGGTTCAATCAAACCAAGCTCCTGAGGCCGCTGCTTGTGTCTCCGGCCTGGTGCGAAGGGCCCAGTAGCGTCCCCATCGCCTTCCGTCGCGTTACGCTGCTCAGTGCACGCTCGCTCCGGTGCCGGAGGCAGGATGTAGGTCGGCAGCCCCCCAAAACCATTGCTCAGGGCTGCGGCAGCTCCCCCTCGCCCCCGAAATTGCCTCTCAGCTGCATCCAGGGCTTGGGTAGCGTCAGGGTTGGCGAGGAACCGGAGGAGCCAGAGGCTGATCCTGGGAATGGCTCCGAGACAGCTCGCTTCCCTACCCCTGTGGCAGGGATGTGAGCACGCCCTGAACCTCTGTGGGTCCTGCCCTGAGCTGCCAAAGCCTCATAAATCAGTCAAGATGCCAAGAAAAGGCATTAAAAAAAATTGAATGATTTTGCTCGCTTCTCGCTGTGACTGCTGGGGAGCGGCTGGGCTGCGAGCTCCGCAGCCGGAGGTGCTCGTCTTCAGCCTTTTTGTCCGTGTTTTGGTACCTCCGGGGACTGGGAAGATGCATATTTTAATGCTGGGTTTTTTTCCACTGGTACACAAGGAGCGCGACGGACCCTGGACGGTAGCGATGCGGGCTCGGCGAACTTGTGGCGGTGTTGCTGGGTGCCCGTGGCTCATTTTAATCCGTCGGACGAGGAAAATGCCGGCACAGTGATTTGTCGGATGTGGTGGTTCCAGAAGGAGAACGAAAGACCCAAGATGGTCGGGATGGCAACGGGCCAGTCCTTCCTCCGGCCCCGGTGGCAACACGGGGGGGAGACGAAGGGGTCAGTGTGGGGGGAGCGAAGAGGGTTTTTAATCCTATAACTTGACCTGCTCGTTAGTTAATTACTCAGCTAATCCGTAATGCGGGGGGAAGCGCTGCGGCCGCTCGCGGAGCCTCTCCTGGGGAGGAGCATGTTGGGGGGCAGCCAGGGTGAGTGTGGGGTCTCACGAAGTGGGGGGACCTCCACAGGGCTGCTGAGGTGAGGGTAATGGGGTCTCACAAAGCCGGGGACCCCCGTGGGCCTGCTGGGGTCTCAAAAAAGCGGTGGGACCCTGAGGTGGGTGGAGGGGGTCTCACAAAGCAGGCGGGACCCCCTGGAGAGGCTCTCTCTCCTTGGGGCCCCCTTCACCCTTGCGAGGGAAGCCGGGGGCGGCATGGGGAGCTGGCGGCCTTTGGGGGGTGTCAGCTGGCTGCCCCCAGGCCAGGAGGGCTGAGGCCAGGCCGTGACGCCCTGGCTGCAGCTGCTCCGCAGGTGCTAAAATAAGGCACTTTTGGCCTTTTCCTGCAGTTTCCACGCCTGATAATCCCATGTCTAGACCCCTCTGCTGGGTGCATTTCCCACCCCCTCCCCTCCAGCTGGGCCTGGAGCCCCCCCAGACCCCTCTTTAGGTTTGGGGGCTCCCCCCGTGTGTCCCTCCTTCAGGTCTATGCGTGGTCCCCCCCGGGGGGGGGGGGGGGGGGGCGTGAAGCCCCCGAGGCCCCTCCCCCGCTCACTTCCGCACTACATTTCCCGTCGTGCCCCGCGGCCGCCCCCGGCCGGACTCGCTTTCCCAGCGTGCCCCGCGGCGCGGGCGCGCCCCTCACGTGACCCGAGGGGCGGCTAGAGGCGCGCGGTCACGTGACGCGGGGTATATAGGGGCGGCGCCCGCCGCCGGCCCCATTGTTGTCGGCGAGCGGCGGCGGGGCGGGTCCGCGCGCCCCCAGCCCCAGCGCGCGCCCGGGAGCCGCCCCCGCCCCGCCCCGCCCGGGGCACCCGGTGAGTGGGGGGGGAAATGGGGGGGGGGTCCTGCCTCGGTGCCCCTCCTCCGCCCCGGCTGGCGGGGGGGCTGTAGGGGCAGGGGGGTCACTCCTCCTGCGGCTGGGGGCCTGGGGGGGAGGGGGCTATAGGGTATATGGGGGCTATAGGGGATGGGGGAGCTATGAGGGATGGGGGGGGCCTTACAGCTGAGGGGAGCTATAGGGGATGGGAGAGCCATAAGGGATGTGGGGGGCCTTACAGCTGGGGGGAGCTATAGGGGATTGGGGGGCCATACAGCTGGGGGAGCTATAGGGGATGGGGGGCTATAGGGCATGGGGGGAGCTATAGGGAATGGGGGGGCTTACAGCTGAGGGGAGCTATAGGGGATGGGGGTCAGGCTTACAGCTGCAAGGAGCTATAGGGGATGGGGGGGCTTACAGCTGGAGGCCTATAGGGGGTGAGGGCCCCTTACAGCTGGGGGGGCTATAGGGGATGGGGATGACATTACAGCTGCAAGGAGCTGTAGGGGATGGGGGGGCTATAGAGGATGGGGATCCTTACAGCTGGGGGTTCTATAGGGCATGGGGGGGTCAGGCTTACAGCTGCAAGGAGCTATAGGGGATGGGGAGCCTTACAGCTGTGGACCCTATAGGGGATGCAGGAGCCTATAGGGAGTGCGTGGGGGTCTTTTCTAGCTGCGGGACCTATAAAGGATGTAGGTGCCTATAGGGGATGTGGGGGCCTTTTCTAGCTGCGGAGCCTCTAGGGGTATTGGGGCCTTTTTTGGCTGGGGGAGGGGGGACTATAGAGGTTGCAGGAGCCCACAGGGGATGTGGGCCCCCTTTCCAGCTGGAGAACCTATAGAGGATATGGGGGATCCTTATAGCTGAGGGCCTATAGGGGATGGGGGGAGCCTTTTTCCAGCTAGGGGTCTGTAAACAATGCAGGGGGCCTATAGGGGATGGGGGGGCCTATAGGGGATAGGGGGGACCCTTACAGCTGCAGGCCTATAGGGGCTGTAGGGAGCCTTCACTAGAGCCCTATAGAGGGTGTAGGGGGGCCTTTGTGGCCGAGGCTCTGCCCTCTCCTGTGTTTTGGGGGGCCTCTAAGGGCTGGGGGGGACTCATATCGGGGGGGCTATAGGGGATGTGGGGGGCTCCTGTGGCTGTGGGTCTCCCCTCTCCCGTGCCTGGGGGGGCTGTGAGGGCTACAGGGGGTCCTACGGAGGATGTGGGGAGCCCTCGTAGCTGCTTTGCTCTCTAGGGACCTATAGCAGATGTGTGGGGGCCGTGCGGGGGTGGGGCTGTTATTGGGGGGGTCCCCAAGAAGCGCCGTGGCGTCGGGGCCCCCCTGGGGTGGTGAGACGGAGCCGCCGCTGACCAGGGAAGGAGCTGTCACGGGGGTCCTGGGCTGGTGTCCCTGAAGGCGGGGGGTGTCGTTGTGAGGGGGGTCCCCCTGTCGCAGGCGGGGGGAGAGGGTTGGGGTGATCCCCCCCCTCTTGCTGGGGGGCAGCAGGACCCCCCCAGCCCGCGGCGGAGGTGGTTTCCCCTCGCCATCACCCCAAGCCCCCTCTCCTCGGGGTGCCGTGGTGGGAGCGGAGCCCACCCCGGTGGGCTGGGGGCCCTGAGCTTGAGGGCTCCCAGGGGTCTCGGGGGGTCCCTGGTCCCCTCGTGCTGGCCTTGGCCACTGTTGGGAGGGAGCCCGGAGCCAGCACACGGAGCTCCTGCCCCGCTCGGCCCGGCGGGGAGAGCGTCCCGGGGCAAGGGGTCCCCTCGGCAGCCCCGCACTCACCCCGCGAATGGCTGCGCCGGTGGGGCGACCACGGCCATGGCCTCCTGCTGCCCTGCCCTCGCCTTCAGGGTCTCACTTGCCTTCAGGGCCTCCCTCAGCCTCGTCTTCAGGGTCTCCCTCACCTTCGGGGCCTCCCCTGGCCTCATCTTCAGGGTCTCCCTCGCCTTCGGGGCTTCCCTCGGCCTTGTCTTCATGGCCTCCATCAGCCTCACCTTCAGGGTCTCCTTCAGCCTTGCCTTTGGCCATCCCTTGCCTTCGGGGCCTCCCCTAGCCTCACCTTTTGAATCTTCCTCACCTTTAGGGTCTCCCTCGGCCTCGCCTTTGGGGCCTCCCTCGCCTTTGGGGTCTGTGGATCGCGGTGTCCGTGGAGCCGCCGTGCGCGGTGGCTGGACCCGCCTTTCTGACTCGATTCTGGTGACGGGCAAAGGGGCCGGGGTGGGGGGGGAGGAATTTTGGGACCGGCCTCCCCGGGGAGGTCAGGCGGCAGCGGTGGAAGACGCTCCCGCCTCCCCCAGCGCACCGAGGCGAGCCGGGGCTCCACGACAAGCCGGATCCATCGCCACGATTGCGATGCCGGTTGCGTAAGCGCAGGCTCCAGCGCCGGCCGCGCTCGAGCCGTGGGAGCCGTAGCCTAGATTTATTCGTTAGCCACGTTCGTTAGCGGCAGCGCGGAAGAGGAGACCGAATCTTTTGCCGTTTGTCATCAAAACCCAAAGCGGCCGCCCGCCGAAGTGCCGGGGGCGCGAGGACCGACCCGGGCTGGGCTCGGATCTCCGGCGTGCCGACCGGCCGCGGCATCTCCGAAACACAGCCCGGCAAATCCGTCACCCTCCCGGCTGCGGAGGCCAGCGGCCGAGTCCTTCGGGAAAACCTCCGACGACCGATTTGTAAACGAGCCGACCGGCTCGGCCCTTCGCGGTGGCCAAGCGGCCGCCCCGGCAGGGCGGAAATTACTGAATCTTGTTTCCAGGCTCCTCGATACGAGTTTTTGCCCCGATTCCTGCCCCGGGATAACGCCTGGATTTGAGGCGCGGGGAGCGGTGCGCTCCGCGCCGGAGTCGCCTCCGGATCCGAACGTTTTTGCCGGCTCCTGGTTTAATTCGGCAGGGATTTTTCGAGCGTGAGCTTAATTTTTTGCCCCCTCAGAGGTGGGTTTACGTGTTCTGCCGCGTCCGGCCGCGTGCTGGAGCGTGCCAGGCCCTTCCCAAGCGGCGCCGGACCTAAACCAAAGCCCTCGTGCTGCCCCGGGGGTGCCGTGCCACCGGGGCTCCCTGTCCCCGGCCGTCCTTGAGGAGGTGAGCTGCTTTATTTGCTCTTCGGAGGAAGCACGGAGCACGGGTTCAGGTTCCCTCGGCGATAAACGCCTCTTTCCCCGTCCCCAGCAGGGTCAAGGCGTTGCCACACGGCCCGGGGGGGGCTTCGGGGCGACGGTGGGAGCCGTTTTCTGCTTCCCGGGGAGCGCCGGAGGGTGTTTTATCCCCCTTTATCCAAAGCTGCGGTTGCTTGTTGGGGCCAGCCGCGAGCGGGGGGTGCTCGGCACCTCGGCGCGTTCCCCGCCGGCGTCGCGGCCTGATGCTCTGCAGCGATGCTGCCGTGTCATCCCGGCAACGTTAATCCTGCTGCGTAACCGGTAACGAGGGAGCGAGCCGAGCCGGGGGGGCCACTGCCGGAGGGGAAGCCCCTTTTCGGGTGGGTTTCACCCCAGGGGTGAGACATTTTCTTGTTGAAATTGCTGCCGAGAGCTGTCCTTATCCTGGGGGGGGGGGGGGGGGGGGCAGGGAACACGAAATCACAGCCTGGCTCCTTCCAGCCGCCGGCTCTGCCTTCCCAGGAGACGCCGAGCGCTGCAACGGAATAAAATGGGCTCCTTTGGTTATTCCTTGATTATATTTTTCTGGGTTTACCCTGCGTGCCGTGATCCGGTCCTAAATGCACGCGTTATCGACACGGACGGGGTCGGGATGCTTCTGTGATGCCCGGCAGGCTCCTGCTTACCCCAGGGGTCTCTCCCTGTAGATATATATATTTATTTGCTCCCTTCTTGCATGTCATTCCCGCCCACTCCTCGTCCGGCTGCTGAAATAACCCCGCATCCCTGTGTTTGACACCTCCGATACCCCCAAACCCCGGGAGGCCTTGTCTGGATCCACTTTTGGCTCTTGCTTTTTAGGGGAAACTTATTTGAACCGGCCTCCCCCCAAAAGTCGATGCTGGAGGGATGTGATTAAAGCGGTTTGTAGAGGGGAGCGAACCCGAGGAGGAAACCTTGAGCATCTCCCGCGTTACTGGGTCCCGGAGCCCTCGATCCGTGTGTGATTTTTGGGAGTCGTCATGAAATCCATTGGGTGCCCAGAGGGTCCCCGCCTGGTAATTAATAATTACTCTGAATATCTGGAAATAAAACCGCTCATCGCTCTGGAATTGCTGTTTCGGTCTCCGCCCGGACAAGCTGCGATGGAGGAGCAGCCCGGCAGCGCGGCCGGCGTGGATCGAGGATCGTCAGAGGCGATGCCGGAGTCGCGGGAGGCAAAACGAAACCCACGAGCGGGACCAGGACCGAGGGCGGCCGGCCCGTCGGCGCCAGCGAACCAGCTTTGGGGACCGCGGAGCATCGCTCCCCCAGGGACGCTCCCGTCCTTCCTCCTCTCCCGAACGCTGGGAACTGGTGAACCGGGAGCGCGGGGTTTTTTGCCGTACGACAGCGTTAATTCCGCGGGATGATCCAGGCCTCTTCGTCAGCCTCGGGTGAGCTTTGAGCCGGCCGGTTTTCCCTGATGGGATCTCAGAGCCCTGCGGCTGAACCGGCCCTGTCTCCCGAGGCTCTTTGCAGCCGCGATCACGCGAGGCCCGACCCGCTCCTGAGCCACTCCCTGCTCACAAAGGCGATTCCAGCAACGGCTGACGTGGAAAAAATCAATATTTTCAGTCGAGCTCCTTTCGGTGCGTTCAATAGCAGAAGGAAGGGGAACGGGGGGCGCGCCGCTCCTTCCTCGCAGTATTGGAGTCAAGTTTTTGCCTTCCCTGACCCAAATCCCCGCCTTGGGGATTTACCGCCATTTAAAAACTGAAGCAAACCTGCAAACAAGTTTGTTTTCATTTTTTCCCCGCCACCGTTAGTAGATTTAGGATATTATTTCTTTCCCTGGCTGTGTCTTTGGCTCAGGAGGGAGGCGGAGAGGCTTCCGCCGCGGGATGAGCGTCGCTGCCGTACGGAGCGCGCCGGCGCTTTGCCCCCTCTCTCCTTAAACCTTCGCTGAAGCCAGACCCCGACCTCGGGGCCAAAAACCTGCCGCAGAGCCCAGTCCGAGCTGAGGCCGAAGGTCTCCCGTCCTCCCTCGGTGAGGCTCCAGGGCGTGCAGCCCCCCCACTCCGTGCTGGGCCTCGGGGGGCTTTGGAGCTGCCAGGCTCGCCTCTGCGCCCTGGCTCTTTTCAAAAGTGGATTTTTTTATTTAAAAAAGAAAAGTAATTGAAGCTAATAAATGAATTACACTGGCCGTGGCATTGCACAGGGGCAGCTGCTGCCGCGCCGACGGAGGAGGAGGAGGAGGAGGCCCGCGTGGGTAGGGGAGCTGCTTCTGTGGCGAAATGAGGTGAAAGCTTCATTTTCCGCTGCCTCGTGCCCTGCAGCGGCTGCGCGAGCCCGACCTCGGCCCCGGCCGCCCCTCGGGGCAGCACCCCCGGGGTGGGGGCCCTCCTTGCCGGCTTCGGCTGCTTCTCCCCCAGCTCCGGGGCGGTTTCGACCCCTGTTTAAGAAACACAATTAACGGGAACTGTAGAATCATCATCGAGTCCAGCATCCCCCGACGGATCCATCTGGGGAAGGGTCCGGTCTCCGTCCCCCGCCGGGGCTCGATGCCGCGGGCGGGGGCGTCCACCCAGACGCTGTCGCTGGTTCTCGTCACCGTAAGCGCCCAAGGGAGAGGGTTTTTAGGTGATATCCTGAAGATTTGCTTCAGAGGGAATGGGAGAAACGGCAGAGACTCTCCTCATTAATTATCTCCTTCCTAAAACGAGGCCGACGAAGGCGGCAGCCCAGCCCGGATCATCAGAGACCCCCAGAGCAGGGGGGGCTTGGCTGAGCCCCCGGGACGAGCGTCACCACGCGGGCAGCACCCGCCGGAGCCCGACCGGGGACGTCCTGGACAGGCGGACGGGGCCGTTTAGTGGCGACGGAGGTGGTGACGCGAGGCGGGGGCGCTGGGGGCGCGGTGCCGGGCTGAGCGGGGCGGCGATGCTCGAGCGGATGTTTTCTGCTTTTCCCCTCGGATCGTGTGCGGGATCGGTGGCGTTAAATCAGCTCCTTAACTGGGCTGACACGCTGGTTCAACAGCTGCTTTTCTCCCCCCCCCCGCTTTAGCAATGGATTTAAGCAATTTGCCCACAAAAAAAAAAAGCCCTAAAAAGCTGTATTTAAACCCAAGATGTGGCACCCATGAGCCGGGCAGTCCCACCCGCGCGGGGGCTTCGCCACAGCCCTGGTGCCGCTGCAGCTTTGGCACCGACACGTCCTTTCTGGGGGGAGGAGAAGGGCACCAGCATTTCTTTTTTGGCTCTGAAGACGCTGGAGGCGATGCGGAGCCCGTCCCCGAGCTTCGTCCGAGTGCGGGCAGTGCCTCCCGCTGCCTGTTTGCCCCCGAATCGCATCCAAAGACCCTCTGATCCCCCCTCCCCGCCCCCGAGGCTGCCGCGTCCCAGGGTTCCGCAGGGATGCCGTTGCCTGACATGCTTTTTTTCGAAGGCGGTTGTTCCGTTGCCATGAGAACGGCGGTCGGGGAGCGGAGGGAATACAAAGCGGAGAGGAGAGGAGATGGCACGACCGGGTGGGTGCTGGGCTCCCCGGGCGGGGGGGAACCGGGCGTCCCGGGAGGCTTCTCGCTCCAGCCCAGCCCCTGGGATGGGGACGGGGATGGGGGCAATGCCCTGGGCTCGGTTCAAAAGCAAAAGCCTCTGGTGTTGTGGTGACCTGAAAGCTTCGGGAGGCCGAGGCGCGATGCTCGCTGCCCTTCCCACCGGATACAGCTCCCAAAAATTCCTCACCCAAGCCGGAGCCGAGCGTTTCCCAGCTTCCCATGGGCAAGCTGCCTGTTTTGGAGCGCGTAGGCATTAACGAGGGGGCAGGAAAATGCTGGAGATTCTCCCAGCAAAACCCTACGAGGGCTTTTTAACTCCCTACGGCTTGGACGGAGCCGCCAGTCCGGTGTCGGCAATGGGCGGATAACCCCCGGCACGTCCATGATCGTTTGAATCCGTAGGTTTTTTGAGGGAGGGAGTTAGCGGGAGCACCAAGCCGCCGGCGAAGGTTATCTCGCGGGCGAAGCGCGCGGTGGTCGGCCGTGCCGGGGCGGCGCGAGCTCCTTCCGTGACAGAACCGGCGTCTCCTTTTGCTCGGGGTCAATTCAGTTACGATTCGGTTTAGAACAGAAGAGTGTGGTTGGAAGGGGGCTGCAGCCGTCGCCCCGCCCGCCCGATCCCTCCAGGGCTGCCCAAAAACTAAAGGATATCTTTAAATAAGATTAGATAACCGCGCGCAGCCCCCTCCTGCAGCCCAGCCGTGGGGAGGAACCGCGACTGCGGTTCTCCGAGGCGCGCCTCGGGGATCGGAGGCTTTATCCGGGGTGGGGAGGGCAGGAGTGGGGAGAAGCTGCTCTTAAGAGTCCAGGAAACCTTTCCTGGTTATCCCAAGCGATGCTGGCTTATCCGAAATGCCGTTCCGCTTTCTTGCCTTCTCCGCAGGGACGCGGTGACCCCGCCGGCAGCTCCGGGGCCGGCGCCGCGGAGCTGGTGGCGAAGAGCCCCCCCCCCGCTTGCCGCCCGCCGGCTCTCCATGCGAACCGCGGCCAAATGGATGCGATCGCGAGCGCCGGCCTCAAGAGGAAGTTTGAGGATGCGGACGTGGGCTCGCCGGGCTCCAACTCGGACGACGAGATCTCCAACAGCGACAGCGCCGATAGCTGCGACAGCGTCAACCCCTCCAGCTCCACCGGCTTCATACGTGAGTGGTTGGGGACGGTCGCCGTCCGTGCTGCCGCCCTCCGAGCCCCTCCGCCGTCGAGCGCGAGGGGCCTGGGTGCGGGGCTGGCCCTGCTCTGCCCTCCTTCATCCCTTACAACGCGTTTGGGGTGATGAGCGGAGACCTGATTGCCGGTCCCACGAGCACAGATCGTGCCACACCCTGAGGAAATTAATAGAATCATTAAACTTGGAAAAGACCTCTTGGATCGTCAAGTCCAACCCCCAACCCAACACCCCCAGGCCTCCTAAACCGTGTCCCCAAGGGCCACGTCTGCACGTCCTTTGAACCCCCCCAGGGACGGTGACTCCCCCACCTCTCTGGGCAGCCTGTGCCAGGGCCTGACCCCTCTGGCAGGGAAGACATTTCCCCTCACACCCAACCTAAACCTCCTCTGACGCAGCCTGAGGCCGTTTCCTTTCGTCCTATCGCTTGTTCCTGGGGGAAGAGGCTGACCCCCCACCTCGCTACAGCCCCTTTCAGGTAGTTGTAGAGAGCGAGAAGGGCTCCCCTCAGCCCCCTCTTCTCCAGGCTAAACCCCCCCAGCCCCCTCAGCCGCCCCCCAGCACACTTGTGCTCCAGACCCTGCCCCAGCCCCGCTGCCCTTCTCTGGACACGCTGAAGCCCCTCAAGGGCCTTCTTGTCCCGAGGGGCCCAAACCTGAGCCCAGCATTCGAGGTGGGGCCTCCCCAGTGCCGAGCACAGGGGCCCCATCCCTGCCCGGCTCCTGCTGGCCACACCAGGGCTGACACAAGCCCGGGGGCTGGTGGCCTCCTTGGCCACCCGGGCACTGCTGGCTCATGCCCAGCCGGCTGTCAGCCAGCACCCCCAGGGCCTTCTCCGCCTGGCAAAGAGCAGAGCGGGAGGAGAACCTCTCTCGCCCTGCCGGCCACACGCCTTTTCATGCATCCTTGGGTACCATTGGCCTTCCTGGCCCCAAGGGCCCGGTGCTGGCTCAGGGTCACCTTCTTGTCCCCCAGCACCCCCAGGGCCTTCTCAACAGAGCCGCTCCCCAGCAGTTCAGCCCCCAGCCTGTGCCGGTGCGGGGGGTTCTTCCTCCCCCAGGGCGGGACCTTGCACTTGCTTTTGTGATCTTCTGGCGATCTACTGGGATCTTCTGGCGACTGAAGAGGGTGACGATGGTGTAGGGCTGTGGGGTCGATGCGGTTGGTCTAGGTGCCATCGGCGGTAAGAGCGCAGCCGCCCCCCGACGCGGCCGTCACCCAAAGCCAGCTCAGGGCCACCAGCACGAGCTCGACCCGCTCCGGGGAGCAGAAGGGCCGCTCTCTGGCGGGGTGGGAGGTCTTCGTGGGACTCCCAGGGGGGGTTTTTTTTTTTGCTCCTAACAGCCCCTCCCTGGCTTCCCGCCCCGCAGCCACCTCCATCCTGAAGCGGCAGAAGCAGCTTCGCAGGAAGAATGTCCGCTTCGACCAAGTGACCGTCTACTACTTCGCCCGCCGCCAGGGCTTCACCAGCGTCCCCAGCCAGGGCGGCAGCTCCCTGGGCATGGCCCAACGCCACAACTCCGTCCGCCGCTACACGCTCTGCGAGTTCGCCCAGGAGCAGGAGGTGAATCACCGGGAGATCCTCCGGGAGCACCTCAAGGAAGAGAAACTCCACGCCAAGAAAATGAAGGTATTGCCGGGGAAGCGGGGTGTCGCTGGTGAAACCCGGCGGTGCCGTAGCCGGGAAGCACCTCGCTGAGCTCTGGTGGAGCTCGAGCATAAGCCAGGTCAGAGGAGGGAGGTGCAGGCTGCCATTTCACGTCAGCCGGGGATGGATTTATCGCCGCTAAACTCCTCCTTTTGATTTCTTTTACCTCTTTTTTTTGTGTCGATGCTGCACCCGCAGACGGGGTCAGCATCAACCTGTGCTGGGTTCGGAGCTGTCGGCCAAACCTCGCCAGGCCTGTGCTGGTAGAAATTCCAGTCTGGGGGGAGGCAGCGGGGCCACGTGGGGGGAGGATCAGCATCTCGGGGCGGCTCTGCCTGTTTCCCGCCCCGTCCTGGGGCTGCACCCCCGGGCATTGCCTGGAGGCTGGGCTCTGCTCGGTGGGATGCTCCTGCAGGGCCTGCGATCCGCCTCCCGCTGCCGTGACAGCCCACTTCGGGCAAAGGGGTGCCAATCCAGCCTGCCGCCTCTTTCTTTTCTTTATTTTTAAATTTTATATATTTTTTTTTAAATATAGGCTTTTCCACCAGTTCCTCAGGAGGCTGCAGACCCCCTCCATCTGCTGCCTCCCCGTGTGCCGGCTTTCAGAGAGCTGGGGGCCCCCATTTACCCTCAGTGCCGAGATCTGGGGACATTTCAGTGCGCGGTGGCACTCGTCCCGGTGCCGGCACGCTCTCCTTGGGTGCCGCCTGCTCCCGGAGGGGCCGGGCTGCAGCTCCAGCATGTTTTGGGGTCACTCCCCCCAAATTTGGGGAGATGTGGGGATATTGCCATGCGTGGGGAGGCTGAAGGCCCAGTGCAGGGAGGCGAAGGCACGTTGCAGGATCTGGCGCTGGCCCCTCCGTTGCTTTTAAACCTTATTTTCCCCAGGGACGAGGGGCGGGGGATGCTCTGCAGCTCCGCTGTCGCCGCTCCCCCAGGACCCTGGTATTTTCAGCAGCAGCGACCTCCTTTTATCTCGCTATTTGCAGGGCACCGTAGCAGAAGGAAGATGGAAAAGGGATTCTCTGCTCTGACTTCCTTTATTAGTTAATTTTCTCCCTGCTGCCTTCTCCTATAAACTGCCACGAGCCCGCCTGCAGCGTGGCTGGGGGGGAAGCGCCCGGGGATGGCTCAGCTCGCCACGCAGGACCATGCATGGGGCTGGGGGGGGGGCCAGGGAAGGCTCTGAGCCGGGGGGTGGGTGTTCGGTAGGGGACCAGGAGCTGGACAGACGGACGTACGTCCTCCATCTGCCTCATCGCCAGGGTTCGGCGTCCCCCCGGGGGGGCACTGACTCTGCCCCGCCGCCCCGCAGCTCACCAAGAACGGCACGGTGGAGTCGGAGGAGGCGGAGGGCCTGACGCTGGAGGATGTATCGGATGACGACATCGACGTGGAGAACGTGGAGGTGGACGACTACTTCTTCCTGCAGCCGCTGCCCACCAAACGCCGCCGGGCTCTGCTGCGAGCCTCCGGTGTTCACCGCATCGACGCCGAGGAGAAGCAGGAGCTGCGGGCCATCCGCCTGTCCCGGGAGGAGTGCGGCTGCGACTGCCGCCTCTACTGCGACCCGGAGGCCTGTGCCTGCAGCCAGGCGGGGATTAAATGCCAGGTGAGTTGGGGAAGGGGGTGCCGGCAGCGAAACCGCGTTGCCGGGGCTCGTACCGGTGCCGGCACACTCTCCTTGGGTGCCAGCTGCTCCCGGAGGGGCCGGGGTGCAGCTCCAGCGTGTTTTGGGGACGCTCCCGCAGCACCAAATTCCTGATGTCAGGCAGTGCTGGGATGGATCTTAGGCTCTGGGGAGGGACCCTTTGGGATCCCGGCGCTGCCACGTCTCCGTCTCCCTGCCAGGTGGATCGCATGTCCTTCCCCTGCGGCTGCTCCCGCGACGGTTGCGGTAACATGGCCGGTCGGATCGAATTCAACCCCATCCGGGTGCGGACTCACTACCTCCACACCATCATGAAGCTGGAGCTGGAGAACAAGCGCCAGGGCGGGCGGCCATCGGCGCCGGAGGAGGAGGCAGCCGCCGCTCACGGCGCCGCCGGCGACTGGCTGGGGCCGCAGCCGCCCGAAACGCAGGACTTCCAGGAGTTCATGGCGGAGAACGAGACGGCCGTCATGCACCTGCAAACGGCGGAGGAGTTGGAGAGGCTGAAGGCTGAGGAAGACTCCAGCAGTGGCTCCGGCGTGGAGAGCTTGGGCGTTTGTATCCTGGAGGAGCCCCTGGCCGTGCCGGAGGGTTTGTGCCCGGGTCTGGCCACCCCCATCCTCATCCAAGCCCAGTTACCTCCGGGCTCGTCCGTCCTCTGCTTCGCCGACGGCTCGGAGCAGGCGGCCTCGGCGGCGGGCGACCAGCCCTACTTGAACGATGGGTCCGTGGTCTACTACCAGGTGGAGCAGAGGCCGGTGCTGGGCGCCAAGGGCGAGAGCGGCCCGGCGGAGCCGCCGGCACCGTCCTGCCCGGGCGAGAAGGACCTCGGCGTCCTCCCCGTCCCCGTGGTGACTTGCGGCCGAGCCGCCGCTGCTCCGAGCAAGGGGGAAGCATCCAAACCGCCCCCGTCGTCCCCGGAGGCCGCGCCGTCCTCTGAGGGCTGCCGAGCGGCGGCCGCTCCCCGCCGCCCGCGCTCCCCGTCCCCCGGGCCACCGGAGCAAGCCCCGGAGCGGGCGCACGAGCCGCCCTCCGCCGAGGAGCGCTCGCTGGGGCCCGTCCTGCCCGTGTGAGCAGCCCCGTCCCCCCCCTCGGCGCTCGTTTATTTATTGACAATAATATTTTATGGACCGGCAGCGGCCACTGGTGGTTATTTAATTGGGGGGGGGGTGGGGGGGAGAGAGCAGGGGCTGCTTTGTACAGAGGGTTTTAAACGGCGTCCCCTCGCCCGCTGCCAGGAGCCTTTCGCTTGTCCCGGCAGAGACGGGTTTCGCGGCTCGGCCGATGCCGGCGGCCGCTCGGTTGCCACCCGCGGGCCAGGGTGCGCCGGACCTGGAGCCTCCTGCTTCCCATGGCAGCTCCTTCCCGCCCTCCTCCCCCCGAGCTGCCCCACCGCAGCCCCTGCCCTCCCGGCTGCCGGGAGCTCTCCCCGCTTGTTTTTTCCCCATTTTTTCCCTTTTTTTTTTTTTTCCCCCCTTTCTGAACGTTTCCTGGGTCGTGTCACAACCCAGCGCCTCCCAGTGCTGCTCCAGCCCCTTCCCTTGGGCCACCGGCCGCCGCGAGGGGCCAGGACGAGTCGGGAAGGGCCCGGAGCCAGCGGGGAGGCTCTAATTGCACAAGAAGGGACCAAGACCACGGCCCACAAACTCTCTTGGAAAGTTCAGGGAGGGTTTTAACAACCTGGATTTGAAGAGTTTGGTCCCCTCGCGGCTGCGGCACAGCCGTGATGGTGAACCGTGTCTGTCCGTCTGTCCCCGCGCTCGGTGCTGGCCTCGAGGAACGGTCAAGGCAACCGGCTGCTGCATCCCCCGGCCGGGCAGTAAAAGCACTTTCCCCCTGTCTCAGCCACCCCCAAGCACCGGGACGGGGCCCCCCTTTTGCCTCCCGCCGAAACCGGCCCTGCTGAGGGTCTCCGCGCTGCGTCTCGAGGGGGAGGCGCGGGGGGGGCCCCTCTGCCCGCTCCCCTTCCCTCTCCCCAGCGGCTTTAACCTCTGCCCTCGCTCTGGCCTTATCCCGGCCAAGGGGCAGCGTCTCCCCTCCGTCCCCCGCCATTTACCGACTCTGGCTGAGCAAATCCAGACTTTTTTTAAGGGGAGACTCAGGTGGGGAGTGAAGAGCCCCCACCCCCCCCCCCCCCCGATGCCCACGCGCTGCCTCTGTGGGACAGTTCAAGCCAACACAGCCCCGCGGCTGCTGCTCCTTGGGAAACAACCCCGGAGCTCGCGGGGGACACGGCTCCCAAGGGAAACGTCCCGCTGGAGAGCAGGGGTATCGGGGTGGGGGAAAACTGGGGTCTGACACAGTCCTTTAATTGTTTTGGGGGGAGGTTGGTTGCGGTTTAAGGCTCTCTTGTGCTCCCGGCGGTCGCCGGGAGGTGCCGAAAGGTGGTTAAAGGGGTTTAAAACCCCTCTGCTGCTCTTGCCGCCTCGGCGAGCGGGTCCAACCGAGCCTTAAGCCTGGCGAAGCGGCTCTTCCCCACCCTCCCCTCTCCCCGTGCCGGGAGCGACCCCCGGGGACGCCGTCCCCTTCTCCCGGGGCAGAGGCCGCTCGGAGCGCGTTACCCGCCCGTCCCCGCCCTCGGCCGGCTCACAAGGGCTAAATCCGGGAGGAGCAAAGCCTTACCCCGCGTTGGGCGCTTCGCCGGCGGCGCCCCCGTGCTGGTGCCGGTTTGCCCGTGGGGGGGGGGGGGGGGGGGGAGGTTTATTTTTCCAGCTCCCGCACGAAACGGAGCAACTCCGCGCTATAAAAACGGAGCAAATGGTGACACTTGAATGGGTTAAAGGCTTTATTTTTCTCCTTTTTTGTTGTTTTCAACGGACTCCACGCTCCCTCCCCAGCTCCGTGTCCCGGCTGCCAGGACCCGCTCGGCTCCTTGGGCAAGCCCGGCGGCGCCGCTAACCCACAGAATGAATCCTAAGACGCCGGTTAGGATGGGTGCTTTCACACTAGGCAAAGAACTAATAGGATTTATTCTATTTTTACAAAGATAACTATGCTGTTAATAGTGCAATGGACGCGCATTTCTGCCTTTTATTATTATTTCGTTTGTCGGTTTGGTTCACACGCACTCACTGACACCGACGCTGGTTCCGCGCTGGCTCCTGCTCCACTCGTCGCCGTGTAAGAAACCAACCCCCGTCTCCTCTGGTGCTGCCGCGGGAGCCGCGTGGCTGCCGCCCCGCCGAAATCCAGGCGCCCCCGGCTCCTCGGCCTAGCTCAGCAGTGACTCTACGCCTCCTAAAGCTCCCCGTCTCACACGCTGTCTGCAGGTGGCTTGTTGGGTTTTAATTTTTTTTTTTTTCCAGTGTGAATCCAAAGCTTGTCCTCCGCAGATTTTATTATTTTTTTTTTTTTTTAAATTCCGGCCTTTTCCGTTCTTTTCATGGTGATAATGCTGTATTTAAAGAGACTATTTAAGTGTAAAAATAAAAGAAATGCTCAAACTTGCACGGCGAGTTGCATCTTAAAGGGGGTTAAACCCGCCCCGGTGGATTCCTCTTGGTGGGGGGCGGATCTCGAATTCCTGCAAGAACCATGAGGGCGGGCGGGAGGAGAAGGGTTTTCTCCTCCAAGAGGTGAGGGAGGCGCTCGGGGCAGGCCTGGTGCACTGGAGGGCGATTTCTACCCCTCCTTTATACCTGAATAACGCTTAAAAAAGGCAGTTTCCCGGGAGTCAGTGCGCCCCGTCGGCGCCGGTGGTGGGACGCGGGGCGTTTCACGGCGCAGGAGGCAGGCGGGGGCCTCCAGAGAGACGCTTGAGTCGCTCACTCGCTTTCGCCTTTAATAAAACACGTAAAGCCCATTTGAATTCACTCCACAGCCGGACATTTCTCATGCAGTGATGGGTGAGGCGAGACACGGTGGGCTTTAACCCCCTACCGCAGCGGGGAGCTGCCGCTGAAGCCCCCGAAGCCGCCCCTGCCGAGCAGCAAGCGCAGGGCTAAGATCTAATTAGGCAGAACTCGTCGGAGGCAGCCCGCGGCCTCGGCTGAAGGCGGCAGCGCAGTTCAGCGCCGCCTTTCCGACCCCGTTTGTGGCGGCGGCGGTGTTCCCAGCCCCGGCCATCGCCCTCCATCAGCCGGCGGCGAGGGCTGCCTGGGCGAGGGGCCGTGACCGGGAGGCAGCCGCAGCCCAACAAAAGCACAGGAACCCGCCCGAGGCTCCCGGTAAGGTCGTGTGGGGATTTGGGGTCTTTGCTTGACCCCTCAGGGAGGTTTGTACACTTAAGACCGCTCGGTGAAGTAAAGAAACTAAGTAAAACCCTCTGTGCGAGGCACAGAGCAGCAAAACCCAAGCTGAACAGAGCGCGCTACTACGAGATATTTAGGGAAGTGTCCACAGGCAGCAGAGACGCTCCTTCTCCCATCCCATGGTCAAAGTGACGCAGTTTCAGAGCTGTAACAGCGAAGCCGCCTCCCTCGGACGCCGACGGAGGGAAGGCAGGGACGGGGCTCAGCCCCGCGGCATCGCCAGCCCGCTCCGACGGCGCGAAGGGGGAAGAGAAGAGCCGGCGCCGGCGCAAACCTCCGGTGCCGGAGGGAGGGAATCGCGTTCTTTGCCCGCGGCGGCATCGGGGCCCCTCTCGCTGACTCTGGGCCGTGGTTTCACATCACCAAACAGACGGGTCTTATTTTTGCGGCACCAGGCTGGGAATCGCCAAGTCGGCGCGCGGTGCCGGGGTGAGGGTGCGCAGCCGGCGCCTCGGCCGTCACTCCTTGGCCCTGGCGTAGTTGAGGGACAGCAGGACCATGCTGTTCGCCAGGAGGGAAGCTTCGGAAGCTGGAAAAAAATACGAGAGTGGGATCAGAGCGGCGCTGCTGCGGCCCAACCGCTTCAGACATGCTCGTCCTGTGCGGCACCAGGGGCTGCGGGGCTCCCCCTTGCCCCCAGCCCCTCTCTCCGGGCGCTTTTTGCTCTGCTTTGGGCCCCCCATTTCCCTCCTGCTGCCATTTTGCTCCCCCCGGCGCTGCCATGGGGCTCAAATCTGCCTCCACGAGGTCTCTGCGGGACAGGGACACCCAGGCGCTGGGTATTCCACACGGACACAGCCCTGGGGAGAGCCAGCCCGCTCCGCCGCATCCCTCCTCCCAGCGATGAGGCCCCGGGGGATCGACGGGACAGCCCAGCCGGGAATAAAGCCACCATTTACTCCCAGAGCCTCCCTGTGCCCAGAGGCGCTCCAGAGGCTCCCAGGTCCCCCCCGCGCCACCCGGCAGGAGCTGCCCCTCGGCCGCCGTTACCTTGCAGCTTGCAGGAGAGCCCCAGCCACTGCTCCAGCCACGCTCTGCACTCGGCCATGCCGAGGTGAGTGGAGTTCAGGCCACGGAGGTAACAAGCCTGCGGAGCAAGGGGAGAGGAAAAAAAATACAGGCAAGTTGAGGGACGGGCACTCGGGTCACACGAAATGCCGGGATCGTTGCCGGGATCCTTCCTCAGCGTGACACACGGCTGGGCAACAGTGAACCGTGCCCCGCTGGGGTCCCGGCCCGGAAAACGCCTCCCCGAAGGAGAGCGGCCACCATCTGCCTCGCGGCGGGTCTGGAGGAACGTGCTGCGCCCCGACACAGCTCTGCTAATGACGGGGAGGGCCGGGACGACGCAAGCCCAGGGTCGAGCGGCCGGCGCGGGGGCGGAAGAGGCGTCCTCACCGCTTTCAGCTCCTCCTCGGACAGCTGGCCCAAGCCCAGGCGCAGCATGGCGCGGTCCAGCTGCCGGATCTCCAAGACGTGGCTCCGCAGGCGATACCGCAGGAAAAAGGCCGGCAAGTGGGTGGTGAGAAACAGGACCTGGCTGAGGGCTTTCTGCGAGGGAAATCAAGGGCAGGGTCACCAGTGAGGGCGTCCAACCCTTCCAAAAATGGGTGTCCGACCCATTTAGGCACAACATAACCCAGATGAAGCCTCCCGTTCCTGACACACCCCCTATTTTGTTCCCCTTTAATTATCTGGCTGATTGTCCTGCCCACACTGAAACCCCGAGCGGCCCCCGGCGGGTCCGGTTACACCCAGCTCGGCTGCCCGGCCCAGCGAGCGGAGCAGGGAGCGTGTATCGAGAGACACGAGCCCTGTCCTGGGCCAGACGTGGGTGTCGGGGCGACTTCAGGTGCGTGGGATGGCTCAGATGTGGCCGATGGCCCCACCAAGCCAGGGACCTACAGCGAGGGCGGGCAGTCTCGTTCTGGGCTGTTTTCATGGAATCACAGCAGGGTTGGGGTCGGGAGGGACCTTTACGGGTCACCCCGTCCAACCCCCGGCACGAGCAGGGACATCTCCCACCAGAGCGGGTTGCCCCGAGCCCCGGCCAGCCTGACCTTGAACGTGGCCAGGGATGGGGCACCCACCACCCCCCAGGCAGCCTCTGCCAGGGTCTCACCGCCCTCAGCATAAAATATTTCTTCCTTAGATCCAGTATGAATCTCCCCTCTTTCAGTTTAAAACCGTCACCCCTTGTCCTGTCACTGCAGGCCCTGTTAAAAACTGTCCCATCTTTCTTATAACCCCCGTTAAGCCCTGGGAGGCCGCAATAAGGTCTCCCCGCAGCCTCCCCTTCCCCAGCTGCACAACCCCAGCTCTCCCAGCCCGGCCTCGCAGCAGAGGGGCTCCAGCCCTTGGAGCATTTCTGTGCCCCCTCTGGCCCCGCTGCAGCAGCCCCGTGTCTGTCCCGTGCTGAGGAGCCCCGAGCTGGAGGCGGCGCTGCAGGGGGGTCTCACAGAGCGGGGCAGGGGGGCAGCACCCCTCCCTCGCCCTGCTGCCCGCGCTGCTGGGGGTGCAGCCCCGGGCACGGGTGGGGGTCTGGGCTGCGAGTGCACAACTGGATGGGCTTTAAGCACAACACCCTGTTTGGGGCACAACCGAGCGGACGGGCACCTCGTCGCTCTTTGGCAAGAGCCAGGTCTGAGCTGCTGGCAGGAGAAAAGCCGCACTCACCACGTGAGACACTTTGAGCTTGTTCAGACCCAGCGGAGATCCCGAAAACAAACTTCTCACAGCGTAGAGTTCGGCCACGCGCGGCTGGGAACCTCGCTGCACCTGAAAGAGCCACAGCGCGCGCTGCCGACACCTCCCGCGGGCGTTCCTCACCACCAGGCAGGGCCGAGGCAGCAGCGGCAGCACGGGCGATGCCGGCCGCGGCGCTGACGTACCTCGGCGCAGAGCTCCTGCAGGCGTTTTTGGAGCTGTGGCTCGGGCAGGGAACGCGCTGCCAGGGCTAAACTCTCCACCACATCTGGATACGAGTCCCTCCGGATGGCATCGTAGGCGTCCAGGAACTCAACCTGCTGGTTGGGGGTCCAGAAGTAGCGGATCAGGAGCTGGCGTGGGAAGAAATACCTTGGAGAGAAAAGGAGACGGGGTGTCAGGGAGGAAACGCACAGGCACGAGCCCGGGCAGTTGGATTTTGTGCGGCAGGAAAGAGGCGCAAGCAGCGCCCTGTGCCAGGGCAGCACATTTGGCCCCTGGGAGCTGCAGACGTTCGCTCCTCCGAAGGGGCAAGGTCGGGAATCATAGATTGTTTAGGTTGGAAAAGGACTCTCAGATCATCAAGTCCTACTGTTAACCCAGCCCTGCCAGGCCCACCATTAAACCATGTCCCCAAGGGCCACATCTACATGGCTTTTTGAAGCCCCCGCAGGGACGGTGACTCCCCCACGTCTCTGGGCAGCCTGTGCCAGGGCCTGACAACCCTTTTGGGGAAGAAGTTTTCTATAATCTCCAACCTAAACCTCCCCTGATGCAGCTTGAGGCCGTTTCCTCTCATCCTGTCACTGGTGACTTGGGAGCAGAGACCGACCCCCCCTCACTCCAGCCCCTCTCGGGCAGCTGCAGAGAGCGAGAAGGGCTCCCCTCAGCCCCCTCTTCTCCAGGCTAAACCCCCCCAGCCCCCTCAGCCGCCCCCCAGCACACTTGTGCTCCAGACCCTGCCCCAGCCCCGCTGCCCTTCTCTGGACACGCTCCAGCCCCTCAAGGCCCTTCTTGTCCCGAGGGCCCAAACCTGAGCCCAGCATTCGAGGTGGGGCCTCCCCAGGGCCGAGCACAGGGGCCCCATCCCTGCCCGGCTCCTGCTGGCGACACAGACCACCCTCCCACCCAACTCGGTGTCATCAGCAAACTGACTGCGGACGCGCTCAATCCCCTCGCCCAGACCGTTGGCAAAAGTATTAAACAGAGCCGGCCCCAACACCGAGCCCTGGGGAACAGCACTCGGGGCCAACAGGGTTTAACTCCGCTCGCCGCCGCTCTGCGGGCCCTGGCTCTTTACCCCGCAAAGCGCACGCCCGTCCCAGCCACGAGCAGCCGGTTTCTCCAGGAGAATGTTGTGGGAAACGGTGTCAAAGGCTTAACGAAGTCCAGGTGGACACATCCACAGTCCTTCCCTCCTCCGCTACGTGGGTGACCTTGTCACAGAAGGAGATTTGCTCCTCCAAAGGCCATAGCGAGCTCAGGAAGGAGCGCTCCGGGCGACCGGATCTTCTCTGCTACAGATGAGGCTCGACACAACACCGAGATCTCCACCCTGCACCATTTTAGGCAGCGGGGCTCTCACCCACCCACAGGTCATGAAAGCCAGGGAGCAGAATTGAAAAATCCAGGGGTTTAGCCTGGATTTAGCTCTGGCGGCAGGACAGCTGGCAGGGAGAGGGGCGCTCGCAGGACTACGGCGACAGCTGGGAGGGAATCCTGCAGGGAGGTTTCCCCGGCCAAGCACGCACAGGGCTGTTCCCTGCGTGCCGGGGATTACTTCTCCGCGTTAGAAGCCAGGAGCCGGGCGGGTTGCTGGCACACAGGAGCCAGGATTGCGAAACATTCGCTGGGCTCATCAGGTTACTGGTATTTTTTATTACAGTGAGAGGCGGAGGGAGGAAGGGAGACCGCCTGGCTGGATTTAGAAGTCTAAAAAAAAAAACCCCGTTCCATGAAATTTAAAATATCAGCATCAAGGAGCCCAAAGATCGGGGCCCGGCGCTCACCGCGACGCCCATACTCACATCAGCACAATGACCAAGAAGTTGGCGAAGGGTGGGATGGCAATAACTCCGATGGGAATGGCCTTGATCACGTCCCTGCGAAACTGCCTCCGAAATTAGAAGCGAGAATCAGGATCTGACGCCAAACTCACAAAATTCCCTCAAAATTAACAGCTTCGGCCCTGGCCACAGCTTCCAAACCCTGTTTTTAGGCAGCGAACGTGCCTCACCCAGAGGAATTGGACCTCCCCGACCCCCAGCCGAAGCCCTGGGCACTAAATGGAGCGCCTTTTTGCTCCCTGGCGGCAGCGGGGAGGCAGAACCGGGCGCTGCGGCACCGAAACGCGTCCCGAGCGCGGCCGTGCCGTACCTGCCGCAGCCTCTCCATCTCCCGGTAGGGAAGCTGCTGAACGCTCAGCCTCTGATGGGACATTTTCAATTTGATTTTTCTTATTTCTTTTACTTCCAGGAAGAGCGCTTGGATTCCTGCCAAGACAGAGAGCACCCTCAGGTCCCCGATTCCCTGGCAAACGCCGCCGGTGATGCGGTTTTTAGTCCCAGGATGGGAACAGGCAGCACGTTTCCAGCTGCCTCCATCCTCCCAGGAGAAGCAGAGACATCCCCTCCGCCCTGGGACCCACCTTTCGTGAAAGTTGCGTAGAGCACATAGAAACGGGGGAAGGTCCTTTCCAAAAACTTCTCGTACCTCCCGTTGATGCGCTTCGCTTTTGATACCAGGGCAGCAAGGACAGACCTGGAGCCGGCCTTCGTGGAGAGGCAGCAGAGCGGGGACCTGCAGCGGGGCACCCCCACCCCCGAATCACAGAATGCCCTGAGCTGGAAGGGACCCCCAGGGACCATCGAGGCCAGCTCCCAGCCCTGCACAGGACACCCCAAATTCACACCGTGTCTCTGGGGGCCTTGGCCAAGCGCTTCTGGAACATCGCCAGGCTGGTGCCGCGATGCCTCCCTGGGGAGCCTGTGCCAGGGCTCCAACACCCTCTGGGGGAAGGACCTTCTCCTAATGCCCAGCCTCACCCTCCCCTGGCACATCTCCCTGCCATTCCCTCGGGGCCTGGCGTTGGTCACCAGAGAGCAGAGACCAGCCCTGCCCCTCCTCCTCCCCTCGGGAGGGGGCTGCAGAGCGCCATGAGGCTGCCCTTGGCCCCCTCTGCTCCGGCTGAACAACCCCAGGGGCTTCAGCCGCCCCTCGTACGGTTTCCCCTCTAAACCCTTCCCCAGCCCCGTGGCCTCCTCGGGACACTCTCCAGTAGCTTTGTACCCTCAATGCCCTGTGGCACCCAACCCTGCCCACAGCACTCGTGGTGAGGCCGCCCCAGTCCCTGTTTTTCATTCCTGTCGCTGTTTTGTGCAAAAGGCTCTGAGGGAAGCGGAGTTTGGCCTGGAGGGATGGGGGATGCCGGGTCCTGGGACTCCCGAAGCCCCCCCAGAGGGGACGGGGTGCTGGGACCCCACCCCGCCCTGCAAAGGCTGCTCCAGCAAGCCCCAGGCAGCCACTCCACATGGAGCTGGGGGCCAGGGGCTGGGCGGGGGGACAGCGTGAGGTGGGGGTCAGGACCAGGGGCCGGGAGGGGGGGATGGGGGCGCACCGGTGCTGAGGGGGGCCGTGCTTGGCGCTGGAGGAAGGGGGGTACGACACCACGGTGAGGGGCGGGCAGTACGGAGGGGGGTTGCCGGAGGGAGGACGAGGCCAGGTTTGGGGGGGGGTCAGGGCTGTGGCGAGGGAGGGGGGCCCGGGGGTGGGGGGCCACGGCGGGGGCCTGGCGGGGTCACGGCCGGGGTGGGGGGCGTTGGCGGGTACCGGGGGCGGGGGGGCCGGACAGGACCCCGCTCACCTCGGCGCCCTCCGGGCGAAGCGCGGCTCCGGCAGCCCCCGGGGGCGGCTCAGGCCGGCGGCGGGGCCGGGACCGAGGCGCCAGAGCCCCCCGCGGCAGCCGGCCATGGACAGCGCCATCTTGGCGGGTCACCGCGCGGGGCCAAAGGGCGAAGGTCACGGTGGGGGGAAAGGGAGAGCGAGCGCGGGGATCCGAGCGCTGATTGGCTGACGTGACGGCGGGCGGAAGTGCTGAGCGCCGGTCGCGTGACCAAAGGCGGAAGTGGGCCCTCCGGGCCGGCGGCACCGACACTCACACCCACCCACACCCCCCCCGCCCCGTTACGAGGGCCCCGGGCCCGCCGTGGGGGCTGGGCACCCCCGGACTCACCACACACACACACCCTCGGGGGTTCCCCCGCTCCAGCGCTGTTCTAAGGCCGCGGAGCAGCGCCGGGGGCGCCTGGGTGGGCCGAGGCCTTGTCTCGGGCCCGACCCCCCGCTCCGGGCCCGCGGGTCCCCGCGGCGGCGGCGGGCGCGGAGCCGGTGGGTGCTGGTGAGGTGAGCCGGGGCTGAAACCCCTTCCCTGCCCTTGGAGCGCCGGGGCTGTGGGGACACGGATAATCCCCGTGGGGTAAATCATGCACGGGTGAACCCCTGCACCGGCACAGGCTGGGGCGACCGGCCGGGGAGCGGCTGTGCCGAGAGGGTCCTGGGGGTGCTGGGGGGCAGCGAGGTGACCCTGAGCCAGCACTGCACTCTTGGGGCCGAGGGGACCAGTGGTTTCCTGGGGTGCATGGAAAGGCATGTGGCCAGCAGGGCGAGGGAGGTTCTCCTCCCTCTCTGCTCTGCCCCAGTGAGGCCACATGTGGAGTGCTGTGTCCAGCTTTGGGCCCCCCAGTTTAACAACGATGTGGAACTGTGTGAGCAAGGCCAGCGCAGAGCTGCCAAGGTGATCAGGGGCTGGAGCATCTGCCTTGGGAGGAAAGGCTGAGAGAGCAGGGTCTGTTCAGCCGCAGAAGAGGACGCTGAGGGGGGATCCCATCAGTACCTATAAATATCTGAAGGGCGGGTGTCAGGGGGATGGGGCCGGGCTCTTTTCAGTGGTGCCCAACGCCAGGCCAAGGGGCAACGGGCACAAGTGGGAACACGGGAAGTTCCGCCTCAGTATGAGGACAAACCCCTTCCCTGTGCAGGTGCCAGAGCAGGGGCACAGGCTGCCCAGAGGGGCTGTGGAGTCCCTTCCCTGGAGACATTCACGCCCCGCCTGGACGCGGCCCTGTGCCCCTGCTCTGGGTGTGCCTGCTCAAGCAAAGGGTGGGATGGGATGAGCTCCCGAGGGCCCTGCCAGCCCCCACCAGGCTGGGATCCCAGTGAAACCCCTTCCCTAGCCCTTCAAGGGGTGCCCCTGCCTGTGTTGGGGCTGTGAGTCACCCTTGGCTGCTGCTGCCCAGCCCTGGGCGCAGCGAGGGGGGATTAAACCCCTGCTGTGGGTCCTCAGCGAGGGGCAGTGGGGCAGCAGAGGGGCCATGGTCCCCCCTGGAGCCCCACAATCCCAACCCCGGGTGGCTCCCCCGGCTCTGCTTTGACTTCCTTGGCCCGCAGCCAGGTCCAGGCACCAGAGCTATGCAGGATGCCTCTGTCCATCCCAACCTGCATCTGTCTGTCCCAACCTACGCATTGAGCCACCGAACCAGTTCCAGAGCTGCCCCCGGGTCATTCCATATGGGTCACATTTGCTTTCTCCACTCTAAGCGCCGCAAGAAACGGTGCCAAAGGCCTTTGGGGAAAAAAACGCTGCTTCTCCCCCTGCCCGTGAGGTCCGTCATCTCCTCTCCCCGAGGCATCCCAAAAAACAGGTGCTATGTGGCCTCTTCCCAGGTCTCTGGCAGCTCCTCCGTCTTCCATGAATCCCTGGGGATGCTCTTCCTGGCCAAGCCCCTCTCCTCCCTCTGGCCAAGCCCCAGCGCCCCCCGCTCCCCTCCAGCAGCCCTGCGAAGCTGGAGTGCGTGGTGCTGGTCACGCACGCCTGGGTCTTTGCCCTCCTGCCTGGTGAGTCTTGGAGTGTTGCACATTCAGCTGTTGCTTATCAGAAAAAGGCACCGGGGGCCCTTTTAACAGAGGAAAAAGGAAACAAAAAAGGACAAACCCAGGGTTATCGCTGTGCCTCGGCAGGTTTTGGACCAGTGGGGATGGCTGATAATAGATTGTATTGATCCAAGCTGGGAAGGGATCGCGTCTTATCAGCGCTGCACGTACCTGCGGCTGGAAAATGCCCAGTAAGTGCCACTTTGGGCTCTAATCTTTCAAATAACTCTGGTGGAGCAGAGTCCAGGCCGTCTTGTGTGTTAATTACCGGAGCACATCTGATGCCTGAACCAAGCGGCCTTTTAATTAAACCTCCAGGGTTGATAATGTGCCCCGGGCAGCGCATAACCCACCTTTCCCCCCAAGCCCAGCGCTGCCGCTCGCCACGGGGCCGAGCCTCCTCATCAAAGCCTTCGTCTGTCCTATTCACCCCCCTTAACTCAGCGGTTTTTAATAGTTCTTTAATAAATGATAACGTTGAAGTAGATGCGGTTGTTTTCGGGAGACTTTGAATTGTCTCCCGAGCTCCCCTTGGGGAACTCTGCACCAGCGGCTCAGCGTGGGCGCTGCGGGTGGAGGAGAGAGGGAGGGGAGCTGGCGGGGAAGGGTGGGGACACCTCTTAAATAGGGAGAGGAACGCTGAGCGGGCTCCAGAAACCACCGAGTGACAGAAGGGGTGACACCATGCTGAAGAAGTACACCCTCAAGCAGAGCTCGCCAGGCTGCGAATTGGGTGAGTGCCGCAAACACCGATCCCAGCGAGCTCGTCATCCTCGCAGGGTGCTCTTGGTGATGGGGAGCATCGCCCTCATCCCAAAATACCCTGGGATTCCATAGAATCACAGAACGGTCTGGTTTGGAAGGGACCTTCAGAGGCCATCGAGTCCAGCCCCCTGCCCTGAGCAGGGGCATCCCCAGCTCGACCAGGTCGCTCAGAGCCCCGGCCAGCCTGGCCTTGGATGTCCCTAGGGATGGGGCATCGACCCCTGCTCTGGGCAACCTGGGCCAGCGCTTCGCCACCCTCAGTGTAAAAAATTTCTTCCTTCTATCCAGTCTAAATCCCCCCTCCTTCAGTTTAAACCATCCCCCCTTGGCCTGTCACAGCAGGCCTTGCTAAAGAGGCCGCCCCCACCCTTCCCACAGCCCCCCTTTGAGCACTGGGAGGCCGCAATAAGGTCTCCCCGCAGCCTCCCCTTCCCCAGCTGCACAACCCCAGCTCTCCCAGCCCGGCCTCGCAGCAGAGGGGCTCCAGCCCCCGGAGCATTTCTGTGCCCCCTCTGGCCCCGCTCCAACGGCCCCGTGTCTGTCCCGTGCTGAGGAGCCCCGAGCTGGAGGCGGCGCTGCAGGGGGGTCTCACAGAGCCGGGCAGGGGGGCAGGACCCCCTCCCTCGCCCTGCTGCCCGCGCTGCTGGGGATGCAGCCCAGGGCACGGCTGGGGGTGGGGGCTGCGAGCGCACGTTGCCGGCTCGTGTCCAGCCTTTCACCCCCAGCACCCCTGAGTCCCTCTCCGCAGGGCTGCTCCCCGTCCCCCCGTCCCCCAGCCTGTGTGGATACCGGGGGAATTTGAGGAATAACATAATTTTTGCAGCTTCAGGCCAAAAGCTGTTGGTAACCCACCACCTCCTGCGAGGTCTCTCGTACCCATCGGCGCGGCTGGGCAGCACACCAGTGCGGTGCGGGCGCCGTGTTCACATTCCCATGCGGGAACGACACTGCGGTTTGGTTTTAATTCCCCTCTCCGATGCCCGCGCTGCCAGGTCAGCGGTGAGGTTAAACCCCCAACAGCGGAGTTTCCCTGTTTCCTGGATTTCTCCTCTTCATTTTCCTAGGATTCGGTCATTTCGGCAACATCCCATGATTATTTTTTTGTGTTTAAGCGATGAGGAACGCGGGTTGCAAAACCTCCCCGGAGTATTCTTTGTGAGATACAGAAATAATTAACACGTGTTTGCAGCTGTTTGCTGGTGGCTAAAAATCTAGAAATCTGGGGTTTTGCCATGAAAAGCGCCCCGAGGTTGGCGAGGTGCTGCCGGAGCTGGCTGGCTCCCCGCGGATCTGTGTTTTGGGGTGGAATAAGCTGCTGGCGGAGAAACATGGGGCCCCCACGCCGGGGGCCAAGGCCTGCATTGGGCCCGTGTCCCCCCACAGCAGGGGCTGAGGCCTGCACTGGGCCTGCGTCCCCCCATGCCGGGGTCCTGCGTCCCCCCACACCAGGGGCCAAGGCCTGCACTGGGCCCGCGTCCCCCCACACTGGTGGCCCGTGTCCCCCCACGCCGGGGGCCGAGGCCTGCACCGGGCCCGTGTCCCCCCACGGCGGGGGCCTGCGTCCCCCCATGCCGGGGGCCCGTGACCCCCACGCCAGGGGCAGAGGCCTGCACCAGGCCCCTGTCCCCTCACGCCAGGGGTGGGGGCCTGCACCGGGCCCGCATCCCCCCACGCCAGGGGGCCGCGTCCCCCCACGCCGGGGGCCGAGGCCTGCACCGGGCCCGTGTCCCCCCACGGCGGGGGCCTGTCCGCAGCTCCAGGGCCGGTGTCCCCGGCTCCGCGACCCGTGTCGCGTGTCCCCGGTCGCGCCAAGCGGCGTCACGGCGCGGGCTGGGAGAGCGGGGCTCGGCGGGCGGCGGCAGCGCAGGCCTCGGCCGGGGCATGAGGCGGCGGCGGCAGCGGGGGCGGCTGGGGCGGTGAGCCCAGTGGGCTGGGGGGGACCCTGGGGACGGGGGGTGGCGGGGGGATCCCCCTGGGTGAGCCGGGGGGGGTCCCCTGGGGGCGGGGGGGGAGATCGCTCGCGTGATGGCTGGGTGTGCGGGGGGGGGGGGGGGGATCCCTCTCTCGGGTGATCCTTGGGGGGTCCCTTTTGTGTCGTGGGGGGGATTCCCCCCACTGAGTGACCCCTGGGGGTCCCCTGATTGTGCTGGGGAGGGGTGCTCCGTCGCGTGATGCCTGGGGGGTCCCCTGGGTGGGTGTGTGTGTAGAGGGGATCCCTCGTGTGATCCCTGGGTGTGCTGGGGGGGTTCCCTCTCAGGTGATCCCTGGGGGGTCCCTTTTGTGTCCTGGGGGGGATCCCCCCTTTGAGTGATCGCTGGGGGTCCCCTAAGTGTGCGGGGAGGGAGATCCTCCCTCGCGTGATCCCTGGGGGGGGTCCCTTGGGGGTGTGGGTGTGTGTGGGAATCCCTCGTGTGATCCCTGGGTGTGCTGGAGGGGGATCCCTCTCAGGTGATGCCGGGGGGGTCCCTTTCGTGTCCTGGGGGAGATCCCCCCAAAATGAGTGGTCCCTGGAGGGGGGAGCCTCCCTCAAGTGGTCCCTGGGTGTGCTGGGAGTGGGGGAAATCCCCCTCTCAGGTGATTCCTGATTCTTCAGGGATCCCTGGGGGGGATCCCCCCATTCAGTGATCCCTGGGGGTCCCCTAAGTGTGCTTGGGGTGGAATCCTCCCTTGGGGGATCCCTGGGGGATCCCCTGGGTGTGCTGGGGGGGATCCCCCTCTCAGGGGATCCCTGATGCTTGGGGCATTCCTTTGGTGTGTTGGGGGAGGATCCCCCCATTGAGTGATTCCTGAGTGTGCTGCATGGGGAGATCCCCCTCTCAGGTGATTCCTGATCCCTGGGGGGTTCCTTTCATGTGCTGGGGGGGGATCCCCCTGTTGAGTGATCCCTGGGGGTCCCCTAAGTGTGTGTGTGGGGGGATCCTCCCTCATGTGATCCCTGGGTGTGCTGGAGGGGAGATCCCCCTCTCAGGTGATCCCTGATCCTTCAGGGGTCCCTTTTGTGTCCTGGGGGGGATCCCCTGGTAGAGTGATCCCTGGGGGTCCCCTAAGTGTGCTGCAGGGGGAGATCCCCCCATTGAGCGATCCCGGGGTGTGCTGCAGGAGGAGATCCCCCTCTCAGGTGGTTCCTGATCCCTGGGAGCTCCCCCCTTGAGTGATTCCTGGGGGTCCGCTTTCATCTGCTGCGGGGGATCCTCCCTGGGGTGATCCCTAAGTGTGCTGGGGGCAGGGGGGATCCTCCCTGGGGGACCCTGAGGATGCTGCAGGATCCCTGGGGTCAGTTCTGCAACGGGGTGCCATGGAGCCCCCCGTACCCCAGGCGCTACCCCCCCCACCCATCGCTGGGGCTCAGGGACCCCCATGGGTGCTCGGTGACTGCGGGGCATCCCCCAGCCCTGGGGGCTCCCTGAGCACACCGTGGGCAGCCCGCGCGTGGGGTGCCCCCGAGCCCCATCCTGGCCTTCCTCCCCAAGGGCTGGGTCACGTTAATCCTCTGGCACGGTCCCCTCCCCACGGCGTTTGGGGTGAAACCGTCCCCGGTCGCCCCAGCCTCCCCCGAGAGCTCAACACTGTTTGTACGTGAACTTTATAGCGGGGTTTGGGGGTGCGATGAGACAACGGCTCTTAGAAACCTTGGGGCTCGCTCGGCAGCCACCCCGCGGGGCTCTGCCCGCCGGGCCGAGCCACCCAGGGCATGCATTTCGCGTCCTGTTGTCGCTGCGGAGCCGCAGCAGAGCGTTCCCGGGGTCCAGACTCCAGCGCCCGCCGCAGGTTATTGCGATGGGGAGGACGAGGCCGGCCAGTGGCGACGGCTCCCGGTGCGGTTCTGCCGGCCGTGTGATGCCATGCCGAGCTCGGCCAAGGTCAGCGTGACCGTGGCAGGGATTCACACCCCAGGCTCCGCCTCGCCCTTGGAGATGCCGCTCCTGAGCAAAGTCCACGCGTGACTACAAGCGAGAGCTTTCCTCGGAGGAGGGGTATGATTTCTCCTGCGCAGCTTGTTAAAATGGGCAGGGGGAACCGTCAAACGAGCTCTCGAGCCCAGGGGTTTGTTGGGAGAGCGGGGCGCTGCGTCGGTGATGAGGTAACGGCTCCGTGGTTGATGTGGGACGAGGCTTGGGGCACCCAGGGCGATGCGATGACCCCCAGTCCCGCTGCTCACCCGAGCGGGTGAAGCTCAGCCTCGCTGCTCAGCTCTATTTTCCCCACTTTACAGCACTTCTTAACCAAAGTTTCCACAGTCTCAGGCACTGTGGAAATGGTTTTTGAGGGCGTTTTTAATCCCCAGGCCTCGTGGCGGCTGCTGGAATAGAGCTTTTCAATCAGTTCGATTTATTATGTGTCGTGAAGGTCCTTGATGCACGTCACCCCGCCTTCCCATGCTTACAAAAAGCAGAGGAGAAGAGTGGGGAGCGGCTGCAGGGGCTGGCTCCTACATCCGGGAGCCTTCGGACCAAGCAGGCTCGGGCAGAGAGCTGCTGCTTAGAGAAGCACTGAGGTTGGAAAAGGCAAGTCCAACCCCCAACCCAACACCCCCAGGCCTCCTAAACCATGTCCCCAAGGGCCACGTCTGCACGGTTTTTGAGCCCCCCCAGGGATGGTGACTCCCCCACCTCTCTGGGCAGCCTGTGCCAGTGCTGGACAACCCTTTTGGGGAAGATATTTCCCCTCATATCCAACCTAAACCTCCCTGACGCAGCTTGAGGCCGTTTCCTCTCATCCCGTCACTGGTGACTTGGGAGCAGAGACCAGCCCCCCCCTCACTCCAGCCCCTCTCAGGCAGCTGCAGAGAGCGAGAAGGGCTCCCCTCAGCCCCCCCTTCTCCAGGCTAAACCCCCCCAGCTCCCTCAGCCGCTCCCCATCACGCTTCTGCTCCTTCCTTCCAGGTTGTTGTTTCCCAGGTGTTGTTCTCCTTCCGTGGGAGTAAACACCTGCCTGATGTCCTTCTGGCAGAGCGGGCTCGGGTGAGCGGAGTGGGCTCGTCCCCCCGCGCCTCGGCTCGGTGCCCTCCTGCATCCAGGGCATCTCCCGGGCGCAGCACCGGGTACATGATTAGCAGGGAATGAGCTCCTCTGACCCATTTGGGCCACAGAAATGCTCCGAGGGCTGGAGCCCCTCTGCTGCGAGGCCGGGCTGGGAGAGCTGGGGTTGTGCAGCTGGGGAAGGGGAGGCCGCGGGGAGACCTTATTGCGGCCTCCCAGTGCTCAAAGGGGGGCTGTGGGAAGGGTGGGGGCGGCCTCTTTAGCAAGGCCTGCTGTGACAGGCCAAGGGGGGATGGTTTAAACTGAAGGAGGGGGGATTTAGACTGGATAGAAGGAAGAAATTTTTTACACTGAGGGTGGCAAAGCGCTGGCCCAGGTTGCCCAGAGCGGGGGTCGGTGCCCCATCCTTGGGGACATCCAAGGCCAGGCTGGCCGGGGCTCTGAGCGACCTGGTCGAGCTGGGGATGCCCCTGCTCAGGGCAGGGGGCTGGACTCGATGGCCTCTGAAGGCCCCTTCCAAACCAGACCGTTCTGTGATTCGGTGATGTAGGAGCCGGCCGGGTGACCTGCCTCAGCGCGGGGACCTCTGCCATGGGAGCAAAGCCCCGGCACAGCCCGCGTTTACCGCCTCTGCCCATCGGCAGGAGCGTGGGTGCTGGAGCGGGCAGGAATCCCGCAGGGCCAAGCCCACGGTGCTGCTGCCCCGGGGAGACTCTCCGCCATGTCAGGGTGGAGAAAAAGGTTTTCCAGGGCCAGGACCTGGCGGTGCCGGTGCCGGCAGAGCGGCATGGGTGTCGGGAAAGCAGGCAGTGGGTGAGCTGGGTGTGCAAGGATCAGCCCTGCAGGGACGGCGAGCGGTTGTCCGGGTCGTCTGCTCCGGCGTTGGTAGGGGTGTTGTGCTCAGGGCTGCCCATGTGTGACTTGTATGATGTGAGCCAGGAGGGACAGCGTCGGGGTCGCGGCGTGACCGTGTCAAGGGCTGCCCGGTGCCATGCGATGCCGGCGTACGATCGAAATACCGCACTGAGATGGCGGCCCCAAAAACTGCTCTAAAAGAGTTAATGCTGGCAGCGTGAAGCAGCCGGGGCCAGAGCCTGACATCAAATGCAGAAACAATCGCAGGAACCGCTCCCAGCGTGAGACAAGACTTGTCTAACAAACCCCCACGTCTCGTCTCCGCGTCGAGGATGAGCGAGCCGCCGGCTCCTCGGCTTCGCTGTCAAGAAGAAAAGGCCCGTTGGACCGAGGCTCGGCGCTCCGTCGGCGAAAAGGGAGGGTGCAGATGGAAGAATGATCAGTTGTTTGCTCTGCGGGTATTGGAGGTCCAGACAAGAGCGCTACTGTCTTTGCTTGCTTGATGAGAGCAACCTCATGATCTTCTCTTGGCTTTTTGTCTTATTCCAAGGCATATTCCTCCCGGGAAGGCGGCTGCCTTGCCTGAGTGGGAATACGGTGTATAAGGTCGAAGCCATTGCTACGGTGAGTGTTTTACCTCCCGGCGGCAGAACGTGGCCCGGCGAGCCCACGCCTGGTGGTGAGGAATTGCTTGAAGACATTCACAGAGGTTACAGTCAAAGGGGTGATAAACCCCAACCTTTTTTTTCCTCCTCCAGTTTCTTTACCCTCTAATTTCCTCCGCGTTGGGAGCAGCGGCGGGGTGCCACTAGAGCCGTGCTTTTAGAAAAACACCGAGGCCTGGAGTCAGTGTGGGCAAAACACATCCCGCAGATGTGTTTTCACCGCCTTTCTCTCGACGGCTACCCGGCTCCCAGCTAGGCTGGAAGCGTGCGGAATATTCGCATCCGCTGACAGTTGGTGGCTGCTTTTATTGGAGCTCCGTGGGAGAAGGATCCGCGGGCAGCGTTTCCAACCCGGCACACGTGGGCAAGCCTTCCCTGCGTCGGGTCGTGAATGAGGGCGTCACGAGCTCGGCAACTGCCGGCGGAGATAGGGGAACCAATTTCGCTCCCGCCCAAGCTGGGATGTGTTTTGCAAGGAGATATTTAGGTCGGTCTCGCGCCGTAACGAGCATTCGCCATGTGATCTTCTTCCTCTTCGCCTTCATGGAGCGTTTTGCGGGACTCGCTGCTGGCGTCAGCGCTGTTCCTCCTGGCGGAAATAGGTTTTGGGGAGAAGATGGCTTATTGCTAAACTTTAGCTTTTTTTTCTTTAATGGAAGCTCTTAGGGCTGTGCTTTAAAAAGGAGCCTGTAAAGGAAGAAAACAGTGTAAGCGCATGCAAAGATAAAAGCCTTTGCTCCAGCGCTGAGGTTGTCCCCGTCCAAGCGGGAGCTGCGGGAGGGAGAAGCCTCCGGCGTCGTCGCTGCGGAGGCTGGAGAGGTGGTGCTTGTCCTCTCCGCGGGCCGAGCTGGCAGGAGGTATTTACTCACCGTTTCTCCCCACAGCGTGTAGCTAAAAGCTGGAGGGGGCAGGGGCTGTCCCCGCCGTGTTTAAGACCACGGTGTCACAGCTCTCCGCGGTGGCTTCTGGCATCTCGCTTCCTCCCAAGCGGTGCTTGAGGAGCCGCGGCAGGGCAGCCCCGCGTCCCCCGCAGCCGCACCGTCTCCGGGCGAGCAGCTCGCAGACCGGAGCCGCTTTCCGCCGCTCCCGATGGGGCTGGGAGAGCTGGTGGCTTTAGCACTGGGTTTCTGCTCTGCGGGAGAGGCAGAGCTGGCTGCCGTGCGGCCGGGTGGGAGCAGCAAAGAAAAGCGGGGTGGGAGATCTTACGGTTTGGTGAGACCCGAGCGCCTCGTTCCGCACCGGCACGGGTGAATTCTCCTACGTGCTCGTCCGGAGCAAACGCTGGAGATCGTCTGCAAAGTGGTGGAATAAGCAAAGCCCCTCCGAGCGCAGGGCTGCGGCAGGTTCGCTGGCGGGCACGAGCGGCGCGTTGCGCGGAGTCGAGAGCTCCTGGAGCACGGAGCGCGCTTTATGCGTCTTGTCGCCCTAGAGTCAACGCTTTAAAACCTTGAGTGCATTTGGATGGATAAATAACAACTGTAGCTCTGCCTACAAGAACCGGGATCGCTCCAGCCCTGCGTGGAGTAACCCTCTCTGGTTACAAACCACCTTTGGAGCGGGTTATGGAGCGGGGGGATTAATCTTTGGAAACCTAAAATGGGTTCAAATCGCGTAAAATGAATTCCTGGCTAATGTTTTCCCTTTAGGTCTTCACTCAGTCGATATCGCCTTGTTATAAGGGGCTCTCTCATTAATACACAGGAGGCTTTGAGGGAGATTAAGTGCTTTACATACCAGCCGTGTATATTGTTGGTACTTTGACTCGTCCTTGAGGGGCTTGGGCCGGGGTTGACATTTTAAAGCCCGGAGGACGCCAGCTTCGTCCCAAGTCCCTCACCAGATCCCGGTGCCTTTCTGCGTGGTTTAGATTTCAAAATACACCGTGAGGAAAGAATTACATCATGCCCTTAAAGGAAACTTCAGATGCCCTGTACAGGGCGCAGTGTAGATGTAAGAATTGTGCCTGGAAGGGGAGGGATGGTGTGTAATTTTTACACATCAAGGAAATTCCACTCTTGTTTCCTCCGCTGGCGTTTCACAACAGGCACCGTCCTCATCCTGGCCGCTGGCAGTCGCTTCTCTTGTGCCGGTTTGCCCGGTCAGTCCACTCACCCCTTCTTTGTGTTGTTGCAACAGGAGGGTCCCGGGCAAAACCCTCCTCTCCTGGCCCTGCAAGGTTCTTCCAAGCTGGAAAAGGGCCGGGGAAGTAAATCCGTCCCTGCCGGGGGTCGGGTGGTCGGCTGTCGGCTCTCCTGGAGGGTTCTATTCTCCTTCTTAACAGCTTTTCCCCCCCTCCCCTCTCCTTTGCAGCCAGCGTGACCAACCTAAACCAGTTACCAGGCCACTGGAAGAGTTCCACCATGGGGAACTCTGACACGGACCGGAAGGCATCCTATGGTAAGGCTGGCGCTGTGGCACAGCAGATTTGCTCTCTCATACATCGACCTTTAACTTCATGAATTCCTTCATCCCGCAAAAACCACCCCAAGGCTTCGGCATGCCCATTTACCGCCTCGTGCTTTTGAGGTGACTCCAGCAGGAGATTTACAGTTCCTGGGGCTCATTCAGCCTTGCTTAACCCGGCGAACAGGCCTGTCTCGTGCAGACCGATCCCTCGCCTGCCCGCACACACAGGGGTAGCTCTAAACCCATTATGTAAACGGGTCTGGCGGCAGGGCAGGCAGCCCTGCCAGGTATCTGGAAGGCAGGGAAAAAGGAGGAGCAATCAACTTCAGTTTACTCTGATGATGCAACAGGGAACTGTAAAAGAGCTGGCCTTGTGTTTAGTCCTCCTACAAAGGCTGGGTGCTGGGGCCGCGTGCTGCTTTTCACCTCCTAGAGCGAAAATGCCACGTAGAGAGAGAAAAAGTGAGTGTCGGGAGTTCGGGAGAAGGGGCTTTTTGCTGCAGGTGGGCAGGGGAGGAAGGGTGGGACTTTAACGCGTGTGAACACGTAATCTGGGGGAATGTGCCTTTTCGGTGCTGGAGTGACCCGGCAGACCCTCCTCACGCGTTAAATTTAGAAACTGTCCTGAAAATCCACCAAGGCTGGCCCTCCTGCCTGCCCCTCCTGCTGCAGGAGAAGGGAGGGTGGGCAGGCGGCCTCCTGACCGCCCCTGGCATCCGGACAAGTGCTGCACTGTGCGTGCCCCGCACGGGAACGGCATTCCGCAGGGCAGCGGGGTCCTTCCAGGACGAAACCGCTCGCAGCCGGCCCGCTCAGCTGGGAGACTCTGGGGCAACGCTCTCCGTAACGGCACAGAAATAGCCACGGGTTTCTCACGGGTCCGGCCCGTTCGGTCCCAGTTAATCATTACAGTAATGCCGTTGCATCGCACGGTGTCCCGTGATGGCTGTTTTTGAATTAATCTGAATAAATAAGGTGGCAGCGAGCTGGCCTCCTCTCACTGTGGGGGAGAGGGAGGGTTCAGGCGAGGCACCGCGGCCTCCCAGGGCGGGTTTGCAGCCGGGCATATTATTTTCATTTAATTATCTCTTAATGACCTAACTCGCGTTAGCTGTGAGGGCAGAACTTTCCCATTTCGCTCTGCCTGCGGGTCTTGCCAGGCCTCTGCTGGGTTCCTCTGTGTTTCCAGGGATCCTCACTCACTCCTTCCTTTCCTGCTTCTCTTCTGCCCCTCCAGAAGATGCCTCTGGGGAGCACGGGGAGGTCGTCAGCACCATCTCCAGCAGCATGAACCCGCTGCAGCCGCCGGACGGCTCCTCGGAGGAACCTTTTACCACCTACTTCGACAACAAGATCCCGATTCCCGACGATGAAACGGTGAGTGCGGCCGGGCCCTCCTCTGCTCGCTCCGGTAGGAAAATCCAACCGGAAAAATCTGCGAGCGCTTGGTACCCGCGTGAGCGATTGCCTTGGGCGCCGCTTCCCCGTCTTGCCTAGACGGGGAAGCGTGGCCAGGCTGCTGGACCGGGATCTGGGGGAGAGGAGGGTGCGGGATCTCCCGCCTGCTGGGGAGTTAATGATTCATCCCTCCGGATTCGCCTTGGAGCAGCCAAAGAGCAGAGAAATGGCTTGTTTGTAGCCCCAGGGGAAGGGACCTTGGTTCTTTGTTCCCTTATCAAGGAAGGAGCAGGGGTGATCGCCGGCCTTTGTACCAGCTTTGTCCCCTTTGCAGGGGGGTTTGGGTGCCCTCTTTGCTTTTGATTAAGCAGCAAGGCAGGATTTTCAGCTGCAGGCACAGGAGGATTCATCCCCCCACCAAGAGTACATCCTTGACTCTCCCAGAGTCTGGTCCTAGACTCTTTAGATTAGGACCAGAGATTGCTGGAGAGTTTAGGACTGGATTAAAGAATGGACCAATCTTACCAGCGCTGCTTTCTGTTGTGGCAGTGAGGAAATTAAACTCAAACCCTGGCTGTCTCTCATCATTTTATTAAGCCCGACAGCTGGGGTGGTTCGTGGGGGTGAGGCGGCCCCTGTGTTGGGAGAGGGCTCCGCCGCAGGGCTGACTTCTGACGTCTCGATCCTCTCTCCCCTTCCAAAGCACTCGTGCTTTAGTTTCCGCAAGCTCTGGGCTTTCACCGGCCCGGGCTTTCTGATGAGCATCGCCTACCTGGACCCGGGCAACATCGAGTCGGATTTGCAGTCCGGGGCTGTCGCAGGATTTAAGGTCAGTGCAGAAACGTACACCTTAAGCGCTGTAAACTGTGCAAACCACATTCCCACCTGCGTTGTAGGGCAGGAGTACTGATAGTGCTGTGGTTGCTGCGGAGCTGAAAACACTCCAGAGAAGGGGAAGGGGAGAGCGAGGCGCGCTCGTATGCCCTCTGCAGCAGTGGCTCCTGGCTTTATATGCATATGGAGCCTTCCTGCGCCAGCTTGGGGTGCATAAAGAGCCTCCGAATATCAATAACATGTATTTTAAAAGGCCCGTGGTTCCTAAAGGTGCGCATGGGGCACAGGTGTCCCAGGGGACCCGGGGCCTTGTTTGTGGCTGTCGTTTCTTGCTGCCCCAGCGCACTCACTCCTGCCTTCGTGTCTCCCTCAGCTGCTCTGGGTCCTGATGCTGGCGACGATCATCGGGCTGCTCCTGCAGCGCCTGGCCGCGAGGCTGGGGGTGGTGACGGGGCTGCACCTCGCCGAAGTGTGCAACCGGCAGTACCAGAAGGTGGGTGACCTGGGTGTACGGACAGACGGGGGAGCGGGGGGCTGGGGAGCAGCTCTGCAGGGACCTGGGGGCTCTGGCCGACGGCAGGCTGAACACGAGCCCCCAGCGTGCCCTGGCAGCCCAGGGGGCCAGCCGTGCCCTGGGGGGCACCGAGCCCTGCATCGCAGCCGGGCGAGGGGGGGATTGTCCCGCTCTGCCCCGCGCTGGGGCGGCCTCACCCCGAGTGCTGTGGGCAGTGTTGGGTGCCACAGGACATGGAGGGTATAAAGCTACCAGAGAGTGTCCCGAGGGGGCCACGGGGCTGGGGAAGGGTTTAGAGGGAAAACGAGGAGTGGCTGAAGTCCCTGGGTTTGTTCAGCTGGAGCAGAGGAGGCCGAGGGCAGCCTCATGGCGCTCTGCATCTCCCTCCCGAGGGCAGGAGGAGGGGCAGGGCTGGTCTCTGCTCTCTGGTGACCAACGCCAGGCCCCGAGGGAATGGCAGGGAGATGTGCCAGGGAAGGGTGAGGCTGGGCATTAGGAGAAGGTCCTTCCCCCAGAGGGTGTTGGAGCCCTGGAACAGGCTCCCCAGGGAGGCATCACGGCACCAGCCTGGTGATGTTCAGCAAGTGCTTGGACAAGGCCCCCAGAGACACGGTGTGAATTTGGGGTGTCCTGTGCAGGGGCAGGAGCTGGGCTCGATGGTCCCTGGGGGTCCCTTCCAGCTCAGGGCATTCTGTGACCTCCCGGTCCTCGGTGGTGCGGAGGGGCCCTTCAGGTGGTCCCGTGGGCCTGGGTCGGTGTCATGCTCTCACATGGGGCTGGCAGATCTCCTGGGGCTCACAAGGAGCTGCTGCTGCCTGTTCAGGGCCAAATCCTCCTCAGGAGAGTGTCTTTTGGGTGCTAAAATACATTTTCATCGCCACACCTTGCTTTACTGGCCAAGAAGCTGGGGGGGGTGATGTTGGGTTCTGCTGGTTTGGCTCACAGCTGGAAGCAAGGCAGATTTAGAGGAAGATTTTAATTGTAGCCCTAACGTAGCCCCGGCAAAGGCCTCGTTAAGAAGGTGGGTTGTTCGGGAAGCAGCGGGGGACGCCTCGGGTCCTGTTGGTGTCTTCCCCATCTCGGAAAGAGGAGAGCACGAGGAGGGGCGAAGGTCCTGGCGTTTGCCAGCGAACTGCAGGCAGCGTCAGGAGTCAAACCCGGGATTTCGGCTGTTCTGTTTGGGCGGCCGCCTGCCGAAGGGGAAGCGCTCGTCGCTGAAAGGGGCTCGAGGAATCGTGAGGAGAGAAACGGCCCTTTCGAACAAGGCCGTTCCGTGGCCGACAGATTTCCCTGCTTAAGAAATCCTCACGCCGTGTGTAAGAACGGGCTCTGCGCCTCGTTCCGCTGAGGAGGAGCGAGGCTGTCCTTCGGGCTCTGGGGAGGGCGGTGACGTCCCCAGCTCTGCGCACTCTGGTGTTTCTCCTCCGACACCTGAGGCTTCGTCATTGCTCTGACCCCGTGAAATAGCTTCCCATGTTGGCTGCCAGCGCCTCGGTACACAGAGACGTCCAGTTTCGCTCTCGCAACGAGCGGAATCTATTGGGACGAGTAATTTAGATTATATAAGCTACCCGGGAACCTCCTCCAGCGATTGCCACAGGTAACCTGGATTTCTGCCTGGGCCAGCCCTAAAGTAGCAATCATCGTGTTTTCCACACCACGGCGTGGCGAGGCAGGGCAAAGAGGCCATTCCTGAACGCTCCATCGCACTCCATTTAGGAAATTAAAAGGTGAAGTACTTTTCCCCCACTTTTTAATGGTTTTGGATATTTCTTTACCTCCAGGTTCCTCGGATTATCCTGTGGCTGATGGTGGAACTCGCTATCATCGGATCTGATATGCAAGAAGTCATTGGCTCGGCGATCGCTATTAACCTCCTGTCTGTGGGGAAGTAAGTTGGGTTTGTCATCAGAGGGCAGCAGGAAATGAGCGCTCCCTGCTAGGATTAGGAAATTGCCACTGTGTGTGCCAAAAAAAGACTTTTCTTTCCTATAAATCATCCAAAATCATCTCTTCTGAGAGGGTGATTCATCTGCGCCGTGCTAGCTCTCCTAGATGAGCCAGCCTTTGGTGCCTCGCTCTCTTTTATTTTGGCTATAGGGAGAGCTGCGGTTCTGGCTTTTATTTTAGCTGTGACTGACTCATGCCAAAATTGGGCTGCAGCTTCCCTGGCAAATTTTATCTTCCTGATAAAGGACTACCAGAATCACAGACTCATTGGGAGCCACAAAGCTGCTCAGAGGCTGGAGCATCTCCCTTGGGAGGAAAGGCTGAGAGAGCAGGGTCTGTTCAGCCGCAGAAGAGGACGCTGAGGGGGGATCCCATCAGTACCTATAAATATCTGAAGGGCGGGTGTCAGGGGGATGGGGCCGGGCTCTTTTCGGTGGTGCCCAACGACAGGCCAAGGGGCAACGGGCACAAGTGGGAACACGGGAAGTTCCGCCTCAGTATGAGGACAAACCCCTTCCCTGTGCGGGTGCCAGAGCAGGGGCACAGGCTGCCCAGAGGGGCTGTGGAGTCCCTTCCCTGGAGACATCCACGCCCCGCCTGGACGCGGTCCTGTGCCCCTGCTCTGGCTGTGCCTGCTCAAGCAGGGGGTGGGACGGGGTGAGCTCCCGAGGGCCCTGCCAGCCCCCACCAGGCTGGGGTTGGGGGATTCTGATTAAGGTTGGAAAAGACTTCGAGGATCATCAAGTCCAACCCCAACCCAACACCCCCAGGCCTCCTAAACCATGTCCCCAAGGGCCATATTTCCATGGTGTTTGAACCCCTCCAGGGTTGGTGACTCCCCCACCTCTCTGGGCAGCTCGTTCCAATCCCTGGCTGCTCTTAAAGAGGGCCCTCTTCGGCCAGGGAGGTTGGAAATGCAAACCACAGAATCACGGAATCCCAGGTGGGAAGGGACCTCAGGGATCATCCAGTCCAACCTTTCTAGGAAGAGCGCAGTCTAGATAAGACGGCCCAGCACCCTGTCCAGACGACTCTTGAAGGTGCCCAACGTGGCCGAGCCAACCCCTGCCCTGGGGAGATTACTCCAATGGTGACTGTCCTCACTGTGAAACACTTCCCTCTTGTGTCCAGTCGGCGTCTCCCCAAGGGCAACTTGTGTCCATCCCCCTTGTCCTCTCCGTGGGACTCCTTGTAAAAAGGGAGTCTCCATCTTCTCTGTAGCTACCCCTTAAGCACCGGTACATGGGGATGAGATCCCCTCTGAGCCTCCTTTTCCCAAGGCTGAACAGACCTAACGAACGTAACGGGAGGCTACAACTCTGTACCAAGTAGCTCTTCAAGTCTCGCCCACTCCTGTCATTGCCAGCGCGGACGTGGGCTTTGCTCTCGAGGTTCGGGGAGAGCGCTCTTATCTGAGCTGTTTGTGCAGAAAACAAACCCACGGGCCCTTGCCCCGTGCAGCCAAATGTCTCGTCAGACTGCAAACAAACCCCTGGACGGTGCGGTTCCGTCCCCAAGCAAGCACCCAAAATAAAAAGAGGTTTTGGACCCTGAGGCGTTGGTGTGGCCGGGGACGAGGTCGGGGTGCTTTGTCATCTGATCTCCGCTCGTGCCCGTCTCTCGCAGGGTCCCGCTGTGGGGCGGGGTGCTCATCACCATCGCCGACACGTTCGTGTTTCTCTTCCTGGACAAATACGGTAATTTCTCCTCCTGAATTCCCAAAGTAAATCGGAGATTCAGCTTTTTTCAGTTTGCTGATGGTATTTTTTTTTCATCTCACAGGCTTGCGAAAACTGGAAGCGTTCTTTGGTTTTCTGATCACCATCATGGCTCTGACGTTTGGATACGAGGTACCTTCGCCCCTGCGTTTCCACCGGAGCTGCCCGGTGGCGCCTTCCCTCTCCCCCTGCCAGCACCAAAACGGGGAGGAGGGAGGACACTTCAAATTACGGATGTTTGAAGCTGGGCCTGCGTTTCCGACGCGTGGCCGTCGCCCGGCCTGCGGCGCGGGCTGTGCTGACGGCCGCCTCTCCGACGTGGAGGCCGGCGGTAGCGCTCAGCGCAGCGTCCCCGCCTTTATGAAACAGCCGACGATGGCGCGTTGTGGCTTTGCTTTTTACCAAAGCGGCCACGTTTTGGCTTTCGAGTATGTCCAGAGGGGCGGCGAAGGCAGCTGCGCGATGCGCGCCACGCTGCAAACACCCGTGTTTCTTTTGTCTCTGTGCCCAGTATATCACAGTAAAACCCAACCAGGAGAAGCTGCTGACGGGGCTCTTCGTCCCGTACTGCCAGAACTGCGGCACAACGCAGCTGGAGCAAGCCGTGGGGATCGTGGGCGCCGTTATCATGCCGCACAACATGTACCTGCACTCTGCCTTGGTCAAGGTAAGCGGCTGCGCTGCTTGACGTGTCCGGGGCTGGCGCTGCGAGGCCTGGGGCGCTCGCGGCCTCGGGGAGTCTGCTTTAAGCGTTGGTTTCGGGGGGGACGGAGCAAACCCTTCGACGGAGTCCCTGGCACAGGGAAAGCCGCGGGAGCTGCGGGACACGTGGTTACCTGCCGATGTGGGACTAGCGGTGGTCTCTTGGCCAGCACAGCCACGCTGGCAAAACCGGCTCTTGTTTGTCCTGCAAATGTCGTGGTTTGCTTTCTCTTCCCTCTGGCGTGTTTTCTTCCCGTCCAGTGACGTGCGTCCCGCTGTCTGACACGGTATCTTTACAGATACAACTAATGTAACAACAAAACCCTGTTTCTCACGCCTGCTCTTGTCACCGTCTCCTTTTCAGTCCCGGCAAGTGAACCGTGCGAACAAGAAGGAAATCCGAGAAGCTAATAAGTATTTCTTCATCGAGTCCTGCATCGCCCTCTTTGTCTCCTTCATCATTAACATCTTCGTTGTGACCGTCTTTGCGGAGGCTTTCTTTGAAAAGACGAACGCGGATGTGGTGAGTTGGGGCCGGGACGTGGCTGGGGACTGGCTGACGCCGAACCTGGGGCTGTTTGGGGACCCTAACGGGGACCGTGTGAGCAGGGGGGCAGCTCCAAGCCTCACCCGTGCCCCTGCGTTAAAGCAAAGCCCGTGTATTCTGTGCATAAAGCGGGGGGAAAAAGAAAGAGCTGCCGATTATTTCCATTTAAACCAGTCTGAAGAGGCACCCAGCACCTTGGGACCTCCAGCACCCGCTGCTCCTCGCATGCAGCCTTTTCTGCTTGCCCTCGCTTCTCTCCCACTGAGCAAAGCCAACCCCCTGCCCCTTCCTGCCGTTGCAGAGCAATGTCTGTATGAACGCCAGCAGCCCACACTCCACGCTCTTCCCAAACAACAACAACACGCTGGAAGTGGACATCTACAAAGGGGTGAGTGGCCTGCAGGGCGGGATGGCCTCGGCTCCAGCAGCCTGGCGTCCTCGCCTGGCAGCAGCTGCTTCTCTTGGGGACACAGGGAGCGTTGAAGGCCGGGACCTGTAAAAGGATCACTGAGACCAGAGCTGGGGGAGACCCCTGGGGATCCCTGAGCCCAGCCCTTCCATAGAATCGTAGTCATTAAGGCTAGAAAAGCCCTCTCGGATTGTCAAGTCCAACCCCAACCCAACACCCCCAGGTCTCCTAAACCATGTCCCCAGGGGCCACAGCTACATGGTGTTTGAACCCCCCCAGGGACGGTGACTCCCCCACCTCTCTGGGCAGCCTGTGCCAGGGCCTGACCGCTCTGGCAGGGAAGGCATTTCCCCTCATCTCCAACCTAAACCTCCCCTGGCGCAGCTTGAGGCCGTTTCCTCTCATCCTGTCACTGGTGACTTGGGAGCAGAGACCGACCCCCCCTCACTCCAGCCCCTCTCGGGGGGCTGCAGAGAGCGAGAAGGGCTCCCCTCAGCCCCCTCTTCTCCAGGCTAAACCCCCCCAGCTCCCCCAGCCGCCCCCCAGCACACTTGTGCTCCAGACCCTACCCCAGCCCCGCTGCCCTTCTCTGGACACGCTCCAGCCCCTCAAGGCCCTTCTTGTCCCGAGGGGCCCAAACCTGAGCCCAGCATTCGAGGTGGGGCCTCCCCAGGGCCGAGCACAGGGGCCCCATCCCTGCCCGGCTCCTGCTGGCCACACCAGGGCTGACACAAGCCCGGGGGCTGGTGGCCTCCTTGGCCACCTGGGCACTGCTGGCTCATGCCCAGCCGGCTGTCAGCCAGCACCCCCAGGGCCTTCTCCGCCGGGCACTTCCCAGCCCCTCTGCCCCAGGCCTGGGGCGCTGCCTGGGGTTGGTGTGACCCAAGGGCAGGACCCAGCACTTGGCCTTGTTAAACCTCACCCAGCTGAGCTCAGCCCACGATCCAGCCTGTCCAGGTCCCTCTGCAGAGCCTTTCTGCCCTCGAGCAGATAGACACTCCCGCCCAGCTCGGTGTCATCTGCAAATTCACTGAGGGCGCCCTCGATCCCCTCGCCCAGATCATTGATAAAGCCATTAAACACGACTGGCCCCAGCGCCGAGCCCTGGGGACCCCGCTCGTGACCAGCTGCTGGCTGGATGTAGCTCCGTCGCCGCAGCTCTCGGGGCTCGGCCGCCCGGCTTCGTACCCAGCAAAGAGTCCACCTGCCGAAGCAAAATTCTCTCTCCCTTTGCAATCGCGCTGCGTCCAGCCTGACCCCGCAGGCTCCCCGCCTCTCCGTTCCCCTCTTTTATTAGCTTGGCTGCACCAAAGTTTTCCCTTGCATCCATCCTGAATCTGCTTTGTTAAAACCGCAGCCCATGAGGTGGGGCCTTATGTGCTGCCGACGTGGGGAACGCTTTCCGCTCTCCTACGAACAGATTATTCCTTCTCTTCCGACTCAGCCCCCGTGGTTAATCTGGTCTCAGGGGAATTCGCCTGCCCTTTCGTGTTCCCGCTCTCAGGTGTGGGACTGAACTGACGGGAGGCTGCAAATCTCTCCTCCAGGGCGTCGTTCTGGGGTGTTACTTCGGCCCCGCTGCTCTCTATATCTGGGCGATCGGGATCCTCGCTGCCGGCCAGAGCTCAACGATGACGGGGACGTACTCGGGGCAGTTCGTCATGGAGGTAATTAGGGGCTGCCTGCGTCCCCGGTCTCTCTAGTCCCGAGCCTTTAAACCTCCTATTGATGATTCCCCTCCCTTGGACACGCAGCTCTTGCTGGAAGCTCCATAAATCTCCCTGACGCACCTTTCCACGAGCTTTTAACCCCGCTCGGAGCCCCCCCTTCCTGCTCCGGTGAAGTCTCCTCACTGTTTCACCCAGCAGCTGCTCTGGTGTTTTTCCACAGGGCTTCCTGAACCTGCGCTGGTCCCGTTTCGCCCGGGTGCTGCTGACCCGCTCCATCGCCATCACCCCCACCCTCTTCGTCTCCATCTTTCAGGACGTCGAACACCTCACTGGCATGAACGACTTCTTAAATGTTCTTATGAGCCTGCAGGTGAGCAGCGGCGCCCGGCTTGGGGGTCAGCGGGGAATAGTTCGGCTTCTGGTGCCCGAGCAGGAGCAGCTGAGCAGTGAGTTACTGTCAGGAGACGCTGATCTGCCGGGGGGAGGTGGAGAGGATCGGCCGGGCTCTGAAATGGCTTCCTTCTTCCAGCCAGGGGAAATCCCCTCGACTCACTTTACAATAGCTTTGGGGAAATGCTGTCAGATATGAGCAAACCTTTGATGTTTGTCTGCGCTGAGATAATCGGAACAATTTCCACTCTTTATTCTCCCGTATTTTCTCGCTTGTTCCAGCTTCCGTTCGCTCTGATCCCTGTCCTGACGTTCACCAGCCTGCCCAGCGTCATGAACGATTTTGCCAACGGACTGTAAGTACGAAGGGGATCGCCTCCGAGCGGGAGGCGGCGCGTTGCTCACCTCAGGCACGCGTTTCCCTCCTCTCCTCGCCTCGGGACCCACAGAACCTCCCCCAGGCGCAAGAGTGGCCCCTCTGCCTCACCCCGTTTTGCTCTGGTTTTGCTCACAGGTTCTGGAAGATCGGTGGTGGCCTCCTGATCTTCCTGATCTGCAGCATTAACATGTACTTCGTGGTGACCTACGTCATGTCCCTGAACCACGTGGCTTTGTACGTCGGGGCTGGGATTCTCAGCGTGGTCTACCTGTCCTTCGTGGCGTACTTGGTAAGCCCGGCTCAAGCTGAGACCCCTTCTAGGCAGGATAAGCCGTATTTTCTCACCATTATATTAATATTGTCGCATTTTGAAGGCGTTGAAGTAGGCCGCAGGGTCAGAACAGATGGGGAAGTTGAGGCTTTTGCGGCCAGATTTGCTTTGAGAACATGTTCTGTGCTGCGCCTGCTAAGCCACGCGGCCTTTCCCCTGGTGTTTTGACCATCTCTGTAGCAATTCACCTGCTCGCTTTTCCCAGAAAGGCCTCGACTTCATGTCGCAGCAGGTGGAAGGTTGGCAGAGACTTGGGAATAACGCGCGGTTCCTCTCCACGTGTCTGCGTGTGGCCAGAGGTGTAAAATCATAGAATTATCACAGAATCACAGCAGGGTTGGGGTCGGGAGGGACCTTCACGGGTCACCCCGTCCAACCCCCGGCGCGAGCAGGGACATCTCCCAGCAGAGCGGGTTGCCCCGAGCCCTGGCCAGCCTGACCTTGAACGTGGCCAGGGATGGGGCACCCACCACCCCCCAGGCAGCCTCTGCCAGGGTCTCACCACCCTCAGCGTAAAACATTTTATCCTTAGATCCAGTACGAATCTCCCCTCTTTCAGTTTAAAACCGTCACCCCTTGTCCTGTCACTGCAGGCCCTGCTAAAAACTGTCCCGTCTTTCTTATAACCCCCGTTAAGCCCTGGGAGGCCGCAATAAGGTCTCCCCGCAGCCTCCCCTTCCCCAGCTGCACAACCCCAGCTCTCCCAGCCCGGCCTCGCAGCAGAGGGGCTCCAGCCCCCGGAGCATTTCTGTGCCCCCTCTGGCCCCGCTCCAGCAGCCCCGTGTCTGTCCCGTGCTGAGGAGCCCCGAGCTGGAGGCGGCGCTGCAGGGGGGTCTCACAGAGCGGGGCAGGGGGGCAGGACCCCCTCCCTCGCCCTGCTGCCCGCGCTGCTGGGGATGCAGCCCCGGGCACGGCTGGGGGTCGGGGCTGCGAGCGCACGTTGCCGGCTCGTGTCCAGCTTTTCGCTCTCCCCAAGCCCTCCCCAGCAGGGCTGCTCCCCACCCCTCTGCCCCCAGCACGTGTCTGTGTTTGGGGCTGCCCCGACCCAGCTGCAGGACCTTGCCCTTGGCCTTGTTGAACTTCCCGAAGGCACAGGGCCCCCAGCCCAGCACAGTCCCCCTGGATGAATGCCCAGAGGAGAGAGGAAAGCAGGAGAAAGGAGGATTGGGTCAGAGATCACCGGGGCAAACTGGATCCTCACGAATCTAACGAAGGGCCATGGACCTGGGGCAGGGTCTGGAGCACAAGTGTGCTGGGGGGCGGCTGGGGGAGCTGGGGGGGTTTAGCCTGGAGAAGAGGGGGCTGAGGGGAGCCCTTCTCGCTCTCTGCAGCTGCCTGAGAGGGGCTGGAGTGAGGGGGGGGGCTGGTCTCTGCTCCCAAGTCACCAGTGACAGGACGAGAGGGAACGGCCTCAGGCTGCGCCAGGGGAGGTTTGGGTTGGAGATGAGGGAAAATGTCTTCCCTGCCAGAGCGGTCAGGCCCTGGCACAGGCTGCTCAGAGAGGTGGGGGAGTCACCGTCCCTGGGGGGGCTCAAACACCGTGTAGCTGTGGCCCCTGGGGACATGGTTTAGGAGACCTGTGGGTGTTGGGTTGGGGTTGGACTTGATGATCCAAGAGGTCTTTTCCAGCCTTAACGACTCTGTGATTCTAAATCCACGGGCCCCGATGGCATGCACCCACGGGTGCTGAGGGAGCTGGCGGAGGGATTCTGGCCGAGCCCCTGTGCATCATCTTTGAAAGGCCGTGGGGGACAGGAGAGGTGCCCGAGGGCTGGAGAACAGCAAATGTCACTCCAGCCCTGAAAAAGGGCAGGAAGGAGGAGCTGGGGAACTCTAGGCCAGGCAGCCTCACCTCCGTCCCTGGAGAGGGGATGGAGCACTTCATCCTGGAGGCCATCTCCAGGCACGTAGGGGACAAGAAGGTTATCGGGAAGAGTCAGCATGGACGCACCAAGGGAAGCTCATGCTTGACCAGCCCGACAGCCTTCTCTGATGGCGTGACTGGCTGGGTGGACGACGGGAGAGCAGTGGGTGTTGTCTGTCTTGACTTCAGTAAGGCATTCGACACTGTCTCCCGCAGCATCCTCACAGGCAAGCTAAGGCAGTGGGGGTTGGAGGAGGGGACAGTGAGGTGGCCAGAGCCCCGGCTCAACAACAGAGCTCAGAGGGTCGTGATCAACGGGGCAGGGTCTGGCTGGAGGCCCGTAGCCAGCGGGGATGCCCAGGGCTCTGCGCGGGGGCCAGCCCTGGTCACTCTATTCACCAGTGCCCGGCCGGAGGGACCGAGCGTCCCCCCGGCAGGTTCGCTGAGGATCCCGCGCGGGGAGGAGCAGCCGGTGCGGCGCAGGCGGTGCTGGCACCCAGCGAGAGCTGGCCAGGCCGGGAGCTGGGCCCAGGGGCACCTCAGGGAATGCAACAAGCGCGAGGTGCCGCCCTGGGGAGGAACAACCCCCTGCACCGGCACAGGCTGGGGCGACCGGCCGGGGGGCGGCTGTGCCGAGAGGGTGCTGGGGGTGCTGGGGGGCAGCGAGGTGACCCCGAGCCAGCACCGCGCCCTTGGGGCTGAGGGGGCTGGCGGTGTCCTGGGGGGCATGGAAAGGCGTGTGGCCAGCAGGGCGAGGGAGGTGCTCCTCCCCCTCTGCTCTGCCCCAGTGAGGCCACATGTGGGGTGCTGCGGCCAGTTCTGGGCCCCCCAGGTCAAGAAGGGCCGGGAGCTGCTCGAGCAAGGCCAGCGCAGAGCTGCCAAGGTGATCAGGGGCTGGAGCATCTCCCTTGGGAGGAAAGGCTGAGAGACCTGGGTCTGTTCAGCCGCAGAAGAGGACGCTGAGGGGGGATCCCATCAGTACCTATAAATATCTGAAGGGCGGGTGTCAGGGGGATGGGGCCGGGCTCTTTTCGGTGGTGCCCAACGACAGGCCAAGGGGCAACGGGCACAAGTGGGAACACGGGAAGTTCCGCCTCAGTATGAGGACAAACCCCTTCCCTGTGCGGGTGCCAGAGCAGGGGCACAGGCTGCCCAGAGGGGCTGTGGAGTCCCTTCCCTGGAGACATCCACGCCCCGCCTGGACGCGGTCCTGTGCCCCTGCTCTGGGGGTGCCTGCTCAAGCAGGGGGTGGGACGGGGTGAGCTCCCGAGGGCCCTGCCAGCCCCCACCATGCTGGGGCTGGGGGATCCCTTCCCTCTGTGGTACCACCTGCACCCCTCAGCTTGGTGCCACCCACCACGTGCTGCGGGTGCGCTCGATCCCGCTCTTTGCGTCCTTGGCAAAGACGTTACATAATAGATAATAATAAATAATAGTAAATAATAAAAATCAGATGATAATAAATAATAATAAGCGGTCCCAGGACGGACCCTGAGGGGCCCCACTCGTCACCAGTCTCCCCCCGACCATTGAGTGCTGACCGCCGTGACCAGCTGGCCGGTTCCCTGCCCGCGGAGCACCCACCCCTCCGCCCCTCCGGCGCTTGTTTGCCCCTTAACCCCCACCCACATTACTCCAAACAACAACTTATTCACCCTCAAACGCTCCACAACGCTTTAACCGGGTGGTTCCGGGTGTGTGGGCCGTTGAGCGGCGTTTCTGACCGGCGGCGCCTCGTCTCGTTGCAGAGCTGGCTGTGCCTCATCGCCCTGGGAGCCTCCTTCCTGGCCTGCGGCAGCACGGTAAGCGTCACCAGGACACTGCTCACCGAGGAGCCGCCTTCCCACCCCGCCAAGTAGGCGCGGTGTCCGTCCGCAGCGAGTAGCCATCAGAGCCAGTGCGTTTCTATGGTTTACTGTGTGAACGTAGACAGACGTATGTGCGGTTTGCACAGGGCTTACGCGCGGAGGGAAGGAGAGGAAAAACGCGGAAAAAGAAATAATCAGATGTACGTATCGGGAAATGCTGCCGAAATACTCTAAAGCTGGGTGTTTTCTTTGCTGAACGCCTCGAATGGCGCTTGCGAGGAGCGCCGCGGCCCGCGTGCGACCCAGGAGCCGCCTCTTTTCCCGGGCGCTAAGGGGTCGCGCGCGCAGGGGTGGCCGCGGCACGCTGCCGGCCGGCCCCTCCTCCCGCTGGCCCTTCCCTCCCGCCTCTTTTTGGGGAGGTTTTTGGGGTTGTTTTGTTTTTTTTTTTTATTGCACTAAGATTGGCAAATCCCCTCATCCCTCAGCGTTTTAATTCATGGAGCGGAAACACTGAAGCTCCAGGTAACTGCTGCTGCTGCGCTGAACTGGAGAATCTAGAAAATATAAGCTAAAATAATCCAAAACCGCCACTTTTGGGGTTGTTGGAAGGTCGCTCCCGCCAGGCTGAGCGCGACACTACGGCCAGAGTCTACCTCTGCGGTCAGATCGCGGCTGCCATTCGCCATCTGACTGGATTTAGTACTTTAATTTTTTTTATTCCCCGCTTGAAAAACACTTGGAATTCCGAGTGAGGCCGAAGGTCATGCGCGGCTTCCGCCAGGACGGGGCCGACGGACGGACGGACGGATGGGGACCCTCAGCGTTAGCGCTAGCGTTTATTTATTGAACTCGCCCGGCACGGGATCGCGGCGGTCAGCAACGGAAACGAGCCGTAACGTTGATGGTTATTTGTGGTTTCGTGAGTTTATTCCCCCTGTGCGAGCGCCTGACGGAAAGACTCTGGAGTTTGCAAAAATCCCCGGTTTCTGGCTCAAAATGTCACATTGCAGAGGATTCGGGGGGGGGGCGGGGGGGAACACGTCGTACCGCAATTTCAGGTTTTTATTTAAATCGGGTGCCAGAAGGTGTAAAACGGGGCGGGGGGTGCGTGTGTGTGTATTTTGGGAGGTTTCACGTCTGCGGCCACCTGGAAGCCGGGGCTGGCGGCGCCGCGAGGAGGGGGTTTAGGCACCGAAGTGCTGCGCTTTTGGGGATCAACGGCCGAGGACGGGTTGTTTGGTTGTCACAAAGAGCCTCCGCTTGGAGGAGGGCTTGGGACGGGGCTCTGCCGCCGGCGCTGCGCAGCCTCCCGCCCCCGGCGCGGCGAGCGCGGCTTTAGTTTGGAGAGGTTCGGGTCGGCCGGGGCCGCCCGGCGCGGGGTCGCCAGCGGGGTCGGGCCCCGGCCTTCGCACTCAGCGAGGCTTTCTTAGGAAAGCCACCGCCTTCCTCGGCGCGTCTCGTGTGCCCGCCAGTCCCGGGCGGGGAGTCGCTCGCTGAAGTAAAAGCCCCGCGGCGGTCAAGGCCTCGCGCGGGCTTCGCGCTGTGGTTGGAACGCTTCGAGCTCTCGGCGGTGTTTCAGCCGTCGCTGCCCGAGGGGGGGGGTTTTGGGGGGGGGGGGGAGGAATTTCATGGCACCGGTGCCGCGTTTCTTAGCAAGGTGGGTGACAAAGCTCAAAGCGCAGCACGAAAACTCCGTTTTAATTAGGGGCAGGCTCGTTATCGCCATTCCCACCCTTCACCAAACCACCTCGTTCCCCCCTCAAAGCATTAAAGCACGACGTGTTCCTGGTTTTCAGATTAGTTCCAAAGTTTCCAGCGGGATTTACCACCCCCCACCCCGTATTGTAACCCTCGCAGGTTTCACACCTATTCCCCCGCGCAAAAAGCCGCCGCGTGTGTCGGGAGCGGGATGCGGGGGGCCTGCGGCCTCGGCGGCCCCGCTCCCTGCCGGCTCCCGGTGCCCCGGGGCTCGCGGGCGTCGCAGGAGACCCTTCCCGCTGCTCCACCAAAGCGCCGCCATTCGGGCGGCTGCTCTGCGGCGGAGCCTCCGCACCCGGTTCTCATCCCGCTCCTCTTAAAACTGATTTTATCCCCCACCCCCCGTATCTGCCTTTGTTGTACAAACCACCTTTGCGATTAAAAGACAGATACTTTTACAACTTGGCTTCTCGGCTCTGTTTATTTTCCGGGGGTGGGGGGCCGCTCCGGGTCGCTAGCGATACCCAGCCGCCGAGGAGCCCCTCGGCCCGCCCAGCCCCTGCCGCCGGCTCCCGGCCTCCCCCCGAGCGCGCGGCGGCACCCGCCGAGGCAGCGAAGCAGGGGGCCTTTGCCCTTCCCCGCGCCTCGGCCAGGCCGTCGGCGGCACCGAAACCCAAACGTCCCCCTCGTCCCTCTAGCGGGAGCTAAGCCCGAGCGTAGGCACGGACCTGTTGGTTTAAACCAGAGCTAAGCGAGGCTCAGCCGCTGCATTCGGGGCACGGGAGGTCAGAGGGACAAGCAAATTCTCTCGCGTGGGCTAAAAACCTCCGGGGAAAACGCCGGCGGTGCCGGAAATTGCCGGCTCCGGGGCTGCCCCCGCCCCGGCGAGCCCCCCACTCCCGGGGGAAGGAGCCGGGTGCCTTGTGCCTGTCTGTCTCTCTTTTTTTTTGGGGTGTTTTTCTCTGTATTTGGTTAATGGGTGAGCCTGCCACCGTGCTCCGCGGGGTCATTCCTCCCCGGTAAGTCTCGCTCAGTTAAACCCTCGCGCCTGCCTGGGGTTGCAGTGGGGCGTCAGCTGGTCCCCGGGGGGAGGCGCCCGCCCCGTGTCCTCTCAATTAACCCACCCGTGTCACCGGTCGGGTCTAATTAAGGCTTGGCCACGCCCGAAATGGGATTCAGATTGTGGAGGAGATTGGTTTAAGTCGGCGGCGATGGCGGAGCAGCTGGCGCTGGGGCGAGTCCCGCCTGCGCGATAATGCCTCGTTCACAAGGGCGTGGCGTGAGGCGGGGCTGTGAGTGGGGGCAGTGCCCGGCCCGGTCACGCCCGGCCTCGCCCCACGGCTCCCACCCTCGCCGGGGCCGGGCGGGGGCTGTTCGGTGCTGCCCCCCCGCAGCAGGAGCTCCCCGCGGCTGGCTTTAACTGAAAAGCCTCTTAAGCTGAGCTTTAACTGAGGCACAAGTCTCTGCTTGGGGCGCCTTGTTCCCCTTGGGCTCTCTTAAACCCTGCTCAACTCAGGGTTCATTAAACTATGCTCGAGTTTTGTTAAACCAGACCCAAGTTTTGTTAAACCCGGCTCAACTCAGGGTTCATTAAACCCTGCTCCACTTTGGCTCTGTTCTACCCGGCTCAACTTGGGCTTTATTAAACCCTGCCTCACTCAGGGTTTGTTTAACCCTGCCCAACTTGAGCTTTGTTAAACTGGGCTTAACTCAGGGCTCGTTGAACCCTGCTCAACTTGAGTTTTGTTAAACCCTGCACAACTTGGGCTGTTCCCAGCTCTAACTCTCATCCCTCACCTCTTCCAGCGCCACCTGGGATTCGCCGCTCGCCCTGAGCTCTTCCTCCTCAACAACGTCGACGCGGACACGCTCGTCACCAGATGATCCCGGCCGCTGCCGTCGTAAGGATAGAACCGGTTTTAACAGAAGCCCTTCTTGTGCTGCAGAAATACTCCCCGCCATCACTCGAGCTTAGCCCAGGACCAGGCGCGTGGCTGGGGCTGCGACCGGGGCCAGGGTCGGACCGTCCCAGCGCGGTGACGAGAGCTGCGGCTGTGGGGGAGGGCCCGGCTCTGAGCCACGACGTCGCCGGACTTGGGGGGCTCGGTTTTAGGTACCGCAGAAGGCTTTTCCCTCTTCCCCACCCCCCCCCCGCCCCAACATTCAATCTGATCTGGGAAGGGATTCGTTGGACTTTTCCCGCTTTCGATTCCGGCCGGCAGAGTCGCTGTGACCGAATCCAGGGGTTTTCTTCCTCATTTGGGGGAAATTCTGAGCTTGGGCAGGGTTTAATTCCTGGTGATTTCATAGCGGGGATGCGCTTCAATCAGGAAGAATGAGAGAAACCCCAGTGAGACACCACCGACAAACACGGCGCCTTGGCCGGCGCGGCCCTCGCGAGGCCCAGCGGTGAACGATGGCCGCTTCGGCCCTAAAGCCCGGCTTATCCCCCCCCCCTCGGCTGCCGACCCCCCGCTCAGGGCAGCCCCCGCTGCTCCCTCCCCCACGGCGATGCGGGACCCGGGGGAGAAAAGCCGCTCTGTTCACAATTCCGGTTGGCCTCCCCGGCTTTGTAAAGCCGAGCTGGGTTTTGCACCCGCAGGAGGGATGGTATTTTTTCCCCCAACATTTCAAGAAGTTTCGGGTGCTGCTGGGATCCCCGGAGCTCCAAACCGATCCCCAGGTGGAGTCTAAGGTCAGCAGGATCCAACGCTCCTCTCTGGTTTCCCTTCGGTTGATTCGTTTTGAGCCAAAGCTGGAGGCCAGGTCTAAATGTCGCACCTGGCCTTTAATTATAGCCTCTGATTTAATTAAATCTTTCCCCAATGAAGCCTTTCTTTTGTCTCTCTCCACTTGGCACCACCGTTATCCAATGCCCTGACTCCACCGCGGCACATGAAAACCACGGCAGAGCCAGGCTTTTCCGGGAAAAGACTTGATTTAACCTTTTTTGTTCAGCTTTCAGCCCATTTTAGAGCTAAACCCGCTGCTCCCGCTCCCTTTTCCCGGAGGAATTCATGATATTCCCCGTTTTTTCCCCACCCAACCACGCCGTTGGCTCCCGGCAGCGCGGCCGCCGCGGTTAAGGTACGTGAATTGGTGACGTGGCGGGGGGAGGGGCGTGGGTGAGGCCTAAACGCCCCTCAGCCGTGGGGCCGCCGCCAGCCCGGCTCTGGGGGGGACGGGGAGCCACGGGATTTCGTGTTCCGCAGTCGCGTTTTGGGGGGATTCGCTTTGAAAGAAAATGGCGCTTAATTCAATTCGCAGCCCCGGGCAGAAGCTAAGCCAGGCTTAACTAAGCCAGGGTCTATCTGCACCTTGTTGAAGGAACGGCCCCCAAAGGTGACCCAAAGCTGCCCCAGTTCTGGGGCATCACGGGTTTGGGAGGGGGGGATCAGGGTCCTCCTGGGGGGCAGAGGGTCCGTGTGTCCTCCCCACCAAGGAGGGACCCGCGGGGGCCATCCCTGGTGTCCCTGCTCCCCCCGACCCATCTCCCCACGAGGGTCTACCAGGGGGGGAGGCTGGGCCCGCTGCCCCCTCCTGCCCCACAGCTCCCCCTGACCCCCGTCACTCCCCCCACCCCACCACTGCCCTGCAGCCCCTGGCCCCCGCCCCATTCATGGCTCCGCCCCTCCCACCCCTCAGACCCCACCCCTCAGACCCCGCCCTCGCCCCTCCCACGCATCAGTGGCGTCACACAAGGGGCAGCCAATGGGGAAGGAGAATGGGGTGGGCGGGGCTCGACCCACCCAGATGTTGGGGGTCGCTCCCAGTGTGCCCCCGGCCATCGTCCAGTGCCCCCCAGTGCCTCCCCAGTCCCCTCCCAGTGCCCCCAGTGCCCCCCCAGTGCCCCCAGTCCCCTCCCAGTGCCCCAGTGCCTCCCCAGTCCCCTCCCAGTGCCCCCAGTGCCTCCCCAGTCCCCTCCCAGTGCCCCCCAGTGCCCCCCCAGTGCCCCCCAGTCCCCTCCCAGTGCCCTCCCAGTGCCCCCAGTGCCCCCCAGTCCCCTCCCAGTGTCCTCCCAGTGCCCCCAGTCCCCTCCCAGTGCCCCACTGGGCCACTCCCAGTCCAGTGTGGAGCCCCCACGGGCCCAACCCTGCCCGAGGCCCTGGCACCAGGGGCTTCTCCCACCTGATGGCCTGGGCTGAGCCCTGCTTAACTGAGCTAGGCTTTGCCAAGCCCTGCTTAACTCTCTGCTAAGCTTGGCCAAGCCCTTAACGCTCCACCAAGCTTGCCAAGCCCTGCTTAACTCTCCCCTAAGCTTTGCCAAGCCCTGCTTAACACTCTGCTAAGCTTGGCCAAGCCCTTAACGCTCCACCAAGCTTTGCCAAGCCCTGCTTAACTCTCCCCTAAGCTTTGCCAAGCCCTGCGTAACTGAGCTAAGCTTGGCCAAGCCCTACTTAACTCTCCCCTAAGCTTTGCCAAGCCCTGCGTAACTGAGCTAAGCTTGGCCAAGCCCTACTTAACTCTCCCCTAAGCTTTGCCAAGCCCTGCTTAACACTCTGCTAAGCCCAGGCAGCTCCTCGCTGCGGCGCGGCTAAGCCGGCTTTGCCCAGTCTAACCCTGGGCGCCGTCCCGCCGGCGAGCTTCGCGGCTCGAGTTCAGCAGAATTTAAGCCAAGCCTAAGGTGTGGCTGCAAATCCTGGGGGGATCCTGGGGTCTCTCGCGGGGGCAGCGGCAGGACGGGGGTCGGGTTGGCCGAGCCGAGCCGTGGTGGGGACGCGGCTCCGGGAAAGGGGTTGGAGCGGGGGAGGAGCAGCCGTGTGGATCTGTCCTGCCGAGAGCGGCCAAGGGCACCCCACGGGCACCCCGAGGCCGCCCCGCGCACCCTGGTCCCTGTCGGCGTGTCCCCCCCTCCCCCGCTCCGGGCTCTCCCCGGGGATTTCGGGGCGCTCCCTTGGCACCTGGTGCTCTTGGGGGGCGGGGGGGCTACACCCTTGCTCCCAGCCGGGCTGGGGGCTCTGAGCCCTTTCCCCCCCCTCGGGGACCCTTTATGACCCCACGACCCTCAGCTTCCCCTCCTTTAGTTCAACGTAAAACCCCCCAAAACTGGCATCCCCACCCCCATCCCCCGGCTGCTCGTCCCGGGGGGGGGCTGGGGGGAGGGGGGCGGTGCTCCAGGCGGGGGGAGGGGCTCGCTGATCCCCAGCACCCACTTCCTGACACCCCCCCCCCCCGCGGCCCCCCTGAAGCGGGCTAAACCCCCGAGGGGGGCGGGGGGGGTCCCGCAGAGCCGGTGCTCACCCGGGTGGGGGTGAAATGGGGGGATTTGGGGGTGAAATTGGGGTGGAATGATGGGATTTTGGGGGGAATTTGGGGGTGAAATAGGAGAAATTTTGGTGAAAGTTGGTGTATTTGGGGGTGAAATGGGGAATTTGGGGTGAAATGGGGGGATTTGGGGGTAAAATGGGAGGAATTTGGGGAGAAATGGGGGTTTGGGCATGAAATCGGAGGAATTTGGGGTGAAATTGCATGGATTTGAGGGCAAAATTGGGCATGAAATGGGAGGAATTTGGGTGATATTGGGTGGATTTGGGGGTGAAATGGGGGGCTTGATGACATCACCCCCGGGGATCTTCCTCCACATTAACCCCAAGTAGCTGGTTTTTAAGGCAGAAAAAGGGACACCCCCCCCGGCCCCAAAACAGGAGCACTGGAGGGTCCCACTGCGGCACCCCATCGATGGGGGGGGGGGGGGGGGGGGGGGAGCGGCGGGTTGCGGGGCAGGTGACGAGGCCGTGGGGCGGAGCTTCGTAGGCACGCCCCGCCCCCGAGGCCCCGCCCCCTTCCGGGATGGGCGTACCCCGCCCCGCCCCCTCCCGCGGCGCCCGGAATGTTTGCGAGGTAAACACGGCCCGGGCCCGCCCCCCCGCCCCGCCCGGCCAATCCCCGCGCCGCGGCCCCGCCCCCGCCCGCCCAATCAGCGCCCGGCGGGCCGTTTCAAGGCTCCCCCTCCCCCCTCCGTAACAACATAACAAAGCGCCGGACGCGGCCGCCCCTCCCCCCGCCACGCCCCCACCCGCCCCGCGGGGGGGCCTGGAAACCGCCGCAGCCCCGTTTCCTCCGGCGGGGCGCGTGCGGGGCGGCGTAGCCCCCCCCTCCCCCTCCCGGTGCGACCCCCCCCGCCCCCCTCCCCTCCCCCCCCCGGGCTCGACGGCGGCCGGAGGCGGCAGGTACCGGGGGGGAGGGGGGGGCCGAGCCCCCGGCGGCGGCGCGGGGCGGGTCGGGGGGTGGGGGCGGAGCCCCCGGGGGGGGGGGGGGGAAGGGAGCGGGACTCCCCGGGCGGGGCCCCACCGCGATGCGCGCGTCCCCCTCAGTCACCGCCACCCCCGCGTTACAGACACCCCCCCTTATTGCCGACCCCCCCTCCAGCGTCACCCCCCATTGCCGTCCCCCTGCCCCTCCCCCACCCCGCCATCCCGGGAGCCGCGGGGGGAGGGGCTGCCCGGGGGGGAGGGGCTCTGCCGGGGACGCGCCCCTCCCCCCCCGGTGCGGGGGTCGCTCGGGACCGGCGGCCGCGGCCCGGTTCAAGTAATCCAGGATAGGCTGTTCCAGCCCGGCTGTTCCCGGTTACTTGTCCCGGAGGCGGCCGGAGACGACGGGGAGGGGGGACACCTGCGGCTTTGGGAGTGCCGGGGGCTGTGCTGGGGGGGGGGGGGGATCGGCCCTGAAGCATCACCCAAGGGTGTGACCCGCCCCCCCAGGGGTGGGACACCCCCAGCATCTCCCCCCCGCTTGGGGGCGGGGGGCTCTGGGTGCAGCCCCGCCCCCCGCCCAATATTTTGGGGCCTTTTGTACTGATTTTGTCATTAAAGCAAGCCAAGAGCAAAGCAGCGGCTCCGGGGGAGGGCGGGGGGGAAGTGCAAGAGGAGGGGGGGAGGGGCAGGGCACCCCTGCCCGGGGGGGACCCCGGGCCCCTCCCCCCACCCCTTCCCCACCCCACACAGCACCGGGGCTGGTTCCTCCAGGGTTTTATTGTGCCACATTTCCCCCCCCCCCCGCCCCATGACACCAGGGGGCTCGGGGTTCCACACACACCCTGCCCCCCCCCCCCGACCCAGGCTGTGGGGCTGGCCCTGACCCACAGCTTGGGGCTGAGCTGGATCTGAGCCTGGCCCAGAACTGTGGGGCTGAGCTGGACCTGGGGATGTGGGGCTAGGCCTGACCTTGGGCTGCAGGATGAACCTGACCCAGGCCTGTGGGGTTCAGCTGGGTGTGGGGCTGATCTGGATCTGTGAGGCAGATCTTGATCCAGGGCTGTAGGGTTGAGCTGGATCTGGGGCTGATCCTGACCCAGGGCCGTGGGGCCAGGCTGGTGCCATGGGGCTGGCTGTGGGGCTGGGCTGGCCGTGGGGCTCTAGCCGGCGGTGCCGGGCCCCTCCTCGCCACAGCTGAAGCGCAGGAAGCCGCGCACGGCCAACGCCCCCCCGCGCCTGCAGGAACTGCCCCACGGTGAGGCTGGGCTCCAGCAGGAACCTCTGGGCCAGCAGCCGTGTCTCTTCCTCCTCCTCCTCCTCCCCCTGGGTCCCACTGTGGGGCAGCTCCTCGGGGGTGCCCAGGCTGGTGGGCGCCAGCCCCACGACGTGCTGTGCCACTTTCCGCCCCACCTCCTCCAGCTCAGTCTCGGGGGGCCGCGGCTGGGCACACTCACAGCCCACCAGTGCCCCATAGGTGCCCATGGCCACCGGGCCCTCCCCCACCGGCAGCCCCCCATGGGCGTAGGCCGCGATGTACCCGTCCTCCCTCCGGCACCCGCAGCCAGGCCGCGCGCCGCAGCAACCACGTTTTCACCCAGTTTCCCTGAAAATTGTGGTCCAGCCTTGGTGGGGGGGCGCTGATGCCGAAGGGGGGGTGTCCTACCCCTGACCCCAGTCCCCTTCCCAGCCACATTCTCATCCCCAAGGAAAGGGTGGAGCTCCGGTCACCACCTGGGGGGCTTCTCACCCCCCCCAGGGGCTCCCTGCCCCCCGCCCGGACAGGTTTTGGGGGCCCCCATCACTCACCGATGGCCACGGCGAAGCGGTCGCTGAGCAGAGCCCCGCCAGGCTCCGTCCGGAGCTGTGCCAGCTCCTCCGCCTCCAGCAGGTGCTGGGAGAAAACAGGGAGGAGGACTGTGAGTTTTTGGGGTGCCCCTGGTCACCCCTCCCTCCCCCGGGCTCCCCCTCACCGTGGCGCAGGGCCCGGGGGGCGCGGGGGCGGCGTGGCAGTGAGCCATGGCGCCCAGCGCTGCCGCTTCCACCAGCTGCTGGAATTCGGCGTTTCTGGCCACGAAATCCGTCTCACAGTTCACCTGAGCAGGGAGGGGAGGGGGTGGTGAGGCTGGGGGAGGTCCCCGTGCCCCCACCCCCCCAGTGTCACTCACCTCCACCATGGTGGCCGCCGGCCCCCCCCGCAGGAGCCCCACCAGCCCAGCAGGCGTGCGGCGGCCCCGGACCTGCCCGGCCTTGCTCCAGCCCCGGCGCTGCGCCTCCTCCTGCAGCCATGCCTCGGCCTGCGGCACGGTGGGGTCGGGGGAGCAGTCCCCCCGAGCCCCCCCCGGGGTGTCGTGACCCCAAGTCACCCCCCCCAAATCCCCCCCCTTGGCTCCCCCCCATTCTCCTCCCTCCCAGGTCCTCATGTTCCCCGTCCCCCCTCTCAGCTTCGTCCGCCCGCGTGCACCCCCCATTGCTGTCCCCAGCTCCCATCCCCCCCTTGGCTCCCTTCGTCCCCGCCCCTCCCCTCAGGTACCCCCAAGGTTGCCCCCAGGTCCCCGCCCTCCCGCGACCCTGCCCAGGTCCCCTTCCGCCCCATGTCCCGGCTCACCCCGGGTCACCCTCCGGTTCGCCGCCCCCTCCCCGGTTGTCCCGCCCCCCAGGGACCGCCGCCCAGGTGCCATCCCCCCGCATTCCCCGCGCCTCCCCAGGCTCCTCCTGCCCCCCAGACCCCGTCCCGCCACCCCAGCTTCCCCCAAGCTGCCCCCGGGACCCCCCCCCAGGTCCCATCCACCCCCGTTCCCCGCCCCCCAGCAGGTCTCCCCGACCGTCCACCCCAAGGTTGCCCCCGGGACCCCCCCCGTGCCTCCCGGTGTCCCCCACCTGCCGCAGGTCCCCCCCGCAGCGCAGCAGCCCCTCCCGGCATTGCACGAAGGACAGCCCCGTCCGCCGCCGCAGCTCCAGCAGCGCCTCCTTGTCCGCCGCCAGCGCCGGGGGGGCGGGGCGGAAGAACCGGGCCGGGGGGGCCTGCGGGGGAGGGGCGTGAGCCGGCGCCGGGACCCCCGCCCCCACCGGGGGCTTCCCGCTCGGGGGAGGAGGCGAGGGTCCCGGCGCCGCCGCTCACCACCCGCGCAGCGCCGGCGCCCTCAGCGCCGCCGCTGCATTCCTGGCTCTGCCCGCCGCGGCGCGCCTCGATGACGTCAATGGGCAGCGGTCGCGCGCGTGCGCCTGAGCGAGGCTCCGCCCCCATGGCGCTGATTGGCCGCCGGAGCGGATGAGGCAAACGTCACTCGGGGCGCGACGGCGCCGCGCCATTGGCTGGGGGAGGGGGCGGGATCCCCGGGCTGCCGGAGGCCCCCCCCCCCCCCGCCTCACGGTGCCCCCCCAGCGCTGCCAGGAACCGCCCCCCACCCGAGCCCCCCAGGGCCTTCATAAAGAGCCCCAAACACTTACAACGCTCCCCCTCCCCACCCAGCCTTTACCAGATCCTCATGGAGACCCCCCGGCACTGCCAGCCCCGCCCCACCTTATAGAGACCCCCCAGCCTTACCACACCACCCCGGGTCCCCAGAGAGACCCCGCAAACCCTGACACAGCCCCCCTTGCCTTGACCAGCCCCCTCCCCCCCCAGCCTCACAGAGACCCCCCAAACCCTTCGAGACACCTCCCCAGACCCTCATGGAGCCCCCCCCGCCCTCATAGAGAGCCCCAGACCTGACAGAGCAACCAGCCTTTACCAGGCCCCCCCCCGGCCCTTCTAGAGCCCCCCCCCCAGCCCTGGCCAGACCTCCCCCCACTTATAGAGCTCCTCCAGGGCTCTCATAGAGAACCCCAGACCCTGATAGAGCCCCCCCACCCCCGGGCCTTTCCAGGCCCCCCCAGGCCCTTACAGAGCCCCCTCAGCAATGACCACGCCCCAGCCCTCACAGAGAACCCCAGACCTTATAGACCCCTCCAACAGTGACCAGCCCACCCCCCACCCCCGACACTCATGGAGCGCCCCCCAGCCCTCACAAAGAACCTCAGACCCTTACAGAAGCCCCCAGCCTTTACCAGCCCACCCCAGGCCCTTCTAGAGCCCCCCGTCTGGTCAGGGCCCCCCACCACCACGAGAACCCATGACCCTTACAGAGAACGCCCCAGGGCCTTTATACAGCCCTCCCAGCCTTTACCAGCCCCCCCCCGACCTATCTAGGCCCCCCCACCACGCCCCCAGAACCTCAAACCCTCATAGCTGCCCCAGCATCACCAGCCCCCCAGACCCTCCCCCTCCAGCCCTCATAGATCCCCCAGGGGCTCTCATAGAGAACCCCAAACCCTTACAGAGCCCCCCCAGCCTTTACCACCACCCCAGGACCCTCACAGAAACCCTCCTCCCCAGCACCAGACCCCCGACCCAAACACCCCCCCAAATCACACACAGCTGAGTGAGCCCAGGGTCCTGGCGACCATTTAATTCCCTGAGGGGACCCCCAGCCCAGGGACACCGAGCCAAGGGTGCCCCCCCCTCCTCAGTAGGGTCCCCCCCACCCCTGGGGGTCAGCCCATAGATCTCGATCTCATGCTCAGGCTCCCGCTGCAACAGCTGGACATGGAAATAGGGGGGCAACATCTGTCGGAAGAAGCGTCGGGCGGGGCCGCCGTCGCCCCCCCGGGCGCGGGCGCAGAGCAGGCGAGAGCGCGGGGGCCGCAGAGGTGCCGCAAGGTGCCAGGAGTGGGGCAGCGCGGGGGGGGCGTACACAATGTCGGAGCCAGGATCACCCCAAAATCGCGGGGGAAGGCGGCCTCGTCCCGGCCCCAGCGCAGGGCTCGCACCCGCGGCCGCGGCCCCCCGCGAAGTTCAGCTCCACGTTCTCGCGGATTTGGTCCAGTGCCGCCGGCTGGTCCGTGATGGTGACGTCCCCTCCTGAAATGGGGGGACCCGGGGTGGGGCTCAAGCGGGAGGGGCACAACCCCTGTATCGCCCCCAGACCCCCTCCATCGCCCCAAAAGTCCTCCACCCACACACATACCCCCAAAGCCCCTCCACTCCCCTTGTACCCCCCGGCCCCCTCCACCCCCCCTTGTAACCCCATCCCCCAAAGCTCCTCCACCCCTCCACGCACCCCCAGACCCCCGCCACACCCCTGTACCCCCCTAGCCCCTCTCCACACACCCCCTGTACCCCTCCAAATCCCCACAGACCCCTTCCACACCCCCTGTATCCCCCAGTCGCTCCAAAATCCCCTCCCCCACCCCCTAAACTCCCGGTATCCCCAGACCACCTCTTGCCCCCCAGATCCCCTCAAAACTCAACCCCCCCACACCCTGTATGTCCACACACCCACAAATCTCCTGTACCCCCAGACCCCCTCCCACACCCCTATTCCCCTGTACACCCCACATCCCCCTATACCCCCAGACCCCCAAAACCCCTCCCACACCCCCAAACACCCTCTGTACTCCAGACCCCGTGTACCCCAGACCCTCTCCACACACCCCCAACACTCCGTGTACCCCCACAAACCCCCCACATCCCCCTAGAGCCCCCCTACACCCCCATACCCTTGCAGACACACCCCCCCAATAAACCCCAGGGGCCCCCACCCCAGTCACCCGTGCCACCCTTCCAGTTCCATAATGGGCAGGGGAATTGGGAGGGGAGTTCAGAGGGGGGCCGGTGCCCCCTGCGGCCCCGGGGTGCCCCCCTCCGGCCCCGGGGTGCCCCCCCGCGCCCCCGCACCCAGCAGCGCCGCCGCGATGCCCACGATTGCCGGTGCCGGCGCCCAGCTCGATCACGGTGCGGCCGCGGAAATCGAAGCGCTGCTGCTCCAGGTACCGGCACAGGGACAGGGCCTGGGGGGGCACGGGGGGGGCTGGGGGCGGTCGGGGGGACAGTCGTGTCCCCCCCCCCCCCCAAAGCGCTGCTGCTCCAGGTCCCGGCACGGGGCGGGCCTGAGCTGGGGGGGGGCACGGGGGGGGCGTGGGGACAGTCCCCCCCCCGCCCGGGGCGACTGCTCAGCCCAGACCCGCCCAGTGGGTGGTCCTTAGGGATCCCCCACCCCTCCAGGGGTCTCCCAGTCCCCACTAGTGCCCCCCCCCAGTGCTCCAGGGCTCTCCCCCACCCCAAGATCCCGAGGACTCCCCCTCCCCCAGTGCTCCCCCCATCACCGTGAGCCCCTCCGGGACCCCCCATTCCCTCGGGGTACCCCCCGGTACCCCCCAGTCCCCGGGACCCACCGGCGCCCCCCGGAACCCTCCATTCCCTCCGGGTGCCCCCCATCACCTGGTGCCCCCCGAGACCCCCCAGTCTCTCCGAGTGCCCCCCCATCACGCGGTGCCCCCCAGCCACCGGGAGCCCCCGGCTCCCCCCCGGGACCCCCCGTTCTCCCGGGTCTCTCCCATCAGTCGGCACCCCCCGCCCCCACGCACCGCCTCCCAGACGCAGGCGGCCGCCCCCAGGCGCGGCCCGTGGTGCTGCGCGATGCGCACGACGCGCCCGCAGAGCCGGTACCGGCGCCGCACCGGGAACGCGTCGGCGAAGAGCGCGGGGTCGCGGGGGAACACGGAGCACAGCGCTCCGGCGCCGGGCCCCGCCGCTTCCGCTTCCGCCCCCTCTTCCTCTTCCCCTTCCCCTTCCCCTTCCCCTTCCCCTTCCCTTCCCCTTCCCCTTCCCCTTCCCCTTCCCCTTCCCCTTCCCCTGCCGCCGCCTCCCGCCGCTCCCCCGGTCCCCACGTGGCAGGCGGGCGCCGCCATCTTGGTCGGGGCGGGCGGGGCCGAGCCGCGCACCCGCTCGTGATTGGTCAGAGCGGAGAACGCCCCGCCCCGTCCTCCCCGTGAGGGCGGGGTCTGGAGCTCCTCCCACGTCGCCTGGCTGGCGGCCGGCCCGGGGTCCCCTGTCCTCTCCCAGTGTCCCCTGACCCCCTCCCAGTGTCCCCAGGCCACTCCCGCGTCTCCCCTGCCCCATCCCCCGTGTCCCCTGTCCCGTCCCAGTGTTCCCAAGCTGGTTCCCAGTATCCCCTGACCCCATCCCAGTGTCCCCAGGCCACTCCCCCGTGTCGCCTACCCTATCCCCAGTGTCCCATGTCTCCTCCCAGTATCCCCAGACGGGTGCCTCAGTGTCCCCTGTCACCTCCCAGTGTCCCTGACCCCATCCCAGTGTCCCCTGTCCCCTCCCAGGGCCCCCAGGTGGGTCCCCTGGTGTCTCGTGCCCTGTCCCGGTGTCCCCTGACCCATCTCTGTTGTCCCCTGCCACATCCCAGTGCCCCCAGGCTGGTTCCCAGTGTCCCCTGCCCCATCCCAGTAACCCCTTTCTGCTTCCCAGTGTCCCCCAGTGGATCCCCAGTGTCCCCTGCCCCTTCCTGGGGTCCCCTGCTCCACATAGCCAGCGGGGATGCCCAGGGCTCTGCGCGGGGGCCAGCCCTGGTCACTCTATTCACCAGTGCCCGGCCGGAGGGACCGAGCGTCCCCCCGGCAGGTTCGCTGAGGATCCCGCGCGGGGAGGAGCAGCCGGTGCGGCGCAGGCGGTGCTGGCACCCAGCGAGAGCTGGCCAGGCCGGGAGCTGGGCCCAGGGGCACCTCAGGGAATGCAACAAGCGCGAGGTGCCGCCCTGGGGAGGAACAACCCCCTGCACCGGCACAGGCTGGGGCGACCGGCCGGGGGGCGGCTGTGCCGAGAGGGTGCTGGGGGTGCTGGGGGGCAGCGAGGTGATCCCGAGCCAGCACTGCACTCTTGGGGCCGAGGGGGCTGGCGGTGTCCTGGGGGGCATGGAAAGGCGTGTGGCCAGCAGGGCGAGGGAGGTGCTCCTCCCCCTCTGCTCTGCCCCAGTGAGGCCACATGTGGGGTGGCTGCGGCCAGTTCTGGGCCCCCCAGGTCAAGAAGGGCCGGGAGCTGCTCGAGCAAGGCCAGCGCAGAGCTGCCAAGGGGATCAGGGGCTGGAGCATCTCCCTTGGGAGGAAAGGCTGAGAGACCTGGGTCTGTTCAGCCGCAGAAGAGGACGCTGAGGGGGGATCCCATCAGTACCTATAAATATCTGAAGGGCGGGTGTCAGGGGGATGGGGCCGGGCTCTTTTCGGTGGTGCCCAACGACAGGCCAAGGGGCAACGGGCACAAGTGGGAACACGGGAAGTTCCGCCTCAGTATGAGGACAAACCCCTTCCCTGTGCAGGTGCCAGAGCAGGGGCACAGGCTGCCCAGAGGGGCTGTGGAGTCCCTTCCCTGGAGACATCCACGCCCCGCCTGGACGCGGTCCTGTGCCCCTGCTCTGGCTGTGCCTGCTCAAGCAGGGGGTGGGACGGGGTGAGCTCCCGAGGGCCCTGCCAGCCCCCACCAGGCTGGGGTTGGGGGAGCCCAGTGTCCCCTGCCCCGTCCCAGTGTCCCCAGGCCATCCCCAGTCCCGTCGTGCTGTTTCCAGCCCTTTCCTGCCCACGGTGTCACCCTGCTCCCAGCCAGCCCAGCCCATCCCAACCCCAGCCCAGCCAGAGCCCGCCCAGCCCCACCCCAGTCCGGCCCCGTCCCGTGGCTTCATTGCGCTCACACTGGTGCCACCCTCGGTCCCCCCCTGCTCCTGTCCCTGTCCCACCAACACTAGTGTCACCACAGCCCTGGCCACTGGGAGGGGCCTGGATCCAGCCCTGTGTCCACAGCCCAGGTGTCCCTGTCCCCATGTCCCTGATCCCAGTGTCCGCTGTCATGGTAGCCTTGACCATGGAGTCCTTGTCCCGATATCCATGTCCCCATGTCCCTCACCCAGTTGTCATTGGGCCTGGTGTCCCTGGCCATGGTGACCTTGTCCTTGTGTCCCTGACTCTGGTGTCCCTGGTCATGGTGGCCTTGGCCGTGGTGTCCCTGTCCCCATGTCCCTGTCCCCATGTCCCTCACCCAGTTTTCCTTGGGCCCAGTGTCCCTGACCATGGTGTCCCTGTCGCCATGTCCCTGATCTCAGTGTCCCCAGTCATGGTGGCCTTGACCGTGGTGTCCCTGTTCTTGTGTCCTCGTGTGCCTGGTCATGGTGTCCCTCACCCAGTTGTCCTTGGGCCCGGAGTCCCCGTCCTGGTGTCCCCGTCCTGGTGACCCCGTCCCGCTGTCCCCGTCCCGCCATCCTGCCCTCAGCCACGGTGGCCCAGCACCGGGAGAGCCCCCCCCCCATGCCAGGCCCCCCCCGGCACAGTCCGCCCCCCCGGTGCCGCCATCTGAGCCAGGACAACCCGGATAAACAGTAACTGGGGGGGGAGGGGCGTGTGTGACCCCCCCCGGGGGGTCCCTCAGGGGTAATGAACAACCTGCCCTGGGCCACCCCCCCGGGTCCCCCTGGGCCCCCCCGGGCCCTGCGTCACCGCCCGCGTCACCGGGTTAATGCTCGTGGCCGTGGCAGGGGCCGGTGCCCAGGGGGGTCGGGGGGGGGGTCGGGGCACGTCGGGGGGGGGGTCGGGGCACCCTGGGCGGGGGGGATGGGGGGGGACCCTTGTTCCCTGCCCCCCCCCCCGGGTGCAGCCCCATGACTTCCCGCCCTGAGTCACCCGCAGGCTCTGTTCCTGGAAGGACGGACGGACGGGACGGACGGATGGATCCAGCCCCGTGTTGCTCAACCCCCCCCGGCCCCCTCCCCCGCCGGGGCCTTCTCAGAAATCGCCCCCGGCTTCGCCGCAGCCCGAATTCCCCAACCGCCCCCATGCCGGGAAGGGCCTGGGACTGGGGGCACTGGGAAGGACTGGGAGGGACTGGGACGGCTGGTGGGGCTGGGGGAACAGAGAGGCAATGGGGGCACTGGGTCAGTGCCAGGTCCCGGGGGCACTGGGGGGCACTGGGGGCCACTGGGAGCACTGGGCAGCACTGGGTGGCACTTGGGAGGCATTGGGCAGCACTGGGGGGACACTGGGACACACTGGGTACACTGGGCCTGGCTCTGGGAGGGGCCGGGGGGCACTGAGGTGGGCACTGGGGGGCACTGGGGAGGCACTGGGAACACTGGGCCTGGCTCTGGGGGGCACTGGGGGGCACTTGGCGGCACTTGGCCTGGCTCTGGGAGGGGCTGGGGGCCACTGGGGGGCACTGGGGGGCACTTGGCCTGGCTCTGGGAGGGGCTGGGGGCCACTGGGGGGCACTGGGGGGCACTTGGCGGCACTTGGCCTGGCTCTGGGAGGGGCTGGGGGGCACTGGGGGGCACTGGGGGGCACTTGGCCTGGCTCTGGGAGGGGCTGGGGGCCACTGGGGGGCACTAGGAACACTGGGCCTGGCTCTGGAGCGGCTGGGGCCACTGGGGGCACTGGGGGGCACTTGGCCTGGCTCTGGAGGGGCTGGGGGCACTGGGGGGCACTGGGGGGCACTTGGCCTGGCTCTGGGAGGGGCTGGGGCCACTGGGGGGCAATAGGAACACTGGGCCTGGCTCTGGAGCGGCTGGGGGCCACTGGGGGGCACTGGGGGGCACTTGGCCTGGCTCTGGGAGGGCACTGGGGGGCACTGGGGGGCACTGGGGGGCACTTGGCCTGGCTCTGGGAGGGGCTGGGGTGCACTGGGCAGCACTGGGGGGCACTGGGAACACTGGGCCTGGCTCTGGGAGGGCTGGGGGGCACATGGGGGCACTGTGGGGGCACTGTGGGGGCACTGGAGGAGCACCGGGGGGCACATGGGGGCACTGGGGGGGCACTGGGGGGCACTGGGGGGCACCGGGGGGGCACCGGGGGGGCACTGGGGGGGCACTGGAGGAGCACCGGGGGGGCACTGGGGGGGCACTGGGGGGCACATGGGGGCACTGGGGGGGCACTGGGGGGGCACTGGGGGGGCACATGGGGGCACTGGGGGGCACTGGGGGGGCACTGGGGGGGCACATGGGGGCACTGGGGGGCACTGGGGGGGCACCGGGGGGGCACCGGGGGGGCCCTGGGGGGGCACATGGGGGCACTGGGGGGGCACTGGGGGGGGCCCTGGGGGGGCACATGGGGGCACTGGGGGGGCACTGGGGGGGCCCTGGGGGGGCACATGGGGGCACTGGGGGGGCACTGGGGGGGCACTGGCCCTGGCTCTGGGAGGGGCTCACTGGGCAGACTGCGAAGGCGCGGGAAGGGGGCGGAGCCCGGACAGGCCCCGCCCCTGCCGGCAGGTGCGGCCGTGACGTCTCTCGGCAGCGCCGCGCGGTGACGTCTGTTCCCCGCGCCCGCCGCGCCGCTATGGAGGAGGAGGAGGCGGCGGCGGCGGCGCCGCAGAAGCGGTTTTACCGGCAGCGGGCTCACGCGAACCCGCTGGCCGACCACACCTTGCGCTAGTGAGTGCAGGGCGGGACGCGACCCCCGCGGGACCCCCGCGGGCACCAGGGCCCCGCCGGGCCCCCCCCGCTCGCTCCCGGTGCCACCGGGAACGCCCCCCCCCGGTGCTTCCGACAGCCCCGGGAATTCCCCCGTGCGTGTCCCCACACCCCGGTAGCCCCCACGCGTATACCCCGCGCCCGTGCTCCCTTCCCCCTCCCTGTACCCCTTGCCCCGAGGGCCCCTACACATTCCCCCCACCGACCCGGTAAACCCCTCACCCCACGCGTGCCCTCCCCCGGCCCGGTGCCCCCCACGCGTGTCCCCGCCCCCGTGTTACCCTGCCCCGTGTCCCCCCACACGTCGCCCCCCGCCCACGCGTGCCCTCCCCTGCTCCGGTAACCCCGCCACGTTTCCCCCTTCCCCGGCCTGGTACCCCCCCGCCCCACGCGTGCCGCCTGCCCCGCAGCCCCCCTCGCCCGCAGGACATGGACTGGGCCTCGCTCTTCCCCGCGTTCTTCCCGCCCGCCGCCCCCCCCGGCCGGGCCCCCCCCCGCGTGGAGTTCGCTGACGTGGGCTGCGGCTACGGGGGGCTCTTGGGTGAGGGGGGGGCGCGGGGGGAGGGGGTAACGGGGGGGCCTGGGGGGCTGGTGGGGGCTGGGGGGCTCTTGGAGGGGGGAACAGGAGGATGGAGAATGGGGGAGCACCGGGGGACTGTTGGGGGGGGGGGGCAACGGGGCTGCTGTGGGGGGTGGGGGGCTCACGGGAGGAGGGGGGGCCTGGGTAAGGGGGGGTAATGGGGGGCTTTTGGGTGGGGGGGAACAGGGGGGCTGGGGGCGGTGACACATGGTGGGGAATGGGGGGGCACCGGGGGGGGGGAAAGGCTGTCCTGGGGGGAGGGGGGCATGAGAATGGGGGGGCTGGGAGCATGGGGGAGGGTCGCTGGGGGCACGGGGAGGCACAGGGAGGGGGGGAATAGGCGGGGCTGGGCGAAGGGGGGTGTTGGGGAGCACTGGGGGGGGAACGGGAGGGGCAGGGGGGGTGTGGTGGTGGGTGCGGGGTGCTCAGCCCCCCCCCCCCCCCGCAGTGGAGCTGTCGCCGCTGTTCCCGCACACGCTGATGCTGGGGCTGGAGCTGCGGGCCAAGGTGGCCGCCTTCGCCGGGGCGCGGCTGCGGGCGCTGCGGGCGGCTCGGCCCGGCGCCTTCGGCAACGCCGCCTGCCTGCGCGGGCAACGCCATGAAGCACCTGCCCCACTTCTTCCGCAAGGGCCAGGTGGGGACCCCCCAAACGCTCCCCCCGGGACCCCCTGAGCACCCCTCCCAGGGTCCCCACAAACACCCCCAAAACACCCCACCACCTGGGACCCCCCGAGCACCTCCCCGGGATCCCCAGAAACACCCCCTTGGGACCCCCCCAAACACCCCCCCAGGATCCCCACAAACACGCCCAAAACCCCCCCCCGGGACCCCCGAACACCCCCCTTAGGATCCCCACAAACACCCCCAAAACAACCCCCCCCCGGATCACCACAAAGACCCCAAAAACACCCCAAAACACCCCCTGCGACCCCCCCAAACACCCCCCAGCACCCCTCAAACACCCCCAAAACACCCGCCCCTTGGGACCCCCTGAAACACCCCCTCCAGGACCCCCCAAAAGCACCCCATCTGGGATCCTCCCCCCCGACACTCTCTGTACCCCACCCCCCGAAAAACCCTGAGACCCCCTCGATCTCCCCCCAGACTCCCCCAAAACTCCCCAGGAACCCCCCAAGACGCCCTGAAACACCCCCCAGGGCCCCCCTAAAGCCCCCCAGGACCCCCGTACCCCACCCCAGGACCCTGTTCCCCCTCCCCAGCACCGAGCGGGGGGGGGGGGTCGGTCCCACGTGGGGTGCTGACCCCCCCCCCCCACATTTCCCCCCAGCTCACCAAGATGTTCTTCCTCTTCCCCGACCCCCACTTCAAGCGCACGAAGCACAAATGGCGGATCATCAGCCCGGCGCTGCTGGCCGAGTACGGCTACGTGCTGCGCCCGGGGGTGAGTGTGGGGGTCCCGGCGCCCCCCAACACCCCCTGGGGCCCCCCAAAACCCCCCTGCGCCCCCCAACGCCCCCCTGGGGCCCCCCAAGTTCCCCACCCCGGGGATGCCCCGGGCCGTACCAGCTCCCCTTGGGGATCGTGGGGTGGGGGGGATGGGTTGGGAGGGGCTGTTGGGGTGTGGGGGTGGTTTTGGGGACCCCCCCGCCTCGGTGATGTCGGAGCCCCCCCCCCCAGGGGCTGGTGTACACGGTGACGGACGTGGCGGAGCTGCATGAGTGGATGGCGAAGCATTTCGGGGAGCACCCGCTCTTCGAGGAGGTGCCGCTGGCAGAGCTGGTGAGTGGGGGGCGGGGGATGGACACCCCCCCCGCAACTGGGACCCAACCGGGACCCACTGGGACCCACTGGGACCCACCGGAGCCCTGCCCTCCCCCCCCAGGCCGCCGACCCCATCGTGGCCCGCCTGGGCACGGCCACCGAGGAGGGCCGCAAGGCGCAGCGCGGCGGCCGCCCCGTCTTTCCCGCCGTCTTCCGCCGCCGCCCAGACCCCCCCGTGGGGGGGGACACGTGAGGGGACACGAGTGGGGCCGGCCTCGGACCCCCCCACCCCCGGGGGGGGCCCACCGTGCCCCTTCCCCCTCCCAGCCCCCCCGCTTTTGGAATAAAGCCACCAGCATGTCCCCAGTATCGCCCCCTCTCTCGTCACCACGGGCCCCCCCACCCGGGGCTGACCCCCCCCCCAGGCACCCCACGGGGGGTTGGGAATTGCCCCCCCCCCCGGGGTAATTTGAGGGGGTGGGAATTGCCTCCCCCCCCCCGGGGGTAATTTAGGGGGGGAGGGAGGCGGTTCCTGCCTCAGTTTCCCCGTGGGGAGAGGAAACCCCCGGGGGAGAGGGGGGATGGGGGCCCCCAGTTCTCCCAGTTCCCCCCCACGGGTGGGGGTTTCCACCAGCCCTGCCCGGTGCTTCCGGTGTTGCAAACTGGTAATTCCCGGGAATCGGGGGGGCGGGGGAAGGGGGGCACCCCTGTGTCACCCCCGCGGGGGGGCGGGGGGGCTAGCCCTGCCCCCCCCCCGGCTACCCGTGGGCCTGTGGGCACTGGTTGAACTGGGAGGCGGGGCGGGGGTTGTGTCTGCCCCCAGTGTTCCCGTGGGGGGGCCCGGCCCAGCCCCCCCCCCCCCCCAGTTCAGGGGTGCTGGGAACCAGTGTGGGAGTGGGGGGTGCACAGGGAGTGTCCCTGGGTGTCGGGGGGAGGGGTGTGTGCACATGGGGGGGGGCACTCTGGGTGTCCGTGGGTGTTGGGTGGGGGCGCACTGGGGGTGTCAGGGGGTGCACTAGGGGTGTCGGTGGGTGGGGGGGCACACGGGTGGGAGGGGCACACAGGGGGGCACACAGGGTGTCTGTGGGTGGGGGTGCACACGAGGGGGAGGGGCACACGGGGTGTCCGTGGGTGGGTGGGTGGGCACACGAGGGGGAGGGGCACACGGGGTGTCCGTGGGTGGGGGGAGGGGCACACGGGGTGGCTGTGGGTGGGTGGGGGTGCACACGAGGGGGAGGGGCACACGGGGTGTCCGTGGGTGGGGCAAGGGGCACACAGGGTGGCTGTGGGTGGGTGGGGGTGCACACGGGGGGAGGGGCACACGGGATGGCTGTGGGTGGGTGGGGGTGCACACGAGGGGGAGGGGCACACGGGGTGTCCGTGGGTGGGGGGAGGGGCACACGGGGTGGCTGTGGGTGGGTGGGGGTGCACACGGGGGGAGGGGCACACGGGGTGTCCGTGGGTGGGGGGAGGGGCACACGGGGTGGCTGTGGGTGGGTGGGGGTGCACACGGGGGGAGGGGCACACGGGGTGTCCGTGGGTGGGTGGGGGTGCACACGGGGGGAGGGGCACACGGGGTGGCTGTGGGTGGGTGGGGGTGCACACGGGGGGAGGGGCACACGGGGTGTCCGTGGGTGGGGGGAAGGGCACATGGGGTGGCTGTGGGTGCATGCGTGTGCATGGGGGGACACACGCGACACAGACGGTCCCACCCGTGGCTGCGCCCACGCCCCGCCCCCCCACGCGTGACCGCCGCGGCCCCACCCACGCCCTCATTGGCCCCGGGAAACTCGTTATGCAAATCTCCCCGTGGGGGGGCGGGGTTTGTTGACAAGGGGCGTGGCTCGGGCCGAAGGGGGCGGGGCGCGCCCAGCTCCACGTGGGCCCTTATAAAGCCCCGGCCGAGGCCACCGGCTCAGTCGAGGCGCGGCCCCGCGACCCCCACGCGTGTCCCCCACCCGTGTCCCCCCCCTCCCCGTGACCCCCCCCCCCCGCGCCCCGCCATGCCGCAGAGCCTGCGCCTGCCCGCCCGCGCCGCCCTGCTCTCCCGCTGCCTGCCCGAGCTGGGGGTCCCCCGGCGCCCCCCCCGCCCCCTGCCGCCGCCCGCCGCCCCCGGGGCCTGGCCGAGATGCCGGGGCCGCCCCCCGCCGCCTTCCTCTACGAGCTGCTCTGCCGCGGGGGGCTGCGGCGGCTGCACGAGCTGCAGGTAACGGGGCGGGGGGCGGCCCCGGGGGGGGCCGGGGGTCCCTCCCCCCGAGGGGACCCCGCTCCCGCCGCTCCGGGGCTCGGCGGGGACAGGGGGTGCGGGAAGGGTCCTGGGACCCAGACCCACCGCCCCGGGGCTCGGCAGGGATGGGGGGACCCCTTTCCCACCGTCCGGCTGCTGGAGGGGACCCCAGACCCCCCACCTTGGGCTCGGCCGGGACAGCAGGACCTTGGTCCATCAGCCCCGGGGCTTGAGGGAAGCAGGGGGGACCCTGCTCCCCCCACCCTGGGACATGGAGGGGGGGACCCTGGTCTTGCTGCCCTGTGGCTTGGCGGGGACAGGTGCAACCCCAGTCTCGGTCCCTGGGGCTTGGAGGGGATGGGGTGAACCCCAGTCCCACCACCTTGGCTCTTGCAGGGGACAGGGGGGACCCCGGTCTCACTGCCCTGGGGCTTGGAGGAGATGGGAGGACCCCAATTTCAATCCCTGGGGACCAGAGGGGACAGGGGGAGCCTGATCTCAATCCCTGAAGCTTGGAGGCGATGGGGGGGACCCTAATCTCAATCTCCTCCGGGGCTCGGAGGGGATGGGGGGGACCCGACCCCAATCCCTGGGGCTCAGAGGGGACAACGGGACCCCGGCCCCAACCCCTGGGGCTCAGCAGGGACAAGGGGACTCCATTCCCATGGCCCTGGGGCTCAGAAGGGACAACGGGACCCCAACCCCAACCCCTGGGGCTTGGCAGGGACAAGGGGACCCCATTCCCACGGCCCTGGGGCTCAGAGGGGACAAGGGGACCCTGACCCCAGCCCCTGGGGATTGGCGGCGCCGGGGACCAGCCCTGGGCTCTCACCGAGCAGCAGCTGCTAATGGTTAACCCCTCGCCGGGCGCAGGGTGCCCTGGCTGGGCTCCCGGGACGGGTGGGCGGCAGCACCCAGGACGGGTCCCTGGGGCCGTCCACGGGTGGGTGCAGCAGGGCTGGGAGCACTGGGGGCCCTGGGACCCCCCCTGCCAAGGCCAGCCCTCTCTTACCCAGCATCTCCCCGAGGCTCCAGGCCCTTTCCCAGTGCCATCCCGGTATCACCTCGATGCCACCCTGGTGCCCGGCCGGTGCCATGTCCCCACGTCCCCGCAGGTGGAGGGCCGTGCCCGCTACGGGCCGGTGTGGAAGGCGAGCTTCGGGCCCATCCTGACGGTGCACGTGGCAGAGGCCGGGCTGATCGAGCAGGTGCTGCGGCAGGAGGGCGACTTCCCTGTCCGCTCCCATCTCTCCTCCTGGAAGGATTATCGGGTCTGCCGCGGGCACGCCTGTGGGCTGCTCACTGCGTGAGTGGGGCTGGGGGCTGCCCACGGCGGGCTGGGGGCTGCTCGTGGGGTCAGGGGGCTCTGTCTGGGGGGCTGAGGGCTGCTCGTGGGGTCAGGGCCCTGTGCCCAGGGGTCAGGGAGCTGTGCCTGGGGGTCTGGGGGCTCTGCTCAGTGGTTGGGGGGCTGTGCCCGGGGGTCTGGGGGCTGCTCAGGGGGTCAGGGAGCTGTGCCTGGGAGTCTGGGGGCTGCTCGTGGGGTCGGGGAGGTGTGCCTGGGGGTCAGAGAGGTGTGCCTGGGGGTCTGGGGGCTGCTTGTGGGGTCTGGGGGCTGCCTGGGGGTCTGGGGGATGCTCATGGGGTCTGGGGGCTCTGCCCAGGGGTCTGGGAGCTCTGCACAGGGGCTGCACATGGGGTCTGGGGGCTGCCCACAGGGGTCTGGGGTTGCTTGAGTGGTCTGAGGGCTGCACATGGGGTTCAGGGAGCTGTGCCTGGGGGTCTGGGGGCTGCTTGTGGGGTTCAGGGGTTGTGCATGAGGTCTGGGGGCTCTACAGAAGGGGCTGGGGCTGTGTATGGGGGCAGGGGCCTACCTGGAGGGGTTCGGGGCCTGCACGTGGGGCCTGGGGGCTGCGCAGGGGCCTGGGGGCTGCGTGTGGGGGTCTGAGCACAGGGCCGGGGGGTCTGGGGGCTGCACAGGGGGTCTGGGGGCTGTGTGTGGGATGGGGGGGGGCTGTACACGGTGCCACAGGGCTGTGCGTGGGGCTGGGGGCTTCCCCCGCCCCGTGGGGCTCCCAGGGGTGCTGGGGGGCTTCTCCCGCCCCAGAGGGCTCCGAGGGGTGCTGGGGGGTCCCCCAGCCCCGGGGGTCCCCCGGCCCCGGCCCCGCAGCCCCCGCGCCCATTCCAGGAAGGGCGTCCCGCGGGGCCGGGGCAGGCGTGGGAAGGGCCCGGCGAGCCCGGGGTGACTCAGGCGTGATTCAGGGCCCCCCCCGGCCCCGCCGCTGCCCCCCCCGAGCCGCTCCCGGCCCCCCCAGCCCCCCCCCCCGGCCCCCCAAGCAGGATGTGAGTAACTGCTGGGGAGCCACGGCCCCTGCGTGGGCACGGGGCGAGGGCGTGGGGAGACCGGAGCCCCCCGATTCCCATACTCAGCCCCCAACCCTGTGCTCTGCCCCCTGGCTCCATGCATGGCCCCCCCCCCCGTCCTTGCTTGCAGCCCCCCCAAACTCCTGCCCACCCCCCGGCACTGTGTGGAGCCCCCCCCCCAACCCCACGCAGGGCCCCCCCAGACCCCATGCACAGCCTCCCAACCCCAAGCTCCTGCACACCCCTCCCAGTGCTATGTGCACCCCCCGACCCCATGCAGGGACCCCCTGACCCCGTGCGCAGCCCCCTGACCCTGGCAGAGCCCCCCCGATCTTGCTTGCAGCCCCCCAGGCTCCTGCACATCCCTCCGGTGCTATGTGAACCCCCAGACTCCGTGCAGAGCCCCCCAGATCCCACGTGCAGCCCCCCAGCTCCGTGCAGAGACCCCACAGACCCCATGCGCATCCCCCCGACTCTGTGCTGAGCCTCCCAGCTCCATGTGCAGCCCCCAGACCCTGTGAACAGCCCCCCCGACCCCGTGTAGAGCCCCCAACCCCATGCAGAGCCCCACAGCTCCATGCGCAGCCCCCCGACCCTGTGCAGAGCCCCCTCCCCAGCCCCATGCCGAGCCCCACAGCTCCATGCGCAGCCCCCAGACCCTGTGCAGAGCCCCCCCCCCCCAGCTCCATGTGGAGCCCCCCAGCTCCATGTGCAGCCCCCAAACCCTGCGAACAGCCCCCCCGACCCCGTGAACAGCCCCCCCGACCCCGTGTAGAGCCCCCAACCCCATGCAGAGCCCCACAGCTCCATGCGCAGCCCCCCGACCCTGTGCAGAGCCCCCTCCCCCCAGCTCTATGTGGAGCCCCCCAGCTCCATGTGCAGCCCCCCCCCAGCCCCATGCCGAGCCCCACAGCTCCATGCGCAGCCCCGCTGCCCCCCCCCCCCCGCGTGCCCGTGGGCACCCACCCGTGGGCACGGGGGGGACGTGCACAGGCCTGTTGGTGCAGGCGGGTGCCCACGCTCGCACCTGGGCTGCAGCAGCCGCTTCCTCTGGGGGGGCCCTGTCCCCCCCACACGTGTCCCTCCCGTCACGCGTGTGTGTCCCCCCCTCGTCACACGTGTCCCCCGCCCCGCAGGGAGGGCGAGGAGTGGCAGGGGCTGCGCAGGCTGCTGGGGCGGCTGCTGCTGCGGCCGCGGGCGGCCGAGGGCTACGCGGGGCCGGTGGCCGGGGTGGTGGGCGACCTGCTGCGGCGGCTGCAGCGCCAGCGCGACCGGCACCCCCAGCACCTCGTCCCCGACGTCGCCGCCGAGTTCTACAAGTTCGGCTTGGAAGGTGACGAGTGGGGGGGGGGGCGCGGGAGGGGGGCAGCGGGCGTGTCCTCCAGGACCTGCTGTGTCCCCACATCCCTGTGCTTCCCGGGTCCCCCCATGACTTCTGTGTGCGTCCCCCGGGGCTCCCCGTGTCCCCCCAAGGTCTCCCTTGTCCCCCGGGGCTCCCTGCATCCCCCAGGACCTGCTGTGACCCCCCCCAGGGCTTTTCCGTGTGTCCCCCCCCAGGATCCCCCTGTGTCCCCCTGGCAATCCCTGTCCCCAGGGCACCCTTTGTCCCCCAGCGTCCCCAAGGACTCATGTCCCTGCCCCACGGCTGCCCATGTTCCCTGAGGTCCTCCATGTCCCCAAGGTACCTCCGTGTCCCCACCGTGTCCCCACCATTTCCCCAAGGACCCCAGTGTCCCCCATGTCCCCCATGGTGCTCCTCATGCTCCCCCGGGTTCTCCCTGACCCCAAGGGCTCCCCATGTCCCCTAGAGCTCCCCATGTCCCCCAAGGTGCTCCTCATGGTCCCCAGGGTCCCCCGTGGTGCTCCCCGTGTCCCCATAGTCCCCATGTCCCCCCATGTCCCCACCACGTCCCCAAGGACCCCAGTGTCTCCCGCTCCCAGGGCTCCCCATGGTGCTCCTCATGCTGCCCCGGCTCCTCCCCGTCCCCAGAGCCCCCCGCGTCCCCTGGCTCACCCCCTTCCCGCCCCCCCACCAGGCATCTCGTCCATCCTCTTCGCCTCCCGCCTGGGCTGCCTGGAGCAGGAGGTGCCGCGGGAGACGGAGACCTTCATCCGCTCCATCAACACCATGTTCGTCACGACGCTGCTCACCATGGCCATGCCCAAGGCCCTGCACCGCCTCTTCCCCAAGCCCTGGCGGACCTTCTGCGAGGCCTGGGACTACATGTTCGCCTTCGGTGAGGGGCCGCGGCGGGGGCGTGGGGGCGGCCGGTGGCCCCTCGGCCGTGCTGACGCTCACGGAGGCGGGGGGGGCTTCATCCGCTCCAGCCAAGGGTCACATCGACCGGCGCGTGGCCGAGGCGGCCGAGCGGGGCGACGCGGCGGCGAAGGCGTGTCTCACCGACCACCTGGCCCGGGAGAAGGTCCCCATGAAGGTCATCCACGGCAACGTCACCGAGCTGCTGCTGGCCGGGGTGGACACGGTGAGGAGGGCACTGGGGAGGGGTCCCAGTCGCCGTGGGCAGGTGTCCCCATCTCAGGAGGTGTCCCTGTCTCCATGGGGTCCCCGTTGTGTCCCCATCTCCGTGGGGAGGCTCCCCATCTCGGTGGGGTCCCTGTCTTGGTGGGGTCTCCGTCTCCATGGAGTCCCTGTCTCGGGAGGTGTCCCTGTGTCGGTGGGGTCCCGCTGACACCCCCCTCCCCGCAGATCTCCAGCACCCTGTCGTGGAGCCTGTACGAGCTGGCGCGGCACCCCGGGGTGCAGGCGGCGCTGCACCGGGAGCTGGCGGCGGCGCTCGGCCCCGGCTGCGGCCCCTCGGCCACCGCGCTCGCCAGGGTCCCCCTGCTGAGGGCCGTGGTGAAGGAGACCCTGAGGTGGGGCCGGGGCCGCGGAGGAGGATGGGAGGGGCAGGGGGATGAGGATGAGGATGGGGACAGGAGAGGGATGCGGATTGGGACAAGGATAGGGATGAAGGTGATGGGCATGGAATGGCGGTGGGGATGAAGAGAGGGATGAAGATGGGGACGGGACAGGGATGGGGACAGGGATGAAGGTGGGCACAGGAGTGGTGATGGGGATGAAGATGGGACAAAGATGGGGATGAGGATGAAGGTGGGGACAAGGACAGGATGAAGATGAGCATGGGACCCATGGTGAGGGTGAAGATAGGGATGGGACGGGGATGGGGATGAGGATGGGGATGAGAGCAGGGATGAAGCTGAGTATGGGAATGGTGGTGGGGATGAAGATGAAGCTGGCTGGGAACAAAGACAGGGATGAAGATGAAGATGGGGACAAGGGCAGGGATGAAGATGGGGACGAGGATGGGGATGGTGGTGGGGATGAAGCTGGGGGTCTGGGATGGGGACAAGAATGGAGATGAGGATGAGGATGGGGACGGGCATGAGAACGGGGCCAGGGATGGGACGGGGATGAAGATGAAGATGGTGGCAGGGATGGGACTGGGATGCAGATGGGGTGGCCGGGTGACCCCGCCCCATCCGCGCAGGCTGTACCCCGTCATCCCCGCCAACGCCCGCGTCGTCCCCGACCGCGACATCCGCGTGGGCGACTACGTGGTGCCGCGCCAGGTGAGCCGGGGCCGGGACCACCACCTCCCTCCCCCCCCCCACCAACCCGCCATCCCCAGCGGGTGGGACCCCCCCGCCCCGCTAACCCACCCCCCCCCCCCCCCCCCCCGCCTGTCCGTGTCCGTCTGTCCCGCAGACCCTCATCACCCTCTGCCACTACGCCACGTCCCGCGACGGCCGCCTCTTCCCGGCTCCCGACTCCTTCCGCCCCGAGCGCTGGCTGGCCGCGACGCCGCCCGGCACCCCTTCGCCTCGCTGCCCTTCGGCGCCGGCAAACGCAGCTGCGTCGGCCGCCGCCTCGCCGAGCTGGAGATCCACCAGGCGCTGGCGCAGGTCCGAGCCTTCCCGGCCCCAAATCTCCCCAAATTGTCCCCAATTTCGTGTCGTGTCCTCCCCCCGCCTCACCCAACGCCCCCGTCCCTCTCCGTGTCCCGGCAGATCCTGCTGCGCTTCGAGGTGCGGCCGGAGCCCGGCGGCGGGCGCGTGCGCCCCATGACCCGCACCCTGCTCGTCCCCGAGGCCACCATCAACCTCCAGTTCCTCAGCCGGTGAGGCGGGACCCGGGGGCGGCGACCTTGACCCCGGAGGCGACCTTGACCCCGGCGGCGACCCCTTCGTGCCCCCGGGCGCTATTTATGGCTCCGCTGTGTTATTTAATGATTTATTTATTGGCTAATAAACGGGTTTTTGGGGGGTCTTGGTGCTGGGGTGCTCCCTTCCCCCCCCACCCCCCACCCCCCACTGGATTTTGGGGGTGACTCAGCGCCCACCCCCACGCCCCCCGGGGCGCTGTGGGGTGCCGGTGGGTGGGTGCCTGCCCCGACGTGCCAGCGGCACCCATGGGTGACGTGGCCCTGCAGCCGCCGGGCGGCTCCGGCGCGGCCCTGGGTGGGGGCAGAGCGCGCCCCCACCCCCACCCCGCCCTGGGGCGGGGGGGCACCGTGGGGGAGGGGCGGGGGTCCCCATGCCAGGGTGATGCCATGGGCTCGTCCCCACTTCTCCCCACCAGGCTCCCCCCCTCCCGCGGCT